>NW_020837956.1:24785609-25385609 GCF_003676395.1 Aethalodelphis obliquidens
CCTATGGATTCTGTTTCTTTGGAGAACCCTGACTAATACAGTGCCCCAGAGTTTAAAGTCTTGTTTGGTGACTATAGGGGACACAAAGCCAGGTCCCTCATGTCCCTCAATCAATTTATTCATGTAAAAATATATAGTGGTGGGCTTCCCTGGTGGTGCAGTGGTTGAGAGTCCGCCTGCCGATGCAGGGGACACGGGTTCGTGCCCCGGTCTGGGAGGATCCCACATGCCGCGGAGCGGCTGGGTCTGTGAGCCATGGCCGCTGAGCCTGCGCATCTGGAGCCTGTGCTCCGCAACGGGAGAGGCCACAACAGTGAGAGGCCCACGTACCGCCAAAAAAAAAAAAAAAAAAAAATGCAATAAACATCATGAGGTTCTGAGCTCAGGATACACTATTCATGGGAGCACAGGGAAGGGACACATACATAACTAAAGCTTCTGCATCAACTGAATCTTAACTGCCTATTAACTAAAATATTGTTCATCATATAATCACCCTTGGAAATCAATTACATACCATAAACATATAGAAATATAGTAAAACCATTTAAAAACAACAGAATGTGAAAACAAACACGATACAAATACTACATTTATATTCCTCTGAAGTGATTACTTTGTAAGAACTGAGGGGCTTTTCCCTGGTGGCGCAGTGGTTGAGAATCTGCCTGCCAATGCAGGGGACACGGGTTCGAGCCCTGGTCTGGGAAGATCCCACATGCCGCGGAGCAACTGGGCCCGTGAGCCACAACTACTGAGCCTGCGCGTCTGGAGCCTGTACTCCGCAACAAGAGAGGCCGCAATAGTGAGAGGCCCGTGCACCGCGATGAAGAGTGGCCCCCGCTCGCAGCAACTAGAGAAAGCCCTCGCACAGAAACGAAGACCCGACACAGCCAAAAATAAATAAATAAATTTATGGGAAAAAAGAAAAGGAACTGAACTGGCTAAGGAATCTTAAGAGAGTAAGATTTAGAATGTTGAAGAATCTTGTTCCAGTTTGAAAAGCCAATCTGATTAACTGGAATTGGAAAGACACACATAGAATCTCACAGTTCATAAATCTCAAGCATACTATGTAAAATGAATATTGTAAAATGGGATTAGTCTTTAGTTCTTTGAAATGTATATTAAATCCTTATTTTGAAAGCATCTTAAGTATATATGAAAAGCGATTGAAATTTAAGTTCATTTAAGGATACTTCCAATGAATTTGCTGTACCTTTTACACTTGCAACTATGCTACCTTACATTACCAAGTAATATAAAAATTCAGGAACTATGTTCACAATGTAAGATATGACCACTGAAATTAAACATTAAAAAAACCCCATTAACTTAAGAATAATAGGCTCCTCCTCATTAGGGAGGACGCCCACACCCTTCCTCTCCCGGTGTGCATCTCTGCCTTGCTTCTATCTTCACTAAGCAAACTGTTTCTCTGTGTGCTCTCCCACTTGTTGTTGTGATGTGTCTCTAATAATAAACTTTGTACCTGTTTTTACAGTTTTGCCTCCATGAAAAATGCATTTTTCACTGGGGGGCAAAAGCCAGGGGGTGTGGTGATTAGGATTCCTAGTTTTCATCCAGGCTACCCAGGTTCAATTCCTCAGCAGGGAATTAAGATCTCACTTCACGCCACCACTCACTGCTGCCTCTCCGAGATCAGATGGTGCCGAAACCCGGGAGTTCAAGATGTAAAGAAGCTCTTCTCCTCAAGCTACTTATGGTTTACAACAGTTTGGTAATTTACACCTGTGGGTAAAATTAAAACATTCATCTTTCTATCTGCTCCCTCCTGAGATTGGAAACTCTTAGGTTCCCAGCAGCTTTATCAGCTCCTCTATGCTGGGAACAATTAAATCATACTAAGGATAATCAGTCTAGTTACACTAGAAAATTGGGCGAAATGCCTTATGAACAATGCCAATATACAATTTCCCTGAAAGATCAAGGGCTGGAACAGAACAGACTAAGTCAGATAACCTGGGTATATACTGGGCTACAACTAATGGAAGTTCTTGACTTAAGTTCATACTTATGACCTTACTAATACTGCTGGCTATACTGTTTTCTATATTGCCTGTTTTACAAAATTGTTGTTTATTACATTACCACATGTGTGACTGAGCCTCTGATCAAATAATGATATATAGTTCCATATGAAATCAATGACTGTAATAGTGTAACTCTAGATATGAGAAGAAGCAACAAGAGGGAATCTTCACCTGGACATAAGGGATTAGTAAGACAAGTGGTCCAGAGGTTTTTGGCTACTGTTAACAGAGCTAGTCCAGTAACAGCACATTGAGTGGCCTGTCAACGAAATCTTCGCCAGACCTGAGAGTGAGCATTCCTCGCACCATGGGATAAAATGGCCATGAAATGCCCCCCCAACCATGGTTAAACTTATGACCATGAAGGGGCCCTGCTGACTGGAAACTGACACTTGCCATCTACCTCTACAAGGACTAAATCATGGCCACTGCAGCTGCTGACCTTCAACACCCCCTGAAAGGAGCTCAGGGTGGAGATCAGAAATGAGGCACTCTGTGCTCTGGGAAAAACTGGCAGGACAGGCCTTCAGATAGTTAGATATTTTCAGAAAAAGATTTTATGAGTCCAAATTCTTACATCTTCTCATACCTAGAAAAACACTAACATCATTAATGGTAATGTCTGCTTTGACTATTAAGGAGAAAAATTTCAGACCAATAGTACCTGTTATCTATGTGTTAATACCACATTAAAAGTTAAAACCTACTTAGATGAAACTAGACAACTGGCTACCTGGCTACAAGTCACCCCAAAGTGCCAGGTCCAGACTGGGTTTCAGGCTTTATCTCCTGAAAAGAAATGAGATCTATTTTCTCTATTAACATTCAGGTTGTCACTCCTCCAACTACTTCTAACTAGGTCTGTTATACCTACATCAATAACACTGGGTTAGTAGAAAAAGACGTCAAAAAGTTATATGACCATGCTCAATGGCTTCATTCCTTTGGACAGGGTAACCCAAGTGCTAACACTATCTGGAGTACAGTTAAAGTAACGCTATCAAATGTAACCTGGTTCTTACCCCTGCCTGAGCCCCTGGTTTCAATATTTCTTTTACTGATCTTTGGCCCTTGCCTTTTTAATCTACTTGTTAAGTTTGTCTCTTCCAGATTACAATAGTTTCCCTTCAAGATGACGGTGATGCACAGATTCCAGCTACTCCTCAGAATAACAAGAGAAGTCACCATGGGCCCCTTAATGAGACAGGACGAGAGCTCTCTGACCCCAACTAGGTAGGGCCTACGAGCCCCATGCCAACATGAGGAAGCTGGAGAAGACAGACCTTCGCCCTTCATCCTCCCAATAAAGATTTATTGGGATTCACATCTCTCAGGGGGGATTTGAGGAAGGAGATAGATGGGCTCCAGGCTAGACATTTACAACTGGCCTCCTGTTCACACTTCCTGGGGTGAGAAGAAGATGGGCTCCAGGCCAGATATTCATTACCAGCCCCTTGTTTACACTTCCTGAAACAAGAGACAAACGGGCTCCAGGACTACATATTTATGAACCAACTCCTGTCTGTATTTCGAGATCTGCACCTCGATATAAAAACCAGCAATAGAAATAGGGTAAATAACCAGACATTGGACATTTTTATGGCAGGGACAGAGTGGGACTAAACCCTGTTAAAAGATCAAGAGGTCATACATTTCCTATCCTTGGGGCAAGGGAAACATTGCACCTTAGGGGTCAAAAAGGAGGGGGCACCACCCCATAATATGTGATGCTAAAGCCATGCTAAGGCCTCTGGGCTGTAATCCATCTTGGAAAAAAGTTGCTCACATGTGTTGGGAAGGGTCCTAGGGCACGTCAGGTGCAGAAAAAGAAACCAGATAATTGGCCAAAGGTAAACAAAAACCCGGAAGAACTGCCCTATATAAATGACTTAACCACCTCTTTACTGCGCTCCTCCTCTTTAGGGAGGACGTCCACACCCTTCCTCTCCCGGTGTGCATCTCTGCCTTGCTTCTATCTTCACTAAACTGTTTCTCTGCGTGTTCTCCCACTTGTTATTGTGCTATGTGTCTAATAATAAACTTTGTACCTGTTTTTACAAAAAAAAAATAGTTAAATCTTAGATAGTGAAAAATGGTAAATGAAACAAAATCTTTTTTTTTTTTTGCTTTGGTCTTGTATTTAAATAAGGCGATCTCCTTAATTCCCAGTAGTCTGAGAATTTATAATGTTTCATAACTCTATCAGATTAGCATACTAATGACTATTATATAAAAGTTGCTGTCTATATTATTGTATGATTTTTTTTCCTTTGGGTTAATTAGAAAAACATCTTCCAACATTAATTAAACTGGTGATATTACTAAATGAACACAATCTCATATTTTACCACAAGTATTCTTTATCAACTAGTAAAACCTATATCCCTATAGTAGGCACACAATAAACATCTGTTAAATGAATTAACGAAAGGTTCACAGGCCTGAAATTTCTGTAGTCTGAAGTCTCATGACCTTGCTCCTAAATTCTACTTCAATATGGACATTGCCAAAGGTAGTTTTTTTATGAAGACTTAGAGATTTTCCTTTGATGCTTTAGGGGCCCTCCATACAGATTTCCTCTAAGAAACTATATAACTAGTATCACACTAGTATTTCTTGAAATAATTGGAACAAATTAGGAGAGATCTCTATCACACCCATAAAAGCTTTGTATTCAAATACCTTGCTGCCCAGCTGAAAGCTCAACAATCTCTGTGCAGAAGCCGTAAGGCTAAAAAGGCCCTAAGAAATCAAGATGCCACAAGAGCCCCAGAGGGACCCCTGTTAATTTGACAAGGATTAAACTATTGATACAATATTCTTGTGTAAGTCATTTAACTTCTAGGAGCTTCAGTTTCCTCACCTGTGAAAAATGGAGGTTGGTCACTCAAGATTCTTTAGAAAGCAAAGCAGATTTACCTTCATTATCCCTTCAGAAGGCAAGAAGCTTCAGAAGCCTTATAAAAAGGGTTTTGAACCTTGTTTGGGTGATGGACAGCTTTGAGACTTCAATAAAAGCTAGACACTTCACCTCAAAAGAATTTTCACGTGTACAAAATTTTGTATATAGTGCCAGGAAAGTTTAATGACCCTCTGAAGTGGTCCATGGAACTCAGAAATTTCTGTAAGTTTAAACAGAATTCAATAAATTGGCTACATGTTAATGAGTTTGAAAACAAAGCAGTACTTTGTACCTAAATCTTTTGATTTTTTTAAAACAAATTAAATTTTTTTTTTTTTTTTTTTTTTTTTTTTTGCGGTACGCAGGCCTCTCACCGTTGTGGCCTCTCCCGTTGCAGAGCACAGGCTCCAGATGCACAGGCTCAGCGGCCATGGCTCACGGGCCCAGCCGCTCGACGGCATGTGGGATCCTCCCGGACCGGGGCACGAACCCATGTCCCCTGCACTGGCAGGCGGCCTCCCAACCACTGTGCCACCAGGGAAGCCCAAAACAAATTAAATTTATTTTAAATTTCAAATAATAGTAAAGAGGAATTGATTACTTTTATGACTACCAAAGAGAAACATGGTTTTGAAGAACTGAAAACTACTAGCTTAGATAATTAAACTATGCTGGTAAATCAGAGTTCCAGATAAGTGATACCCGAAACCATTATGATTGTATGTCAATCTCAATTCTAATGAACCAACTGTAATAAAAATATTTACTTAGAATTCCTCATTTAAACAAACGTGTTCCTTTTGATATTCTTTTTTTGGACAATCCATTTGGATATAGGCCTTCAATAAAAATATAAGCTAAATACAAAATATTTACTTGCTAAAATGGCTTAAATTTCTGAAAGATTAAATAGCAATCATGTATTTTAAGAGTTGAACACAGTCTCATCGCATCTTAATTTATAATTAAGATGAGTTAAGACTATTAAGCTACAACATAAATTTGCTCATTATTTTATATTGCTAAGAAAAAAAATGTTAAGTTTTCCAATGTAAAAGGAAAGAAAGTAGAGGGGCCTGACTTATCACAGAGGGAAAGAAGAAACAACTATACAATTCTGTAGAGATTAATTAAATACATGCAACTAATACTGGTGTTAAGGTTTTACAAATCATCTACAGAATAAGCCAAACGGATACTAATATCTGCTCTCACAATAGAGGTTCCAATGTGTAGATTTTTTTGTACAGGCTGCTGTTAGGATTCCTCTTGTCTAAAATGGGTCCCTGGGGAACTAGCAAGAAGAAATTCTATGATTATTTCCTGATGCAATAAAGGGAGAGGCCTTTGCAGTACTAAATTTAAGGAAAATAATGACTCTGCTCCAATTGTGATGGCAATATCCCTAATCAGGAATATAAAAGTAAAATGTCCACAATTTCTCGTGTATTCCTTTTTTGTATTTTTAGTTAAACAATATTTAATTTTAATTTAATTTTCTTAAGGAAGTCTTTCTCATTAGCTCATGAAGTCATAAATTGGACCTTTTTATTATAAATTACAGTTTGTACAATTCACAAAAGAAAAACATTTACACACATTTATATACCCCACTTAAAGCAACACGGATTCTGGATTCTCCAGTGTTTCACTTACAGATTACTCGGGGATTGTGAATATACCACTGTGTTTACTTGAATAACTGCACATTTACCAGGAAATGAAGCAAATATCTGGAATTTAGTCTACAGTCATCCTTATGCGCTTAATTTATCTTCTAGATTCTCACCTCTGTTTATCAAAGAATGGTACACTTACTAAAAATCACAAAGATAATCAGTAGCAGAGTTAAATTAGAATCTAGATTTAATGCTTCTCTCCTCTTCAGTTGTTTCTTTAGATTTCTAAGAAGTCCTACTCAGAGCTGCAGACATACTGGGCGAGACCTTACAGGGTAGACTTCATAAGTAAATGCCTCTATGCCTGACAGCAGGATTCGCCACTAACCTGCTTTTGTGACATCAGGTATAGGACAACTTCTTAGGATCTCAGTTTTTGCTATTAGTAAAATAAGGATATTGGAGCAGATGATTTCCAAGGTCATTTCCAATTAAAATACCAGACAGTAAATATTTCAGGTTTTACAGGCTATCCAGTCTCCGTAGCAACTACTCAATTCTGCCTTCAAAATGCAAAAGCAGTCACGGACTATACATAAATGAATGAGCATGGTGGCTATGGTCCAATAAAACTTTATTTACAAAAAACCAGACTGTGGGCAGGATTTGGCCCATAGGCTGTAGTTTGCCAATCCCAGTATAGATCACACCAAGAAACAAGATGGTATAAACCAGGTATTTTAAAATTTTCAGAGTACTTTCACAGCCTAGAATAAAAGAGAACATGATACAGTAGAATGTACCAATGCAGGTATTCAATACATACTAGATGCTTAATAAATATACTTTTCCTTTCTCTTCTCAACA
This sequence comes from Aethalodelphis obliquidens, assembly GCF_003676395.1. Taxonomy (NCBI): domain Eukaryota; kingdom Metazoa; phylum Chordata; class Mammalia; order Artiodactyla; family Delphinidae; genus Aethalodelphis; species Aethalodelphis obliquidens. The sequence continues at coordinate 24,793,052 of NW_020837956.1, forward strand.
GTGCCATCCCAAACTTACTTCTAGAAATCACTCATTCTGGCCCTCTGACAAGAGATGGCCCTTGATTCTTCTTGGTCCTGGCAAATATGTTCCTGGTACACTGTGTCAAGATTTTAGTGCTCCTTCATTCCTCCCTGCCTCCCCCGCTCCAAGCCACATTAATCCAAAGGTGCAACTTCCAACCTTATCCATCTGGGCCCCAAATGTCAGTATTACTCGCTGTTGGCCCCGGGAAGGTGTAAAGAAATAGAGAAGAGAAAGAAGAGGATAGAGAGAGGGTAGATTCAGGTGGAGGACAGGTGAGCAGTAGCATTACCTCCCTTTCCTGACTCTAAAAAGGAGCCAGGTGCTAACCTACTGTTAATTTAAATGAAAATATTGTCTACTCTAGTGGGAATAAAGAACATTCCACTTTATGCTAAGTGCTTCCTAATGAAAGAACTCAGTTCCAACAGGAGGAAAAAAAAAACGACAGTAAGCTTTTTTTCTTATGCTTTTATCTAGATCACTCTACCTCCAGCTGTGATGTTCTTAAAGCTCCAAGGAGCTTCTACTAGTAACTATGGTTACTGCTTCAAAACAGTACAGAAAAAGTAGGAGGGAATAGCAATTTGAGGAGAAAAACAATTTTCTTGATTTTCATCAAATGAAACTAGGTAAAGTAACAAGAGATAGATAGGCTGATGGCTGGGCAAGGGCCTCAAGACTGTTATCGAGGTGCTTGATCTCTCAGCCCCACAGGTCTAGTACCTCAATGGATCATTTTATCTTATCCAAGAGTGGTCACCAAAAGCTAATTTAGTCATTTGCAATGAACAGTATCTTATAAACTTAACGAATATTCTTGCCAGGAAGTCTGTCAATTTGCTTTCCAGCAGAGCAGTTTACTTGGGAAAAACAAATTAAAAGCACAAGGTTCCGTAGAAGTATATGATTCTGATCCTAAGAAGGTACCTATGGTTTTAACATAAAGCTGCCCACCTAATTCTTCTCAACCTTTGTTAGTCATAAAGGTTTTCATCAAATGTTCCTCTTTTCAAACTCCTTAGCAACCTTCTCAAGTTAATTAAATAATTCATACTTACACAGGGCCTATCATGTTTCCGGCACTGTATAAGACATTGGATACAGCACAATAAGGAAAAGAGACACAACTCATGCCTGTATGGAGCTTACAATCTAATGGAGAACAGACATTAAATACACAATTGCAAATTGTGTTAACATGCTATGAGGGAAAAAAACCTAAATGGTATTTACTGGGATATCAAGCAAAATATTCCAAATAGGAATAATGGGAGCCACCTTTACTGAGCCTTCATTAAATGCCTGGCAGGGTACATTCTTAAGTTAATATGCTTTGTCTCATACATGTCCCAGAACAATGTATAAGAAAGGTAGAATTATTCCTGATTTGCAAAGGAGGAAACTGATGCATGGGAGGCTGGTCACTTACCTATATCTACTTGATTCCAGAACCTGTTCTTTTTCTTACCCACAATCACACATCTTGCCTCCCACATATCCTAACACCACTATTAATTATTAAATTCTACCTGAGTTCTAAATTCTTGTTCTATCTCTACAATCAACTGACTTCATGCTTAAATCATGTCATTTCACCTCTTGGTCATTTCCCAAAATGGAACAGAATTACATGTTACTAAGGTCTTCCTGGCTTTTAAACTCTACAGTTTTATTATTTTTTTAATATAAATTTACTTTATCTATCTATCTATCTATCTATCTATTTATTTATGGCTGTGTTGGGTCTTCCTTGCTGCGCGCCGGCTTTCTTTAGTTGCGGCGAGCAGGGGCTGCTCTTCATTGCCGTGCGCGGACTTCTCATAGCAGTGGCTTCTGTTGTTGCAGAGCACGGGCCCCAGGTGTGGGGGCTTCAGTAGTTGTAGCACACGAGCTCTAGAGCGCAGGCTCAGTAGTTGTGGTGCATGGGCTTAGTTGCTCCATGGCATGTGGGATCTTCCCAGACCAGGGCTCAAACCCATGTCCCCTGCATTGGCAGGTGGATTCTTAACCATTGCACTACCAGGGAAGTCCCTAAACTCTACAGTTTTATGATTACTTAAATTTTTTTCCATTCCAGCATTTATACCTATGATATTTTACAGATCGTATGGTATAATTTAGGCAATTATCTAAATTTGAACAATTCATTAATTAATCGTTCCACAATAATCACTGGTCAACTTTGTGCCAGGTATTCTTCTAGGTGTTAGAAATATAATAGTAAGCAAAATAGTTTAAAATCCCTGCCATGGTGGCACTTATAATTTAGTGGGAGGAGATACATGATAAATAAAACAAATAAGTTAATAATATAGTATGTTAGAATACGGTAAGTACTATGGAGAAAAATAAATCAGGGAAGAAGTATAGAAATTGCTTATTCCCCCATGCCTGTTATGAGCAGGAATCTGTTAGGAACTAAGGCAAAAAAGACAAGCAATACCTGAGCGCCTGGCCTTGACCTGATCCACCTGCGTAAACACAAATATGAGGAATTCTAGAAAAGACAAAGTACAATGGGAACACACAGGAAAAAGCCACAAAGCAGAAGGAACTGAGCTGCAAACTGGATTTTGCTCTCTTACACACACACACACACACACACACACACAAACACACACACACACAATCAAAAAGGAAAAAAATCATGTAAAAAAGAACAGGGGCCCTATATTTTAAAGCCATGTTTCGAAATTTTACAAAACCTTATTGATAACTGTGTTTTTCCCCCAACAACTTTATTGGAGTATAATTGCTCTACAATGGTGTGTTAGCTTCTGCTGTATAACAAAGTGAATCGGCCATACGTATACACATATCCCCATATCCCCTCTCTCTTGCATCTCCCTCCCACCATCCCTATCCCACCTCTCTAGGAGGTCTCAAAGTACCGAGCTGATCTCCCTATGCTATGCGGCTGCTTCCCACTAGCTATTTTACATTTGGTAGTGTATATGTGTCCACGCTACTCTCTCACCTCGTCCCAGCCCACCCCTCCCCTACCCGTGTCCTCAAGTCCATTCTCCATGTCTGCATCTTTATTCCTGTCCTGCCACGAGGTTCTTCAGAACTTTTTTTTTTTTTTTAGATTCCACATATATGTGTTAGCATATGGTATTTGTTTTCCTCCTTCTGACTTACTTCACTCTGTATGACAAACTCTAGGTCCATCCACCTCACTACAAATAACTCAATTTCGTTTCTTTTATGGCTGAGTAATATTCCATTGTATCTATGTGCCACATCTTTTTTATCCATTCATCTGTCGATGGACACTTAAGTTGCTTCATGTCCTGTCTATTGTAAATAGTGCTGCAATGAACATTGTGGTACATTACTGGTTTGGAATTCTGGCTTTCTCAGGGTATATGCCCAGCACTGGGATTGCTGGGTCGTATGGTAGTTCTATTTTTAGTTTTTTAAGGAACCTCCATACTGTTCTCCATAGTGGCTGTATCAATTTATGATAAATGTTTTTTAAAGATATGGAAAATAGAGACACAGACTATTTTCCTATTTGGGAAATTATTAAGATACAAAGTGTACAACAAATGCTAAAGGAAGTTCTCTAGGCAGGAAACATAAGAGAAGGAGAAGACCTACAAAAACAAACCCCAAACAATTAAGAAAATGGTAATAGGAACATACATATTGATAATTACCTTAAATGTAAATGGATTAAATGCTCCAACCAAAAGACACAGACTGGCTGAATGGATACAACAACAAGACCCATTATATATGCTGTCAACAACAGACCCGCTTCAGACCTAGGGACACATACTGACTAAAAGTGAGGGGATGGAATAAGATATTCCATTTCCATGCAAGTGAAAATCAAAAGAAAGCTGGAGTAGCAATTCTCATATGAGACAAAATAAACTTTAAAATAAAGACTATTACAAGAGACAAAGAAGGACACTACATAAAGATCAAGGGATTAATCCAAGAAGATATAACAATTGTAAATATATATGCACCCAACACTGGAGCACCTCAATACATAAAGCAAATGCTAACAGCCATAAAAGGGGAAATCAACAGTAACACAATAATAGTAGGGAACTTTAACACCCCACTTTCAGCAATGGACAGATCATCCAAAATGAAAATAAATGAGGACACAGAAGCTTTAAATGATACATTAAACAAGATGGACTTAACTGGTATTTACAGGACATTCCATCCAAAAACAACAGAATACACTTTCTTCTCAACTGCTCATGAAACAATCTCAAGGATAGATCATATCTTGGGTCACAAATCGAGCCTTGGTAAATTTAAGAACACTGAAATCATATCAACTATCTTTTCCAACCACAATGCGATGAGACTAGATATCAATTACAGGAAAAAAATCTGTAAAAAATACAAACACATGGAGGCTAAACAATGTTACTAAACAACCAAGAGATCACTGAAGAAATCAAAGAGGAATCAAAAAATACCTAGAAACAAATGACAATGAAAACACGATGACCCAAAACCTATGAGATGGAGCAAAAGCAGTTCTAAGAGGGAAGTTTATAGCAATACAATCCTACCTCAAGAAACAAGAAACATCTCAAATAAACAACCTAACCTTACACCTAAGACAATTAGAGAAAGAAGAACAAAAAAACCCCCAAAGTTAGCAGAAGGAAAGAAATCATAAAGATCAGATCAGAAATAAATGAAAAAGAAATGAGGGAAACGATAACAAAGGTCAATAAAACTAAAACCTGGTTCTTTGAGAAGATAAACAAAATTAATAAACCATTAGCCAGACTCATCAAGTAAAAAAGGGAGAAGACTCAAATCAATAGAATTAGAAATGAAAAAGGAGAAGTAACAACTGACACTGCAGAAATACAAAGGATCATGAGAGATTACTACAAGCAGCTATATGCCAATAAAATGAACAACAAGGAAGAAATGGACCAATTCTTAGAAAAGCACAACCTTCCAAGACTGAACCAGGAAGAAATAGAAGATATAAACAGACCAATCACAAGCACCGAAATTGAAACTGTGATTAAAAATCTTCCAACAAACAAAAGCCCAGGACCAGATGGCTTCACAGGCGAAATCTATCAAACATTTAGAGAAGAGCTAATACCTAACCTTCTCAAACTCTTCCAAAACATAGAAGAGGGAGGAACACTCCCCAACGCATTCTATGAGGCCACCATCACCCTGATACCAAAACCAGACAAAGATGTCACAAAAAAAAAGAAAACTACAGTCAAAATCATTGATGAACACAGATGCAAAAATCCTCAACAAAAATACCAGCAAACAGAATCCAACAGCACATTAAAAGGATCATACACCATGATCAAGTGGGGTTTATCCCAGGAATGCAAGGATTCTTCAATACACGCAAATCAATGTTATAAACATATTAACAAATTGAAGGAGAAAAGCCATATGATCATCTCAATAGATGCAGAAAAAGCTTTTGACAAAATTCAACATCCATTTATGATAAAAACCCTCCAGAAACTAGGCATAGAGGGTACTTACCTCAACGTAATAAAGGCCATATTTGACAAAACCACAGCCAACATCGTTCTCAATGGTGAAAAACTGAAAGCATTTCCTCTAAGATCAGGAACATGACAATGCTGTCCACTATTATTCAACATAGTTTTGGAAGTTTTAGCCACAGCAATCAGAGACAAAAAAAGAAAAAAAAGGAATCCAAATTGGAAAAGAAGAAGTAAAACTGTTGCTGTTTGCAGATGACATGATACTATACATAGAGAATCCTAAAGATGCTACCAGAAAACTACTAGAGCGAATCAATGAATTTGATAAAGTAGCAGGATACAAAATTAATGCACAGAAATCTCTTCATTCCTATACACTAAAAACGAAAGATCAGAAAGAGAAATTAAGGAAACACTCCCATTTACCACTGCAACAAAAAGAATAAAATACCTAGGAATAAACATGCCTAAGGAGACAAAAGATCTGTATGCAGAAAACTATAAGACACTGATGAAAGAAATTTTAGATGATACAAACAGATGCAGAGATATACCATGTTCTCAGATTGGAAGAATCAATATTGTGAAAATGACTATACTACCCAAAGCAAACAACAGATTCAATGCAATCCCTATCAAATTTCCAATGGCATTTTTCACAGAACTAGAACAAAACATTTCACAATTTGTATTGAAACACAAAAGACCCCAAATAGCCAAAGCCATCTTGAAAATGAAAAACTATACTACAAAGCTACAGTAATCAAGACAGTATGGTACTAGCACAAAAACAGAAATATAGATCAATGGAAGAGGATAGAAAGCCCAGAGATAAACCCATGCACATATGGTCACCTTATCTTCGATAAAGGAGGCAAGAATATACAATGAAGAAAAGACAGCCTCTTCAGTAAGTGGTGCTGGGAAAACTGGACAGCTCCATGTAAAAGAATGAAATTAGAACACTCCACAACACCACACACAAAAATAAACTCAAAATGGATTAAAGACCTAAATGTAAGGCCAGAAACTATAAAACTCTTAGAGGAAAACATAGGCAGAACACTCTATGACATAAATCACAGCAAGGTCCTTTTTGGCCCATCTCCTAGAGAAAGGGAAATAAAAACAAAAATAAACAAATGGGACCTAATGAACTTAAAAGCTCTTGCACAGCAAAGGAAACCATAAACAAGACGAAAAGACAACCCTCAGAATGGGAGAAAATATTTGCAAATGAAGCAACTGACAAAGGACTAATTTCCAAAATATACAAGCAGCTCATGCAGTTCAATATCAGAAAAAACTCAACCCAATCCAAAAATGGGCAGAAGGCCTAAATAGACATTTCTCCAAAGAAGATATACAGATTGCCAACAAACACATGAACGGATGTTCAACATCACTAATCATTAGAGAAATGCAAATCAAAACCACAATGAAATTATCATCTCACACCAATCAGAACGGCCATCATCAAAAAGTCTACAAACAATAAATGCTGGAGAGGGTGTGGAGAAATGGGAACCCTCTTGCACTGTTGGTGGGAATGTAAATTGATACAGCCACTAGGGAGAACAGTATGGAGGTTCCTTAGAAAACTAAAAATAGAACTACCATACAACCCAGCAATCCCACTACTGGGCATATACCCTGAGAAAACCATAATTCAAAGAGTCATGTACCACAGTGTTCATTGCTGCTCTATTTACAATAGCCAGGACATGGAAGCAACCTAAGTGTCCATTGACAGATGAATGGATAAAGAAGATGTGGCACATATATACAATGGAATATTACTCAGCCATAAAAGAAACAAAATTGAGTTTGTTTGAGTGAGTGAGGTTGATGTACCTAGCGTCTGTCATGCAAAGTAAGTCAGAAAGAGAAAAACAAATACCATATGCTAACACATATATATGGAATCTAAAAAAAACAAAAACAAAAAATGGTTATGAAGAACCTAGGGGCAGGACCAGAATACAGATGCAGATGTAGAGAATGGACTTGAGGACACGGGAAGAGGGAAGGGTAAGCTGGGACGACGTGAGAGAGTGGCATGGACTAATATATACTACCAAATGTAAAACAGATAGTGGGAAGCAGCCGCATAGCACAGGAAGATCAGCTTGGTGCTTTGTGACCACCTAGAGGGGTGGGATAGGGAGGGTGGCAGGGAGACGCAAGAGGGAGGCAATATGGGGATATATGTATATGTATAGCTGATTCACTTTGTTATAAAGCAGAAACTAACACACTATTGTAAAGCAATTATACTCCAATAAAGATGTTTAAAAAAAAATACCATATGCTAACACATATATATGGAATCTAAAAAAAAAAAAAAATGGTTCTGAAGAACCTAGGGGCAGGACAGGAATAAAGACGCAAACACGGAGAGTGGACTTGAGGACACGGGGAGGGGCAGGTGTAGGCTGGGACGAGGTGAGAGAGTGGCATGGACATATATACACTACCAAATGCAGAATGGATGGCTGGTGGGAAGCAGCCACATAGCACAGGGAGATCAGCTCGGTGCTTTGTGTCCCCCTAGAGGGGTGGGATTGGGAGGGTGGGAAGGAGACACAAGAAGGAGGGAATATGGGGATATGTGTATACGTATGGCTGATTCACTTTGTTATACAGCAGAAGCTAATGTATCATTGTAGAGAAATTACACTCCAATAAAGATGTTGGAAAAAAAAAAAGATAAAAAGTGATCTGAAAGTTATAGGCTTATTACAAGTCAAATAAAAACCAAAGTGTGTTTTAGAAACATAATCATGTAAGAAAAGAGTAAAAGAGTAAATAAAAAGTTAAAAAAAATAAGAGTAAATCTGTAAGAAAAAACAAGGAAATTTTGAAAAAGAAGAGTAATGAGGGTAGATATATCCTAATGATTATGAAAGCAGTTGTTGATATGCTTTTCCCATTTGCATTTCCTTCTACTTACTTCCCTACTATTCTATGAGTAGCATCCATTTCCTTGGAGAAGTTTAAATATAAAAGAGAAATATTTAATGCTCACCTTCTGAATTAAAGAAAAGATTTTGCAGCAAGATTAAGTCTTAAAAGTCTGGTTTTCCCAAAGAAGGAAAATTTTTTTAACACTAATATTTTCTGACCAAGCCTGAAAGACTCAGAGTACAGTTTCTTCCACTTTGTAGAGCAGATATCCCTTCTGCTCATGACAGCTAGAACATAATGCCTACTACCTAGGGTAGAAGGAGGATAAAACCTAGAGACTGTAAATTAAAGCCTCAAATTCCTGATTCTGGCCAAAGGACTGTGGGATAAAGAAGTAGAACAGAGACAGGAGAAGCAAGTGATCAGCCCAGTACTCCCATTACCCTCTCCAGCTGGAGGTTGCAAAAGGAAAGGAATGTTTGAAGGAGTGGGGAAATCTGGGAGTTAGAATGGATTTTGCTCTGCTTCCTGTTGAGAAAGTGCGAAGTCACTGCCTTCCAGTAACATCCTGCACGGCCCCAACTGCCCTGCCCCCCAACCAAACTTTTACCTCCCCTCATGCACATCTAGCACAAGCTGGAGAGAGCCACATCAAAGCATAGGCACAGAAGCACAATCAGATTGAGGAAGGTGTGAGATCGGCTCTGGGGTCTCCCTTTTCTCCCCTGTGCCATGGAAGGCTCTGGGAAATTCCTGGGTGCTGTAAAGTAGTTCAGGAAAGGTAACTTAAGATGCTGGATGTTGAGTTTGCCAGAAGAGGTCATTGTCATAGGGGCAAAGTAGCTCCATAGCAGAGGCCTGGAAAAGAGACCACCTGGCTAGCGAGTCAATGGGAATCCCTAGCCAGACATCAGGTTACCTGTGACACCTGGGAAGATGGCAATACATCCTGGGAACCAAGAAAACAGATCTCAAGTAACATCAGTTGTAAACTTCAGCTTCAGATATCTGAAGAATACCCAAGGACAAAAGCACCACAGTAGTCACAATTCCAGGGAATAGCCTGACCAGTTACTTTAAAGGAGAGACCAGTGAGAAACAGAGAAGATAGCACATGGATTGAGGGTTCTGGTATCCTTCCATGATTACAAGGTCACACAAGCACCCATAAGTCTGGATTCCATTGTGGGAAGGCATGAGAGAAGAGATGATACTTGAATGACTAGTATCCAAACAGAGACTGAAATATCCAAAGAGATCAATTTAAATTACTACATAAGACTTAGTTTACCAGCTTGGAGTAAGACTGGTACTCTTCCTCCAGTTACCCAGTTCCCAGAGTTCATCAAAAGGAAGAGATGACTTATAGAAAAATAAAGAAGCTATATTTTCTTTGCACACCTAAGTGAGTATGAGTAAGCTGTGATCCTGCTACAGATTTTATGATGTTTATTTTATGTGAGTATTCAAAAGAAAAACTTCTTGGCGTAATAGAAATCAACATCGCTTTAAGAGTAACAATGGACTTCCAGGTCAAGATGGCAGACTGAGCGTCTATCTCTTCTCCTTCTTAAACACCTCATGCCAGGCCACAGAACAAATGAGTGAAAAATCACCGAAGATGACCAGTACAACTCTGATGATAAAGAGTAAATGCTGGCCACAGCACTTACTGTGGGTTTAAAGTCTCTGTCAGAGGGCTTATAGTGTGAACTTTGAGTTGAAGATAATAGCAGGTTAAGGACAATCTCGATAGACTGTGATCGAGGGAAGATAACTCAGAACTAATCAGAACTCTCCCTGCAGATAAATTCCTTCCCTATAGCAGAAGTTGAAGGAGGGACAGGGACAAGCTTGTTAGCCTGGTCTTTGCAAATGCAAAGAAAAGGGGTGGGGTGGGGAGGAATCCACATCCCATTTACCACAGCAAGTAGGAAACCAACTGGCAGAGTCCTGTGGTCAGCAATGATATTCAGTGGAAGACAATGCTTTGTAAAGGAGAACACTGACCTGTACCAAATTACACCAGTTACCAAGATGTTACCAGCATCAGAATCATTTAAACTGTTTAAGTGCATACTGAATCATACTGGTGCACCCCAGACATACTGAATCAGATTTTTTTGTGAGTGAAGCTAGGAATCTGCATTTAAACTGGGTCCCCAAGGAATTGTTACATGTATTCAAGTTGGGCAACCACTGATTTAGACATTCATTTAAAAATTCTATAAAGAAGAAAAGCCAAGAATCACCAGCTACTTAATGAAAACTAAGAGAGGCACTAAGGTGAAAAAGCACAGGCACCATGACCCACAGAAGAGAGAGTAAAGCAAAAAAAAAGAAATAAGATGTTTAGCTTATATTGGTATCTTCAGAGAGATTCAAGAGGTCAATATAGGGGCTTCCCTGGTGGCACAGTGGTTAAGAATCCACCTGCCAATGCAGGAGACATGGGTTCGAGCCCTGGTCCGGGAAGATCCCACATGCCGCAGAGCAACTATGCCCATGCGCCACAACTACCGAGCCTGCGCTCTAGAGCCTGCAAGCCAGAACTACTGAGCCCGCGTGCCACAACTACTGAAGCCCGCGTGTCTAGAGCCTGTGCTCCGCAACAAGAGAAGCCACCGCAATGAGAAGCCCACACACCGCAATGAAGAGTAGCCCCCAATCACTGCAACTAGAGAAAGCCCACGTGCAGCAATGAAGACCCAACACAGCCAAAAATAAATAAATTTATTTTTTTAAAAAAAGAGGCCAATATATCCATAAAATAAAAAAACTCTGTTCATAAAATATAGCAACCAACAAAAAAGAATTTTTAGAAAATAAAAATAATTTTCAAAATGAAATAACGTGACTTTCAGTGACAGCCAAGATGGTAAGCCCATTACATCTCTCCCACTAGTTGGCCATCTGCATAACTAGTAAAAACTCTGGAGAGAATCCTAAAAGCAACTACCTGAGAACTCTGAAAAATAAACAATGGCAGGCACATTGGGGAGGGAAGTCAAAACTTGAAGAATAAGCAATAGGGCAGTGAGTTTACTCTATTTTGAAAACCCTTTCTTTGTTTACCACTTTAACATGAGGGTGGGTAGAGTCCCAGAATTACGCAGCAGAGGCACATAGCAAAAACTCCAAGAGAAAGCCCCTCTTTCTCACTGGAGTAAAAGGGTCATCTGCAAGCTGGAAAGTGTATAAGTTTGGGGGTGAGGTTTCCAGTTCCTTTTCTTTTCTTTCTCTTCTGACCCACTCTGAAGACAGTCCAAGTTATAAAGCTATACTACTGAGGCAGGAAACCTAAAAGCCTAAGAGAAAACTGGCCCCAACCTCCTAAGGAACTAGAAAAAGGAGCCATCGTTGTATGAAGAGTATTGGAGTGGGGGAACTCCTCACTTCTCCTTTTTTTCCCCCTAACCTTTCAACCCAGGAGGGCCTCAGTGGGGTATAACTGTGCAACAGTGACGTGCGGGGGGAGGGGGTAGCACCAAGACTCTGAGAGAAAGCAACTTCAGCTTTCTAATGAGAAGGCCAGGAAAAGACCCCTGGGAGCCAGAGAACATAAGCAAAGTCCCCAAGAGTACAGAGACAGAGAGAATTCCACAAGGTGCATAAGTATAGATAATAAAGAGGTATCATTTTTTCCCCCAAATGAATCTTTAACCCAATGCAATTCTAATCAAAATCCTTCATATCCTTATTGTTTTAACTTGATGAATATATTCTAAAGTAACGCTGTAAGAATTACTACCAAAAAAAAGAGCAAGACAAACATTTTTGAAAGTCTAGTGAGAGAAAATTTCAAAGTTACATTAAATAATATAACATTAAAAGAGTATGGGGGGCTTCCCTGGTGGCGCAGTGATTGACAGTCCGCCTGCCGATGCAGGGGACACGGGTTCGTGCCCCGGTCTGGGAAGATCCCACATGCCGCGGAGCGGCTGGGCCTGTGAGCCATGGCCGCTGGGCCTGCGCGTCCGGAGCCTGTGCTCTGCAACGGGAGAGGCCACAGCAGTGAGAGGCCCGCGTACCGCAAAAAAAAAAAAAAGAGTATGACAGGGCTTCCCTGGTGGCACGGTGGTTAAGAATCCACCTGCCAATGCAGGGGACACGGGTCTGAGACCTCATCCGGGAAGATCCCACAGGCCGCGGAGCAACTAAGCCCGTGCGCCACAACTACTGAGGCTGTGCTCTAGAACCCACGTGCCACAACTACTGAAGACCGTGTGCCTAGAGCCCATGCTCAGCAACAAGAGAAGCCACTGCAATGAGAAGCCCGTGCACCGCAACAAAGAGTAGCCCCCGCTCGCCGCAACTAGAGAAAGCCCACACACAGCAACGAAGACCCAACGCAGCCAAAAATAAATAAAATAAATTTATGTAAAAAAAAAGAGTATAAATATATAGCATAAACATAAACATAAAAAAAAGCATAAACATAAAAAGAGATCAAAAGAACATTACATAGACAGACAAATACACATATATATGGGAATCTTATATATGATAAAGGTAGACTTCAAACAGTGGGCAAGAAAAGAAACATTCAATAAATGCTATCAGAAAGAATTAACTAATTTACGAGAAAAAAGTTAGATTTCTACATAACATAATTATAAAAATTCTGAAAGATTAAACAAAAAATATTTATGCAGATGGCCAACAGGTGTATGAAAAGAAGCTCAATATTGCTAACTTTATAGAACTGCAAATTAAAACTACAATGAGGTATCACCTCACACCAGTCAGAATGGCCACCATTAAACATTAAAAAGTCTACAAATAACAAATGTTGGAGAGGGTGTGGAGAAAAGGGAACCCTCCTACACTATTGGTGGGAATGTAAACTGGTGCAGCAACTATAGAGAACAGTATGGGGGTTCCTTAAAAAACTAAAAATAGAGTTACCATATGATCCTGCAATCCCACTCCTGGACAAAACTCTAATTCAAAAAGATACATGCACCCCAATGTTCACTGCAGCACTGTTTACAATGGCCAAGACCTGAAAGCAACCTAAATGCCCATCAATGGAGGAATGGATAAAGAAGATGTGGTACATATATACAATGGAATACTAAAAGAAGATGTGGTACATATACACAATGGAATACTACTCAGCCATAAAAAAAGAACAAAATAATGCCATTTGCAGCAACATGGATGAACCCAGAGATCATACTAAGTGAAGTAAGTCAGACAGAGAAAGACAAATACCATATGATATCACTTATATGTGGAATCTTAAAAAATGACATACATGAACTTATTTACAAAACAGAAACAGACTCAGACATACAAAACAAACGGTTACTAGAGGGTATAGCAGGTTGGGGGGGAGGGTAAACTAGAAGTTTGGGATTAACAGATATATACTACTATATAGAAAATAGATAAGGACCTACTGTATAGCACAGGGAACTATACTCAATGTCTTGTAATAACTTATAGTGGAAAAGAATCTGGAAAAGTGTATATATATATATATATATATATATACACACACATCTGAATATAACTGAATATATATATATAACTGAATCACTTTGCTGTACACCTGAAGCTAACACAACACTGTAAATTAACTATACTTCAATTTAAAAAATGGTTAAAAAAATTTTTAAATGATAGAAGACCAACAGCCAATAAACATATGACAAAAAGAAGTCAAATAATTGCAACTTAAATGACATTCCTTTTTTCTTTTAGATTCCCATTATGTTTTTAAAATTTAAAAAAGTCTAAGTATATGTGTGTGTCTGCATTCACTTAAGTGTGTCAAATCTTTGGATTTTTCTACACTGAAAAAAGAAAAGAGAAAAAATTAGAAGAAATCTGAATACATACTTATCTTCTAAACTTCTATACATAAGAAAGAAAACATATAAAATTAAAAGGCAAGGGCTTCCCTGGTGGCGCAGTGGTTGAGAGTCCACCTGCCGATGCCGGGGACACGGGTTCGTGCCCTGGTCCGGGAAGATCCCACATGCCACGGAGTGGTTGGGCCCGTGAGCCATTGCCGCTGAGCCTGCCCGTCCGGAGCCTGTGCTCCGCAACGGGAGAGGCCACAACGGTGAGAGGCCCGCATACCGCAAAAAAAAAAAAAAAAATTAAAAGGCAAATAAGAAGGGTAAAAGTATTTGTTTTGACACTAAGTATCAAGAACCTTAGAAAATGTTGATGCCCCCCCTGAGAAACTGTCACAATTTAGGAAAGTCTTCAATTCTAGACTCATGTTTGACAGCTACATGACCAGATAAATCACACACCACTTTGAGCAGCAGTTTCTTCATTGTTAAATATGAATACAAGCCACTAATTCTCAGGGTCGTTGTGATATTTAAAAGAGCAACAAAGCACGTAAAAAAGTCTCAAAAGCTATAGAGGAGATGGTTGACCCAAGGCCTGTGAACTCTGGGGGACTTCCGAAGGTCCTCGAACTCTCTGAACGTCTGTGAATGTTTGTGAAAAGTAACTACAGCTTTAAGTAAACCCTCCAAGGGGCTCCTGATCCAAAAGAAAACTGAAAAGCACTACAAGCAAACAGCAAAATCAAAGTGAAGATATTCTCCCCGCTTGATGCGTCCAGCTTCATGTCTGGCACATACAGGCCGAAATCAGGAACTCACTATAAAAATCCAAGTAGTATTTAAGAGGATATTAAACTTACCCCATTTATTTCAAAACCCCTCAGAACAGTACTTAATGATTTCTTAGCATATTAATTCAACCTCTGACGTAGTTGTAAAGAGAGCCTGAAATCAGGAAAACAGTATTACAGTCAGTCATAGCTATTTGGATCAATCACATGAAATTAATGCAATCCGCTCTAGAAAATGAGAGTAGGGGTGGGGGTGAGGGTGGTGGCAGTAAATAAATTTAATATATTTAAAGTAGTATTCTAAATTCATTAAGATATTCATAATTAATACATAAGCTACCTTGGGACATTCTCTTGAAGCAAACAAAAACTAGAGGTTTTTGAAGCAAACAAAAACTAGAGGTTCTCTTGAAGCAAACAAAAACTAGAGGTTTTATGTATATATTTTTAATAAAATGGGATATAGAAAATTATTGCTCTTTCTCCAAAATAATTAAGACTAAAAGATTAATTCTAAAACTTCTACTTCTAGATGGCGAGCCATACTTTCATTTAAAAAAAAATTTAAAGCCCTATAAGTGAGGCACACTGATAAAATTCTACCCAGTCAAGCATATGGCAAGCAGACTAAAAGGTAATATTAATTAAAATGAAAACTAAATAATTAAGAATTTAAAGTACTTGAGGACTTCCACTTCCGGGAAGGTGGAATAGCTATATTTTTCCCTATTCTTCTCACTAAGTAAAACTAAAAGTCCTGGACAACATATATAACAAACATAAGAAGACTCTAGGGCTTCCCTGGTGGCGCAGTGGTTGAGAGTCCGCCTGCCGATGCGGGGGACGCAGGTTCGTGCCCCAGTCCGGGAGGATCCCACATGGCGCGGAGCGGCTGGGCCCGTGAGCCACGGCCGCTGAGCCGGCACGTCCGGAGCCTGTGCTCCGCAACGGGAGAGGCCACAACAGTGAGAAGCCCGCGTACCGGGAAAAAAAAAAAAAAGAAGACTCTAAAGGTGGAGAAATGAAAGCAGATCAGGTAGAAATCACCAGATCTAAGGAAAACAACATGGTGGTGAGTTCTATGGGTTTTCTTCTGTGCCCTATATATTCTAGACTTGGAGTTGAAGAAGCTGGCAACCTAGAAATACCAATAGGCCCAGACCCTCCAAAAAACCAAACAAACAAAACAAATTCCTGTTCTCCCAGCCAAAAGATCAGGAAAGAAACAATCTAGACAAAAAGCTGTTATACCCAGACAAACACTATAAAACAAAACAAAACAGAACTGTGGCGCCAGCATCACCAGCAAAGGTCAACTGGAGAGCCTGGACTTCCACCTCTGCCAAACTGTGACAAGGCACCCCATACTCCGCACCACAGGGGTGTCAGAGAAGGCCATTTGGGAGTTGGTCCCTACCATGTGACAATGAGACCTCCTTCCGCTTGGTGTCAGTGAAGACCACATGGAAAGCTTAGATGTCCACCTGGCAGTAAGAAGGTGTACTTCCCCCTTCCTGGTGTAGGCTGGTGTCAGAAGAGGCCTAGTGGAGTCAGGCCTTTCACCACTGCCCAACAGTAAAAAGGCCCTCCCCTCCCCCTCAGTACAGGTGTACACTGAGGCACACCTGCCTTCCCAGCCAAGGAAAAGTCAGTGGAGGCCAGAACTCCCATCCCTGACAAGCAGTAATGAGGAATCTCCCACCAACTTGAGAGTCAACAGAGGCAGAGTGAGGAACTTGGACTTCTATCCCCTCTGGGCAGTAATGTGACAGAGCACTCCCCTCTTTCCCATGTTGGAGCAGTGCCAGAAGAAGCCAACTACATCAGAATGTGTAAATAAGATCCTGAGTCGCAGAACATAATATCCAAAATGTCCAGGTATCAAATAAAAATCACTCATCATAACAAGAACTCTCATAACACTCATCATAACAAGAAATATGTCAAACTGAATGAAAAAAGACAATCCACAGAAGCCAATACCAAGATGAGGAAGATGGTAAGATTATCTGATGAAGACTTTTTTTTTTTAGTGTTAAGTAATATTTACTGAACATATATTATGTGCTTAGCTAATGCTATAAACATATTATACATATTAACTCTACCCTTACCATAATTCTGTGAAGCAGTTACTGTCACTAATTACTGTTATTAATCCCATTTTACACATGTGAAAAGTGAGGTACATAGAGATTAAATTACAGATAAAAACCCCAGAGGTTGCCCGGATTCATAAAGTTATTGAGAGGTAGATCCTGGCTTAGAACCCTGATGGCACCCCTCCTGACATAATGTTTGAAGTGGCCATTATAAAAATGTCTCAAAGAGCAGTTATGCACATGCTTGAAACAAATAAACAAAAAGATAGGGAGTCTCAACAAAGAAAAAATACACCAAAAAGAAAAGACTTCAGAACTGAAAAAATATAAAAACTGAAACAAAAGACTCAACAGATGAGAACCACAGTAGAATGGAGAGGAAAGAGGGAAGAATCACTGAACTGGAAGACAGAACAATAGAAACTACCCAATCTGAACAACAGAGAGAAAAAACTGAAAACAAATAAACAAAGCCTTGGGGTCCTGTGGGACTACAACAAAAGACTTACCTTCCAGGACTTCCCCGGTGCAGTGGTTAAGAATCCGCCTCCCAAGGCAGGGGACGCAGGTTCAAGCCCTGGTCTGGGAAGATCCCACATGCTGTGGAGCAACTAAGCCCATGCACCACAACTACTGAGCCTGCGCTCTAGAGCCCACGCGCCTAAAGCCTGTGCTCCACAAGAGAAGCCACCGCAATGAGAAGCCTGTGCACCGCAACGAAGAACAGCCCTTGCTCACCACAACTACAGAAAGCCCGCATGCAGCAATGAAGACCCAACGCAGCCAAAAATTAATTTATTTATTTTTTTAAAAATAATAATTTTTTTAAAATCTTAAAAAAAAAAATTTATCTTCCATGTCATCTGAGTCCCAAAAAGAGAGAAGAAAGAGAGTAAGACTGAAAAAGTCCTCTAAGAAACAAAAACTTGTAACTTCTCAAGCTTGGCAAAACACACAAACTTACAGACTCCAGAAGCTAAGTGAATCCTACACAGCATAAGCCCAAAGCAATCCATACCAAGACAGTTCACAGTTAAACTTCTGAAAACTGAAGACAAAGAAAATGTAATGGAAACGGCGAGAGAGAAATGATGCTTTAACTATAGGGGAAAAACAAATCAAATGACAGATTTCTTGTCTGAAACAAAAGAGGGGTGAAGGAAGTGGCACTGAAGTCCACATCTGATCATGTGTTTCTATATCTGTTTTTCTCTTGTTCATGACTCTTGGCATGCCTGGAATCTGGAGATTGAATGTCAGGTATTGCATAACAAAAACTGTAGAGGCTGTGACTGATATTATCTTTTTCAATAGAAGATTTTCTTTAGTTTCTGGTAGGCAACAGGAGCTAATCCAATCAGAGATTAAGCTAATTTGAAGCCAATTTTCAATCATATTAAGACTTATCAACATGCACCCCAATGTTCATAGCAGCATTATTTACAATAGCCAAGATATGGAAGCAACCTCAGTGTCTATTAAGAGATAAATGAATAAAGAAGATATGGTATATGTGTACACACACACACACACACACACACACACACACACTCACACAATGGAATACTACTCAGCCATAAAAAAGAATGAAATTTTGCCATTTGCAGCAACATGGATGAACTTAGAGGGTATTATGTTAAGTGAAATGAGTCAGACACAGGAAGACAAATACTGTATGATAACACTTATATATGGAATCTAAAAAATAAAACAAACTCGTGAATATAACAAAAAAGAAGCAGACTCACACATATAGAGAACAGATTAGTGGTTACCAGTGGGGAGAGGGAAAGGGGAGGGGCAACACAGGGGTATGGAATTAAGAGGCACAACTATTATGTATAAAATAAGCTACAATGATATATTGTACAACACAGGGAATATAGCCAATATTTTATAATAACTATAAATGGAGTATAACCTTTAAAAATTATGAATCACTATATTGTACACCTGAGACGTAACATTATACATCAACTATACTTCAATTAAAAAAAAAAAAAAAAGACCTGGTCTCCTTCTCTGGTTCACCCTTACTGTTAGGATATAGTTATTTAGAGATCTCAACTGAAAGCCTCAGATATGTATCAAAACTTCTCTCTTTAGTACCATGAGACTGCTGAAAATTCTGCTTAGCTTCTCAACCTCTTAGTAGTCACCTTCACCTCAACTTTTCTGCCTATTGGCTTGTGCAGTTTACTAATCTGCAACAAATTCTGGTGGAAACATGGTTCAGGCTTTTGGTTCAATTCTCTGTGCTAACATTCTCTTCACCATCTTGGTCATTCAAGCTCTAGATGCCTTGGTAACCCTGAACTCCAACAGTCTCTCCACCCCTGTAAGATGACCAAAAGGTCTCCTCAGTTTCTGTTTCTTAGCAACCACTGTATGTTCAACTCTCCTGCCTCTTCGTGGTATCATCTACAAAGAGAAAACTCCCCGAGGGATTATTTATGTGCCTTTTCCCATTGATAAAATTCAAAATTCAAAAATAAAAACTCTTGGCAAGATAAGAACAGAAAATGAACTTCCCTACTTTGTTAAAACCTATCAGAAACCAATGGTAAACATTATACCTATGAATAAAGTAACAGATGCATTCTCATGTATGTTAAGAACAAGTTAATAATGTGCGAAATCACATGTACTATTCAACACAGTACTGGAAGGCTTACCCAATGCAATAAATTAAGGAAAAAAATATATTAATGCTAGAAAGGAAAAGACTCCCCAAAAGTCATTATTTACATATAACGTGAATACCTATCCTTATAAAACTCAAAGGGAATATAAAACTCATAAAGACAGATCTCTGTCCTTGTAGAAATTACATTCTAGATTTGGGGAGAAGGTAAGAAAGATAGGTAATAACAACAAACATACTAAATAGGTAAATTATCAAATCTGCTAGAAGGTGACAAATGCTGTGAAAATGTAAAGTAAAATAAAGGAGGGAAAGGGGAAATCAGAACTGGGAACAGACGGACTACAATTTTTTTTTAAAAATCAGAATCACTCCGTCCCAGAAGAAACAAAAATAAAAATTACCTAGGAATAAAGAATTCTGTGGAATATGAGTAAGGTCTTCTAGTAGAAAACTAAGTTTCCAAAAGAGCAAAACTTTCGAGTTTGAATGTAGAAACAGTCAATATACCTAATAAAAATAATTTTCCTCAAATTAATATATAAATCCAGATAATATCCTAGCAGAATTTTTCATGCCTCTTACGAAGTATATTAATAACGTAGAGAAAAGACATGTATATGCATATACATATATATTTAAATAACAAAGAGAATTATGAAAACAACAAACCAGTTTTATTTATCCTACCAGATATCAAAAGTAAAAAAAAAGGAAGAAAAAGAAAAAAAAAGTCAGAGGATAAAATACCTAAACATGAAAACTTAATCTCAAGTTATTGTTATTTAATGGGTATAAAGTTGCAGTTTGCAAGATGAAAAAGTTCTGGAGATCAGCTGCACAAGGTGAATGTACTTAATACTACTCAATTGTACACTTAAAAATGGTTAAGATGGCAATTTTTATGTTACGTGTTCTTTATAATTAAAAAAATGTAAGTGAATACTTTTATGCCTCTAGGCAAAGAAACCTTTCTCACATAAACTAAAAAGTACACATAAGTCATAAAGGAAAAGACTGATTGACCTGACTGGTATAATTTCTGTATACCAAAGGACAATATAAGCAAAATGAAAGACTAGTAACAACCTAAGAGAAAATATCTGGCATCATAAAAACAGGAAAAAAGAAAAAAAGGATGAGTAATCAAAAGACCTAAAGAAATTCTACAAATCAATAAGAAAAATGTTCAACAACCAACAGGATAAGAAACAAAGCATACTGTGAATAGGCAATTCCCGTTAGAAAAAATACAAATAACCCTAAAAAATAAAAAATAGGAAAAAAAAACCTTACTAGTAATTAGTGAATTAAATATTAAAGACTAAGAAGACATTTTCCAAAAAATTTGAAAGCTAGACGGTAACAGTTCACAAGTGTATGAAATGATACTCTCAAAAACCTAATGATAAAGGTATAGACTGAAACAACAGTTCTGGAAGACAATCTGGCAATATCTTCCAAATCAAAACTGCATGTATCGGGACTTCCCTGGCTGTCTAGTGGTTGGGACCTCGCCTTCCAGTGTAAGGGGTGCAGGTTTGATCCCTGGTTTGGGGGGCTAAGATCCTACATGCCTCGGGGCCAAAAATCCAAAACATAAAACAGAAGCAATATTGTAACAAATTCAATAAAGACTTTAAAAATGGTCCACATCAAAAAAAAATCTTAAAAAAAAATTGCATGTATCACCACCCTATATATGTGCCTCCTTATAGAAAATGACAACACTTTCTATAAAACAGTCTTAACAAAAAGAAATCAAACCTGAATCACATCAAGCCTCCACACCTAACTAAAAATTTACAGAAAATGCAGAGAACAAAAAACAAGTTAAACAATGCCATGGGATGCAATAAGCAAGAGCTAGAGTATGGAAAAAATGTGCAGGGCAAACCACCCAGTCTCTTCGATCAATACTGCAAAATTTAAAAAAGAGAGACAGGGAGGGAAGGATGGGAGGAAGGAGGGAGGGAGGAAGAAAGGAAGCTGGAGACAGAGAAAGAAAGGGGAATCAGGGAGATGGAGTGAAAGAAAGAGAGAAGGGATGGGAGAAAGAGAGGGAGGGAGAAAAAGAGGAAAAATAGTTTGAAAGACTTTTTTTTAAAGGTGTATCAACCAATCAAACTGTAAACCTCATCTGGATCCTAATTCAAACAAGTAAAAAAATATGGAAGAAAATGTTTCTGACATTAAAACAGTTTAAAATTTGAACACTGACTGAATATTTAATGATACTAAAGAATTATTGTTGGGCTTCCCTGGTGGCGCAGTGGTTAAGAATCCGCCTGCCAATGCAGGGGACACGGGTTCAAGCCCTGGTCTGGGAAGATCCCACATGCTGCTGAGCAACTAAGCCTGTGCGCCACAACTACTGAGCCTGCGCTCTAGAGCCCCTGCTCCACAACAAGCGATGCCACCACAATGAGAAGCCTGCACACCACATCGAAGAGTAGCCCCCACTCTCTACAACTAGAGAAAGCCCACGTGCAGCAAAGAAGATCCAACACAGCCAGTAAGTAAATAATTAAATAAATAAAAATTTAAAAAAAAGAATTATTGTTAATTTTCAAGTGTGATAATAGTGTTTTTCTCCAAAAAAAAAAAGACCTTATATTTTCCAGAAACACATGAAATATCTGCAGATCAAATGACACGATATCTCAATTTGTTTCAAAAATGTGAGAAGGGATAAAGTGAGAGTACAGATAAAACAAGATTGATCATGGGATGATAACTGTTGAAGGTGAGTAGAAGTTTACTCTTCTATTTTGTCTACTTGAAAATTTCCCTATAAAACATTTAAAGTGCATATACCATACGGTTCAGCAATTCCACTTCTTTTTATCTTAAAGGAACTATCATGCAGGTGCATGAGAAAGTACATACAGGACACTCCTGACTCCACTGTTTGTAGTTTTAAAAAATTATAAACAATCTGCAGTAAAAACCCTGAGGGCCCAAATAAAACTGGTACAGCTATCGTACAAAACACAATGCAGAAACTGAAAATAACAACAACAAAACACAGATCTAAACATGTTGGAGAGTGAAAAAATCATACTGCCAAAATATATAAATATACCCCTTACAAAAAATAATCCATACAATACTATATATTTCCTACAAATGTGTGTATATATGTATACTTACATATATAAATCAGTGTATATATGTAAGTACATAAATATAAATGGACTGAAAATATCTGAAAAGATAGACACCAAATAGACACCACGGAGAGAAGAGGAAAGAACCAGGACTGTAGAAATGCTCAAGATGGACTTTAGTTTCACCAATCTTTTTAGCATTTCAAAAAGGAGAATTACTTCTGTGGGTAAAACTTATGTTTAAAAAAAGAACATTAATTCACACTTTTGCTGTCTCTTTGCGAATCAATGAATCTTTTTTGACTTTTGTACAGAACCAGAACCAAGATATACCTCCTAGAAAATTAACTATAAAACATACCCTTCTCTAAATCAAGAACTTATAGACAAGAATGTAATCAATCTGGGAAAAAAATATTAGGTTCAACCACACAAAACTGCCAACATTCTAACATTTTTGCCTTCAAAAAATGGCAATTTCATGAGTTTGACATAATAGATTTTCGTATAGCAACACTAGCATTGCAGGAAATTCATTATATTTATATATACTCTACTCCCGAAAATTTGTATGAAAACTAAAATGTGTGAAAAGATAAAAGGGGGATACTATTAAGTTTTTCAAAAACATGTATGTCCCTAATTTCACCTAACCTGTTGCCAACAATATAATTACGTTTCCACATTTTCTTAAAAATCTGTTCTCTTACTTCACACACAATATTGGATTAATGTTCTTTAATCCAATAAGCGCTGACTGAAACCAAAGATTTGTAATTTTCATCTTGGTCTTAACTAATATTCAATTTATAAGCATACTTATCATTCTCAGCTGAATTTCTTTAATCTTCTACTCATTTTTACAAAATAAGAGCAAATATAATAATATACCAAGAACTGCATAAGTAATTTTTTTTAAGATGGTAACACTTGTGAATCCAAAATATTGGATAGACACAACTAGGCAAAATCATGTTAGTTGGTAACTGAGTCTCATTTATTCACATGAAAAGCAGAGTATAATGTACAAAAATATAGGTTGTATTAAAAAAGTCAAAAGGAGTGCTTGTAATTATAATTATTCTTATCATCACAAGATCCTAATACCAAAAATAGACTTCAGGAATTGGGTTTTACCAAAATTTGTGGGAAAGATGCAAGAAATGTCTTATTTTCTATTCTTCCTCTTAGATCTTCAGTCTATCTCCCATCAATGCATTCTCCACACTGAAGATCAAAGAGACTTCATAAACCTCTCTTTTAAAATGTCTTGATCAGGTCATTCCCCTGCTTAAAGTCCACTAAGTCCTACAAGGACTAAATGATGTGGTTACTCTCCATTCTTCAGTCGTACCATTTTTGCTATTTTTGCCATTGTTCTCTGTGTTCCAGGTATGTACTCTTTTTTCTTTTTACTTTAGCTTCACTTTTTAAAAATTACATTTTGTAAACTATCATACAATAAAAGAAATTTTTTTGCATGTACAGTTCTATGAGTTTTAGCAATACATATAGAGTCATGTAACCACCACCACAACCACAATACAGAAAGTTCCATTACCCCAACAGAAACTTCATCCAGTTGTCACAAGAATCAGTAATTTATTCCTGGGCTTCCCTGGTGGCGCAGTGGTTAAGAACCCACCTGCCACTGCAGGGGACATGGGTTCGAGCCCTGGTCCAGAAGATCCCACATGCCGCGGAGCAACTAAGCCCGTGCGCCACAACTACTGAGCCTGCGCTCTAGAGCCCGTGAGCCACAACTACTGAGCCTGCATGCCACAACTACTGAAGCCTGCATGCCTAGAGCCCGTGCTCCGCAACAACAGAAGCCACCACAATGAGAAACCCGCGCATTGCAACGAAGAGGAGCCCCCCCTCACCGCAACTAGAGAAAACCTGCGTGTAGCAACTAAGACCCAATGCAGCCAAAAATAAATAAAATAAATAAATTAAAAATAATAATAATAATTTATTCCTTTTTGTTGCTGAATAGTAATCTACTGTACGGATGTACCATCATTTATCTATTTACCCGTCAGAAAAACATCAGGTTGTTTCTAGTTCGGGGTGATTATGAATAGAACTGCTATGAACATTTGTGTAGAGATTTTTATGTGAAATTAAGTTTTTGTCCTCTAGAGTAAGTACCCAGAGGGTGGTTGCTGGGTTATATGGTACTGTATGTTTAACTCCATAAAAAAGTACCAAACTGTTTTCCAAAGTGTAAAAAAAAAATCATTAAGGTTAACACCACCACGCCACCAGTGATAATAACGTCGATACTGTACTCCGCGATATAATGTAAAGAAAGGGGTCCTTCACCTCGTGTAGTATTCTTCCCAAAACACTATAGCCTAAGTGTAATCATCGGAAAAACATCAGACAAACCCAACTGAGGGATATTCTACAAAATACCAGACCAGTACTATTCAAAAGTGTCAGCGCTATCAAAAAGAAGGAAAGACTAACAAATTTCACCCTGTACTACCTTTGTAACTTTTCTGCAAATTCCAAATTTTCTTTTTTTAAAAGAAATGATTTTGATTTTAAAAGAAAATGATTTTTAAAAGAAATGATGATTTTGAACATCTTTTCATGTATTTATTTATCAACCTTATATCCTCTTTGACGGAATGTCTATGTCTTTTGCCCATTTTTAAACTTAGCTATTTGTTTCTTTACTCTTGAGTTTTGAGAGTTCTTTATATATTCTTAACATAAGTCCTTTATTGGATACGTGATAGTCAAACATTTACTCCCACTTTGTAGCTTGTATTTTTATTTTCTTAACAGTGTCTTCCACAGAGCAAAAAGCTTTTAATTTCTATGAAGTCCAATTTATCAATTTTTTTCCTTTAGTGGATCATGCTTTTGGTGTCATATCTAAGTATTCTTTGCCTAACCTCAAGTCACAAATATTCTCCCTTATGCCTTCTTCCAAGAACTTTACAGTTTCACAGTTTACATTTAGATCTGTGATGCATTTTGAATTGATGGTTATATAAAGTGTGAAGTATAAATCAAGATTCCTTTTGCATATGAATGCAAAGCCAACACCAGTTACTAAAAAGGTCACTGTTTCTCTCCTGAATTGCTTTTGCAACTTTGTCAAAAATCAACTGGCCAAAGCTCTGTCCAGCCCCTTGGATCCATTTTCATTGCTTCCACCGTGAGGTCGCTCATCAGACCCCAGCAGCCAAAATGGTGAAGCAGATTAAGAGAAAGTATGCTTTTCAGGAGGCCTTGAACAATGCAGGAGAGAAACTCCTAGTAGTCGACTTCTCAGCCACATGGTGTGGGACTTGTGAAATGATCAAGCCTTTCTTTCATTCTCTCTCTGAAAAGTATTCCAACGTGGTGTTCCTCAAAGTAGATGTGGATGACTGTCAGGATGTTGCTTCAGAGTGTGAAGTCAAATGCATGGCAACCTTCCAGTTTTTTAAAAAGGAACAGAAAGTGGGTGAATTTTCTGGCACCAGTAAGGAAAACCTTGAAGCCACCATTAATGAATTAACCTCATCATGTTTTCTGAAGACATGACCAGTAAACAGCCATTGGCTGTTTAAAACTTGTAATTTTTTTATTTACAAAAAGGAAAGGTCAAGTATAAACACTATATACCTAACTGCCATCTGATAAGTGACAATAAAATATTAACTCTACCCTTTTAAAAAAAAACATCAACTGACGATATTTCTGTGGATCCTATTTCTGGACTGTCTACTCTGTTCCAATGATCTATGCATCTATCCCTTTGCCGATACCACACCATTTTTATTTCCGTACTGACATTCTTTTAGTACCTCCAATATGCTCCTTCGTTACTTCAAGAACTTCAGATATGCTGGTTCTGTCTTCCTGCACATTCTTCCGCTCTCACCTAGTAACTCCTAACTCATCTTTCAGAATTTTAGCTTAAATGTCACTTTCTCAGGAAAAACTCTGCATCATGAAAGTCAGAGAGGTTTCAGGAGAAAGCAGAAAAAAATCAAGATGCATCAGTCCAATAGGGCAGCAGTCCCCAACCTTTTTGGCACCAGGTACTGGTTTCGTGGAAGACAATTTTTCCACGGATGGTGGGGGGGATGGTTCAGGCGGTAATGCGAGTGACGGGGAGCAGCAGACGAAGCTTCCCTCACTAACCCACCCTGCCACTCACCTCCTGCTGTGCGGCCTCGTTTCTAACAGGCTGTGGACTGATACCAGTCCACAGCCCGGAGGTTGGGGACCCCTGAAATAGGGCATCCAGTTACCAACTCAGCAAGAGTCAGAGACTACCAATGACTTTAAGAAGTTATTAGGATTTCCTAAGCTTTGTCACACCTCTGTGTTTATTTCTGTCATGACCAGCACCCCTTCTCTACCTCTTACTCCTACCTTTCCCGTAAAGCTTAGCTGTAAAATCCTAAAAGCAAAAAAGGGAAAGTGTACTTATCATGCTGGCAAGTAAGGGGGAGCTGCCAATACGTCACTCCACTTCTGCCCTGGATAAGTGTTGGAGATAGAAAAGAGTCTCTAAGGAACAGAAGAAAGTGGATGAATTACCTAGGACCTAGACAAGGAGAAAACTAATCTAGGTTTAACAACAAAAAGGTACATCCCCCAACAAAAAAGCTAAGACAGTAATGTGGAAGACGCTGATCTTTGGATTAAGTAATTACAATTTAGAGAACTAGTTAGGAAAGGAAGGTTAAGACTTCTTTTAAAGAACCTCTTCCCTTAAAATGCCAAGTAGTTGACAGTAATGATTTCAAAATACTATAATCAGAAAAAAGAAAAGCAAAGTTAACTAGTATTTTCTGAGCATTGTTATATGCCAGGGACTGAGATGGATATTTTATGTATGTGTTCTCATGTAGTGTTTATAAAAAATCTGTGAAGTAGATATTATTATTTCTACTTTATAGAGAAAGAAATTGAGTTTATACAGCTAGATTAGTTCTATTTCCTCTTTGTTCTTATTCTCGTAACTTGTTTTTATAACTATATGCATGAAAAAATAAAGCAATATACAAAAAGATCTCAACTTAAATGAGAAAAGACAATTAACAGACACCAGTACTGAGATGACAAACATGTCTGAATTATCTAACGAGGATTTTAAAGCAGCTATCAGTAAAATGAACCAAAATGCAATTACAAACACTACTGAAACAAATGGGAAAACAGAAAGTCACAGCAAAGAAACAGAAGACATAGAGAAGAATCAATGGAAATTTTAGAACTGAAAAATACAATAGCCAAAATTAAATTCAACGGATGGTCTGAACAGCAGAATGTCGATAACAGAAGAAAGAGTCGATCTTAAAGAAAGTGAACTTAAAGATCGATCAATAGAAATCATCCAGTCTGAAAAAGAGAAAAAGAAAAAGAATAGATTGAAAAAAATAACGGAGCCTCAGGGACCTGTGGAACAATTACATAAGATCTAACATTCACATCATCAAAATCCCAGAAGAAGAGGAGAGAAAATGTGGGCTGAAAACTTATTTGAAGAAATAATGGATGACAGTTTTTCAAATTTGGTGAAAATCATAAACTAACAAATTCAAGAAGCTGAGCAAACTGCAAACAGGTTAAACCCAAAGAAATCCAAACATACACACATTATAATAAAGTTTCTCAAACTAAACACAAAGAAAAAAATCCTGTAAGCAGCCAGAGAAAAACAATGCATTACCTACAGGGGAATTTCTCATCAGAAAACCATGGAGGCCAGCTGTACCAATTCCAAAACAATGCATGAGTACTTCATTCCCTACTTTATTACAGTTATTCAATAAGTACAAAAAGGTACTTATGGAGGCCAGCTGTACCAATTCCAAAACAATGCATGAGTACTTCATTCCCTAATTTATTACAGTTATTCAATAAGTACAAAAAGGTTATTCACTATTGTTTCAGTTATTTACCCAGGAGGTTGAACTCTTTTCCTTACGTTTGTTTACTCTATGTAAACTCTATTTTGACCTAATGGACACGACTTTATCAATGTACTTACTGGAATCTTAGTGTTGTAAATATTTTTAAAATATTCACAGTTATTTTAGATAGGATTTAAGGTCAAATTTGTAAATATTTTCCATTTTGTTATTTTTCTTTTTAATTTTGTGCTGGTTTTTTCATATAGATGTACTTAATTTTTTAGTCAATTTTTGAGTCTTCTTATTTTGGGTTACTATTTGCATAGTTTCACTAGTTTTCCAGTTTTTAAAAAGTTAACCATACATTTGCATACAGACAGGTTCAACACTAATTTTTCTAACTGCTACCTGATCACCTCAAAAATTAATGAAATAATTCTATCACTTGATAGACTTTATGCTTGCTATTGTATACTGAATTCCTAAATCATATTTTCTCAATTCTAAAAATGCTTTTCTTAAAATAATATTTTTAGGTTTCTGAAACTAGGAGAAGTATCAGAATTAATGTCCAAAAAAGGTACCAGCAGTTAAGCAAAAGAGTAAGTTGTGATGTATGTAACTGCTTGCCCATGTGTAAACCTATGGGAAATACCTTCCCATAGAAGGTATCTGTTTATCCAAATATCACCACAGCTGAATTTACTGCACAGATAAACTCACAAGCCTTTGAATTTTAAGTTAAATCTGAAAGCCTAACTGTCGCTTGAAAATGTTTTCAGAAAGCACTGAAATAAAAAGCTATTGTGATGCAAAAATTGTCTGTTGCGAGAGGAGCAAGAGCAATTAAAGGCAGTAGAAATTACCCAGTCCCTCAAAATAGATCACAGAATTAGCAGAGCTGGGAGACACTGGTGTGACCAATTTACATTTTACAAAGTACTATTACCCAAGGGCTGGATATCTGTCAAAAGTTTCCAGCTGACTCAAAAAAGAAGTTATTTAATCACAGTTTATAGAAAAACTGAAACCATGAATTTAGCCAACAAAGAAAAGCAGTTAAATTCCAAACATTTCCCATATGACTCAAAACTATACTGACAATCATAATGTATAGAAAAGCAGCAACAGGTGAGGAAAATCAGTATGTCAGTATGAAAAAGGATTAGACACCTCTTGCATTACGATTCCAAAGAAGATGGTATAGAAACTGTATGGATAAATGTATGCTTCTGTCAATTAATTTCTAAGAAGGATGTGAAAAATAAATTTAATGTTTCTTCTTTCTTTAAAGTATATTCAATCAATAGTATATATCACAATTAATAGTCTTAGAATTGAGAAAATGCACTGTGTGTATATATGTGTGAATATATTTGTCTATGTCTATTCAGTCACTTATTTGCTCATTCATTTCTGGGTAAAGGAAAGCAAGAACAGAGAAGCAGGAACAAAACTAAAGATAATAATGAATAAAGATCAAACCCTTCCAAGATCCTAAAGGTTACTGTGATGCAGAAAAACACATGATGAAGTGAATACAACCCAGTGAAAAATGACAACCAGATAGATAACTTACTAGCAAATAACATAGCCAAAAAAACCCTGATAAAATTAAAGGTAATAGCAAATTGAAACAGCTGAGAAAAAGTAAGTAAAAATAGGTCTTAATTCAGTTGAAAATAAGAGTATTAAGAACTTATTAAAACTATGTAGTACCTAACCAAGATTCAGAATACCATAATTCTTGATCAACCACCCTACCACTGCAGTAGGTTCCAGAGAATGAAAGTGAGAAGGGATGTACCAAAATTGCCTGTTTATTATTATCAAAGGGTTTGGACCATAGGCAACTAGGGACTCCTCTGCCTCAGTTACAGTTAAGCCTAACACCTGAAACACTGAGAACAAGCCAAATGATTTCCTGGCTTCTTTTATTTAGGTCCACATCTTAACCCACAGAAAAGAAGGAAAAGATAATCGAGTACTTCTACGAACAGCCATGATGGAGTAACAGGGATCTGATTAATCCTTCTGGTTATACAACCAAACTGGATAAAATAAACAACAGCTTTCAGCTATTGGACAACAGTCAAAGCAGGAGTGGGATCCCTGAGAAAAGGGGAAAAAAATTAGGTGAGACCTTCAACTGCCTCACTTTACACCCCTGAAGCAGTTTCCAGGTAGAGAGGGAGGACTTCAACAGAGCCTGGCAGTCTCAGAGAGTTGAGACAGACTGACAATGTTCAGGGAAGCCAAAGCAGCCAGAATCTGGTTAAAGCGTACCAGAGAGAAGGGACCTGCAGACACAGAGCTCTGGAAATCTGTAGAGGTCTCCCCTCAAGTCTTTGACAGGTCATCTGCGAGAGGAAACTACCTAACGTTGGGGAAAGGACCAATGAAAAACAAATAGGTCAAAGAAGTCCCAAAACTCATACAAGGGTAGAGATAATTTGTATTCCCACCAAGTAGAGTGAAAAGACCTCATAATGATAGGGATAGAATAGGATAGTTATACAGGTAGTTGTAGAAGTCCCACTAAGGGACTATAGATAGAGAGGGAAACCTAGGAAACTTTGGGAGACCACTGTTAAGTTAATGATCGTTCAAGAAAGCTATTGGAACGTCGTGGAATGAAGCAGCCTTGCTTAACTATAAAGCCATAAATAAAAGCACAAGATATGCCCCAGGCCATTAGGTGGAAGAAAAATGTCACCACCCTTCTACTGACTTGAATAAGTGCTATGATAATCCTAGTTTGACCTCATAGGGTGAGACACTCTCCTGAATGATACGAAGAAGGAACTAGTGATGTAAGCCCCATGTCTACTCAAAGAAGGCAGTCTTTTCCCCTCCCCCTTTCCTTTGACTATAAAATTGTAGCCCACTTAATCCTCAGGGCAGAGCTCCCTTGCCTGCCTGCTTGCATCTCTTACAAGCGTCCTATATTAATAAATCTACTTCTTGCCTATCACTTTGCCTCTCGCGGAATTCCTTCAGCGCTAAGACATAAGGAACGTGAGTCTCAGTAAGTCCAGACACCAGGTGAGTGACTCTAATTAAAAGACCGTGGGTTGGAGTCCCAAACAGAGTTTTGGCCTGGTTCAAGTCCTGGCCGCATGCATTCAAATCCCTGCTGCATGTGTTCAAGTCCCAGTCTGAGTTACACGGTTTTAATAATACATGAAACATTAAGTAAAGTCCTCAAAAAGTAGCAACTCTAAATTAGCTCAAGGAAATAAGGATGCCCAGGACCCACCCTACCAAAGCTTCCTCAAAACAAAGTGAATCGCAAAAGAACATCAAAGTGATTTCAAAAAGTTTAACTGCATGCCAAATTTAGACCAACATTACTTGAAGGAATACAACAAAATCCAACACCCGGCAACATAAAATTCACAATGACATCCAATGAAAATTTACAAGGCATATAAACTAAAAGGAAAATATGACCTACAACCAAGAGACTAACAGATCAATAAAAACAGACACAGAACTAACAGATAGACGGAACTAAGCGGACAAAGTTATTAAAAGAACTACTATATATATGCTCAACATGCTCAAGAAGGCAGAGAAAGACATGGCGATGTTTAGGTGAGAAGGGCAAGATTTTTTTCAAGCCCAAATGAAATTTCTAGAAATAAAAAACACAAGATCTGAAATGAAAAATACACTGGATGGGATTAATAGCAGATTGGACAATTAATCTGAAAACACACAATAGAAAATATCCAAAATGAAGCACAAAAAGAAAAAACAGAAAGGGAGAAAGGGAGGAAGGAAGGAACGAGGGAGGGAGGGAGAAAGGAAAAGAAGGGGAACACCAATAATTTGTAGCAATACATCAAACTAATATACATGTAATTGGGGTCTAAAAGCTAGAGGGAAGAAGGTGATAGAAAAAAATATGTAGAGAAATAATAGGCAAATGTTTTTCAAGCCATAAACCCACAGAACAAAGAGGCTCAACAGAATACAGGAAAGATAAACAAAGAAAACCACACTTAGAAATATCATAATCAAACTGTTGAAAACCACTGATTAAGAAAAAATGTTAAAAGTTGACAGAGGTAAGGAAAAAGACTCATTATGTACAGAAAAAGACTTCTCATTGGAAACTATGCAAATAAGAAGTCAGTGTAGTGACACTGCTAAGTACTAGAAGAAAAAAAGTCAACTTAAAATTCTATATCCAGGGTTTCCCTGGTGGCGCAGTGGACAGGAATCCACCTGCCAATGCAGGGGACACGGGTTCAAGCCCTGTTCCAGGAAGATCCCACATGCCACAGAGCAACTAAGCCCGTGCTCCACAACTGCTGAGCCTGCGCTCTAGAGCCCGAGAGCCACAACTACTGCAGCCCGCACCGCTGGAGCCCCTGCTCCGCAACAAGAGAAGCCACCGCAATGAGAAACCCATGCACCACAATGAAGAGTGGCCCCCGCTCACTGCAACTAGAGAAAGCCCATGTGCAGCAACAAAGACCCAACTCAGCATAAATAAATAAATAAATAATTCTATATCCAGTTAAAATATACTTCCAAATGACTATGGAAATGTTTTTAGACAAAGGCTGAGAAAAACCCATTATAAGGCATGCACCTTTTTTTTTTTTTTTTTTTTTTTTTTTTTTTTTTTTTGGGGTTCGCGGGCCTCTTTCTGCTGTGGCCTCTCCCGTTGCGGAGCACAGGCTCCGGACACGCAGGCTCAGCGGCCATGGCTCACGGGCCCAGCCCCTCCAAGGCATGTGATATCCTCCCGGACCGGGGCACGAACCCGCGTTCCCTGCATCGGCAGACGGACTCTCAACCACTGCGCCACCAGGGAAGCCCCTGCACACCTTTTTAAAGAAATGTTCTTTAGGCAGAAGGAAAAGAATATCAGATCAAAATTTGGATCTACATGAATATCAGATCAAAATGTGCATCTACACAAAGGAATGAGGAGTACTAGTAACACTAGTAAATATATTAATAGATATAAAAGACATCTTTGGGGCTTCCCAGGTGGCGCAGTGGTTGAGAGTCCACCTGCCGATGCAGGGCACGCGGGTTCGTGCCCCAGTCCGGGAAGATCCCACATGCCGCGGAGCGGCTGGGCCCGTGAGCCATGGCCGCTGAGCCTGCGCGTCCGGAGCCTGTGCTCTGCAACGGGAGAGGCCACAACAGCAAGAAGCCCGTGTACCGCAAAAAAAAAAAAAAAAGACATCTTTGTCTCAGGTTTTAACTTCTGGATTTGCTTTTTTTTTTCTCAATTGTCTTAATTTCAAAAAAAATCTGTGCTTACAGTAGAAACTAAAAAACTAATCCCCTGAAAGAATCTCACTCCCATGAAGTAACCATTGTGAAGATATTCATAACATTAATTGGGCATATTTCCATCTTTTTATAATCTCCAGAACTATTTCTCACCATAGGAATTATATATTCCTTGAAAGCTAGAAAAGACTCACTGGCAAAACAATCTGGCCCCAGAACCAAGTTTTTGAGAAAATTACTCGAACTTTTCTTCCATAGTTTTCTGGGTTGCCCAGATTTTCTTCTTCTTAAAGTAGTTTGGGCATTTAATTCATTTCAGAGAGATTTCAAATAAATTGGCTTATGGTTACTAAATAGAACTCTCTTATAATTCTAAAAATCTCTTTTCTGCTTTTATGTCCTGTTTATTCTTCCTTACTTTGGTTTTCTATCTTTTCCTTGATAAAATCAGTCAGATATTTACTTTGTTTTTTAACCTTAAGAAGTAGCTCTTAGATTTTTTTTAATTCTACAGTTTGTTTTTCAGTTCATCTGTTTCTGCTTTTATCTTATTTATATCCTCCCTTTCTCCCAGGCACTAATTTTGTTGGTTTTATTTGTTGTTTTACTAAAATCTGAGGTTGAGTACATTTCTTTTTCAAAAATCAATTTTCTAAGGTCAATATCAGTCTTTGCCTAAGTCTGTATTTAGTTTGCTATATAATCAGTTATTGTATACTTGATCTCCTGGTTGATTCAATATGATTTAAGAACATTTTCTGTTTGATTTTTCCAAGTGGTTGGAGTAGCACATTTTAAACTTCTGTTATAGTGAGAGATTGGACATGTCTAGTTTTAGCTTTTCTGGAGTTTACTGACGTTTTCCTCCTGGCTTAACCTAATTTTTTTTTTTTTAATGTTGCACAGTCAACTGGAAAAGTATACTTAATCCGAAATTTAAATGGAAGCTTTATAAGTAACTAAATAAACCACGTTACAAGCAATACAGGTCTTACACTATAC
This sequence comes from Aethalodelphis obliquidens, assembly GCF_003676395.1. NCBI lineage: Eukaryota > Metazoa > Chordata > Mammalia > Artiodactyla > Delphinidae > Aethalodelphis > Aethalodelphis obliquidens. The sequence continues at coordinate 24,828,042 of NW_020837956.1, forward strand.
TTCAGGCTTTCAATTTTTACTAGCAGGAAACGCATCCATATATGAAGAGTAAGGTCAGACGTTCTCAATCTTACACCTAACCTAATTTTAGTTTACACTGCTAGACCTGTCATAGGCAGAGTGTTTTTTAATAATATAAGGAATTTCTAATTCTAAGCAATGTCCAAAAATTCTCGAAAATATTAATAGCTATTTAAATTCATTTCCATGTTCATTTTTAATTGAAATAGGAGGTTAAAGTGATAAAAATACTTGAAAGTCACTCCATATCAAACACCATTTCAAAACCAATAAGGCATCCCTCCTTAAAACAGTAAAATGTGATTTGACTAGCATGATAGAGCTATGACTTTTCTTGTATGAGACACTACACTCCAACTAATAATTAGTGACTACAATAACTTTTCAGGAGCCCTATCATATCATAAAATTATACTGAACTAGCAAAATCCCTAAATCCCTGGTTTTCCCAAATCCACGCTTTTGCAGCTTGTTTAAACTAGAATTCGCTTTCCTTTTCAATTCTGATTAAAAATCAGTTTCTGAACTCAAGCTTTTGGTTTCACTCCAAGATGAAGAGATGGAGGAATCCTGGCTCTCCTGTGAGTTAATTTCAAAGTACACCTTATTAAGATTCATTTTCCTCCTACAAAAAAAATTTTTTTTGGTGTTTTATTTTGCTACGCAGAGTTTTTTATTTGCATACGTATATATGTAATAACAGTTTACACTTCACAGGGTTACTGGGATAGTATCTGAAAATATATATTTAAGTATCTATCACATTGCCTGCTGCATAGTAAACACTAAATATTAGCTATTATTATTATTATTATTGCATTTTTGTTTTCTCCTATCAGCTTTCTTTTCTCTTAAATTCACTGATCCCATACTCTGTAACTGACCACTTTAGCTATGCCTCCTCATTTAAGATCATCTTCAGAACAATAAATGGTTCAAGGCCTTTACCAACTAACTGATGACAGATGTTAAACTGAGCACCTCTGAACTGTGCTTAATCTTGCATATCACCTTTTGGTTTCCATAGCATCCAGGTGTAGTTTGGAGAGTATTTCATCTTTCCACTCAAAGCTTTCAGGATCGGATAGAAGAGTGAGTTTCCACCACACACATTTATTTTATTCTTCAAAAAATATGTTTTATTTCTTACCAATAAACTAGTCCATAAAAGCAAAACAGTCAAGTAACTGGTTATTCAATTTCAATAGCTGTGCCATTCAATAATTATATTGAATAATTATATTCTGTCATTTAGAAAATGGAAGAAATTCTTGTGCCTCTACAACCTTCAGTTTCCAAATAGTTTCATATAATTTCCAAAAATACCATTAAAGATATGTTAAAAGGTTGTTTCAGTTTATTGCTATACAAAATAACAAGCACATGGGATGGAGGGAGCAAGGCAGTGAAGGACAGAAAAATAGCACAGCTTTCAACTAGCTACACCGAGTTTTCAGATGGTCACCTTCCACAAACTTCAGGAAAAGGTTATCTGTAATTATGAACAATCTCTTTCTCTTGAGGGTGAAACCAAAAATTGTCCTCCTTACTGAGGCGTATATGCCTCCTTTCATGAAGCTTAGCTATCTTACAACATCATAATGTATTTTGCTGCTGGCCAAAGAGAAATGTAAATATCCCATGGAGTTGGCACAAGTTACATTTTCCCCTAAATTGTTCCTACCTCACTCCCTAGTAGAGAAGTATTATTTTGGCATCCAACTCTCTCGGTAATCTTTCTCAAACTGAGAGACTATTATAAGCAAGTGCCTTACAGAGAACACAAAGATACTCATTAAACCACCACAGCACATTATCATCAGTTTTTCCCCCACGTCCCAGGCCTCGGGCTTCTTAAAGTAACTACGCCATATTCGCCTCTCCCCATTTAAAAAATTAATTAAAGAAATAAGAACAATTTTTAAAACAAAACTGTGAAGTAGCTTTCTCTTAAACCAAAAGGTATATTTACTAGATATATGTTATGTGCTGGACAGTGTGCTAAGTGCTTCCCCTGATTTTATCTCAGGAACCCATGTAAAGTCAAATGAGAAGTAATTGTATGACAGGTGTGGGGGTGTCGGGGGAAGAAGATCAAAGAGTCACAGAGAAATTCAGCAAATAGGACCAATGGAATCAACAAGTAACTCAAAGTCAAACGGACCAGGAATAGGCTGCTTGCAGATCGGGAGATAAATCTAATTTTGAAAAAAAAAACTAGAAGCTGTTACTATACACTTTATTCTACTTTTTTTAATTGAAGTATAATTGATGTACAATGTTGTGTTAGTTTCAGGGGTACAGCAAAGTGATTCAGAGATATATATATATATATATAAAATATGTATTCTGAATATAAAATACATATATTTTATATACAATAGTGTGTATCTGTTAATCCCAAACTCCTAATTTATCCCCCACCCCACTTTTCCCCTTTGGTAACCGTAAGATTGTTTTCTATGTCTGTGAGTCTATTTCTGTTTTGTAAATAAGTTCATTTGTATCGTTTTTTTTTTAGATTCCACATATAAGTGATATCATATTTGTCTTTGTCTGACTTACTTCACTTAGTGTGATAATCTCTAGATGCATCCCTGTTGCTGCAAATGGCATTATTTCATTCTTTTTTTATGGCTGAGTGGTAGTCCAATGTATATATGTACCACACCTTCTTTATCCATTCCTCTCTAGGTAGAAATGTAGGTTGCTTCCATGTCTTGGCAACTTTAAATAGCGATACACTTTATTCTTTGGCTTCTAGCTTCATACTAAGTCAATTCTTAGTTTCTTGGTGAGTACCTTGTATTTATAAAGGAGTAAATTTGACTGGACTCTGGATTCACTAAATATTAAGACAACTTCCAAAATCAAAATTACAAATGAAAACTGGTATTTAAAAGTTTAAATTCTAGCCAGTACACTAAAACAAACAAAAGAAATAAAGGGTACAAGGATTAGAGTGAAGGGGTTAAAAATAAAGCTTATAAGGAGATATAAAAACCACAGAAGCGGGCTTCCCTGGTGGCTCAGTGGTTGAGAGTCCGCCTGCCGATGCAGGGGACACGGGTTCGTGCCCTGGTCCGGGAAGACCCCACGTGCCGCAGAGCGGCTGGGCCCGTGAGCCATGGCCGCTGGGCCTGCGTGTCCGGAGCCTGTGCTCCACAACGGGAGAGGCCACAGCAGTGAGAGGCCCGCTTACCGCAAAAACAAACAAACAAACAGAGAAGCACAGACTCTAGGGCTAGAATGCCTGGATTCAAATCCCAGCTCTGCCACATACCAGCTACACAACGTTGGGCAAGTTAATGTCTATGTCACTGGAGCTCTTCCTTACAAGGACCTAATGGGTTAATACGCATAGGTGCTTAAAATAGAGCCTGGTAAACAGTAAGCACTATATAGTAAAACTGTCATTTGTGTACAATATGGTTTTGTATATATATATCCCAAAAGACTCAAGAAATTATTAGAAATAAAAATTCGGCAGGTTGCTAAATACACATAGTTCAATTGTATTCTTACAAGCCAAGAAAGAGAAAATGTAAATTTCTGGACCTTTTTCTTATGGAAATTTTCAAAAAAGCTTAGAGAATAATATCAAGAATTACACCACCACCACCCCGCCCTCCAACACCACAAGTGCCTAGCTTAAACAAAGATCAACTCATGGCCAAGCTTGATTCATCCCCAGCCACAGCCTGCCCTCTATTCCTGATAATAAAGCAGATCCCAGACAAATCCTTGCATCCATCAACATTTCACTATGAATCTCTAAAAGATGACTCTTCTTCAATATAACTACATGCTGTTATCTATCACACCTAAAAATTAACAATAATTTCTTAATATAAAATATCCAGTGTTCAAATTTCCCTGATTATTTTATAAATATTTATTTATTAAAATCTGGACCCAAATAAAGTCCAAACATTGCTATTAATTTCAGTTTTCTTCCTTCTTTTCTCTTGTTTTGTTCCTCACAATTTATTTGTTTAAAAAAAACCAAGTTGTGTGTCCCAAAGACTTCCCCATAGTCTAGATTCTGCTGACTGCATCTCCATGGTATCATTTCCCTTGTTTCCCTGTCTTCTATGTTTCCTGTAAATTGGTAATTGGAGCTACAGGCTTGATCAGATTTAGATTCAAATTCAATTTTTTTGGCAACGATACTTCACAGAAAGGATCGTGAACTTTCATTAAGAGAAACCTAATGTCCGACTGTCCCTCCTCCTGTGATGTTAGCAGCCACTGATGATCTTTGCTTACGTCCTGGAATTCATTATGAAATGGTAATGTTCTATTTATCACCCCTTAACTGTAAATAGAATACTACTAACTAGAATACACCTGAGAAAAGAAACTTCCTCTCCTCAACTACTGGTCACATTCAGGTATAGTTGGTTTCTTAGCATACTCCAAAGAAAATGAATGAGTTCTTTAAAGTATCATCATGAACTCATCAGTTTAAACATATTGGATGTGACTGATTATATATTGTAGTTATACTTACTAATGCTCAAATTGTCTCATCTTTGGCCAGACAGAGCCCATTCAATTAAGCACCTTCGTTGTTTTGCCACCCCCTATGATAGCTTCCTTGCAAGATGTTCAAGGCCCCAGCTCTGGAACCAGCTTTAACCATAAGCTGCTTTCCATTTCAACTAGCTCCTTTCTTATTCTTTATTTCTACTAAACTAAAAATGCCTAATTCTTAATTATAAATCAACTGTGTTATATTGAATACATTCTGGATATTATGATTGAACATGGACCCAGAAATTATAGAAATATTTCCTTCTCAAGTCTACTTTCAGCATTCCATTCAGTGTCCAAAAAAGAGCATATCCCACTCAAAACTGGATGTTAAATGCTTCAATTTGAGAGACTGGAGCAACAAGATTCCTAATATATTCTCTGCCGGCATTTTGGCTCTGGAAAGTATTTCTTCATGTTCTATTTCAAAATTTAGATGTGGTTTTTAAACATGTACAATAAAAATTCACTGGTTGTTTTTTCTTTGATAACCCAATAAAATCATCAAGTGTGGGGAAATGGTCAAACTCTTAGATAAGAATTATTTTGCATCATAATTCAGACTTTTATAAAATTCTTATACCTCATCCTTAACATTGAAACTCATGATACTGTGAATATGAAGTTATAAGTTCTGACTATTTGAAAAAGTAGATGTAAGTTTATGCCTCCTTGAAATCATAGAAATGGCATTATCAGTGGTAAAGAAACATTCTTCTTATTTTACTAAAAAGCAAATTAACAAACATGTAAAGCCCTGTCACCCTACACAGCTAGCATACATCGCTGTGGAAAAGCAGGATCCTATATTTGCTGACCATTTCTTCCCAAAATCCTAAAAAGACACGGTGTTAGTGGCCAAAAATTGCTTACATCCACAATTTTTACTGGTTTTTTTCAACATTAAATCACAACCAGAAATCACATTACTAAATGCCAAACTTTTTCCTCTGGAAAAAAGCAGGATATAAATTTATATCTTGGTGCAATTTCTTTTATTCACAGACCAAGTGTACCCTCTCCTACAGCTAAAGTTGTTGGGTTTTGATCAGAGGAGCCAATGCAACTTTTCCAGACAACAATGGCTTTAAAAAACTAACCAACCACCACCACCAACAACAACAACAATAAAACAAAATATCAACAAAAAAACTCTTCTGTTAGTGTGGATTTCTCAGTGATTAAACAGTAACACATCTCTATGAAGTGCTGGTATGTCCTCAGCACATCAGTGCTTTCATCCAACTGAAAAACAAAAAAATTCTGCTAGCATGCACATGACAGTAATTGCTTTTCCAGATGGTATGCCTTTGATAAGGGATTTTTGCCAAAAGCTCATTTTACTTTCTCTCCAAGCATAATATTTGTCGTTAAGTTTGAAACTGGTTTGACAAGCTGCTCAGTAGTAGTGTGAGTTGACCTGTTTTTTGCTAGAAGAAGGATAACTGTGAATGATACTTCAGTAGTGTGGTCTTCTCTATCTTTAGCAATAATGTGCATTAATCTAACACTGAAAAGCATCATTTTATATAATTTTATACACTTTTTTCATTTTTCATCAAAAGTCTAAAAAGTAACTATTAAAGAAAAGGAAACTAAGACAAATATTAATTCAATTCCTCAGGGTAGCATGAAAGTAGAAGAGCCAAAGCTTGTGCTCTTTCCATCACACCATAGAGAAAATCATGGTGGCAAGGGAATACCTATTCCCTCAATTATACCTTGTTGAAATGTTTTCAAATGTTTTTGTGAGTCCAAACAAAATATTTTTAAAAGGTACTGTTTTAACTTAATGTAAACTATAATCCAAGACATCACCTTACAAATGTTCTAGGGCCGTAACTCGTACTAATTTTGTTTTGTTTTAATCCCCCTTCCCAAAAAAACAAAATCCCACTATCTCAAAATCTTAAAATCCTCTCAAAAAAATTTTAAGAAAATATTGTCAAAAAAAAAAAAAGAGGGCTTCCCTGGTGGCGCAGTGGTTGAGAGTCCGCCTGCCGATGCAGGGGACGCGGGTTCGTGCCCCGGTCCGGGAAGATCCCACGTGCCGCGAAGCGGCTGGGCCCGTGAGCCATGGCCGCCGAGGCTGCGTGTCTGGAGCCTGTGCTCCACAATGGGAGAGGCCACAACAGTGAGAGGCCCGCGTACAGCAAAAAAAAAAAAAGAAGGAAAGAAAATATTGTCAAAATGTATTATATAAAACTTCTGAGCACAAGTTTGTGAAATTTTTACTTCATTTTTGAAAGGGAAAATGACAAATATTAGTTTGCAAATGCGCGGGGCAATATAAGAAATTGATGAATAGAAATCCCTAATTTAAGGATTTAAGCAACCTAATTTGGTTATATGGCACTTTCACAAGTAGAACCATAGATGGGTGACAACCACAACCAATTAGTCACCAAATTCAATTGATCAGAATTTCCTACTCTCTTTTTGTTGACATCTGAATACAGAACTTAACTATATTACTTAGAAAGGAATACTGAACTATGATTTTTATGTGCTCATTTCATAATTGCTTTTTTTTCTTTTTAATTATTTTATTTTTGGCTGCATTGGGTCTTCATTGCTGCGCATGAGCTTTCTCTAGTTGCGGCAAGCGGGGGCTACTCTTTGTGGTGCGTGGGCTTCTCATTGCAGTGGCTCCTCTTGTTGCGGAGCACGGGCTCTAGGTGCGCAGACTTCAGTAGTTGTGGTGCAAGGGCTTAGCTGCTCTGCGGCATGTGGGATCTTCCTGCACCAGGGCTCAAACCCGTGTCCCCTGCATTGGCAGACAGATTCTTAACCACTGTGCTACCAGGGAAGTCCTCAAAATTGCTTTTAAATGGTTTTCAGATGAGAGTATTTAGCCTCCCTAGACCCAGAGTAAACATTCTGAGTGAAAGATGTCTTCAACTTCATTCATAATGAAGTTATAGAATAATTTATATCCTTCCACATATTTAGACTTATTCTTCGCAAAGCCTGAACATTCAACTAATGTTGTTAAATGAAAGTAAGAAGGAAAGATAGCTTTAAAAAATAAGGGAGGGGCTTCCCTAGTGGTCTAGTGGCTAAGAATCCGTCTTGCACTGCAGGGGATGCCAGGGAACTAAGATCCCACATGCCATGGGGCAACTAAGCCTGCATGCCACAACTAGAGAGCCGTGTGCCGCAACTACAGAGCCCACGAGCTCTGGAGCCCACGCACCACAACTAAGAGCCTGCACGCTGCAACAAAAGATCCCGCGTGCCGCAACTAAGACCTGACACAGCCAAAAAATAAAGTACATCCAAATTTTTTAAAAAGGAAAATGATTCTGGTAATAAGTCAAATTATATATTTAATATCATTACCATTTGATTCAAACTGACACCAAAAAATTTTTGAAAAGTACAATATACCTGCTAGCTGCCAGAGAAGTCTTAAAACTTCTCATCAAAACAACCTCTTTTTCATCTGCTATTTGACTCGAGGTAACTTTTCTTTGGCAAAAACTGCTCAATTATACCACCGCCTTCTAGAAAGTAATCCATTTATTTTAACTGAAGCAGTCTTAGGTTTTTCAATATGGATTCTTATATTTTAGAATTTACTGTTTTACATATTCTTCTTCCGAAACAGAATAAAATGAAATTTAAAATCCAAGTAATAAGTGATACATTTTTCTCAGATTTTCATCTTCTCTATAATCTAGCAAAATTAATTTACAAACCTCTATAATGTATACAGAGAACCAACCAACTCTGACTGTCCCTAAAAATAATTATCTTTCCATACTTTCTGCCTATTTGGAAAAATACAATTAACACGAAATTATTTTGTTTTTAAATAAACAACAAACTAACTGTACCCTCTTTGAAATTTATATGTATTTTAGAAAAATAGAGACCACTATGTTTTCTGTTGATACTATGTTTCCTTTGATTGTTTTCAATTGTCTTATGTAGTCTTTAAAGTGGACAGCCACCCAATGATTTGGAAGTATCATTTGACTCTTTAATTACACGTCTGGTTTTTCTGATCTAAGTGAAACTAACCCGTCAGATCCCCAAGGTCGTATAGAAACAGTCTACAGGGAGTATAAGTGACATTTCTTGGTGAATAGAAAACTCTTAACAGTAAGTTTAGGAAAACAGGAAAGAGAGGTTTCCAGATCAAACTAAAGGACAATCACTAAGATCTCTTGTATCATGTAAGCACAGTTGGTTAGAGTGCTGAATTCAATTGCTCATCTCAGAGGGTCATGACATAAATAAAATAATTATTAAATTGACATTTATTTATTCCAGTTCTTCTATACTGTTAATCTGCACTCAGTGTATTTCTTTATTTTTAATGAACATTTTGATATATTTTCTTACATTTGTGTTTCTTCTTTTTTTTTAATAAATTTATTTACTTTATTTAGTTTTGGCTGCTTTGGTTCTTGCTGTGCACAGCTTTCTCTAGTTGTGGCGCGCGGGCTTCTCATTGCAGTGGCTTCTCTTGTTGCGGAGCATGGGCTCTAGGCACGTGGGCTTCAGTAGCTGTGGCACGCGGGCTCATAGCTGTGGCTGGTGGGCTCTAAAATGCAGGCTCAGTAGTTGTGGCTCACGGGCTTAGTTGCTCTGCGGCATGTGGGATCTTCCTGGACCAGGGCTCGAACCCATGTCCCCTGCACTGGCAGGTGGATTCTTAACCACTGTACCACCAGGGAAGTCCATTCTATTTCTTATAATTGACATGCTTTCCTAATTATAAGGATGACCTCCCTTTAAAATCTGAATCTCTTCTCAGATTTGGAGGAACGTGTGTGTCGGGGGCGGGGGGTGGCCTCTTCCCCAAAAGCTAACCATTCTAACATAAAAACTTTTAAACTTATGAAATCTATATAGATAGAAATCAGCATTATAAAATGACTGCCAAGGAGTCAAATTAAAGTAAAACTGTACCTCGAATACCTTAGAATAAGTAGAAGTTCTAAATGTCGGTGTCTTCATTTGGAAGCAAAAATTCTTACTGCCTGATCTTGCCTGATGGTCCTTGATTTTTATCATCAGAGTCGGTTCCAGTTACATCTCATTAGATCTAAAGTAGGAGAAAAGAGACATTTGTTCTACTGAAAACATTAGATTTTAGATACTGTGACACATCATTGTTTCCCTATAAGCATACAAAGATTCTTATAACAGATGCTTTCGTTGTTCAAGAAATTCTAATTCCCATTCTTGTCCCTACCACAGATTTTAAAAACTGAAATTAAAGAATAAAGGTTAAGTAAGTAAACAAATATAAAGTTGATAAGCAGTAATTAGTTACTAGCTTTAAAAAGGTTCTGATCCCCAAAGGAGGTATGCAGTAAATTGGGCTTTGCATTGGTAATTCAAGAGGCAAGAGACCTAAGCTACTGACTCACTCATCAGAGTTGCTGAAGTCACCCCAGCAGCAGTGGCCTCAGTACCCAGTTTCAGGTAAAATGGAACAGCAGGAGGAAACAGGATTTCCAGCAGAAGATACCTCTGTGATAAAGAAGCACCCAATATGATGGCTATCATTCATTCCTGGGTCCTTGGCAGTAGGACGTGACAAATTGTGGACTTTCCTAAATTAATGGTAGTACTGTATCTTCCCATTCTACCTCAAAGCTAACTCCAAACAGTGGGACTGTGCAGACATCAGAGAATGCTTAAGAAATGTGAGCCCCACTGGCTTTCGTTATTTAAAGCCTAACTGCTTTAGGTTATACCACCCAGAGTTAAGTTTTCCACTAATATTCCCTTTAGATTACAAAGACACAGTGGATCAGGCTCCAGAGACGATCATTACACCACAGGTCAATTCAGGAATCTTGCTAGTTACTTCTACCTGTGGCTCCCATCCCTGTCACCCTTGGGCTTTATTCAAAACATAAACCATTGTGACTACCTTTTCTCTTGTCTTCATGCCCACAGTGTTCTCTTTGCTGTCTCAGTCACTGCATGTGTTCCCCAACTGCCGCCCTTCCTTCCAACCTTTTCCACAGGGACCTCTGGAAACCCCTTTTACATAGTAAAACAAAAGACCTCTACATCCTCAACCTTATCACTGAACACTACTTTCAACCACTGGGCTAAATCTGGCTCTTGAAAAGAACCCTCTAGAGTGAAGACTAAGGCCATAGGAATCAACCTTGTCCACAGTAACATTTCCAGACCCTACCTCACAAGCAGTCCCACCCTTTCCCTCATGGTCATGCCATCTGGCTGTCCTACCCTCTTCTTGACTTTGTCGTTCAATATTCCACTCTATCTTTTCTAACCGGGGTCCAGTCTCAATCCCTTAGATGCACTCTACCTACACTCATCTTTCCAGTTCTGTGTTATCACCAATCTCAAAATCTTGGTTGTCACCCAAGCTATCAGTCCACCAAGTACGTTATTTTCTTTCTTCCACTTCTCCACTCTCAAATTCCTAATCCTGGGTCAATTCAATCACCTGCTAGAGAAAAAACACACAACCACGTGGACTGATCCTGCTATAATATTAAGGTCTTCAAATTTAGTTAGACACTGAACGCTATCTATGTCATTAATCAGATCCTTCTCCCGTAACGCACACTGCCTTTGTTCCCAAGTGTGCAACTCTCCCTCTTCCAGCCCCACCTGGGGTAGAATGGGAAAGGAGTTTTATGTTTTCCTTAACCACTTATATTGTAAAAATACTATGTCTTTCATCTACTTTTAACATTTTCTCAGTCTATCGCTGGCTTTCAATACAAAAGTTTTTCTTTTCACGTGGCCAGATTTATCCATCAGTGCATTTTTCACTTCTTTTATTATTTCTTTGCTTAGGAATTTCTTGATAACAGATAAATACTCTGATTTTCACTTTTCTGTGGGCTAAATTATTTGAATACTTCATTCCAAATGATGTATGGAAAGAGATTTAACTCTGAACTGACCTGTATTCCAAATTGCCAGTTTTCCTAACAACATTAAGTAATTAAGTAAACCACCCCTTGATTTATAAATTTCTTCTTATACATTTCATTTGTCTACAACAAGGTTGAGTTCTGGGCTATAACCTATTTACGTAATGTAATTATTGTTTCTTTATATGTTTTAACTTGTAATAAGAATATTCTTTGGTATTCTCATCTCCTGTTCTTCCTGACAATAGTTAGATACATTTTATCAGTTTCCAAGGATATGCCCAGTAGTTTCATGAGTAAGAAATTGTTCCCCAGTCCACTCTCAGCACTCTGTGTTTCTGTTATAGTTGCTGCCTAAACACAATGCTCCTTTCTGCTTTGAGGGATCACCCACATTGGGTCTAGACCCCAAACCTTTCTAATCATGCTAGAAAACCAGCCTTTCTATATACTTATTCATCTAGAGCCAGATTCATAAAACCTTGATCTTTGCAATTCTCCATGCTTTGTATTTACCTTTTCATCTGTAAAATCTGATTTATGTAAAATAAAGGTATCTCACACACAATTTTTATTTCATAGGCCAACATATTTTATCAGCTCTAAAGTATTTTTCAAATCTTCCTGTTATCTTTTAAGATTCACATAATGTTTATTAACTTTAACTTTTCTTAATATATAGTACATTCACATGAATCAAAAATCAAAATGATGTAAAAAGGAACATAACATGTTTGAGAAGTCTCATTTGTATATCATCCACTTGCAGCTCACATTGTCCTTGCTTACTACAGGTCACCACTTTTATTAGTTTCTTGTATGTATATCCTTCTAGTAATTCTTTATGCAAATACACTTAACTGCAAATATAATCTTATTCTTCCTGCCTTCTTACACAAAATATTCAGTTTTGCACCTTATTTTTTTTCACTCATTATATCCTGCAGATTTACCATGTTAGGATATGTTTTATCACTGTTTTTTAAAACTCCATGATATTTCATTGTGTGAATATATACTAGCTTGTGTAACCAAGCCCACAGTTCTAAGAAATTAGATTCTACAAATTTAAGTCTTATTTCTGAAAATAATTTAGTTCAAGAGCAATAACTGTACACAGGAAACTATGTGGTATGATTTCACAAATTTTTATTATATTAATAAATGTAAGTTCTCTTGTATATTTCTTTATCTCAAGTTTACTTTATGATCCTACCTAAAATCTATCAACCATAACAGCCATAAACTTTGAAGGTAGAAGGACAGTTCTCAGGTTGAGAGGTCTCGAATTCTGAAAGCTGCTCAACCTTAATGAAGGTTTCAACGGGTCTGCAAAAATGAAACACAGCTGTACAAGAAGCAAAGCAGTTGTACAATTCAAGAAATGTTCTATTCTACTTAGTGGGATCAGGAAAAGCTTCATGGAGGAAGTAGTCCCTTGGGTTCAATCCTAAATGACAAAGTGCTCAAGAGGCAAATGAAGGCAAGAGAAAACATTCAAGAGGGATCCGAATAAGCAGCAGTTTGAAATAGCAAACCCTGTCAAGAACTCTAAGTAGTTCCACTTCCACCTAGAATGCAGAAAGCCACAAAAGAATGTTTTCCCACCCTAGTGAGAAAAAGCCAGATTTATAAAATCAAAACTTCTCTTGAATCTAGTAAAGAATTGAAGTCAGAAGGCAACCAAGTAATTTAAATACCAAAGAGGGACAAATTCCTCCAGGGAGAGGCTGTACACACAAACTGTTTTACCTTTGGCAGGTCATCAGAAGAAGTGGCCTCCATACACGTATGTAAGAAAAAAAATCAGTTAAGGTTTTAACAAATTCTTTAAGACCAAGTATGAACTACTATGTCAGTTAGGAATGGTTGAGAACCCCAGACACAAGGAGAGTTTACACTCAGTTGCAAGTTCTTCTACATGCCTCAACCAGATTCTCACAAGAAAGGTTAGAGGTAGGACAGGAAACCAGAGAAAGCCCTTCATCACTGAAGCAAGTGTGTACAAGGTGATGAGTACAGGCCTGAAGCTCTGCCTGCTTCCCCAACCCGTCCCCAACACAGAGCAAAAGCCTAGAGCCACTGGGGGAAGGACAGAAAACCCTCTCACCCCAGGGTCCAGGCAAAAGTCCACTGCTTCAGAGGAGAACAGAAGCAAAATGCCTCTCCCAGATGGGGAGAAAACACTCCTAAGCTCCCAGACACAGGCAAAGAAAGACACATTGATGCTATGAGAAAGTAGAGGCAAAAAAACCCCCTCTGCCACTGTAGGGAAGGGGGAGAGGAAAAAGTCTTGGGCAAAGGATCCTGCACCAATACCAACAGAGATGTACTACTACAAGGGAGGGAAAGGATATTTCTGCCCAAGACCAACCACAAATGTATGAGTGTTTGACCACCACAGGGAAGAGAAAGCAGGAAAGCTAAGGAAGTCCTACCACTGATACCCAGGAATGTAGGGCCTGACCAGGATTGAGTCTGCACCAGAACAAAACAGAACTTTGCCCTGTCCCACAAGCATAGCACTGGGTAACAAGCAACAATAATCTATCACTGGGAGAAAAACAGTAACATGAAATCCCTCTGCAAACAGATGTGCAAAGACTGTTGAAAGATGAGGGTGATACAGGATCACAGAAGAATGCCACACTCTAAACACAAGGCAACAGCAGCCAAATGGAGAAATGTGAAGCCTGTGGTACACTGAAGGTAATGATGGCCACAAAATCCAAACCCACCTCACTTCAAGATTAGATCGACTCAACCTCTGACAAACACAGCCTGAGAGAAGAGGATCACTTCAGTCTCTCCTATTCTTCTGTACATGATGATGAGCATTAAATCACAAACTATGAAGCATCCACAAAAGCAAGAAGAAATAACCCTTTGTCAAGAGATAAAGTAATCAACAGAATCAGGACTGATTCATTAACTGAAATTATCAAACATTCTAAAATAACTGTTAGATGATCTAGTAGACAAGATGGATAACATGCATAAAAAGATGGAAATTTTCAGCAGTGACATGGAAACTTTAAACAAGTAAGATAGAAAAGCTAGAAACAACAAAAGAAATTTTGTTTACATTAGAGAAGAAAAATTTCTTTGGCAGCCTCAACAGCAGCCTGGACACAGATTAGGAAAGACTCAGTGGACTTAAAGACAGGACAATAGAAATAATACAAAATGAAACCACAGTTTTAAAAAAATGAAGGAAAAATACAGTTCAGGGCATCCAAGAGCTGTGGAACTATATCAAAATGTATAACAACCATTTAATTGGAGCCCCAGGAGAAGAAAACAAAAATAATAAGATACAAGAAATACATAAAAAGATAATGGCCAAGAATTTTCCCAAATGAATCTAAGACAACAAACTAGAGAGCAAAAAATCCCAGAGAACCCCAATCATGATAAATACCAAAACACGCACACACAAACAAACATACACGGGTATATCATACTCAAACTGTAGAAAAACAAAGATAAAAATCTCTAAGACAGAGAAAAAGAAAGACTAGATACAAATAACAAAGATTAAAATTTCCTTACCTTCAGAAAATTATACAAGCCAAAGACAATATTGAATATAATACCTTTCAGGCACTGAAAGAAAAAAGAGCTGAACATAGAATTCTATAACCAGCAAAAATAGTTTTGAAAACTGAAGGAAGAAAGAAGGAATTTTTTGACAAATAAAATGAGAGAATTCACTGCCTGCAGACACCAGAAATGTTAAAAGAAGTTCTTTAGGCAGCAGTGAAAATTCCCAGGTGAAAATTTGGATCTACAAAAAAGAAATGAAGAGCATTAGAAAGAGAAGGTAAAAATAAAAGACTATTTTTTCATATTTTATTGATTTTAGAAGGTTAAACACGAACTAAAGCAAAAAATGATAATGTGTTAATAACATACATAGAAATAAAATTTATGACAACATAGTATAAAGATGGAAGATAGTTGTTGAACTATGCTGTATATAAGGTATTACATGACACATGAAGTAGTATAATATTATTTAAAGAAAAAATGTGATTTTAAAAAATGTGAAAAAAACTATTATAAGTTAAAGATATATCTTTTAAACCATAGAGTAGGGGCTTCCCTGGTGGCGCAGTGGTTAAGAATCCGCCTGCCAATGCAGGAGACACAGGTTTGAGCTCTGGTCCGGGAAGATCCCACATGCCGCGGAACAACTAAGCCCGTGTGCCACAACTACTGAGCCTGCACTCTAGAGCCTGCGAGCCATGACTACTGAGCCCGTGTGACACAACTACTGAAGCCCGCGTGCCTAGAGTCCATGCTCCCAACAAGAGAAGCCACCACAATGAGAAACCTGCACACCACAATGAAGAGTAGCCCCCGCTCACCACAACCAGAGAGAGATAAGCCCGTGTGCGGAAAAGAAGACCCAACGCAGCCAAAAAACAAAAATAAAATAAATAAAATAAACCGTAGAGTAGGGGTTCTCAACCAGGAGCAATTTTGCCCCCTCAGGGACATGTAGCAAAGTCTAGAAACTTTTTTGGTCGTCACGGCTGGGGGTGGGGAAAGGGTGCTACTGTCATCTAGTAGATAGAGACCAGGGATGCTAAAAATCCTGCAATGGACACAGGTATCCCCTCCATGACCCAACAACAAAGAATTATCCAACCAAAAATACAAACAGTGCCAAGGTTAAGAAACCATGACCTAGAGCAACCGCAAAAATATGTGTGTATGTATAAATATACAGAATAAGCCAAGAGTTAGATAAAATGAAATTATGAAAAATGATTAATTCAATAGAAGGCAGAAAAAATAAACAAAAAAGATTCAAAAATAGAAAACAACTAGCAAGATAGTAGGTTTAAATCCAAACTTTCAATGATTATATTAAATAGAAATTATCTAAACACCCAATTAAAAGGTAGAGATTATCAGATCAAATTTTACAAACAAAATCCAATCGTATGCTATCCACAAGACACTTACTTTATATACAAAGACACAGGTTAAAAGTAAAAGGAGGGAAAGGCAAGACAGCATGGCTGTATTAATATCTGAAAGAGCAGACCTCAGAATAAGGAATATCACCAGTGATAAAGAGGGATACTACTTAACGATAAAGGATCAATTCATGACAAAGCTGTAAGGAGATTAGACAAATCCACAATTACAGTTGTAGACATTAATACTCCTCTGTTATTAATCAACAGAACAAGAAAACAGAAAATCACTAAGCTATAGAAAACCTGAAAATACTATCAACTGACTTGACCTAATTGGATATTTATAGACCATTTTACACAACAAGAACAGAAAATGCATTATTTTCAAGGGTACATGGAACACTCACCAAGAAAGACCATATTCTGGGCCATAAAACAAAGCTCAAAATATTTAAAAGAATTTAAGTTAAATAATGCATTTTCTCTGACCAAAACAGAATTAAGTTAGAATCAATAACTGAAAGATAGATTAAGAATTATCAAAGGTTGGAAATTAAACAACACAATTCTAAATAACCCAAAGATTAAAAAGAGAAATTAAAAAACACTTTTAATTGAATTAAAAGTAAAGTGGAACATATCAAAATTTGTGGGATACCACTAAAGCAGTTTTTAGAAAAACTTACAGCATAAAACATAAACTGTTTATATTAGAAAACAAAAGTCTTGCATCAATAATCTAAGCCTCCACCTTAAGTAGAAAAAGAAGAGCAAATTAAACACAAAGGAATTAGAAGGAAGAAATGAAACTAAAAAAAGCAATAGAGAAAATTTATGAAACTGAAATGCAGTTCTTTGAGAATTTCAATAGCGCTGAATAAACTTCTGGCCAGAGAGAGAGAGAGAGAGAGAGAGAGAGAGAGAGAGGTCACAAATTAACTATACCAAGAATGAAAAGAGGACAGCACTAGAAATTTTACAGATATTAAAAGGATAATACGAGAATATTATGAGCTACTTTATGGCAATAAATTCTACAACTTTGATAAAATGTACCAAGTCCTTGGAAGTTTGAATACAAACTACCAAGTTCACTCAAGAAATTAAATAACAATAGCTCTTAATATATTAAGAAAATTTAATTCATCATTTAAAATCTTCCCATGAAGAAAGTTCCATGACAAATGGCTTCCTTGGTAAATTCTACCAACATCTAAGGAAGAAATCATAACAATAATATATAAATTTTCCAGAAATAAATGTAGAGAAAACACTTCACAATTCATCTTATGAGGACAGCATAACTCTGATATAAAAGTCAGACAAAAAAAAAACTGTAAGGAAAATAAATTACAGACCAATATCCTTTCATGAACATAGACACAAAATATCTTAACCAAATATTAGAAAAATGAATCTAGCAATATACAAAAAGGAATATATATCATGACCAAATAGCATTTATCCCAGGAATGCAATATTAGTTCATTATGAAAAAAGAAATCCATCAATATAATTCAACATATCAATAGACTAAAATATAAGCGATCATCTTCACAGATGCAAAAAAAATTCTGGAAAAACCCACAACCATTCACGATTCAAAATTCAGAAAACTAGGAACAGAAGGGAACGTCCTCAGCCTAAGACATGAATATACAACAAATCTAAAGCTAATATCATACATAATCATGAAAGACTAAATGCTTTCCCTCTAAAATCAGGAACAAGGCAAGAACATCTGCTCTCACCGCTCCTATTCAACAATGCACTGTACTGTCAGTACAATAATGCAAGAAAATGAAATAAAAGCCTAGAGATGAAAAAAAAAAGGAAACAAAACTGTCTTTTGTCCACAAGTGACAGGACTGTCTATATAGAAAATCCCAAAGAATCTACTACTGAAACTAAATTTGCTTTGAATTTGGCAAAATTGAAGGATACAAAGTCAACATACAAAATTTAATTGTATTTCTATATGGCAGCAATTAATAATTAGAAATAAATTAACAAAACAGTAGCAATTACATTAGCATCAAAAAAGAAAGATACAGGATAAATATAGCAAAATAAATGGAAAATTCTGTGCTCAAAAATACAAAACACCAAGTGAGAAATCAAAGACCTCAATAAATGGAAGTATACTGTTTTCAAAGATCAGATTAATCAATGTTAATATATCAATTCTCCTCAAATTAGTGTATAGATTTAACATAAATCACAATTAAAATCCCACCAGACGGGACTTCCCTGGTGGCCCAGTGGATGAGAATCCGCCTGCCAATGCAGGGGACACAGGTTCGAGCCCTGGTCTGGGAAGACCCCACATGCTGCGGAACAACTAAGCCCGTGCACCACAACTACTGAGCCTGTGCTCTAGAGCCAGCGAGCCACAGCTACTGAAGCCCCTGCACCTAGAGCCCGTGCTCCGTAACAAGAGAAACCACCGCAATGAGAAGCCTGTGCACCACAAAAAAGCCACAACTAGAGAAAGCCCATGCAGCAACAAAGATACAACGCAGCCAAAAATAAATAAATAAAAAGAAAAAAATCCTACGAGGATTTTTTAAATAAAAACTGGTTAGTTGATTCTAAAATTTATATGGAAATGCACAGAACCTAGGATGCTAAAAATAATTCTAAAAAAAAGAACGCTGGAAATTTTATACTACCTGATTTCAATACTTTCCTTTTTTTTTTTTTTTAATGAAGATCTTTTTATTCTTGACCTGCAATTTTTTTTCTGTTTTTGGGCGTGCCATGCTTTATGCGAGATCTTTGTTCCCCAACTAGGCATTGAATCCAGGCCCCCTGCAGTGGGAGCACAGAGTCTTAACCACTGGACTGCTACGGAAGTCCCTCAATACTTTCTATAGAGCTATAGTCATCAAGACATTATAATTCTGATATAAGGATAAACATACAGATCAATGGAACAGAAGAGACAGTCCAGAAATATATCTGTTATGGTCAATTGATTTGATTTTCAACAAAAGTACCATGGTAATTCAATGGAAAAAACTGTCTTTATAACAACTAGGGCTATAACAAATGACAATCCATACAGGGAAAAAAAAAGAACCTCAACGCACATCTCACATCTTATATAAAAATTAATAGACCTAGAGACTTCCCTGGTGGGCCAGTGGGTAAGACTTCGAGCTCCCAATGCAGTAGGCCCGGTTTGATCCCTGGTCGGGAAACTAGATCCCACATGCATGCCTCAACTAAGAGTCCGCATGCCACAACTAAAGATCCTGCATGCTGCAACTAAAAGATCCCACATGCCACAGCTAAGACCCGGCGCAGCCAAGATAAACAAATAAATAAATATTTTTTAAAAAATTAATAGACTTAAATATTTTAAAATACAAAACTATAAAATTTCTAAAGGAAAACACAGGAGAAAATTTTGGGGATGCTAGGTTAGCCCAGAGGTTGGCAAACTTTTTCTGTAAATGGTCAGACAGTAAATATTTTAGGCTTTATGGGCTATATCATCTCTGCTGCAAAGACTTAACTCTGTCCTGTAACATGAAAGCAGCTATAGAGAACATGGAAACAAACAGGCATAGCTATGTTCCAATAAAACTTTATTTTACAAAAACAAGCAGTGGGCTGAATCAGCTGTAGTTTGCCAACACCTGAGTTAGGCAGTTTTTAGATATGACACAAAAAGCATGGACCATAAAAGAAAAAATTGAGATATTGCACTTAGAATTTCAAACTTCTGTTCTTCCACAGACAGTGTTATGAAAATGTAAAGACAAGCCACAAACTTGGAGAAAATATCTGCAAGACAAATATCTGATAACTTGTTTCCGGAATATAAAAGAAATCTTCAGTACAATAATAAGAAAATAAACAGTCCACTAAAAACAATGGGCAAAGTATTTGGACAATGCAAAAATGACAACTCTAACAAGCAGCCTGCTGATATGGTACATGTCTTTAATCTTTCCTACTGGCCTTTAGGCTCCTGTCTGAATGGAACACCCAACATTCTGCCTTACACAAGAAGATAACCAACAAATAAAATAAAACTGTCAGAGCATTTTTTAAGCTAAGTTTTAGAGTAGTTAATACATGTACCTGGTATAAAAAGTAAATTGTACTAACAGGCTATGGTGAATAGAAAGTCCCCCCTAGTCATCCAGCTCCCTTCCCTTGATTCCTGTGTATTCATTCGTATTCTATACATTAAAAAGCATTTATATGTTTGGTTTTTGTTTTTTGTTTTTTTTGCGGTACGCGGGCCTCTCACTGTTGTGGCCTCTCCCGCTGCGGAGCACAGGCTCCGGACGCGCAGGCTCAGCGGCCATGGCTCACGGGCCCAGCCGCTCCGTGGCAGGTGGAATCCTCCCAGACCGGGGCACGAACCCGTGTCCCCTGCATCAGCAGGCGGACTCTCAACCACTGCGCCACCAGGGAAGCCCCTATATGTATTTTTAATGAAAGTGATGGCATACTATACAGCTTCTCATCATGATTTTTTTTAACTTAATGTGTTTTAGAACTTACTTCATATCATTCCTTATAGAATTCCCTCCTGCTCTTTTTTTTTTTTAACAATTTCATGATATTCTATCATATGAATGCATCATGATTTGTTAAACCAGTTCCTCATTGACAGACTCATATGTTGTTTCCAGTATTTTTCCATTACTGACAATGCTCTAAAGAATATCTGTGTACTCATGAAGTGGAATTACTTTCTGAGTCAAACAGTATCTGAATTTTAAATTATGGTACCCTTCGCTAGAACTGTGCTCCACAAAGTTTATCAGGGCTTAAAAAATATATATGAACATGTGTCAGTAAGCCTTCCAGATCAGAGAAACTAAGATTTTCAGCTCTAAGTAATCCAAGATACTTGTTAAGCCAAGATAAATTTAGAGTGAGTGACAATGACAAGAGTGAGACTTAGCATGGTCCCTCATTACCCCCAATTTTTTCTACTAAATTAAGGTAATAATTTTTATTTAATATGTATAATCTAATTTCCAAGAGGACTTGAATTGGTTACAAGTTAAGACGCAAGGTAAAGAGGATTAATCACAATAAAACTTTGTAAATAAAATAAAAAATTAAGATACTGTGGTAGGGGCTTCCCTGGTGGCGCAGTGGTTGAGAGTCCGCCTGCCGATGCAGGGAACATGGGTTCGTGCCCCGGTCCGGGAAGATCCCACATGCTGCGGAGCTGCTGGGCCCCGTGAGCCATGGCCGCTGGGCCTGTGCGTCCGGAGCCTGTGCTCCGCAATGGGAGAGGCCACAGCAGTGAGAAGCTTGCATACCACAAAAAAAAAAAAAAAAGATACTGTGGTAGGTAGTTGGTATGGCCACATAATAGCCTCCAAAGATGGCTGCCATCAAGTCCTTCCCTCTCTCTGTACACGTCACTCCACCCATGAGAATATGATGTTTGTACCCCAGTTCCTTGAGTCTTGGCTGGCCTTGTGACTTGCTTTGACCAACAGTGACCAAAAGTGACATTCTGAAGTTCCACAGACCAGGAGGACTGACAGTTTCCCCTTTCTCCCTCTTGGAAGCGAGACCATGTAAGAAATCTGAATACCCTGAAATTATCATGCTGGTGAGAGGCCACCTGGAGGCACGCCAAAGTGCCAGACATGTGAGTGAAGCCTCCTTCCAGCCCAGCTACCAGCTGAGTGAATGCACCCAGCTGATGCCACACAGAGCAGAAGAATCCCCTAGCCAAGCCCTGACCAAATTCCTGACCCACAGAACTGTAAAAATAATAAATCAATGCTGTTTTAAGCCACTAAGTTTGGGAGTGATTTGTTAAATGACAATAGGCAACTGAAACAGACACTATCAAATTCATAATATCAGCAAATTATAAACAATGAGTGTCAAATTTGGGTCCATGTTTCCAGAGTTGTAAGTTTTCATCTCTGATAAGAAGAAAACATGTAAATTTTGTATCTGAACTGTATGTACTTGAAAAAAGAACAATGAACCTAGTGGACTATAGTTTCAAACATAATTTTAGAAAATGCACATCATTCAAATGATGTTGCTTATAGATCTATTTATAGACAGACGGCATATCATTAAAGCAGAATCAGTACAGGCATTTTCATGTTGGGGGAGACTGAGGTGACATGATCTTGATACTTTTGTTCTCTGAAGACCTAATACAAGAAATTAGATGAATACATAATTAAAATATTCATTAAACTATCTTCTCATATCTGATACTTTAAGTGAGCTTTTGATAGACACTAAATAGCTGTCAGTTTGTGATTAAATCTTCTAATAAGAACATACAGAATACTCTCTAAGATAGGTTAAGGTTAGAGTCATACACATTAATAGCCCAAAAATCTACCTTTCCCCTAGAACAGCTCCCACTGAGATCACAAATATTCTTTAATACTATAACCCATGAAAATGCCTTAGTCTATAACTTATTTAACCTTAAACAGCATCTGCATAAATAACCATTCCCTTTCAGTCACTAAGAACAGCACACACTCAAAGCCTAGGGAGTTAAGTTCCACCTCCTTGAGGGAGAGAAGTGTCTGCATAAATTACCTGGAGCTCTTCTGTATGGGATAAATAAGCGAGGGACACTTACTTATTCAATCATTTAGGGTTATAATCCAATACTGTGTTATTTATTTTGTTATTCAAACTAATCCAGCTTTGATCATTTGATGGCTCTTTCAGGTTGCCTCCTGTATCCTTTTGCCAAGCCCCATCCTTTTGGCTTTTGAGTATTTTCTTACCTTCTAGTTCTACAAACTGTTCCAGGTTCATCTTGCATATTCCCTGTGCCAGTCCTAGAATCAATTATTTTCCAAGAAGCTTACTTTTTTAAATTGGAAAATGGTATCAAATCAAGATCTTGGTGCTAGGTGTGCATAATGCTACTGGGGTGTCATTGCTTCTAGGCCCTTTTAGTAGAGCTAGGAAATATATGTCTGTATACTTGGCCATATATACATACATATCTATAATTGTTTCTGTATCCATATCTATATTAACCTAAACGTGAATTCATCCTGATTTCTCTAACTCTAATCTAGTACCATGTGATTTGTTCTAGCCTTCCCCTTGCCATGGTTGTCTGTAACCTCACTCACCAAAAGTGAGAAACCTGGCTCCCACAATGCACCGTCCATTTACTTATTTAATACCAGTATACATGTACCATGGTTTCAAATTTGTTAGCCCCACTCTCCTGAATTTTTTTAATCATTATGTAAGTTTTAGGTGTATCTCCTGAATTTTGTCCTACTTTTTTAGCCATTCCTTCTAAAAGTCTTATTAGAAGAATCCTCATTTTAGATGTGTGTGTTATAAGATCTTTCACCTAAATCTCTTCTCTGTACCTTCTACCAGGGTGATCTTTCATATCCATGATTTTAGTTACCTTCCAAATGCTGATACTTTCCAAATCAGTATCTCCAGCCCAGATGTCTCTCCTAAACTTCAAACCCATTTATCTAACTATCTACCGGATCTCAACTTAGGTGTCCCATAGGCACCTCCAACTGAACTCATCACCCCTCCTTAGTCTTCTCCTCCACGGTTCCTCTAATAAATGGCACCATCATCAACTACCTATTGCACAAGCCAGAGATTTAGGGATCATGTCTGTCTTCTTCCTTCTACATGTTCCTAATATCCAACCACCAAAGCCTACCATGAAAGCCTAAATCTTTCTCAAGTCCTTCTACTTCTCTCCATCCCATGACCCTACCATAGCCAGCCCAACATCACCTCTAACCTAGAAATATTTATTGTTAGAACAAATGAATAAATAAGACAACTCTCTAACCGATCTTACTACCTTCAATTTTACTGGCTCTAATTCGATATTTTCCACACCATAAACTGAGTGATCTATCTAAAAAACAAACCAGATCATATCACTTTTTCATGATTAAAATCTTTTAATAGTTCCCCACTTCTCTCAAAATAAAGCCCAACTGCTTCGATATTATTTTCAAGATTTTGTGTGATACTGTCCCTAGTTACCTCTCTGGTGTCATCTGTTCCTTTCACTCACTTTGTATTCTCTGCAATCAACTAATCTGAAATCTTCTCAATTTCTTTCTCCTGTCTTATCTCAGATGTTCCTTCTTCAGAAAGCCACCTCTGCCTCTCCCCCAAATCTGGGTTAAGTGCTCCTGCTCTATTCTGACATTCTATCATGTAGTCTATCCACTGAAGCATCCACTGCACTGCATTGTAACTACCCAGTTATTTCTTGTATTGGTTGCCAGGCTGTAGGCTCCATCAGGGCAAAAAAATCACATTACCTTGTTTTTCACTGCACCCTCAGCCTAGCTCTCTGCCTAATACATAGTAGGAACACAGTAAATGCTTAAAATAAATACTTTTGAATTTCTATTTTTGTTATTTCTGTACCTTAGATGTAATGACTATATTACAGGTAATCAAAATGAAGTATCTTCTGTATGTACAAAGTTTAATATCAATCTGTTAAATCAAGTTTACTAATTATCTTATTCTACAGAGTATCTCCTTGGACATTTTTTTTTTTCAGAAAAAGTACAAAGCTAGTGTAATTTCTGAAACCATGTCTGTCTTGAAATCTCTCTTTTGCCTTTTTATGTAAATGACAGTGTGGTAAGGTATAAAACTGAGGATAAATCCTTTTCCCTCACAACACTGTAGATACTGTAGTAGCTACCAAACTCTAAAACAGGAATCAATACTATTTGGTGATTAAATTTTCACTAGTCCTCAGTACAATCAAAAAAGATGACGTGTTGTTGGTGGGAATGTAAAGTGGTGCAGCCACTAGGGAAAACAGTACGGAGGTTCCTCAAAACACTAAAAATAGAGTTGCCATATGATCCAACAATCCCACTCCTGGGCATATATCCGGACAACACTATAATTAGAAAAGATACATGCACCCCCTATGTTCATAGAAGCACTATCTACAAGCCAAGACGTGGAAACAACCTAAATGTCCATCGACAGATGAATGGATAAGTAAGATGTGGTATATACATAAAATGGAATACTACTCAGCCACAAAAAACAATGAAGGAATGCCATTATGGACAGACCCAGAGATTATCATACTAAGTGAAGTAAGTCAGACAAATACCATATGATATCACTTATATGTGAAATCTAAAATATGACACAAATGAACTTATATATGAAACAGAAACAGACTCACAGATATAGAGAACAAACTTGTGGTTGCCAAGAGGGAGGGGTTTTGGGGAGAAAAGGACTGGGAGTTCGAGATTAGCAGATGCAAACTATTATATATAGAATGGATAAACGACAAGGCCCTACTGTATAGCACAGGGAACTATATTCAATATCCTATAATAAACCATAATGGAAAAGAAAAAAAAAAGATGACAGTGTTGTTCAAAACAAAAACTACTCAATTGTTTATTTTATATTTTATACCCTTGTTTAGCTAAAAAAAAAACAAAGTTTGATAATTTGTTAATCACTCAGATTTTCTATTAGCATTTTATTAGTCTATAAATTCCATAAAAGGTCTGGAATCCTCTCATCTAGTATTTTTCATGAAATAGAAGACTAGATTCCAACCTGATTATCTTCCCTTTGAAAATAATTTGATTTTCCTCCCCAAAAGCTTGGAGAATTTTCTCCTATTCTTGAACATCAGAAATGTGACTAGTATAATCACTCATCTTGTTTGCTATTTGGTGAGTTCTATAAAAAGTACAAGTCTTCAGTTTAGCAACATTTTCAGTATTTTCTTTGAGAATTTCTTGATCACATATACATCATCTCTGTTCTTTCCTACTAGAACACCCAATTTATGTATACCAGATCTCCCGGATCTATCTACCGTGCCTATTATCTCCAGCTCTATCTTTCCGTAATTCTGGTACATCATTTGAAGGAGTCTTCTAATTCACTAATGTGATTTTCCGGAGTATTCAATCTACTTTTCACTATTATGAATTATTTTAGTTCAATATTAATGATTTTGTTTTCCATAAACTTTTTCCTGTTTTCAGAATTCCCTTTGTTCACAACAATCAAATCTCAGTCTAAGAATTTGAATTTTTTACATCTCATGCAGTGCCATAACTATTTCTCAGAGAGCCATCTGCTATGAAAATTCAAATTATGTCCAGAATCAGAAACTGAGAAAGGCTCTCTCAAGAATTCTTTAGATCAGTGTTAAAACCTTTTTCCAAAAATGTCCCCCTATGTCAACCCTGGAAACCCAAAACCAGCTGAGTCCATAACCTCTTCTCCACCTGCTAAGAGTAGCCTCAGTAATAGCTTTAATCTAGTCAGTGGGTTGGCCCTCTGTGTCAGCTGAGATAAGGTTCAGTTGCTCATGAACAAATACATGTGGTTTATAGAAAAGAGAGGTTTATTTTTCTCTCACATAAGAGATCTGGAGGTAGGTCAGGATAGATTGGCAGCTGCAGCGTCACCAAGGAGCCCCACTCATTCTATCTTTTCACTCTGCCGGCCTTACCCCATGGCATCTATGCTCAAAGTCATCCATAGTCAAAAGATGATCGCTGCAACTCCAGAAATTTAATCTCTGTCCTAGGCAGAAGAAGGAAGGGACAAGAGCTCCTTCTGAGGCTTCCCAGATGAGTCTATCTCCTTTAAAGAGCTTTCCTAGAAGTGCTACCCAAGTTTTCTGTTTACAGCTATTGAGAGATAATGTTTTATAGTTGGACTTAGTGATCTTCCCACAATAGTGTAGATATGTTACTAAGAATGAAAGGGAGAATAGATACTGGTTTGACAAACAGCACTCTGGACTCCACCATTTTCCTCCCTCTCCTGAACAAGTTCTTGGATTGCCAATTGTTCCTCTTAATCATGACATTCAGAATTAAAGTCAAACAACAGTTGTTACATGTATTTTCACTAGGGTAGAATAATTAATTCTTCCTGTAGTCAGAATATAATGCTTCAATTAATGCATTTGAAGGCTTCCCAAATTTTCCCATCAGTCATATCAAACTTCTATCTAAAATGCACAGTTTTTTTTTTACATCTTTATTGGAGTATAATTGCTTTACAATGGTGTGTTAGTTTCTGCTTTCTAACAAAGTGAATCAGTTATACATATACATATGTTCCCATATCTCTTCCCTCTTGCATCTCCCTCCCTCCCACCCTCCCTATCCCACCCCTCTAGGTGGTCACAAAGCACCGAGCTGATCTCCCTGTGCTATGCGGTTGCTTCCTACTAGCTATCTATTTTACATTTGGTAGTGTATATATGTCCATGCCACTCTCTCACTTTGTCACAGCTTACCCTTCCCCCTCCCCATATCCTCAAGCCCATGCTCTAATAGGTCTGTGTCTTTATTCCCGTCTTACCCCTAGGTTCTTCATGACATTTTTTTTCCCCTTAGATTCCATATGTATGTGTTAGCATATGGTATTTGTCTTTCTCTTTCCGACTTACTTCACTCTGTATGACAGACTCTAGGTCCATCCACCTCACTACAAATAACTCAATTTCGTTTCTTTTTATGGCTGAGTAATATTCCATTGTATCTATGTGCCACATCTTCTTTATCCATTCATCCAATGATGGATACATAGGTTGCTTCCACCTCCTGGCTATTGTAAATAGAGCTGCAATGAACATTTTGGTACATGACTCTTTTTGAATTATGGTTTTCTCACGGTATATGCCCAGTAGTGGGATTGCTGGGTCATATGGTAGTTCTATTTGTAGTTTTTTAAGGAACCTCCATACTGTTCTCCATAGTGGCTGTACCAATTCACATTCCCACCAGCAGTGCAAGAGTGTTCCCTTTTCTCCACACCCTCTCCAGCATTTATTGTTTCTAGATTTTTGATGATGGCCATTCTGACTGGTGTGAGGTGATACCTCATTGTAGTTTTGATTTACATTTCTCTAATGACTAATGACGCTGAGCATTCTTTCATGTGTTTGTTGGCAATCTGTATATCTTCTTTGGAGAAACGTCTATTTAGGTCTTCTGCCCATAAAATGCACACTTTTTTTAAAACTACACCAAAATGGGATGTCTCCATCTGGTATTTGTGCAACTGACTTTCAAAGAACTCTTAACTGAGCATCTTCAGTGTGACACTGTGGTCAACCTAAAGACACAAAAAGACACTGAAAGACTTTTTGTATCAAGTAGCTAAGGAGACAGAGCATATATATAGATGAACAAGGATGTAAGACATCATAAGAATCCTTCCAGACAAAGGAAAGAGAAAATAAGTACTATAGAAATGTAGAGTTGGGAGAAAAGTTTAAGAGTGAAATGGAATGAGGTAAAAGGTTAGAAGAGAATGAAAGAAAACACCTGACAATGTTTATAAGAAAGGGGTAAGAAACTACTAAAGAAGGGAGGCTAGAGAAGAAAACAGGACTCTCCATTAAAGCAGAACAACCTCCTCTCCAATCCTGCATCCCACCTCCATATTCCAGTTCTCACAGATCTTACTCCTCTACAAACCTATGTCTGCAAAATCTATGTCCATGGCCTCTTCCACCTTACCTTCCATTTATTCCTTAACCCACTACAGTCTGGTTTTAGCCCCACCACTCCACTGAAGCGCCTCCTGTTTGGGTCAAATCTCAATTGCCAAATCACTACTTAGCCCTTATTAACCCTTTGGTAGTCTGCCATTGTTGACCACTCCCTTACTTCTCTGGTTTCCGTGACATTACTTTTGGTGCACCTCTTACTCTTCCAGCCAGTCTTCCCTCCCTTCCTGTGCTGTCGCTACTTCTACATACCTCTTAAATGGCAGTGGTCATTGTGTCTCAAACTCTGTGTATTCTTCCTGAGAAATCTTACCCAGGAGCATGAGATCTACTACCATTATCACCTATACATGACTTCCAAATCTTGCTCAAGCCCAAAACATTTAAGTTCCAAATCCATATATCCGTTAGTCTAACAGACAACACTTCACCTGATTGTCTTACAAGCACCTCAATTTCAACAGGTCCAAGGGAGAGAGTAGAATCCTCCATCACCAACCCCCAAAACTGCTTTTACTCTTGAATTTGCTACCACAGCTTCCGGCAATATTACCTCTTCACTCAACCAAACAAGAAACCTAGAAATATTCTAGATTCCAGCTTCTCTTTCATTCCCACACCCAGTAGTCGCCTTATTAATTCTATATTTTAAACATCTCTTGTTATTTGTTTCCTCAGCTCTATCCTTACTGCTGCTATCTTAGTTCAAGATCTCATTATAGGGCTTCCCTGGTGGCACAGTGGTTAAGAATCCACCTGCCAATGCAGGGGACACGGGTTCAAGCCCTGGTCTGGGAAGATCCCACATGTCTGGAAGCAACTAAGCCCATGCACCACAACTAATGAGCCTGTGCTCTAGAGCCCGCGAGCCACAACTACTGAAGCCCACGCGCCGAGAGCCCATGCTCTGCAACAAGAGAAGCCACCGCAATAAGAAGCCCATGCACCACAACAAAGAGTAGCCCACGCTCACTGCAACTAGAGAAAGTCCACACGCAGCCAAAAATAAATAAATTAAAAAAAAAATCTCATTATATCACTGGATCACCAGAAAGAGCCAGTTCTCTCTGCTACCAATCATGCACTGTTCTTTTTTTTTTTTTTTTTTTTTTTTACTTCTTTATTTATTTATTTTTGGCTGTGTTGGGTCTTCGTTGCTGCATGCAGGCTTTCTCTAGTTACTCTTTGTTGCGGTCCCGGGCTTCTCATTGCAGTGGCTTCTCTTGTTGTGGAGTACAGGCTCTGGGTGCACAGGCTTCAGCAGTTGTCTCTTGCAGGCTCTAGAGCGCAGGCTCAGTAGTTGTGGTGCATGGGCTTAGTTGCTCCGTGGCATGTGGGATCTTCTTCCCCAACCAGGGCTCGAACCCATGTCCCCTGCCCTGGCAGGAGGATTCTTAACCACTGCACCACCAGGGAAGCCCCATGCACTGTTCTAATCCATCCTTCACCGGCACCAAAAAGATTATTACATTTCAACAACCGTATTTTTCATTCCCCAGATATCTAATTGACTCTTCCTAATAAATGCCTACCCTTGTTTTATAACCACTTGTTAAGAATATAATAAATTCCCTATGTCTCTAAAATTATTGGCTACACTAATTTTAGAACTCCGTTCTAGTCACTTTTTACTTGACATTAAGCTCTTCTGTTTGTTGATTCTGTATCATGGTGTCAACTTTCCTGAAACATTTGGAGATTCTTTTTATTTGTGATTCTCTTACATTCTGCTGGCTTCTGTTGGTATACCTCATTCAGAAAGCAATACTCATTTCATACTGCTTTCAACAGGAGTAGAGGAGGAGCAGAACATGCCACCAGGTGTGGGGCCTCAGTGCCTGGTCTTCTAAGTGTGAGTATAACCAATTACCCTGGGTGCTTCCTCATCTCACAGACCCAGGTTGCTACATGCAGTTCTCACATGGAAACAGACCTTTCGCTTGGTCCAAATTGGTGTTAGAATGTACAGAGGTTGGAGCTGCTTGACTGCTCATGCACAGTAATGCTAGCGAATCACCCTACTGATTATTCTGGGACCCGTTCTGCTTCCAGTTTCCCCTATCTCTGGATATGAGCATTACCCATAGGACCTCCTATCTATTTTCAAAAATTCTTCACACTTTCTGATTTACAGAGAATTCTCCTTCTTATTTCTATAGGTGGCTACATATATATCTTTCTATTATTTCTATTGATTTGGTGAAAGAAAGCAGAAAGGTAATCAGTATTCGGTCTGATTTCTTGAAATTGGCCAGAATAAGTTTCGTTTTGTTTTTAATGCAAATCACATCATGAATCTGTCCCTTTCCCAGCTTAAAAAGCTTTGTTGGCTCCAGACTTCCTACAGATAGACTCTAAATGCCTTAGTATCACATTCAAAGTCCTCCATGAAATGACTGATGACTCCCTATATCTCCCCATTTCCCTATCCAATACCCCTTGTGGTCCAGCTATACCTAACTATTTATGATTGGTCATACAAAACACGCTTTTACAGAACTTCATACCTTTGCATTCATCATTCCTTTTGTCTCTAATGCTCCCTCCCCCATCTTCTTTTTAGTCTTCTAGGCATCCTTTAAAACGCATCTTCAAAAGAGATGCACATCAAGGTATTAATAGTGATTGTTTTCCTGATTTTTGCTTATCTATATTCCTAATATTTTTACATTAAGAATCTACTACTTTTACAATGACACAAATAAATGGAAAGATATCCTGTGTTCATGTACTGGAAGAATTACTATTGTTAAAATGCCCATACTACCCAACGCAATCTACAGATTCAGTTCAATCCCTATTAAGACACCCAGGGCATTTTTCATAGACATAGAACAGATAATTCTATAATTTGTATGGAGCCACAAAAGACCACTAATAGCCAATAAAATCTTGAGAAAGAAGAACAAAGCTGGAAGTATCATGCTTCCTGATTTCAATCTACACTACAAAGCGAGAGTAATCAAAACAGTATGGTGGTGACACAAAAACAGACAAATAGATCAATGGAACACAATAGAGAACACAGAAATAGACCCACGCTTATATAGTCAATTAATCTACAACAAAGGAGAAAAGAATATACAATGGAGAAAAGACAGTCTCTTCAATAAATGGTGTTAGGAAAACTTGAAGTAATGATACAAAATGAAACTTATTTACAAAATAGAAACAGACTTACAGACACAGAAAACAAACTTATGGTTACCAAAGGGGAAATGAGGAGGGAGGGATAAATCAGGAACTTGGGATTAACATATACACACTACTGTATATAAGATAGATAACCAACAAGGACCTACTGCATAGCACAGGGAACTCTACTCAGCATTCTGTAATAACCTAGATGAGAAAAGAATCTGAAGAAGAATGAACATGTGTATATGTATAACTGAATCACTTTGCTGTACACTTGAAACTAATACAACATTGTAAATCAACTCTACTCCAATAAAATTTAAAAAGAAAGAATAAATACTTTATTGAGGAGAAAAAAGTGTTTTTTTCTTTTTCTAATTCTAAAACTCTGGCCAGGGGTCCCCTTCTCTGTAAACCCTTATTTGACTAGCCAAAAAAAGATTCCCTTCCTCTTTGTGCCATCACCCTGCCATATTACATCCCTTTTTTATTATACTGTATTGAATGTTCTTCTTCCCCTACTAGATTGTGACCTTCTTAAGGACAGCATCTATATCTTCTAGATCTTTCTCTTGCCAGAATCTAAAAGAACCTGAAACCCTTAACATGCCTAATAAATGTTTGATGGATAAATGAATGAACAACAACAAAACTGGAGGAATTAGGAAAGGGCAGTTTCATGATCAAATGAATGGGTCTTGGAAAGTCATTTAACTTTTCCTCCAAGAAAAAGAAAGGAGAAAAGGGTACAAAGACATTTAGAGGTAGTGAGGAAGGTATAATAATTATGCAATCATTTTCAATCAGAAAAGGTTTTAAGAAAGCATCACATCCAAGCCCTCATGTTACAGATTAAAGAATTGCTTCTGAAAGAGGTAAAGTGATCTGCTCAAGCTCATAACTTCTAACAGAACATGGATTAGAACCCAAGTCTTCTAATTCCCACTACAAGGACTTTCCTGGTGGCACAGTGGTTAAGAATCCGCCTTCCCATTCTGGGGACATGGGATCAATCCCTGGTCTGGGAAGATCCCACATGCCATGGAGCAACTAAGCCTGTGCACCACAACTACTGAGCCTGCGATCTAGAGCCCGCGAGCCACAACTACTGAGCCCACGTGCCACAACTACTGAAGCCCGTACACCTAGAGCCCATGCTCCGCAACAAGAGAAGCCACTGCAATGAGAAGTCTGCGCATCACAATGAAGAGTAACCCCCGACTGCCGCAACTAGAGAAAGCCCGCGCGCATCAACAAAGACCCAATGCAGCCAAAAATAAATAAATAAATTTATAATTCCCATTACAAAGCTCATTCAATTTTACTGGCTTATCCTATTACTGTTCACATCATGTAAGGCTTTGATTAGGGTAATACCATCTTAACAGGTCAATACTGCTTGAAAATGAAAGTTCTCCCAACATGCACTATCACGTAAATTTTAGTCTATTAACATTCGGCTAGGGTTTGCCTTTGAATAAGACTTCTCTTACAGGCAGCTACTAGTGCTCAAGCTAGGGAAGGAAAGGTGGAAAGGATTCATTCAGGCCGTAGATTTTCTTTTTTAACTGAAGTATAGCTGATTTACAGTGTTGTGTTAGTTTCTGGTGTGCAGCAAAATGATTCAGATATATTGATTTTATTAGGTGACCAAGTAACAAACACAGATACAAGACTTGCTCTTTTTGTGGCTACATTCTATAATTTTATTAGACACCATAACAAACAAAAAACATAAAAAGTCATCTCAACATTGAAAGCAAAGGTAAATTTCCCAAACCTGCATATTTCTGGGCTTACAAGGAAGGAAAGGGGATTTTTGTCAGTAGTTTGTTTTGTTTTGTTTTGTTTTTGATAGTGGGTTGCTCCTTCACCCCTATTTTAGAAACAAAAAGTTACCAAAGATAGTTTTCAACTGAGCAGTCCATCACGGCCACTCTCAGTAGTCTTGCACTATAACACTCAGGAAGCTGTAAGATCATTTTTTATTATGAGGCTTGAACACTGCTGAGATGAGGGTATAAAGAAATTTGATATATAAGAAATGCCTACAGGACTTTGGCTGCATAGCAATCAACCCCTTTTAAAAGATATCCTCTATTTAAAATATTCATAAATATATTTTCTTTTCCTTACTTTTCTACCTCAAGACATTTCTCAGTCCCTCCTTTCCTTACCAGCGCTGAAAAGATTTGCAAAGGTCCTATATATCCAAGTCTAAACACATGTGGACTCTGGACTTTGCTATTTTAAAGGAAGTACTGAACAAAGTAAAAGCAAAGTACAAAGTAACTTATCTTGAGACAGAGTAACTGGAATGCCACTGCATGTTGTTATGTTTAATCTGCATATAGATGATAAACTAGTGGGAAGTAGTTATGTGAAAACAAAAGCTAGCTTAAGAATAATGGGCCTCAGGGCTTCCCTGGTGGCGCAGTGGTTAAGAATCCACCTGCCAGTGCCGGGGACACGGGTTCAAGCCCTGGTCCAGGAAGATCCCACATGCCACGGAGCAACTAAGCCCGTGAGCAACAACTACTGAGCCTGTGCTCTAGACCCCGCAAGCCACAACTACTGAGCCCATGCACCACAACTACTGAAGCCCGCGTGCCTACAGCCAGTGCTCCGGAACAAGAGAAGCCACCACAATGAGAAGCCCGCGCACCGCAACAAAGAGCAGTCTCTGCTCGCCACAACTAAAAGAAAGCCCACGAGCAGCAACAAACACCCAACGCAGCCAAAAATAAATAAATTAATTAATTAATTAAAACAAATAAATAATGGGCCTCAGTAGGAAAAAAGAATCAACAAGCCATCAGAGAGACAAAATGGACAAAAGCCAAAAATCTGAAACACAGACCAAGGGCCATATTATTGCAAAAGTAAAGTATAAGAAACAGGTTTTCTGCTCATCAGATGAGTCTTTATTTCCCAAAATAAATATCCTGATCAACTAGAAATTCCACTGTGTTAGTCACAATAAAGATTCTCACTACAATTTCATACCATAAATAAATGGCAAGGTGAATGTAATTGTTAAAACAATGATCCTTCTCTAGCTCTTAATGGTGAGCACATTGATTTTTTGTATAAATCAAAGCCATATTAAATATCTTTTGTCCAAAACTTCTTCAGATAATTCTGCTGACCACTAGAAGACTTAGAAATGTGGCACCAAAGATATAAGCTATTGTTAATTCTAAAACTGGAAATCTTTGGTTGCAACTCTAATGAACTTTGTAATCTTTAGTGCGAACTATTAAATAAAATTCTATTTCTGAGTAGTAATTTCTTAGTTCATGTTAAATTACACTGAGAACTAAAAAAAATAAAAATGATAAATTTAAAACCAATTTTTAAAAATCTGTAATATGCTAAAACAAAGGATGTACATATTTTACCACTAGCTAAAATATCTAAGAGTTTGTTATATCATTATGCTAAATATGGCTGGGTTTTTTTTCAAAAAAATAGCACAGTTTTCACAGCTTAACCATCAAAAAAATTAGGTGGGTAAATTAGGAAATTAGTACTACAGAGAATATATATCTGACATTGATCTCTCAAATATCTTTGTAGAGAAAAAAAATCATAGAAAGTAAGTGGTTGAATGTACTTCCAGGCAGAAAAGAAGCTGACTATAAAACTGCCGCCCCAGAAAGTGCTGATCAAGCACTCAGTATCCACCAATGAACAGGGCTGTGGTGGCCTGCCTCAGCGCTCAGCCTTCAGCTGCCCTGTTAAACTTTTTTTTCAATGACTTGCTCCAATAATTCAAAAACTTGTTCATCATATCTGCTGATAACACAAAACTGAATAGGCTACGGAATGCAATAAATGAAAATTAAAAGTGGTAAATGATCTAAAGGGTAGAACACTAGGTTGAAAACAAACTAGATAAATTTTAGACTGATAAGCACACGAGTGCTTGCTGTATAGTATTCTTTATCAGTTACATATCTTTTAATATATTCTTTTGCATCTATTAAATATTTATTTAAAACATTTTTTTAAATTAAGAGTAAGTAAATCACTAGAATGAAGCATATTAAAGTGCTTTCCCTAGATTATTTCATGTAGTCCTCATAACAATCCTACTGAGGTATTAATATTGTCACTATATATTTTTCTGGAATTTATTTTTTTAACACAGCAGGTTCTTATAAGTTATCTATTTTATACATATTAGTGTATATATGTAAATCCCCATCTCCCAATTCATCCCACCACCCGCCCCCACTTCCCCCCTTGGTGCCCATATGTTTGTTCGCTACATCTGTGTCATTATTTCTGCCTTGCAAATTGGTTCATCTGTACCATTTTTCTAGATTCCACATATATGCATTAATATACAACATTTGTTTTTCTATTTCTGACTTACTTCACTCTGTATGACAGTCTCTGATCCATCCACGTTTCTACAAAGGATCAAATTTCGTTCCTTTTTATGGCTGACTAATATTCCATTGTATATATGTACCACATCTTCTGTACCCATTCGTCTGTTGATGGGCTTCCATGACCTGGCTATTGTAAACAGTGCTGCAATGAACACTGTTGTCATAACTCTTTTTGCATTATGCTTTTCTCTGGGTATATACCCAGTCGTGGGATTGCTGGGTCATATGGTAATTCTATTTTTAGCTTTTTAAGGAACCTCCATACTGTTCTCCATAGTGGCTGTATCAACTTACATTCCCACCGACAGTGCAAGAAGTTTCCCTTTTCTCCACACCCTCTCCAGCATCTGTTGTTTGTAGATTTTCTGATGACGCCCATTCTAACTGGTGTGAGGTGATACCTCATTGTAGTTTTGATTTGCATTTCTCTAATAATTAGTGATGTTGAGCAGCTTTTCAGGTGCCTCTTGGCCATCTGTATGTCTTCTGTGGAGAACTGTCTATTTAGGTCTTCTGCCCATTTCTGGATTGGGTTGTTTTTTTAATATTGAGCTACATGAGCTGTTTATATATTTTGGATATTAATCCTTTGTCCGTTGATTCATTTGCAAATGAATCCCATTCTGAGAGCTGTCTTTTCGTCTTGTTTATAGTTTCCTTTGCTGTGCAAAAGCTTTTAAGTTTCATTAGGTCCCATTTGTTTTTGTTTTTATTTGCCTTTCTCTAGGAGGTGGTTCAAAAAAGATCTTGCTGCGATTCATGTCAAAGAGTGTTCTTCCTATGTTTTTCTCTAAGAGATATATAGTGTCCAGTCTTACATTTGGGTCTTTAATTCATTTTGAGTTTATTTTTGTGTATGGTATTAGAGAGTTTTCTAATTTCATTCTTTTACATGTAGCTGTCCAGTTTTCCCAGCACCACTTACTAAAGAGACTGTCTTTTCTCCATTCTATATCTTTGCCTCCTTTGTCATAGATTAGTTGACCACAGGTGTGTGGGTTTATCTCTGGGCTTTCTATCCTCTTCCATTGATCCATATTTCTGTTTTTGTGCCAGTATCATATTGTCTTGATGACTGTAGCTTTGTAGTATAGTCTGAAGTCAGGGAGTCTGATTCCTCCAGCTAGGTTTTTTTCCCCACAAGATTGCTTTGGCTATTGGGGTCTTTTGTGTCTCCATACAAATTTTAACATTTTTTTTTCTAGTTCTGTAAAAAACGCCATTGGTAAATTGATAGGGATTGCATTGAATCTGTAGACTGCTTTGGATAGTATAGTCATTTTCACAATATTGATTCTACCAATCCAAGAACATGGTATATCTCTCCAACTCTTCGTGTCATCTTTGATTTCTTTCATCGGTGTCTTACAGTTTTCTGAGTACAGGTCTTTTACCTCCTTAGGTAGGTTTATTCCTAGGTATTTTATTCTTTTTGTTGCAATGGTGAATGGGATTGTTTTCCTTAATTGCTCTTTCTGATCTTTTGTTGTTAGTGTATAGGAATGCAAGAGATTCCTGTGCATTAATTTTGTATCCCGCAATTTTACCAAGTTCATTGATTAGCTCTAGTAATTTTCTGGTGGCATCTTTAGGATTCTCTATGTATAGTATCATGTCATCTGCAAATAGTGACAGTTTTACTTCTTCTTTTCCAGTTTGGATTCATTTCTTTTTCTTCTCTGATTGCTGTGGCTAGGATTTCCAAAACTATGTTGAATAACAGTGGTGAGAGTGGACATCCTTGTCTTGTTCCTGATCTTAGAGGAAATGCTTTCAGTTTTTCACCATTGAGAACGATGTTTGCTGTGGGTTTGTCATATATGGCCTTTATTAGGTTGAGGTAGGTTCCCTCTATGCCCACTTTCTGCAGAGTTTTTATCATAAATGGGTATTGACTTCTGTCAAAAGCTTTTCCCGCATCTATTGAGATGCTCATATGGTTTTTATTCTTCAACTTGTTAATATGGTGCATAACACTGATTGATTTGCATATATTGAAGAATCCTTGCATCCCTGGGATAAATCTCAATTGATCATGGTGTATGATCCTTTTAATGTGTTGTTGGATTCTATCTGCTCGTATTTTGTTGAGGAGTTTTGCATTTATATTCATCAGAGATATTGGTCTGTAATTTTCTTTTTTGTATTATCTTTGTCTTGTTTTGGTATCAGGGTGATGGTGGCCTCGTGGAATAAGTTTGGGAGTGTTCCTTCCTCAGCAATTTTTTGGTAGAGTTTGAGAAGGATGGGTGTTAGCTCTCCTCTAAATGTTTGATAGAATTCACCTGCAAAGCCACCTGGTCCTGGACT
Organism: Aethalodelphis obliquidens; assembly: GCF_003676395.1. Lineage (NCBI taxonomy): Eukaryota > Metazoa > Chordata > Mammalia > Artiodactyla > Delphinidae > Aethalodelphis > Aethalodelphis obliquidens. The sequence continues at coordinate 24,866,758 of NW_020837956.1, forward strand.
TTTGTTTCTTGGAAGATTTTTAATCACAGTTTCAACTTCATTACTTGTGATTGGTCTGTTCATATTTACCATTTCTTCCTGGTTCAGTCTTGGAAGGTTATACCTTTCTAAGAATTTGTCCATTTCTTCCAGGTTGTCCATTTTATTGACATAGAGTTGCTTGTAGTGGTCTCTTATGGTGCTTTGTATTTCTGTGGTGTCTGCTGTAACTTCTCTTTTTCATTTCTAATTTTTTTTTTTCTTTTTTGCAGTACGCGGGCCTCTCACTGTTGTGGCCTCTCCCGTTGTGGAGCACAGGCTCCGGACGCGCAGGTGCAGTGACCATGGCTCACGAGACCAGCCACTCCGCGGCACGTGGGATCTTCCCGGACCAGGGCACGAACCCGTGTCCCTTGCATCAGCAGGTGGACTCTCAACCACTGCACCACCAGGGAAGCCCTTCATTTCTAATTTTATTGATTTGAGTCCTCTTCCTCTTTTTCTTGATGAGTCTGGCTAAAGGTTTATCAATTTTGTTTATCTTCTCAAAGAACCAGCATTTTAGTTTTATTGATCTTTGCTATTGTTTTCTTTGTTTCTATTTCATTTATTCTGTTCTGATCTTTAGGATTTCTTTCCTTCTATTAACTTTGGGTTTTGTTTGTTCTTCTTTCTCTAGTTCCTTTAGGTGTAGGGTTAGATTGTTTATTTGAGATGTTTCTTGTTTCTTGAGGTAGGATTGTATTGCTATAAACTTCCCTCTTAGAACTGCTTTTGCTGCATCCCATAGGTTTTGGATCATCATGTTTTCATTGTCATTTGTCTCTAGGCACTTTTTGATTTCCTCTTTGATTTCTTCAGCGATCTCTTGGTTATCTAGTAACGTATTGTTCAGCCTCCATGTGTTTGTATTTTTTACGTTTTTTTCCCCGTAATTTATTTCTAATCTCATAGCACTGTGGTTAGAATAGATGCTTGATATAATTTCAGTTTTCTTAAATTTACTGAGGCTTGATTTGTGACCCAAGATGTGATCTATCCTGGAGAATGTTCCACGTGCACTTGAGAAGAAAGTGTAATCTGCTGTTTTTGGATGGAATGTCCTATAAGTAAAATCATTAAATCTATCTGGTCTATTGTGTCATTTAAAGCTTGTGTTTCCTTATTAACTTCCTGTCTGGATGATCTGTCCATTGGTGTAAGTGAGGTATTAAAGTCCCCCACTATTATTGTGTTACTGTCGATTTCCTCTTTTATAGCTGTTAGCAGTTGCCTTATGTACTGAGGTGCTCCTATGTTGGGTGCATATATAATTGTCATATCTTCTTCTTGGACTGATCCCTTGATCATTATGTAGTGTCCTTCCTTGTCTCTTGTAACGTTCTTTATTTTAAAGTCTATTTTATCTGATATGAGTATTGCTACTCCAGCTTCCTTTTGATTTCCATTTGCATGGAATATCTTTTTCCATCCCCTCACTTTCAGTCTGTATGTGTCCCTAGGTCTGAAGTGGGGCTCTTGTAGACAGCATATATATTGGTCTTGTTTTTGTATCCATTCAGCAAGCCTGTGTCTTTTGGTTGGAGCATTTAATCCATTCACATTTAAGGTAATTATCGATATGTATGTTCCTATGACCATTTTCTTAATTGTTTTGGGTTTGTTATATTGTAGGTGGTTTTCTTCTCCTGTGTTTCCCACTTAGAGAAGTTCCTTTAGCATTTGTCGTAGAGCTGGTTTGGTGGTGCTGAATTCTCTTAGCTTTTGCTTGTCTGTAAAGCTTTTGATTTCTCCATCGAATTTGAATGAGATCCTTGCTGGGTAATCTTAGTTGTAGGTTCTTCCCTTTCATCACTTTAAATATATCATGGCACTCCCTTCTGGCTTGTAGAGTTTCTGCTGAGAAATCAGCTGTTAACCTTATGCGAGTTCCCTCGTATGTTATTTGTCGTTTTTCCCTTGTTGCTTTTAATATTTTTTCTTTGTCTTTAATTTTTGTCAATTTGATTACTATGCGTCTTGGCGTGTTTCTCCTTGGGTTTAGCCTGCCTGGGACTCTCTGCGCTTCCTGGACTCGGGTGGCTATTTCCTTTCCCATGTTTGGGAAGTTTTCGACTATAATCTCTTCAAATATTTTCTCGGGACCTTTCTCTCTCTCTTCTCCTTCTGGGACCCCTATAATGTGAATGTTTGTGCATTTAGTCTTGTCCCAGAGGTCTCTTAGGCTGTCTTCATTTCTTTTCATTCCTTTTTCTTTATTTTGTTCTGCAGCAGTGAATTCCACTATTTTGTCTTCCACGTCACTTATCCGTTCTTCTGCCTCAGTTATGCTGCTATTGATTCCTTCTAATGTATTTTTCATTTCAGTTATTGTATGTTCATCTCTGTTTGTTTGTCCTTTAACTTTTCTAGGTGTTTGTTCTTTAATTCTTCTAGGTCATTGTTAAACATTTCTTGCATCTTCTCGAGCTTTGCCTCCATTTTTTTTCTGAGGTCCTGGATCATCTTCACTATCATCATTCTGAATTCTTTTTCTAGAAGGTTGCCTAACTCCACTTCATTTAATTGTTTTTCTGGAGTTTTATATTGTTCCTTCATCTGGTACAAATTCCTCTGCCTTTTCATTTTGTCTATATTTCTGTGAATGCGGTTTTCCTTCCACAGGCTACAGAACTGTAGTTCTTCTTGCTTCTGCTGTCTGCCCTCTGGTGGGTTAGACTATCTAAGAGGCTTCTGCAAGCTTCCTGATGGGAGGGACTGCTGGTGGGTAGAGTTGGGTGTTGCCCTGGTGCGCAGAACTCAGTAAAACTTTAATCCACTTGTCTGCTGATGGGTGGGGCTGAGTTCCCTCCCTGTTGGTTATTTGGCCTGAGGCAACCCATCACTGGAGCCTGCAGGCTCTTTGGTGGGGCTAATGGCAGACTCCAGGAGGGCTCATGCCAAGGAGTATTTCCCAGAACTTCTGCTGCCAGTGTCCTTGTCCCTGCAGTGAGCCACAGCCGGCCCCCGCCTCTGCAGGAGACCCTCCACTAACAGGTATGTCTGGTTCAGTCTCCTAAGGGGTCACTGCTCCTTCCCCCTGGGTCCTGATGCGCACACTACTTTGTGTGTGCCCTTCAAGAGTGGAGTCTCTGTTTCCCCCAGTCCTGTCGAAGTCCTGCAATCAAATCCCGCTAGCCTTCAAAAGTCTGATTCTCTGGGAATTCCTCCTCCCGTTGCCAGACCCCCAGGTTGGGAAGCCTGACATGGGGATCAGAACCTTCACTCCAGTGGGTGGACTTCCGTGGTATAATTGTTTTCCAGTTTGTGAGTCACCCACCCAGTGGTTATGCCATATGATTTTATTGTGATTGCGCCCCTACTACCATCTCATTGTGGCTTCTCCTTTGCTTTGGATGTGGGGTATCTTTTTTGGTGAGTTCCAGTGCCTTCCTGTCAATGACTGTTCAGCAGTTAGTTGTGATCTTACTATATATTTTTTTAAAAAGTCAAATTAATCCAAGGACACTTTACTAATAAATGGCAAAAACCAAATCTTTTTGCCCCTAGAGTTCATGGCTTGATTTGCTATACCAATCTCTCCTCTATTCCTCAGTTAAAATGAAGACAGGAAGACCTGGCATAGTAATCAATTATAAAAATAAATAGATAAATAAATAAATAAACAAACAAATCTACAGGGTTACATGACCAAAGTAGTTAATGGGAACAAAAAGTGGGATATACAGTCATTAAAAAAAGAAAACTAGGGCTTCCCTGGTGGCGCAGTGGTTGAGAGTCTGCCTGCCAATGCAGGGGACACGGGTTCGTGGCCCGGTCTGGGAAGATCCCACATGCCGCAGAGCGGCTGGGCCTGTGAGCCATGGTCGCTGGGCCTGCGCGTCCGGAGCCTGTGCTCCGCAACGGGAGAGGCCACAGCAGTGAGAGGCCCGTGTACCACAAAAAAAAAAAAAACAAAACAACAAAAAACAAAAAAAGAAAACTAATTAGAAACTTGAACTATCTTAATCACACCGCTAAAATAGACCCATTCTAATCTGAGCTGATCAGAACCACACTTAAACCATTGTATAGGGTTTTAAATACTATGATTTAAAGGATTTTACTTTAGAGAACACCTAGGATTTCCAAGAGTCTGAAAATAATGGTATACAAGAAACCATTAGGCTGTCAAAACTATTCTGGAAAAGAGAAGCACCTGGGAAGACAGAGAGCTATCATCAAATAGAGACATCAAAGAAGTCATCAAATATCTGAACCGTTGATGTACCAAAATGGACAGCAATTTGTTGTATCCAACTTCAAAGAGTAGAGCTGTGACCAATAAGTAGATATTATATAGAAGTAAACCTCAGGATCATTATTACTAAAGATAATCAAGCAGAAGAGAGATAGACTTAAGCCAAAGATCCCTTACAAACCTCAGATTCTGTTTCCCTAATCTTTATCCTTCATATGAGGTCTTTGTTCTCTACAACAAATTTTAGCCTTGATTTTAACTGCATGTTAGTCACTTAACATTTTATATGCATATTCCCATAAAATAAATGTCACGAATTATGGTCCAACTGACAGGCTTGTCCCCAAAAGCTTATTTTACAAAGCTGTACTACAACATTAATCAGAGTCCCATTTTGTTTGCTTTCATCTTTCTCATACCAGTCTCCCAAATCTGGAAAATGAGACTACACTGAAGAATCAACCTGAGTTCTGAGTAGGTGAGCAGATCATCAGATAAGATAGACTTAAAGAAAAAAAAGTCCTTTTTCCCCTAAAAGGGTCACTCCCTAAACTGCCAACCTTAGTAATTTTTTTAATGAAACAATTTGTCTTCTGTAAATTCCACCTTTCTGCACAGCATTCTCCACACATCCCCCCATACCATAGTATCCTACTATAGCCCTACTCTGGCTGCTCCAATTTACCATAGCACTCTAATGTACAAAATTACATTTCTCCCTTCTATTTTTTTTGCGGTACGCGGGCCTCTCACTGCTGTGGCCTCTCCCGTTGCGGAGCACAGGCTCGCGGGATCCTCCCAGACCGGGGCACGAACCCGCGTCCCCTGCACTGTCAGGCGGACTCCCAACCACTGCGCCACCAGGGAAGCCCACATTTCTCCTTTCTAATCACACCTAGGGGTGGAGAGGTAATCTGACTATAACAATTTATAAAAATCATTATAAACTCTTAACCTAACCAAAAGTATCTAAAAAGCAGGTATTAGTCTATCCAAATTAATGCTTAATAGACAGAATTTCAGGCAAAATAATAGTGAAATTAAAAAATCATCAGACAATATGGGTGAAGATATTTTCCATCATTAGCCTTGTCTGAAATCAATTCCCATAAGTGGATTCTGTTTCATAACTTTTCTCCTTCCTCTAGTTCTGAGCCTTCAAATTCTTTAAAAGCCTATGGTTTCTAAGAATTATAGCCCTGGTTTACAGGGAGAAGGGAGGCTATGTGATAATAAGTAGGACTGAGGAAAATAGTGTCAATTGGTACTTGTATAGATGATCAAATGGTAATTGGAGAAAAACCTTAAACAAATAAATGAAATATTAAGAAACAGGAAGTGAGGAAAATTCTAAGACTGAGGAAGAGGAGTCTATATACTTTTCTCAGGCTTACATGACATCTGTTCTCTCATTATGACCCATCAAATATCAACAAATATGGTAGAAAGACAAAAACAATCTATTTAATAGCTTTTTAAAAAATAGGTATAAATGATGATTCAGGAAAAAAAAAAAGCTAGTCAGATGCAGTAAAAACAACTGGGAGAAGGATATTGAGGGGAAGACAGAAGGACACAGTCAGTGAAGATATATTTTGGAATAGATGAATAATCCAAACGCAGATAATCTACCTACAGATACTCATGACTTAACCATACATATAACTGAAAGTAAAATATATTATTCTGAATTAACACATGTAAAATGTTTACATCAGTATCTAGTATATGATAAGCTCTCAAAAAGTGTTCACTTCTACAACTATTAGTCTATAACACCCACTGTTTGTAGTTTAAAGGAATTCTAAATACTCAGTCCTACCCTCTTCTAAGAGTATGAGTACTACATATTTTAAGATAAATACAAGGTAAATGCATTACCCCTTTCAGATCTTTAAAAGCAAGAATCTTACTCCAATGATGTGTTAGATTATAAATTACTAGAGAATATTATTATACTCCTAATGATTAAGGTTTTACTTCACCCTTTTCATCCTTGACAATATTTAGCCCTCTTCCAATCTATTTTAATATCTGGCCAAAACCATACCTCCATGTACATTTTGATTACTGCGTCTTATTCAGGTGTCCTTCCTCCTTCCATTTCTGCACCATCCCCAAATCAGAACCCAACTTATAGCTCCCACAGAGTTGTGTACTACATCTGGTATACTCTTTTGGTACCTTCAAAATGCCTCTAATGTGTGCCCTTATCAGATACCATTATAATGATTGTTGATATACGTACTGCCACTATAGTCTAAGAATTCCCTGAGGACAAGGTCCATATTTTCTTCATCTTTATAAGGCTGGCACACAAAGCCTAACACTAAAGGCTGCTAAGTGTTTGCTGAATGAATGATTCCATCCTTCAGAAATAATCTAAATGACAATAAATAGTTTAATAAATTATAGCACAACTAGATGAAGTATCAAATTATATAGTTACTGTGTCGTAATTTAAAAACGAAGTCATTATTAAAACTCAATAATAAATGTTAGAAAGACTGTATATCACAGTGATTAGGAACATGAGATTTGAAGTCAGTCCCAGCTTTTGTTCATTCATTCAACAAATACTTAATGAGAGGCTACTTTAAGCCAGGCACCATTCTATCCTGCCCTCACAGAATTTACATTCCAGTGGGGAGAGGCAAACAATAATCACAATGAAATAAGTAAATGATATAGTATGTTAGGTGATACATACGGTGGGGGGGAGAGCAGAGAAGGGGATTGTGAGTGAAGAGGAGGGGAAGGGGAAAATTGTGATACTAAATAGGATACAGGTAGACCCCCCCCTTTATTGGGAACAAGATTTGCACAAGACTTGAAGGAGTTGAGAGGGATATCCAAGAAACTGCCAGAGTGTTTTCCAAAGTAGCTGCACCATTCTACATTCTCACCAATACTGTGTGAAAGTTCTGATTTCTTCCACATTCTCATCAACACTTGTTATTATGTTTTTAATTCTAACCATCACAGTGGGTGTGAAGTGGTATCTCATTGTGGTTTGGATTTACATTTCTCTGATGACTGTCTTTTCATGCTCTTAATAATTCTTAATTTTGATGAACCCAATTTATCAGTTTTTTCTTTTACAAGATCATGCCTTTTGAATGTGTTGAATCTAAGAAACTTTCACCTAACCCACAGTTACAAAGGTTTTATACTATGCTTTTTCTAGAGGTGTTAAAGTTTTAGGTTTTACATTTAGTTCTACGATCCATTGGGAGTTAATTTTTTTTTAATGTGATACAAAGTATGGATCAAAATCCAATTTTTTGCATGTGGATATCCAATTGTGCCAGCCCCACTGGTTTAAAAGACTGTCCTTTTGCCACTGAATTGCTTTGGTACTTTTGTTAAAAATCAACTTAACACATATGTATGGATCTATTCCTGGACTGTCACAGAAAGTATGGCATAAAAAGTACAAATTCAAATCCCTACAAGAGCCAAAGTAACAAAAGCGTGTAAATGGGGCAAGTTTAAGCCAATAGGAAGAAGTGTGGCCTATATGTTACTGAACAGAATACATGCTACCCTTAAACATTCAAATTCAAAAGATATTAAAACACTGTGTAGTCCCAACAAAATGGTGTGAATATGTAGTTGGGGGGAGGGGTGCATACAGAAAACACTGGTATATAAAGATATATTTTAAAATGAAAAAAGCTGGACAGAAAGAGGAGAGTATATTGGGGAAAAAGGTTAGAGAGGCAGTTTTATAGAAATAGGTACAACAAAGAGAGTAACAGAGAAAAGGAGAAAAATGACACTAACAGGTGGGAGAAGAGAGAAGAAGGTCAGACACCAGACTGAGAATTAGAGGGAGTTAGGCCAAGTTTTTTTTTTTTTTTTACGTCTATCTCTACTATTATAATTATTACTATCATTTCACAAGGGTAGCCATTAGTTTGGCTCAGTTAACAACAGTGACATAATTATTTGTATTCACAGCTTAATGAACTTTTGTCTTTCCTCCCCTTCAATTAAAAAAAAAGAGGCAAAACCTGTTCATAATCATAAAGAGTAAAAAATATATTTCATAGGTCAGGATCCATGTCACTTGTGCCTTTATAACATGCAGAGCAAGCCTCCGCCTATTCACCACCAAGCAGCTGGCACACAGGAGGTCACACTCAAACAGCTCAGAGAGTGACTGATTACCTGTTGGCTGAGCTGCTATGGCTATTCCTCAATGACAGAATAATTTCTTTCTAGAAGGAGATTCACTGAAGGTTTCTGTGTGCTATTTGTTTTTGTGTGTTTTTTTGTTTTTAACTCCTGATCCAATGACTTAAAGAATAGTTATTAGCTTTGGAAAAAACACCCCAAAATTCTGAATAAAATTATAAATCCAGACCATAACTTTCAAAAGTTCACCAAAATATTAATAGCTTTTGTCTAGGGACAGGACTATATATGGTTAGTTGCTTATTTTACTTGCTCTGTGCTTTTTTTCCTCCCTTCTGCTTTTTAATACTTCCCCTATTTTCCATAATAATCCATTTTCCTGTCTTAACATAAGGGGACAAAAACAAGCAATCAAGGAACCAAGACAGCCTTCCTCCAAGTAATATAACATGAATCACCTCTAATCTCTCAAAATACCAGAGGAGTAATAAATTTTAAAAAGGGTGCCAATATAAATGTCCCCCAAATAAATTATTCCTAAATGCACCTTCAATAATTTAGAATCTTCACACGAAGCATGTTTTTAATACTAAATTTTAAAAAATAAAAGATAAGCTCTTTCTCAATGCTAAATTAGATCTGACAGCTATAATTTATTCTGATCCCCAGAGTTCAAGCAAGGGTCAAGATGTGATAAGCACTCTTACTTCTGGCTTGCACACTTGACTCAATCCAGTGAACTTATACCATCTCTGCCTTTAAACTGTGGATAGTTAATATAACTACTCTGCAGATTCATATGAGACTCATTTTACTATACTTAATCATAGTTACTTTGTATTAAATGACTATAGATGTCTTTCAATGTCAAAATCTGAAGCCACTGGGCTTCCCTGGTGGCGCAGTGGTTGAGAGTCCGCCTGCCGATGCAGGGGACACGGCTTCGTGCCCCGGTCCGGGAAGATCCCACATGCCGTGAGCCATGGCCCCTGAGCCTGCGCGTCCGGAGCCTGTGCTCCGCAACGGGAGAGGCCACAACAGTGAGAGGCCCACATACCGCAAAAAAAAAAAAAAAAAAAAAAAACTTAAGCCATTAAAATTTAAATATTTATATCTACATTTTATTATCTAGTATCCTATAGTAATTTTATTAATCTGTTAATATTATTCATTTTAAGTCACAATTGTCAGAGATTAGAATCTTGCTTACCTTACTTGCTCCCACATGCAGATTAATCAAATAAAATACAGGTAATGAAGACTATTACCAATGCTTATATGACTGTGTTATTGCTAAAAAATTAAAATCTGCTGTTTTTTTTTTAGACTTTTTTTCTTTTTTATATTTATTTATTTATTTATGGCTGCGTCGGGTCTTAGTTGTCGTGCACGGGCTTCCTGGTTGTGGCACGTGGGCTCCAGAGCACACGGGATCAGTAGTTGGCGTCACCCGGGCTTAGCTGCCACTTGGTGTGGCATGTGGGATCTTAGTCCCCCGACTAGGGATCTGAACCCACGTCCCATGCATTGGAAGGCAGATTTTCAACCACTGGACCACCAGGGAACTGGTCAAATTACAGGTGGCCTTAAAAGAATAAGTTAGTCACAGATCCTGAGCCACACAGTTCCAGGAGCCTGTTCATTTGACAGTATGTATAAATGTTTCCTTGCACCTACCAAGTGTTTCTAAAGTTGTCCAGAGAAATTGCTGAACCCAGTAACTGCTCACCATCTAGAACCATCTAGATGGTTCACCATCTAGAACCATTTTAGATAATGCTGAAACTTGGTAGAGGAAATGTGGGGAAAGTAAAATTTTCACACTCTTAACAGTAATGTCTAATTGTTAATTAGACATTAATAGTAATGTCTAAATTTAGACATTATTACTTTATTTAGTAATGTCAAATTACTCTTCAAAGTTGAAGAGCCATATACTAATCAACCAGTGATTCCAATCCTATTCAAGCACGCACACGCACACACACACGCACGCACACACGCACACGCACGCGCACACACACACACACACACACCCCTACATGCTCTCTGTAGAAACTCACACAGGTTCACAAGAAGCACGTTCAAGAAAGTTCACTGTTGCATTGTCTAATGATAAAAAAAAAAAATTGAAAACTACTTAATAATCAACCAAAGGAGAAAGGGTAAATATGCTATAGTGTAGCCATGCAACAGAAAGATGTTGAGGGAAAAAACATACTGTAAGAGTGTTTAGCAGCACAGTGTGTATCAAAAGTTGAAAAACATGCAAAACGATTACATTATTTATGGAAACAAATATATTCAAGATAGTGTTTACCTCTGGGGAACGAAGGCGGGGAGGGAAAGAAAAGGGTACATGAAGGGTTCAACTCCACAGTGTTTTACTTCTATTAAAAAAAAATCTGAAGCAAATACAGGAAAATGTTAAGATCCAATTAAGTTATGAGCTGGAAGTATAGTACACAGAATGATTTTTCTACTATTCTTTATATTTGAAATATTTCTTATCAATTCAGGATATAAAGAGAACCGGGTGGACTTTATTTAACAAACAGTTAATACCAGGCCAAGAGTAAGTAAAGCCAGCAAAGAAGCACCTGTAACAGAAGACTGTTTTCACAAGACCTATTTCCATCTGGGAGTGTGAGAGCCTTATGCACAAATCTAATTATATCCCCAATAACACTACAAAATGGAGGCATTATTCCCATTTGGCAGATTTTAAAAATTCAGGTCAAAGAAATTGGGCGACTTGGCTAAGGTCACAGAGCCAATAAGTCACAGAGAAAAGCCCACATAATCTGTACCTGTAAAGCAACTTTTATAACAAGTCTGGTGTATCAAAGGAATGGGACGTGCAGCTTAGTAACTCTTGTTAAAAGGGGAACACTTTTTATTTATAAAATTATTTTTGATTAAGTAAGATTTCTTAATGTAACTACTGCACTATAGTACAACACACTTGTGAACTAACCAACTCCAGAAGTGTCCAAAAGGAAACTGAAAGCCCTTCTGTCACAGACGTTGAGGGTTCTGCTCTGATAAGAGGTTGGACTATATGATCAATAAACTTCTTCCTAATTCTTACATTCTATGATAAGTGCAAAGGATAATATGGCTTTGGTTTTAAAAAAACACAAAAACCCTCCATTTAAGACCAACAAAATCATAGCACAGGGAACTCTACCTAATGCACTGTGGTAACCTAAATGGGAGGGAAGTCCAAAAGGGAGGGGATATCTGTATGTGTATGGCTGATATCATTCTGTTGTGTAGTGGAGACAAACACAAAATTGTAAAGCAACCATACTCCAATGAAAATTAGTAAAAAAAAAAAAAAAGACCAACAAAATACTCATTAGCAGGGAGTCAAAGGTGAAACTAATGAACTGGCAGAAAATCATATACTAATTAAAACATTACCAAAGTGATGTGAACCAGAAGGTCTTGCTGATGTGTATATACAGAAGATAATGAGCTTTATCTCTACTGCAAAAAAAAAAGTGGGACCTACATTATACCATATAGAAAAATTAACTCAAAATGGATCAAAGACCTAAATGTAAGTGCTAAAACTATAAAACTCTTAGGGGAAAAGAGGCATAAATTTTCATGACCTTGGATTAGGCAAGGATTTCTTAGCTATGACACCAAAGCACAAAAAAGAAAAACAAGATAAATTGGAGTTCATCAATATTAAAAACTTTTGTGTCTCAAAGGACACCATCAAGAAAGTGAAACTACAATCCACATGATGGGAGAATATATTTGCAAATCATTTATCTGATATGGGACTTGTATCCAGAAAATATAGTAGTTCCCCTCATCTCAAGGGGATATGTTCCAAGACCCCAGTGATGCCTGAAACCGCAGACAGTACCAAACCTTATATATACTATGTTTTTTCCTATACATACATTCCTATGATAGAGTTTAATTTATAAATTAGGCACAGTAAGAGATTAACAATAATAACTAATAATAAAATAACAACAATTTTAACAACATACTAGAATAAAAGTTATGTGAATGTGGTCTCTCTCAAAATATCTTATTGTACAAATGTAATGCCTTTTCTACCTTAACTAAGCTTTTATCATGTACTGTGGCTGTAACTTTTGCAGTTTGAGGTGTGACCTCAAAACTAGCAAGAATTTCTTTTGCCTTCTTCACAATTTCACAGAAGATTTGTTCTTACTGTAGATCTTCACAACCTCGGCATAAGATTTTTTTTTCTTTCCTTATTAGGTGAAGAACTTCCAGGTTTTTGCTTAAAGGAAGCACTTTACAGCTTTTCTTTTGCATGTCCAAATTGCCAGCATCACTACTCTTGCACTTTGGGGCCATTATTAAGTAAAATAAGGGTTAAACACAGGGACTACGATACCAGTCAATCTGATAACCGAGACAGCTACTAAGTGACTAAAGGGCAGGATATTCTGGACAAAGGGATGATTCACGTCCTGGACAGAGTGGGACAGCACGAGATTTCATCACACTACTCTGAACAGTGTGCAATTTAAAACTTATAAGTTGTTTATTTCTGGAATTTTCCATTTAATATTTTCAGACCACAGTTAACCAAAGGTAAATGAAACCACTGAAAGCAAAACCATGATAAAGGGGACTACTATGTGAAGAAATCTTAAAATTCAATAATAAAAAGACAACTAACCAAATTTTAAAGTGGGCAAAAGATGTGAGTAGACATTTCTCTAAGAAAGACGTACAAATGGCCAATAAGCACACAAAAAGATGCTCAACATCTTAGTCTTTAGGGAGATGCAAATCAAAATTACGAGATGTCACTTCACACTTTCTACGATGTAAGTGTGAATCAAAAAGCCATATAACAAGTATTTGCAAGGATGTGGAGAAATAAGAACCCTCATACACTGCTGATAGGAATGTAAATGATGCAGCCACTTTGGAAACCAGTTTTGTAGTTCCTAAAGGTTAAACATAGAGTTACTATATGACCCAGCAATTCCATTCCTTGGTATATAACCAAAGGAAAGGAAAACATATGTCCATCCAAAAACCTGTACATAAAAGTTAATAAAATCATTATTCATATTAGTCAAAAAATGGAAATAACTCAAATATTCATCAACATCTGAATAAACAAAATGTGCTACATCCACAGAGCAGAACATTTGGCCATAAAAAAGAACGAAGTACTAAGGGACTTCCCTGGTGGCACAGTGGTTAAGAATCCGCCTGCCAATGCAGGGGACACAGGCTCTATGCCTGGTCCGGGAAGATCCCACATGCCGCAGAGCAACTAAGCCCGTGTGCCACAACTACAGAGCCTGCGCTCTAGAGCCCGCGAGCCACAACTACTGAGCCCGCATGCCACAACTACTGAAGCCTGTGCACCTAGAGCCCGTGCTCCGCAACATGAGAAGCCACCACGATGAGAAGCCTGCACACTGCATCAAAGAGTAGCCCCCGCTCGCCGCAACTAGAGAAAGCCCGCCCACACAACGAAGACCCAACACAGCCAAAAATAAGTAAATTAAATAAATAAATTTATAAAAAATAATAAAGAAAAGATAAACACGTTTAAAAAACAAGAATGAAGTATTGATACATGCTACAGTATGAATGAACCTTAAAAACATTATGCAAAGTGAAGGAAGCCATACACCAAAGGTCACATAGTATATGATTCGATGGTATTTTTTGGGGGGTGGTGGGGAGTGAAATAGTCTGGTACTAGCGATGATAATTACGTAACTTTGCAAATATACAAGCCACTGAATTGTATACTTTAAACGGGTGACTTTATGGTATGTGAATTACATGTCAAAAACAATAATAAATAATAATAAATGAGAAACCTTTATTGGAAATATCACAATGAAATCCTAGATATTTTGCCATAATAAATATAGTATGGCAACATGATTTCCAAAGTAACAGAAGAAATGGAAGAAGCACAGAACCAAGAAAATGAGTCCAGGTCAAGGCCTGGGGATTTCTGGTAAACACATTACCAACATTTAGCAAAAACAAAGCATATATGCTTACACTCTGCATGCCTGGCCCAGGCAGATGTCAGTCATCAATCACAACACCCTCTGCCACGGAACTGGGCATGGCCATAGATCTCTTCTCAACACAGTTCTCCAGGTACTCATGACCAATATCATAATTGATAACAAATTACTGAAGGTTAGACCTAAAGGTACTAACTTCACACCTATTTCTTTCTTGGTCTGTTACACATACGATTATTACTGTTCTGCACTTCACTGGTTTTATTAATTATAAAATACTTTAGACATACAAAAAAGGTATTTTGGGGGAAATAATTTTAACATACATAACATACCCACTATCCAGCTAAAGAAATATGACATCACAAATTCAGTTAACGCCCCCCCCCACTTTCAATAAATATATTATCCTTTTAGAAAAAGAACTGTGACTATACTCTTGTTCTCTCAGTTAAAAATATCTGTACAAAGCCTATACACATGTCCCTTGGAGTAAAACCAAGACATCACTATTCACCCAGAGACTCTTAAGTGATCTCTGACATGTGACATTTACCACACATAAAACCTCTATCACTGTCAATTTTAACAAGAGAAGGAAACTCTCCCACATGTCAACAGCCATAGTAATGGAAACAGAAGTTAGAAAATGACCAGAGGGTTCTTTCCGTCCAAACTTCTCACTGTCACTTAGCCAAAGGCAAAGACCTCCATTATCCACCTTTCTTTGTGTACTGTCCATCCAGCACACTTCTCATTTTAACATCTATAATATTTTTCAAGACACTTTCACACACAATATCTCATTAACCCTACAAGATAGATAAGGCAGCTATATTTATACCCCAATTTACAGATATGGAAGAACAAAGCAATTAAGAGCACAAGCTTGGAGTCACTCAGGGCTTGAATCCCCGCTTCATTACTTCTCAGCAAAGTGAACTGCAAAATAAGATACCTGGCTTACAGGGTAGTTATGAGGATCAGATTACACAACATATATAAAGCACTTAGCACAGAACCTGGTGTAAAATAAGCAATAAATGAATGGTAGCTGCCGCTACTGTTATTGTTGTTAATTATGCAAGATCAAACAGCTCCTAAACAAGGAAGCCAAGACTGGTCTCCGAGTCTACACAACACTGCATCATTCTCGAATGATCACCAGGAGTCCTATCTGTACAGAGTAGATGCCAGCATTTCCAGGCAATGCTTCCCCATTCTCATCTAGACACCATGGTGATCATTTTAGGATTTTAAGAATAGAACGCTAATAGCAATACTCACAGCTGATAACATCACAAAAAGACAACTAGACATTATGTGTGTCTCATAATACCACCTATAAAGTCATCTTTCCCCCTCCCCAAATTAAACCTTAATCAAGCTTCTATATCAAATTACCAATTTATAGGATATACAAAGAGGGTAGAGAAACATGTTAAACTAAACAGAAATCCAGACTATAAGAAATTCTATAGGACAAGCTGAAACTGTGCACCTGAGATTGGGACTTGAACCCACGTGCCAGGACTCAAAGCCAGCTTAAACCCAGATTGGGACTTGAACCCACGCGGCCAGGACTTGAACCCGGCCAAAACCCGCAGTCTTCCAACTGAGGTCACACACCTGGTTTCAGGACTTAATGAAGCTCAGTTTCTTATCACAGAAAGAATTCAGTGAGAGACAAAGTGATAGGTAAGAAATGGATTTATTTATAGAGAAACATACTCCACAGACAGAGTATGGGCCATTTCAGAAGGTGAGAAAGGCCTTGGGAGAAACACACTCCACAGGCAGAGAATGGGCCATCTCAGAAGGTGAGAAAGGCACCAGGGTATGGGGTTGTCAGTTTTTATAGGCATGGGTCATTTCATAGGCTAACGAGTGGGAGGAGAATTCCAGCTATTTTAGGAAGGGGTGGGGATTTCCAGGAATTGGGCCACTGCCCACTTTTTGATCCTTATGATCCATTCTTCAACAGACAAATTAAAAAAAAAAAAGCGGGGGGGGGGGGCGAGGGCGAGGGGAGAAGAAATCTACAAGTTAAAAAAATACTTAAAAGACTTTTCAATCAATCCTGATGTCAAAACAACTTCTTTTTAATTCTCTCCCCAACAAGGCAATAGCATCAGCCCCATTACACATCTCTGCTTGAGGGAGAGAATATGCTAGTGACATAACCAGAATATATGGGAATATTTTAGGCTTTGGGACATTTCCTTTTTTCCCTTGTACATCAATAAACTGGCATTCTGGTTTTTAAAAGAAAGACAGTAACACATACAGCCTTTACTCTTCCTATGTTACACCTATGACAAAAGTCTTATTCTGAAGCGTACTTTTAAAGACTACAGGTTTACAAGTTCTTAACGTGATCCTCCCCCCTCAATCCCACCCCCCAAATCTACAAGAGAAGGCTGAAGCAAAGGTCAAGGGAAAAAACAAACAAGAAAAGTCAGGAGGAACACTTTTGTAATTGAAGCTTAAAAGAAAACCCACACCATCAACAGGATTAGCTGTCAACAGGAACGTTCCCAGAAGTAACCCATCCTATGATGCGATTTGAGATATCTTAATGAAAATTATAGCACCTCCCTGTCATCAAGAAGCAGCCAGCTTAAGGTAAATTAAATGAAAATTCATCTGACGTTTCAACATGGGCACATGCTATAATGAAGATTACTTGTTTATTTCCATATTGTTCTAAAAAAGATTTGAGACAGCTCACAGAATGCATTAGAATTAAAAAGAAAGAAGTCGGTGCTCTGTGATGACCTAGATGGGTGGGACGGAGAGGGGGTGGGAGGGAGGTCCAAGAGGGAGGGGATATATGTATACACGTAGCTGATTCACTTCCTTGTACAGCAGAAACTAACGCAACATTGTAAACCAATTATACTCCAATAAAAAAAACTCCGTTAAAAAATAATAATACATCAAAAATAAATAAAATCTACTTAGTTTTATTTAAAACAAACAAACAAAAAAGAAATGACAAGAATGGGGCAAAGAGAAAACGAAGGAGGAAAATAAAGTCAGAGGTAAGTTTATCACACAAACTATGTGCCACAAGGTCCTATACAGTTGCAAGGAAAGGGCTGCACAGCTGACTGAGCTACCTTGCAAAGAGAGAAATACCGTAGGTTATAAGAGTCACGATGACTATGTAATACAAGCAAACCGGCTGGTCAAAGGAAGTGCAGCTTTCCTGGTACCCAGACCTGGGAAAAAAAACTTACTACACATTTTTACATGGGTTCTAATAATGATAATAATGATTAAAAATGATGTTTTTTTTACATTCTTTTTACATGGGTTCCAATACTGATGATGATGATGATAAAAATGGTAGCAGCTTGAACTATACATTTAAAAATGGTTCAGATGGTAAATTTTATATTATGTGCATCTTACCACAATAAAAAAAAGCGGGGGGGAGGGGAACAACAGCTGCTCATTTTCACTGCATGTGTCCTGGGCCAGGCACGTTCTAAGCATTTTATATGTTTAAAGTCACAAAATTCTCACAACAACCTTGTAGAGGTAGGTACAATTATTATCCCCATTTTATAGATGAGAAAACTGAAGCACCAAGAGGTTAAATAACACACAACTAGGAAGTAGCAGTGCCAGGATTCAAGCCCAGGAACTCTAACTCCAGAACCCTAACCATTATATCACTCCTCTTCCATAATGTTGCCTCCCTTTTGGGCAAAAGCATTTGCCATCAGCTAAGAGCAGTATTTGTCCATCAACTCTTAGCTCATTTTGTGTTGTCTTTGTACTCCAGATCACCAGGTAATAGTCATAGTAGTAGCAGTAGTTACAACATCAACAAGGGCACTGAGATAAAGGAGATAATATCCTCACAAGAATTCTACAATAAGAGGTGTACTAAATCTTATAAAACTGTCTGTTTTAAATGCCCTCAATCAAGGTTTATTGCATTACACCAAATAACAATTCTGTAAAAGTAACTCTACCCCGGTCTAAAACAATGCAATCAATATATGTAGCTCTGGTATTCTGGCTTGATTCAATCAAAAACTGATTGTTTCTAAAGCAATGGATTGACTGTGTACTATTTAAGCAATTCTCAAAGAGTCCTGTTTCTGACTACGAGGTTTCTGATAAGAATTGGGCTGCAAAGTAAGTGAATACATACTTGCTGGAGTAAAGCTATTCTGTACTGCCAATTACAGGTAAACTATACACTTTCATAGTCAATCAAGTACAGAGTTAGGTTAATATGCTCTTAGGAAAATTAAGGAACCTAAGCACTAAAGATATCTAAGTATGCAGCCAACCCACCTCTCCACGGGGGTTAGCCAAGAAAATAGTTTCTTATAGGGCCAAAATTTTCCTCTCAAAGTGGTTCTGATCCAGCACCAATGGACAAATGGTTAATTGAGTCCCAAAATTCTATGTAATCACAATGATTTGGACCTGGAAAATTCTCCAAATGAGAGTTTCTCAACTTTTAGCTCAGCCATAAAATCACCTCAATTAAGTACGCATAGACTATCCAATTGAGACATGTACCCCTTAGCTAAACAAAGTTATATAGGCAGCTATACAAAGTTATCAGGCATAAATCAATTAAATATTCAGGGATATCTGTAAATAAATAAATAAGATGTGAGTTTTGGATTAGTAGATATCTCACATCTTTCTTTTTGAAATATCTAGGTAACAGGGTCAGCTGTTTACCAAGACCATCCCTAATTAGTATAAAAACTACATCATAAGTATAGTATGGCTAGGAAGCAATCAAAAAAGACAAGAGGCCCAAAAGGAAAATGAAAAAAGTATGAACAAGAGAGCCTTAGGGGAAAAAATCCAATATACAATAAATATCTGATAAGATGATCAACTTACAAATTAATCAAATTGATCAAATTACAAAATTGATCAAATTACAACAATGCTTTATACCAGTCTCACCCATCAGATAGACCCAAAATAGAAATGACTGATAATATCCAAAGCTGATAAAGTTAGGGGAAAGCAGCAACTATCATACACTCTTGGTGAAAGCATAAAGTGATATAGCCTTTGTAATAACATTTTGAAAGGACATCAATTTTTTAAATAGGCATAACCATTAATTCCATAGGTGTGTTCTCAGACACCTGCAAAAACAAGTGCAAACTGGGACATTTACCAAAACATAGATTGCAACAGCAAAAAACTAGTTTTTAAATGTCTATTAAGAGAGAGATGGTTAAAAAAACTATAGAATATACATCTAATGTAATGCTATGCAGCATTTTATGCAAAGATAAAACAGCTCCTTCATGTTTTCATGTTCTGACATAGATAGATTCCCATGATATTAAGTTTTTTAAAGCCTATAACAATTCAAAAAGTATGATCCCGTGGGTAGTGGGGAGGGAAGGAGAGGGATAGCTGCCAACAGAGGTCTGAAATGGTCAGGACTCTTTCAGTTCTGAGAGAAACCCAATTCAAACTCACACCAGCAAGTCAGGCAACTGAGTAACTCATTTAACTGGGAAATATAAACTGGATCTACTTTAAGGTTCAAGTGGATCCAGAGGCTCCAATGACTCCCCATGCTCACACATGCGAGCATGTGAGAATGTGTATGACTGTGCATTTTTAAGTGTGCCTGTGTGTAAGAGAGAGTTGGTCAGCTCTGCTTCAGTCTGTATGTTGGCCTCATTCTTTCCCATGGCACATAGGCTTCCTTCATTTGGCCAGGCACACTCTATGTCAGCTTAGCAACTCCAAAGGAATGAGCCTGTCCCTCATCCAATATCTGTTTTTCAATCTCAAGGAAGGGGTCTGAACCTGCTTTAGTCATATGGCCATCCTGCAGCAGTCACTGTGTCCAGAGGAATGGAACATTATGACAGACCAAGCCTAGGTCACATGCTCACCCCCTGGCCAAGGGGTAGGATACTGCAACCTGAAAAGGAGGTAAAGGAAATACTAGACAGCCTAAATCTATACAGCCTAAATTACTAGCTATCATATGATTCACTACAGAGACTTTCACCTTTTAACTCTACGTACTCCCATTTCTTGGAATTTATTATTTGAATATAGTCATGTATTATATATGATTTATTTTTTAATTTAAAAAGGAAATAATTATTAGAATGCCGTCAGAAAGAAAGCCTAAGGTCTAAAAAGTTCAGTTTAGGGCTTCCCTGGTGGCGCAGTGGTTGAGAGTCCGCCTGCCGATGCAGGGGACACAGGTTCGTGCCCCGGTCCGGGAAGATCCCACGTGCCGCGGAGCAGCTGGGCCCGTGAGCCATGGCCGCTGAGCCTGCGCGTCCGGAGCCTGTGCTCCGCAACGGGAGAGGCCACAACAGTGAGAGGCCCCCGCACCGCAAACAACAACAACAAAAAAATAGTTCAGTTTAGAATTAAATTGAGGGGAAAATAAGCCTCATGTATAAATAACGATGGGGGCTTCCTAGTCCTCCACACTTGGCCAACATTTTAACCACTACCCAACGGTCCTTATCAAACCAAGTATTAAAAAACAAACAAAAAAATGGAGGAAACAGATTTTAATTAATTAGCAATATGTTGATAAGAGGGAGGGAAAAGACCTCTAGGGACTGTAAAGAGAAATTTTATGAAATCCTCAGAGAGCAAATGGCCTTCAATAGTATCTGAAAGCCCTTTATGCCCCCTCTCACTTCTCTCACCTTATAATCAATCTTAAGAGTACATGTACAAATATTCTGGATCCGTTTTACTGAAGCCAAAGAATCTCTTTCTACCTGTTTCAAATACCTACTCTAAAGATGGTAGCAAACCATCTAAACTAAAACAATTTATAATACCTACACCTAAAATAGAGACAGTAAAAATGTCTCCTTTAATTACCCCAAGAGCTACCAGTCAACACTACAAGTTCTTTTCACAAATAAATTTAATAATAAAATCCCTATTTATACTGACACACAGAAACAATTCTTTACTTCAATGATTCCAAGTAGGGCCTACCAATTCTAGTATTCATCTCTCTGAATAAAGCCAATTCTGCTATAGTGAGGCAAAGACATTTACTGCTCATTGAATATTCATTTCTTGCCCACATGCCTGGCTCCGTAAGTAGTGCCCTGTGACTTCTTTTGGCCAACCGGCTATAAGAGGAAGTGACATGGGTCACTTCAGGGCCAAAGGCCTAGTAACCAAGGAGGCTCCATGTTCAGATAATGCACCAAACATATGTACTTTATTATTCAACTACAGAACCCTTTTTTTCATATTCCATGAGATGATGCTATAAGCATCATTTCAAATCCTAGAAATCTAACTGAAATTCCATTTCCTCCAGGAAGCCTACCCAGAGCATGCTCCTGGCATCATCAGTAACACACTTATATGTATACTGCAGGTAAAGAACTATGAAAAGCACTGTGGTACTGGCACACAACTAGTATAATAAATGGCCTCTACTTTCTATAATGTACAATGTGGTTGCTGAGAAAGAACACATGTCAAAACAGAAACAAATATAAATGATAATAAATAAATTTCAAGTGAGTGCTAAAAATAGTAAGTGCTAGAGGAGTTTCCACATATCTCAGTTAGCAACTAAGTAAGCTAGTTAGTTCTATACTCCCTTATGATATCTTTTATATTATTTTTTAATTCATGTATGATTGAAAGCAAATGAGACTCCTTATAAGGATCATTATCTCCTTGAAGGGCAGAAACCCTAAGGTATAACTACTTCACGGTGCCCCATACTAACCATTCAAACAACAATTATTCAATAAATCTTTATTTTCTATTGAGAAGAATGTGTTGAAAAATTAAACAGAAATGTAGTATTCCTCAAGACATAAGGAATTTGTGTCTCCGGCATGGCTAAGGAGAGAGCCGAACGAACACAAGCTTTTCTGTTATCCATGGCAAGTGGAGCGCTACACTGGAAAACAAAGAGTCACCAGGTTACCCCAGACTTTTGAACATAGCCCTTAACAGCCAACTTCTTATGCTGTAGGACTACATGCTCTCCAAGCAATATCTGGTTTCCAATTCAATTTCCCAAATACCCTGAAGCCAGTAAAGAGGATCCCTAGATATTATGTATGAGTATTCCAGGCACACATTAAAAAAAGGCCTATTTCTCTAAGTACATTAATAAGTAGTATCATGATTTAATCAATATGACTTGCCAAACATTTTAATATCTACATGCATAAAACATTGCAGAGGACAGAATATAAACATGATCCCCTTTGCCATTCTCATACCCTAACTTGGGAGATACGACACATGAAAACAAAAAAATTCCATGGAGTATAAAGGCAGTATAAAGTGTCAAATTAATAATAAGGAAAATAAATATTAAAAGAGTTCAAAGAAGGAAGGGATTATTTTCTAATTTTATAGTCTGAACACTTAACAAGCAAGGTGGAATATGAGCTGAGCTTTAAAGGATAAATAGAATTTCAAGAGGTATAGACTAGGATAAGGGAGAACATTCCAAGGAAAGGAATTATAAAGGAGTGCAAACAGAGAAGCCCAAGGGATGTGTTAGGGACAGTAACTAACAATTTTACTTTGAACAGTTTATTGGGGGAGACTAGTGGGAAATGAGACCAGAAAAGCAAGTTGGTGCCAGACACTGGAAAGCTTTAAATGCCAGGCTAAGGAACTTTATCTTGACAATGATGAGGAGCCATTGAAGGGTTTAAACAAAGTAACACAGTGAAAAGCAAAATTAGGATCATTCCAAAACAAAATTTAGGACACACTGAAGAAGGAACTCACTGGGGACAGTGAGACCTCCCTGGGATACTATGGCAAATATCAGGCCTAAATTATCAATAGAATGATGACAGGAGAAAAGGAATAGATCTAAAGAGCTGACAGAACTTGGAAAGTGTTTTCAGCATATGTCAAATCAGACCTTAAGGACTCTAAAAAGCTGAGATTCAGATGCTACAAAGAGGTTAAAGCCACAGGAACTGTGAATTCCAGCCTACCCAGCAGGGTCTCCCAATACTTGAATTGATGCTGGGCTCTTCTATACATATATTCATTTCCATCTCCACACTCATACAAAAGATCCACTCTTTTTCACTGGGATTTGGGGGAACAGAGGTGGGAAATTATATATAAAAGCAGCCAAGTGACGAAGGCCAGGTAACTGTGCAACAAACAGATAGGAGCTCAAACATCTGTAAAGGCCAAAGGCATTGCGATCACGTCTACTGCAAAATGTAAAAACAGACTGCAAATCCAGTCATACTGTGGGCCTGAGTAATGATCAGATATATCCATTAAACTTGGCAAGAGAATAAGACTGCATGAATGGAGTTATTGAGGTCCCAGTCCTTAAAAAAAGAGGTTCTTAACCTCTGGGGAGGTCATGGACCCTTTTGGGACCCTATGAATTTCTCTCCAGAGAAATGCACAGACTCATAGAATTTTGCATATACATAATTTCAGAATGTTCACAGACACCCCCCACAAAGCCTATCTAGAGACTCTTAGTCCATGAACTCCAAGGGTTCTTACTTAAAAACCCGTCCTAAGCTTGGTGATTAAGAACTGATTATCTGTTGTAACAAGCATGTTGACTGGAAATGATGTGACTTAATAGGGCACGTACAATTATTAGTGTGTTCTATGTAATATTAATTGTATATGTTACACAATGGGTATCTATGTGGTAAAGAATGGTATGTACGGTGAACCAATTATCTATTATGCAACATTAATAGTTTAATGGACGTGCTTATGTACATGGGGTAAATAATGTATGATTATACACAGTATGCATTATGTACGATAAAGCACGTATGTGTGAGTACATTATGACTGGGTAGATCACCGAATGCACAAAATACATAGCAACGGGATAATTTAGAATATATTCTTTTTTTTTTTTCTTTTGCGGTACACGGGCCTCTCACTGTTGTGGCCTCTCCCGTTGCGGAGCACAGGCTCCGGACGCGCAGGCTCAGCGGCCATGGCCCACGGGCCTAGCCACTCCGCGGCGTGTGGGATCTTCCTGGACCGGGGCACGAACCCGTGTCCCCTGCATCAGCAGGCGGACTCTCAACCACTGCGCCACCAGGGAAGCCCTAGAATATATTCTTAATACTAGCATAGCACATGATAATGTTTCACTGTTCGTGTGTAATTTTTCAAGGAGCAGTTTAAGTAGAATTTCAGCTTTGGGTGCTGGTGCTGGAGCTTCTTTTGAGTCTTAGGGAGAAGTGTTATTCTCCTTTTCTGATTTATAAGACCAGAGTAATAAATATATTACAGAGAAAAAAAAAATCCTTCTTACAAAACAGTGATAACTATTTCTATCATATACCCCACAGTTAAAAAGGTTTTGAATAAGAAGCCATATATGTACATTTATTTATAATTTATATACATTGCCCACTAGACCAATAAATTATGTGCCTTATAAAGAATACACAAAAATGGATATGTAAAAGAATGACACTTATTATAATAAAATAAACAATTTTTAAACATTTAATTTACCTATTGATGACACGGCTTTATGCTCTCCCTGATAAATATTGTTTCTAATACTACCACCATTTTTGGTGAGAGTAATGTGATGAACACTATTATTTTTAAATTTTGCTTTCATATTTTGTAATACAGCAACTTAAAATGCTAGCTCTAAATTCAGTTCATTTTTATAATAAGTAACTCTTTTATTTGGTTTTAATGGTCATCATAGCCAAAAAACATACTTCACAAAGATGAGTATAACCAAAGGGAAGAACTGCATCACTTGCTGTACTGAATAAAACATGAATTTCAATTTTCAATCCTCTTCACCATTTATGTAAAAGTTTTTGCTAAAATTCAGGTAGTGCATTTCCATATTTCCTGATGACAATCAGTTGTTCTTACTAACTCATCAGATAGTATTGCCTTTTTTATATTTTCAGTAGATGGGCCCAAAACCACTAAAATGCGTCTCTTACAAGGTCTTCACACAGGTTAGAAAATTTGGTTTTCAAGTTCAAGTGTACATATAAAAACATTCTTAAAGTTTTAACATCATTTTCAGCAATTAAATCCAATAATGATGGAAATAGTCCCAAATATACATTTTCAATAACCTCTCTCCAAAACACTGAATTTTATTTTGTTTTGAAAGGTAGTTACTTTTTGAGTCACTGTTAAGAATTTACCATCATCCCAAAGGGACAGATTTAGTGGGTTTATTTTCATAAATATCTGCTAGGTAGTATACTACTCACAGACACTTGTCAGAGAAAAATGTCAACAAATTTTGGACATTTGTATTTTTGTGAAAGAAAAATTAATAAGTCATCTTTAAATTAGACAATTCTTAAGTCCTTTACCTCAAGATGACCAGTTAACCTGTATGAAATATTTTATAAAAAATCTGCTTGGTGACTCCCTACTGTAATACAATATATGTTTAGTCTACTATTTAAAATAATAAATCTAAAACTGCAATTACCCAGGCTCCTATAAACTATAAAACATCACAGCAGACTGAAAGTAAAGAAACTAACACACCTCTAATATTTCTCTGATAATTTTATGTAAACCCTACTGTAGAGACCACTGCTCTAAATGTGCCTGGGCTCCCAAGGGTCAAAGCTCTCCATGAGTCCCTTCCAACCAATTTCCCTGGCATGCTATGGAAGTTCAAAGGAGTTATCTTTAAAGGTACTCTAATTATATTGTACCCATCTCTGAATTACTACCAGTTGGCAAAAGACACAACTGCAGAACATTCTATGACATCAGCTGTCTTCAACACTGTTCCCTCAGTGTAATGTTGGTTAGCAATTCAGTCAAATAATAGACAGGGCTGGAACAAGGTCCAAGACTCTTCATGACATATCCTGCCTTAAATCCTTTTTGGAACATGGCAGGGTATAAATAAATCGGTAAAATAAATCATGAAATATATTGAGAGCCAGGGGCTTTCACCTTGTATGACCAATCTAACTTATACAGTGACACATATTTACATAAGGAGATGACATTTTTACACTTGAAAAACAAGTCCACTGCATCATCTTAAGAATTCCAAATGGTAACACACTGTTTAAAGAAATAGCTACTGCTTTAAAAAAGTTTTTTTTTAATTTTTAAAAGCATAAGACAGTGAAAAAGATTTTGTACTAACTTCTATCAAGAAAAAAAAAGTATGTTCTCAAATATACATAAAAATGCGTAAGTTCCCAGTGTGGTAAGCCTTACATATGGAATCATTTCAAAAACTATGAAAATATAAGATTTGGGGTGTAAAACCCGCCAGAAAAAGATCCACATAGATTTGGAAAACTGGCACTTCTCATTTTCATCCAGATCTACAAACTTCACCGTTCCTGACCACCTCCCTCCATTAAAATCATTCAATGTCTTACAACTGCACCTAGAACATCTGGTTCCCTCTCCCACTTCAGCTGGTGCCACCCTCCCGCTTGCACTTTCCCCCTTTATGATTCCCGAAATAACCCCAAGCGTCTCTGTCCTTTCATCTTTGCTATTTAATCTTCCTGAATATACTGCTCTCCTCCCCCTCACTCACACAGAAATCATCCCCTGCCTTCAATGTTCCTGTTCACCACGAAGTCCACCATGAAACCTGCCCCTATCCCTTTCAAATGAAAATAATTGCTCACTCTCCTGATTCCTCAAAGTACTATTTCAGTACCTCTCCCACAGCACTCATCACATTTAATTAGTAATATAGGTATCTGTGTGTCGTCTTATCACCTCTCTTGGGTCATCGTCTCCTTACGGACAGGATCTATATCTTATCATTTAACTTCCCTATCTTTTAACAACACAGCACCTTGAACAAAGTAGGTACTCATATAACTATGTCTTGAATGAATGATTGAGTGGCTACTTAGAAATTCAATTACAGACTTCCTGTACCATCTGGAATGGGGAAGGAGGGAGGACTTAGACTTTGTAGAACAAATATCTTTTCCCTGGTTTCCTCCAAACAAACTCGGCAAAGTAAAGCCAGTATTACACATACAGGTACTTTCAAAAGGCAAGGACATTTCATCCTTCAACTATCTGGTCAAATATGGCATGATATCTGTGTATATGCAAACATACTCTCACAATAGAATATCTTCTACTGTTAAACAACCGAATCTATGCCTGATAATAAAAGCATGTAAATGTTTTAACCATATAAGCAAACTAAAAATGTAAGATGTAATATATTAAAGCTATAAGAATAAGACCAACCATTCAAAATACAAGTGGAAACACAGAGAATGACCAAGCAATTTATTCCAAATGAAAAAAATACCCTAAGCTTTAGCTATTTAAATACTAACAAAACATGAGAGGCAGAATTTTATTGCTAAGAATCCAAACCAACCATTCAAAGATAAGCTTACCTAGACAGAAGCACCAAAAAATCAACATTACTAAGGTACAAAGGTGAGATCAGAAACAGCACAAAAATCTTAAAGTGATACTTTCATTAAGTAACTGGTACATCGGCTCCTGGATCATCAGAAAGCAATGGGGATGGCAGCAGTCTCTACTGCACATGTAGACAACAGAAAGGAGTCCAGAAAGTAACAGAGGGTTACAGTGTGGCCAAGTGTGGGGAGCACCTTGGAGAGAAGCCAATTTAGAGGTATGCTCGTGATTTCAGGTCAGAAGACCTGGACTCAAATGTCATCCCTAATACCTACAAGCTGTGCAATCTTATACCAGCCACTTAACTTCCCTGAGCTGCCTTTCCTTGCTTATAAAATGTAACATATAGAGCAAGCACAGTACCTGAGTACACTGTGTCTCAGAGACAGTCCTCAATAAATATTTGCTGACTCTGAATGAGGGCCATACAAAAAAAGCCAACATTTCTCTCCAGGCACTTTTGTACTTTTTGAGACAGCAGCCTTAATTAATTCCTGATTAATACCTTATTACAATATTTGACAATTTTGGGCCGAAAAACAAAAATATGCCTTTCCTACTAGCTTACACATTACTCAAAATCTTACTAAAATTATTAAAATTTTAAATCTCTTTGTAATAACTTTCAAATACAAGAAGTAACTCTCATAAAGAAGACTGGGAGCCAAATACCTGGGTTCTTGCCCAAGTAAAGACACTATGTGACCCATGAAAATTACTATATTTGTCTGGCCTTAGTCTTCTCATCTATAATATTAACAAGGTTGTTCCAAATCACCATTAAGGGCCCTTTGCTCTAAATGTTGTGGTTCATGCCATCTCAAGGATTTTCTAATCTAATTAGGAAAGCCAATTCAACATACACTAAAAAGAGAAACTCTTCCAAAAAAAAAAAAAGAAGAAGAAGAAGGAAAGGAAGAAAAATTTATTATACAGAACAAACTGATCCTTAAAAAGCTAAAAACAGGGGCTTCCCTGGTGGCACAGTGGTTGAGAGTCCGCCTGCCGATGCAGGGGACGCGGGTTTGTGCCCCGGTCCAGGAAGATCCCACATGCCGCGGAGCGGCTGGGCCCGTGAGCCATGGCCGCTGAGCCTGCGCGTCCGGAGCCTGTGCTCCGCAACGGGAGAGGCACAACAGTGAGAGGCCCGCGTACCGCAAAAACAAACAAACAACAAAAAAGCTAAAAACAGAACTACCATATGACCCAGCAATCCCACTCCTGGGCATATACCCAGAGAAAACCATAATTCAAAAAGATACACGTACCCCAATGTTCACTGCAGCACTATATACAATAGCCAGGACATGGAAGCAACCTAAATGTCCATCAACAGAGGAATGAATAAAGATGTGATACATATATACAATGGAATATTACTCAGCCATAAAAAGGAACGAAATTGTGTCATTTGCAGAGACGTGGATGGACCAAGAGACTGTCAGAGAGTGCAGTCAGAAAGAGAAAAACAAATATCATATATTAATGCATATATGTGGAATCTAGAAAAATGGTATAGATGACCTTATTTGCCAAGCAGAAATAGAGACACAGACGTAAAGAATAAATGTTGGATACCAAGGAGGAAGGGGTGGGGTGGTGAACTAGGAGACTGGGATTGACATATATACACTACTATGTATAAAATAGATAACTAATGAGAACCTACTGTATAGCACAGGGAACTCTATTCAGTGTTCTGTGGTGACCTGAATGGGAAGGAAATCCAAAAAAGAGGGGATATATGTATACATATGGCTGATTCACTTTGTTGTACAGAAGAAACTGACACAGCAGTGTAAAGCAACTATACTCCAATAAAATTTTTTTTAATTAAATGAAAAAAAAAGAACAAACTGGGTAATCGATGCTAAAGAAGTGTGATACAAATCAAGCTTTCTAGAGAACATACCAGCTTTGACTGTTCTTGAAGGTCATGCGATAAAGGAAAAAGGAATACAATTTAAATAAAGAAACGAAACATGTAAAATCAAAGAAGCAAGATATCTACAAGTGATTATAATACTTTCTTCACTTGTATAGCACTTTACAGTTTACAAAGCATTTCTGCATACGCCATCTGCAGCAAATTTTCTGGAATGAGAAATACAAGAACAGTTTAAATGATTTACATTTGATAAATTTGTCCAGAGAGTCTCCACTAAAAACAATAACATCAAAAAATATTTCAGCAAAGAATTTTTTCAACATTTATATGTAGGATGAATTAGAGAGGCAAATGCATGCAGGCAAACAGCTATAAACCTACAAATCATAGAATTTCAGCACAAGAAGAAATGTGAATTCAGACCAATATGCTCATCTAATGATAAAGAAACTCAGGCCCACAGAGTTCATGTGATGCTAGTTACTCCATGTGCAAAATGACAGGAGGACCAGACTGTAGAGGCAGAAATAAAGGGGGAGATGCAAGAAACTGCAAAGAAAAGAATCAGATAATCTGATGATGGATTAGGCAGTGATGTGTTTAGGTTATGGAAATGTAGAAAACATTATTAAAGTCTTAACTACCTGCCAATCATTATGGTAGACATATCTTGTTATTTAACACAATAAGTTAATTTAAAGGTCACAACAATATGAGTTTAAGTACATTATTCCAATTTTAAGCACAAAAACCTGAGGTTTACTGTGGCTAAATAACTAGCCCAAGGTTACATCCACTAAGTAAAAGAGCCAGGGCACCATTCCCGTGTCTGAAGTCAAACATCCATTCTCAAAAGCAGCTTAAAAACTGCCTCAAAATTACAAGGCAAAAATGAAGTAGCACTCTGGAAGCATTGGATAAACCAGTGTTATTAGACTTCTGGCCCTGTTAATAGGTGTATTTCACTTCTGTGCTTGCACCTATTGTTGTGGATCTCATCTGTCTGTTCCCAGTGATCAGGTCCAGGACTTCTCAGTAAAGCCCAACTTCCCACCCTCCACACTGAAACATACCCGTGGGGAGAGATTAGATCAAAATATATCTAAGATGAGGGTGACTAGACTGATTAATGTGAAGTCTTCTACAACTCCTCCAGTGACTATAGCTTCTGTTTTGGCATAAGCTATTTATCTTCAAAATATGATAACTATACTAAGCTTTTCTAAAAGCCTGTCATTTCAAGGAGCCTCAAAAATACTGTGTTGCAGATGGGGGAATGGGGGAGGAAGCATGGATTCAACAACCAATTCTACTTGCATTTCTAGAACCGGACTTAAATGTTGGTGTCAGTGTTTTGTAATAATTCTTCTTATTCAACCATGTATCTTGCAGAAATATAAAATAATAACTTATGTTAATCCAAATACTGTGCACCCACAAAACATCATCTGGAATTCAACTAAAGGAAAAAACCTGCATCTCCTCCTTAAACTAAGCAACCAAGAATGGTACACAGTTGCCATTAGGCCATTTTATGACCTCTGACCCCATATGTTGAGAGAGAGGCGCAAAGTCTAAGTAAAACACAAAGAAGAGAGAAAGAAAGGCTTGAAATGACTAGATCTCACCTCCAATGGTAAGAAAAAAGGTTAGAGACCATAAGGTCCATCCTTAGTGACCAATACCCAAAAGCTAAGCTACTGGTTAACCTGGGAGAGAAGCAATGAAGAAGTCCTTTCCTACAGTCTAGTCTGTCCAACTCATAGGAAAGTTGTACAAGGTGGGGAGAAATTTGTATGGTTCTGCAGCCCAAAACTGGATATAGTGCTCTGTCATTCAACTCCTGAAACACATGCACTTCACCCAATCCCACACTCTTCTGCACCTGATATTTGGAAGTAATGTAAAATGGAGCCCACCACATGCTCCTGGACCTATGCTAGGAAAGCAGCTGATGGCCCTCTGAGAATTCCTGTGATTATCACAGGCAGAAAGTAAAAATCACTGCAAGACAATAATGAGAATCCTGGGGATCTCCTCGTCCCATGACTTAAGAAGATTCTACTCGGTGGTGTGTGTGTGTGTTGACCTCCCATACTTGCCCTAAAATGAAAGCTATTTTAGGCCATATGGTTTAAGACCAACCAACCCCAAAAATATGCAACATATTCAAACAATGTGGAGCCCTTGGGGGATAGGGCAATAAAGACAAACTTAACTAAGGAACAAAGGTAGTATGTAAGAGAAGTTATGTGAAATCGATGAGGACAGAGATGTCCTTTAAAAAGAATTATAAACCATACTCTGATATACAGTCCAATAGAGAAAAGATTTTCAAAGAATGTCCAATATCCTTTCTTCCCCACTCCACCTTTCAGCACCTCTATACCACCCTCATCACCTACTCAACATTTAGTCCTGGTGAAGACCAATCACTGGATTAGCAGGATCAACAGTACATGCAGAGAACATTCCATCCTGGGAACAACATTTTAAATTATTTAGGCTTGTTTAGCACCCTTCTGTATAGAGTAAAAGCATGAAATTTTGCCAGTGCTTTCACAATATACACCAGTCAGCACCATAGCAACCCAATCCTCTGCCCACCAAAAGATTAACACATACAAAGAAAACAGGAAATTCAACAAAAATTAAAGTTTGACCCTGGACTCCCTCAACAGTTAAATTGTCTTAAAGAGTGGCAGTATCTTTATACCACACCCACTTCATGCTACCCTTACAGCTTCCTGGCATAAGCAAGTTCTTGGTATTATACAAACTGCTGCTTCTGTTTCCAGCCCAGATTTCTAGAAATGAAACCCTGGAATTGAAGGAGAAAGAAAAACAAATGTTGGCAGAAAGAGGCAGGAAAATGCATTGTCTATATAATCCCAGTTTAAGTGGAACAATCACCATTAGTTCCATCAAGCACTTTTTTTCAATAAAACCACTTACCAAAAATGCAGATCTAAAATACTCCCTTGGCTTAAACCACACAAAGAGTAATTTAAAAGACACAATCCTACAGATTTTCTCAGAAGGAAATGAGAAAAAGATCAACTATAAACTATGTAAAATTCAAATTCTGCACCTTAAAATTCAAACTTCATTGTGAGTTAAATAGATGAAATAAATAACCACTGCAAAATGTTTACAAAAATCAAACCAAATGCCTGTTCTTATAAGCAGCATCCCTGCATTTTCTCTCCAAACCATATATTCCCTATTCAGGCCCCCCTTTTGATCCATTGTTCCCAAAGGATAAAATCTGAATAAGAAATAGAGAGAAACCATTTCCAACGCTAGTTCACAAAACCAAATTAGACCCTTCCACAGAGTACACGAGATAAAAAAGAAACACTTGCAGTTGCATCTGTTTATGACATAGCTCAAGGAATGCCCATTTATTAAGCTGAATCAAACCTCACTGCTACTTTTAACCCAAAACTATTTCTAGTTCAAGAGCCAAAAGACCCAAGCAAACACTCTTTTTATATTATTCTCAACATGAAATCTGACCCCCTTCCTACTACATCACAGCTTCTGTGAAACAAGCTGAGAGGCCCCTTTGGCCAACTTTTTTTTTTTTTTTTTTTTTTTTTTTGAGACTAACCTTCAACCAATTCCAAAACTGAAGACAAACCTCAAACAAATTTAACCCCTGAACTCCATCCCTTCAGCTGTACAGTATAATCTAAGCTTCACCGCAGCAATGTTTTACACAGACACTTGAAGATTTCTTAATCACTGAAGTGAAAGCCTCAGCCCTCACAAATCGTCGCCACAGAGATTACTCTTGGCATCAACAGAAGGTGCTGGGACTGCAATTCACTCCAGAACCCTTCATTCACCACCATCATGCTCAGCATTAAAAAGTCACCGTCTCAAAAGAAAAAGAATGTCACCTTCTCCACAAGGACACCTGCCTCTTCAACACCTACAGTGAACGAAGAGAGCCCAGCCTGAAAGGCTAAAAGATCCTCCAGCTTAAAGTTTTCCTCCCCACCAAACTGCAGCCACAGCGGCACGGACTCTCCTTGTCACACATACAGGCTTTATTGTCAAACCCTCCGTCTCCCTCTAACATCGTCAAGCGAGGCAGTGTCTAGTCTATGGGAGTGACTGTTTTAAAAACAAAAAACAAAAAACAACACAGCTGGGTAGTAAGAGCAGGGACCCTGGTGTCCGGTTTCTCCATTTCTCTTCCAAGCGACTAGGGAATGGCGAGTTCTGTCGCTGACCATTAACCCATCCCACTTCTCAGTCTTCCAGCCAACATGTTTGCTCCCCTTTCTAAATCCTTTCAGAAGAATCCGACGAAGGGGACCAAACCCTAAACATAACAGGAAAATCTCACTTATCCATCCCGTTTCTGCCTCCGAAATGCCTCGTCTGGAGAAGGGTAAAGCAAGTGCGCGGGGGTAAACAGAAGCGCCGTCGGAGGCTGCGCTTACAAGAAGACTCGCCACGGTCATCCCCATTTCGCAGTCCCGGCAAGCGAGACTCAGAGAGGTTACCGGGCTTGCCAAGGTCACCGCGCTCGCCGGGGCCGAGGGGCGCCCGCGCCGACTTCCGGCTCCCCCTCTCGGCGGCGGGGAGCGCCCGCGGGCTCGGGGCGCCTCTCCCCACGCCGGGCCGGCGGCCGCGAGCCTCGCGCACCCTCCGCGGATGCTCGCCCCGTCCGCTCTTAACTAGGGCAACTGGGAAACGGGGCAGGGAAGTCGCTGCTGCAGCAGTTTCCATCCGCGGCGCAGCCCCCAGCTGGTGCCCGTGACAGCTGCGACCTCCGCCCCCTCCAGCCGCGCGAGGCCGAGGGAGAAGTCGGGGAAAGTGGGAGGGGGAACGGAGCGGAGAGAAAGGAGAGCGGCGGGCGGAGGGGCACCAGCTGCTCCCGCCCCCTAGGGCCTCGGCGGCCGCGCGGCTCGTGACAGCTGCACCCACCGGGAGGCTCGGCGCCCGCCGCCTGCCACTCACCTGCCGCCGCCGCCTCTGGGCCGCGCTGACGGGCGCCGCGCTCGCCCGCGACCGTGGCGGCGCCGCCGCGGCCTCCGCCGCTGCTCGGGCTGGGAGCCCGCCGCCGCCGCGGCTCTCCGGCCCCCTCCTCCGGAGCAGGAGTCCCCCCGCAGGGGGATGCAGAACGGACCGGGCGCAGGCTGCACTCGAGGGAGCAGCAGGGAACAGGGCAGTCGAGGCGCTCGAGGCCGCGGTTCAGCCGTCTGAGGGGAAGGCTCAGAGAATCGCCTCAGATTCCCGCTCGCCTGGCCTGAAAAACAGGCATTTCAGCCGCTCTCCGCGGCCGCCATGTTCTCCTCCTCCTCCTCCTCGGCTACCGCCGCCGCCGCCGCCGCCGCCGCTGCCGCCACCGCCCCCCGCTCGCGGCCCCGCCCCCTCCGCGCCCCGCCCCGCCCCGCCCCGCCGGGTCCCGGCCGCCCCGCCCACTTCCCGCCGTCCTGCCCTCTGCGCTGCCCCTGCGCCCTCCGGCCGGCCGGGTCGCCGCGATCCGGTGCCCGCGAACTCCGACGGCGCTCCGGGGGCAGCCAGTTCCCCGCCCGCCGGGCAGCGAAACGAGGAGTCGCTCCGCGCCCTCTGCCGGCCGCAGGCCCGAGGGAGGGCTGCCGCGGTCCCGCCCCGGCCCCCGTCCTAACGAAGTGTGGGAAAGGAGGCCCTAACTCTTCCCCTCCCCTCGGGGCGTTCCTATGACTGCTGCCGGGAAGCCGCCTCGAACCCCTGGGTGCTTTCAGCTAGGCCGCCCGGCCTGCAGCCTCCCGCTGGCTTGATCTGTCCGGGAAGGTGTGGAGCGGCGAGGGGCGCAGTAGACCCGGGTGGAGTGGGTTCTGGCCTGTCCCTCCGCTAATTTCTTGTATTACTTTGAGCGAGACACATCCGCAGCCCTTTTTTTATTCTGTAAAATTGGGAGTTGGTTGCCTAGATGATTTCACAGGCTATTAGATAAGGGAAAAGAAAGATCATCTGCCCCCTTCGTTTTACAGATGAAAAGATCTGACTGACGCGTCTGGCTCTGCAGTTCCATGAATTACCCAAAATGTTTGTCATTGACAGAGCTTTCCCCTCAAGGGGGCCCACACCTTTCTTCTTTTCTACTCGGTTTTTAAATTTTATAATGGCAGTGCTACTTCCAAAAGTGGAGTGTTCCTTGTCATTAGAGGACTCAAACAGCGGTTGAACAGGCTTTCCGAGCCTTATCTGGAAAGCATCCCTCATTCCAAAGGCTGGCAATATAATACCTATCTCTCTCCCCGGGTTGTCCGAAGGATGAATGGGTCGCTGGCTGCGGAGGTGCTTTGTAAAGCAGACAGCTGTCCTTTCCTGCATTCTTATTCCCAGGTAGCTGTCTGCACCTACCTCAATCCTGTCCTACTGTTGTTGTCTCTCAGTGTTTTCTACTCGAGAGCAACCTGTAGAAATCTTTAAACCCTTCACAGTCCTCCTAACTGAAACCTGACCTTGCCTTGAAAACACCAACCTCCCTGGCACCTCTCTGATTCAGTGAGCAACTTCTTCCAGAGGCATGTACTCCATCCTGCCATCATTCACTGCCATACCCTAGATCAGGGGTCCCCAAACCCCGGGCTGTGGACCGGTACCGGTCGAGGCCTGTTAGGAACTGGGCTGCACAGCAGGAGGTGAGAAGCGGGCAAGCGAGCGAAGCTTCATCTGCCGCTCCCCATCGCCCACATTACCCCCTGAACCATCCCCCGCACCGTCTGTGGAAAAATTGTCTTCCACGAAACTGGTCCCTGGTGCCAAAAAGGTTCGGGACTGCTCATCATCCTATTCTGGACTGCTCATAAACCAACCTTTAGTCCACACCCCACATTCATCATATATTCGTTTATTCAGGGACTTCCCCGGTGGCGCAGTGGTTAGGAATCTGCCTGCCAATGCAGGGGACGTGGGTTCGTGCCCTGGTCCAGGAAGATCCCACATGCTGTGGAGCAACCAAGCCTGTGCACCACAACTACTGAGCCTCTGCTCTAGGGCCCGCGAGCCACAGCTACTGAAGCCCGCACGCCTAGAGCCCGTGCTCTGCAACGAGAGAAGCCACCACAATGAGAAGACTGCGCACCACAACGAAGAGTAGCCCCAGCTCACCACAACTAGAGAAAGCCTGTGCGGAACAATGAGGACTCAATGCAGCCAAAAATAAAAACAAACAAACAAACCTCTTTACATATTCATTAATTTGATTCTTATTACTGGAGCCCTAGGTGCATTTCATTAGCTCTTGCCCTCAACTAGTTTAGCAGGACATCTAGCCACCTACAGAGTCCCCATCCCCAATAATCACTGAAAATACCCAGAGCTATGTATCTCTCAATCGCCAGGTTAATCCCCTTCTGTAGAACATACCTCCCAGTCTAGTCCAGTCCAGACTGTATGAAGAGGCCTACAAACATAACCATGTGTGCAGGTAACGCTGTCTCCTGTCGGGGCTACACGCTGGTCACTGCTGATTGCCAGGTCCAGTAGATACTTCAAACCCCCACCCCATTAGATGGCCTTCCTACAGCGCTTCATACTGTGAAGTCCTCCTTTTTGAAACTCTCCTCCCCTCCCCTGTCTTCTACATCATTCTCTTCTCTCTTTGCCTGTTTTCTGAACTTCCCTTCCCTAGCACTTTTCTTTGCTGTTCCTTTTCCACAGAACCATGTAACATTGGTATCCTCAAGGTTTAATTTTTTTTCCCATCTCTCTTCTCACTTAGATTGACTTGGTTTTGTTTCCACGGCTTCAACTGTTAATAACACCTGCATCTCCCTCTCCCAGCCCCCACCCCTACCCCACTCTGCAGCCCAGTGTCTTAATTAACTTTTAAACATCCTCAGGACAGGCAGTGCTGAGATTTTGTTGGATGATGAGTGGAACTTAAGGTATTATTTATCTTGCCATCCATGGACACTAAAGAAAGGACTTTTCTAGGGTGAGACTCCTTCATAAGTAAGGTCCTTTGACTTTCTTCTCTTTCCTCTACATTTATAATCACTTATAAACAGTTATAACCCACTTTTTTCTTCTTTTTTTATTGTGTTAAAATACAGATAAAATTTACCACCTTAACCATTATTAAATATGCAGTTCAGTGGATTAAATACATTCATACTGTTGGGCAGCCATCAGCACCATCCATCCCCATAACTCTTCTCATCTTGTAAAACTGAAAATCTTTACCTATTGAACACTAACTCCCCATTCTTCCCCTCCCTGGCAAGCACCATTCTATTTTGTCTCTATGATTTTGATTACTCTTAAGTACCTCAAATAAGTGAATCACACAGTATTTGTCTTTTTGTGACTGGCTTATTTCACTTAGCATAATGTCCTCAAAGTTCATCCATGTTGTAGCATATTGCAGAATTTCCTTTTTTAAAGCTGAATAACATTCCATCATATGTATGTACCACATTTCGCTTATCCACTCATCTGTCAATGGACACTTGGGTTGCTTCTACATTTTAGCTATTGTGAATAGTGCTGCTATGAACATATGTGTACAGAGATCTCTTTGAGACCCTGCTTTCAATTCTTTGGGGTATATACCCAGAAGTGGAATTGCTGGGTCATATGGTAATTCTATGTTTAACTTTTTGAGGAACCTCCATACTATTTTCCACAGCAGCTATACCATGTTACATTCCCACAACAATGCACAAGGGCTCCAATTTCACCACATCCTTGCCAACTCTAGTTGTTTTCTGTTTTTTTATAGTAGCCATCCTAATGAGTATAAGGTGGTATTCCCTGGTAGCTTTGATTTGCATTTCCCTAATGACTAGTGATGTTGAGCATCTTTTCACGTGCTCATAACGCACATTTCTCTTTCCCAGTTGGTCTCTTGTCATTTCAACACCTCTCTGGCTCCATCTAAGTTTCCTAAACAGGCCCACT
This sequence comes from Aethalodelphis obliquidens, assembly GCF_003676395.1. NCBI lineage: Eukaryota > Metazoa > Chordata > Mammalia > Artiodactyla > Delphinidae > Aethalodelphis > Aethalodelphis obliquidens. The sequence continues at coordinate 24,905,318 of NW_020837956.1, forward strand.
TCCTTAACTCCAACCAACCCCCTACCCCCAGAGCCATTAATACAGGGGCAAAAGATTTGTCAGTTAGATTTGCTTCCTGAACCCCACACAGCCTCTTTGAAATCCATTTACTTTACCTATTTAAGCAAAAGTTCCTTTACTCCCAAAGTACAATGCCAGTCAACAAGTAGGACTGACCTCAATTAAATAAAACTGTTTTGAAGAGATTTTTTTAAATGAAAATGTAAGACAATATTTAACTTTTATAGCCCAGACAGGTCTGGTTTTAGTCAGGTCCTATTGACCTCATACTTTAATATTAATCCTTTGGTGGAACAGAAGCATGGTAGTTACATGATCAGGATCTATCATATACCTGTTGAATTTTCTCCAAAGCATAATAGACTCCTAGTTGTATAAAGCATCTGGCTAGTATACATGAACTCACTCCACTTGCTGAGACAAGAACTGATTTAACATTGACACTTTATTTCAAATAGTTTTTTTGTTTTGATTCATAAAATAACCAAACAATAAAGAAAAGTATAAAGAGGTAAAACAAACAAACTCTATTGAGCCAGAAAAAAAAAAGTGAGCACCAAAAAAAAAAAAAAGTGAGCACCTTTCCACATATTGACTATGTGTATTTGCACATATAAATACAGTATGGTATTCTATTTTACATAATAGACACACTATACATGCTCATAAATAATCTGGTGTCTTTTACTATACAATATATTTTCATCATTAAAGTGGCTGAATAGTCTTGCCTTGTATGTCTCTTTAGCCATTTAATTAACCGACCCTTACTGGGAAATGTTTACATTGTATTTATTTTCTTGTTTGTGTGTTTGTTTTCATAAATAATGCTGTGATTCTAATGCATGCCCCTGTCCAGGGTTTGAAAATTATTTTCTTACATTAAATTCATACAAGATTCATTACTGGCTCAAAGGGTACATGTTTAATTTTTTTTTTTTTACTATATATTTGCCAAATTGACATCCAGAAAAATTGTTCCAATCTATGGTCCTATCTACCTTGCATGAGCCTGCCACTTCCCCACAAAAAGGATTTTGTCAGTTTTCCTTTGAATAGACTTTTATTTCTACATTTGCTTGAATTATGGACATTAAGAAAGCTAGGTTTAGAGTTAGGCAGACTGGGGTTTGAAATGGCTCTGCCACTGACTAGCGGTGTGACCCTGAACAAATCCCTTTAACACCTCCAAGCCTCAGTGTCCTCATCTGTAAAATAGGATGCTAGCAAAGGGTTATTGCAAAGATTGAATGAAATAATGTATGCAAAGCACTCAGTAGCGTTTAGTTCACTACTTAGGATCGACCGTGAAAAAGTGAAAATTAGCTCAAACAAAGAAGGTAAAAATCTGACCGACCATTCATCAAGTTGGAAGTATAGGCACAGATAAAGCCAGCTGAATAGTTAACAGGATGCAGTGTCCCCTAAGGACATACTGCAGCTGTAAAATGTCATAATAGCCACCTTCTTCGAGTGACTTCTGCTCTCCTACTCACTGAGAAATCTTGTTCTCCACAATCATAAGTATCAGAAACTGTGGTGTTCATAATTGTATCAATAAGAATGATGTATCTGTCTCTTGCCTAGAGAATCTAAGTCCTTTTTGACAGAAATGCGGCCTTGATTTGAAACCCAGGCGTAGAGTTTTAGATAAAGGGGTTTCTGGACAAACATTCTGCATCTATCTTAACTTTATTGTTTCCAAAGCAATAGTATCCTGGGTCCACCTTGCAGTTCAGATGGATTTTGACCCCTTTATACACAGCCATGCTTTACTTTGAGCCTATATAAATGCTGTTTTATTTAAATTGCATATAAACTCTGTGAAAAGTTACCATCTCCTAGTGTGTGATATTAAGTACAATAGAAGTCGATATTACATAAACATAGGGTTTCATTTGGAGCATCTTAAAATTTTCTTTTTAACACTTTGAAAATATTATTTGTTAAATTAGCTGTTGTTAAACAAATTGAGTGGTTTTTGCCCCCAAATAATACTGATTTTTGAATTGTTTCTTGGAGTTTCTTTCAGTTTTGGTGGCAAAACTTTTTGCTCAGCAAGTTGATTTTTTAAAATTGAGGTATAATTGACATGTATCATTATATTAGTTTCAGGTGTACAACATAATAATTTGATATTTGTATACACTGCAAAATGATCACCACAATAAGTCTAGCTACCATCCATCACCATATAAAGTTACATATTTTTTTCTTCTAATGAGAACTTTTAAGATTTATTCTCTTAGCAACTTTCAAATATGCAATACAATATTATTGACTATATTCACCACACTGTACATTACATCCCCATGACTTATTTATACTATACCTGAAATTTTGTACCTCTTGACCCCCTTCACCCATTTTGCCCACCCTTGAACCCCCATCCCCTCTGGCAGCCACCAATTTATTCTCTGTACCTGTGAGTTTGATTTTGTTTTGTTTTTTTTGTTTTTTAGATTCCACATATAAGTGAAATCATACAGTATTTGTCTTTTTCTGTCTGACGTTTCACTTACCATGATACCCTCAAGTCTATCCATGTTGTAACAAATGGCAAGATTTTTTTAATGACTGAGTAGTATTTCATTGTGTATATATATATGCCACTTCCTCTTTACCCAGATATCCATCAATGGACACTTGGGTGGCTTTTTTTTTAATTAATTAATTTATTTATTTATTTATTTTTGGCCGCACCCCATGGCTTGCGGGATCTTAATTCCCTGATCAGGTATTGAACCCAGGGCCACAGCAGTGAAAGCACAGAGTCCTAACCACTGGACCACCAGGGAACTCCCTAGGTTGTTTCCATATCTTGGCTATTGCAAATAATGCTGCAAAGAACACAGGGGTGCTTATATCTTTTCAAATTACTGTTTTCATTTTCTTCAAGTAAGTACTCAGAAATGGAATTGCTGGATCATATGGTAGTTCTATTTTTAATTTTTTGAGGAACCCCCATACTGTTTCCATAGTAGCTGCACCAATTTACATTCCCACCAGCAGGACATGAGGGTTTCCTTTTCTCTACATCTTCTCCAACACTTATTTCTTGTCTTTTTGATGATAGCCATTCTAATAGGTGTGAGGTGATATCTCATTGTGGTTTTGATTTGCATTTCCCTGATGATTAGTGATGCTGAGCATCTTTTCATGTGCCTGTTGGACATCTCCATGTCTTCTTTGGAAAAGTATCTATTCAGATCCTCTAGCTTGTTTGTGTTTTTTGCTATTGAGTTGTCTGAGTTCTTTATATATTTTGGATATTCACCACTTATTGGATATATGATTTGCAAATATTTTCTCCCATTAAGCAGGTTGCCTTTTCATTTGTTGATGCTTTCTTGTGCTGTGCAGATCTTTATTTTGATGTAGTCCCATGTGTTTATGTTTGCCTTTGTTGCATTTGCTTTTGGAGTCAGATCCAAAAAATCAACACCAATACCAATGCCAAGGAGTTTACTGGCTATGTTTTCTTCTAGGAGTTTTAAGGTTTCAGGTCTTACATTCAAGTCTTTAATCCACTTTGAGTTAATTTTTACGTATGGTGTAAGTTAGTGATCCAGCTTCATTCTTTTACATGTTACTGTCCAGTTTTCCCAACACCATTTATTGAAGAGACTGTCCTTTCCCCATTGTATATTTTTGCCCACTTTGCCATAAGTGAACTGGCCATATATGCATGTGTTTATTTCTGGGCTCTCTATTCTTTTCCAATGATCTATGTGTCTGTTTTTATGCCAATACCATACTCTTTTGATTACTATAGCTTTGTAATATGGTTTGAAATCAGGAAGCATGGTGCTACCAGCTTTGTTCTTCTTTCTCAAGATTACTTTGCCTGTTGCAGGTCTTTTGTGGTTCTATACAAATTTTACAATCCTTTGTTCTGCTTTTGTGAAAAATGCCATAGGAATTTTGATAGAGATTGCATGAAATCTGTAGATTGCTTTGGGTAGGATGGACATTTTAACAGTATTAATTCTTCCAATCCATAAGAATGGAATATTTTTCTATTTATTTGTGTCTTTTTCAATATCTTTCATCAATGCCTCATAGTTTTCAGTGTACAGGTCTTTCACCTCCTTAACTTATCCCTAGGTATTTGATTCTTTCTGATGCAATTGTAAACGAGATTTTTTTCTTAATTTCTCTTTCTGATAGTTCATTGTTAGTGTACAGAAATGCAACCAATTTTTGTATATTGATTTTGTACCCTGCAAATTTACTGAATTTGTTTATTAGTTTTTGGTGGAGTCTTTAGGGTTTTTGGTGGAGTCTTTAGGGTTTTCTAGCTATGAAATCATGTCATCTGCAAATAGTGACAGTTTTACTTTTTACAATTGATTTTTTAAAGTCAAATAAATAACGAATTATGTCATAGTGTTCTATTATCAAATAACAGGATTTCTGATCTCTTTGCCAAGTCTTGTTGATTAGTTACTGTAACTTTATTCCTGTAAATTACACAGCAGTTAGTTTCTAAAATATTCTTAGGTCCTACGTCAGTTAATTCATTTGTCAGGGCTAACTACTTAGCAACACCGTCTTGCTTCATGCTTAGTAGTAAATTCCCCAGTGATATATGCAGCCCCAATGTGTCCAGACCCAATGGAAATGTAGGTGTGATCATGTTTAAAAAACAGTGTTCCTTTCCTGAATGACCACTTCATACCTTTTAGTCTCAACAACTGTCCTGTTTCTCTTAAGGTGGGCATTATCCATGCATACTAATTGTAACTAAAAAGATGAAGGTACCATAAAATATCTCTGGTTTTTACATCTGAATTTTGGGGATTATATTTTCTATGATGAACATTTTGGTTATTTATCATTTTTCACTACTAAAAGCACACTGCAATGGGTGCTTTCTTTGCACCGTTCTGGGATGACAATATCCCAGACAAGCATTAATGATGTAAAATACAGGTATGACTCCCTCACATATGTAGACTTCGGTCAGACTTGCTGTAACGCTGCTTCTTACTTTTGAAGTCTCAATGCCAATTTCAGTTGTATACGTAGGAGGACTGGATTGGTGGCGGCCTGTGTTGTGTGCTTCTAGAGATGCCAGATGTACTTTCACCCCCAAGCTTACCAGCGTGCCTGCAATTTTCAACAACAGAGATTCATTCCTTTGGGTTTGTAACTTGCTATTTCAGGATGATTCTTTCAACAAATTGTTTCTCCCTGATTATTATTATTGTAGAAAATCAAGAGCATACAGAGAAGTTGATAAATGAAGATAGAAATTACCTGTAGTTCACGACTCAGACTCCACTACTGTTAATATTTTGGTATTTCCTTCTTTTACTTTCATATACATAAAATTGAAAAGATGATCTTCCTTTTAGAAACTCTTTTGTCACGCATTAAAGTAGCTTTGGGCTTCCCTGGTGCCACAGTTCTTAAGAATCCGCCTGCCAATACAGGGGACACGAGTTCGAGCCCTGGTCTGGGAAGATCCCACCTGCTGCAGAGCAACTAAGCCCGTGAGCCACAACTACTGAGCCTGCATTCTAGAGTCCGTGAGTCACAGCTACTGAACCTGCATGCCACAACTACTGAAGCCCGCTCGCCTACAGCCCATGCTCTGCAACAAGAGAAGCCACTGCAGTGAGAAGCCCGTGCACCGCAACGAAGGGTAGCTCCCGCTTGCCACATCTAGAGAAAGCCCGTGTGCAGCAACGAAGACCCAACACAGCCAAAAATAAATAAATAAATTTTAAAAATAATAATAAAGTAGCTTTATAGTAAAAGAAATCTGATGATATAAATTCCAAGCACTTCTCTAAACTTACTTCTGGTTCCTTCATTCATTCAATAAACATTAACTAAGTGCCTACTACGAACAAAGTGTTGAGCTAGACACACAGATTAGTGATATACAACACACTATCAGTGAATAAAAATTCACATATTCTTACAAATCAGTAGTCAGACATGTAATCAGTGCATAAACTATTTTAGGTGCTAGTTTCCTTTTTCAGCATTATTTCTTATAGATGCCTCAAACTTCTTGGGTTTTAAGGGTTGTATAGTATTCAATTGTATTGATTTCACCATTCCCTATTATTCCAAATTTGGGGTCTTTCCTCCTCTCTCTCACTTTTGGAGTCCTTCCTTGGACCTAAGTCCTCAAAAGAGGTTGTTAAATCAAAGGGCATAATTGTTATTTGTTTGAGCACTCCTTTTTTAGAATTCAAATACAGGAGGAAGAGCAAATTATATGTGCCTTAGACTGCTCATGATTTCAGTGAAGCAGATGATTTTCTTCCCATTTTGGGGAGGTAAGGGCACTGGAATAGATAAGTATTGGGGAGGGAAGTCAGAGGCTACCGAAGATGAACTTCACCCTCTTTGTGATTCAGCCAGCCTTTCTGAGAGCAACAGGAATGGTTGCTAGGAGTCAGCCTTTTCCACCATCATTAGGTCTTTAGGTTATAGATTCCACAGACTGCAAGTTCAATGAGGGCAGGGCCCTCCACATCCAGGATAAAACCAACACCCCTTGTTTTTCATTCAGTTTGGCTTTCAGAAGGAAAACCTACACTGCTGCTCTTTAAACACTGGTACAACCAATAGCTATTGATACACCAATTCATTCTCTCGTATCTCTGCGGACCAATGATGACTGTGAATTTTCCCATGAAGATGGGGCCTACCGGCTGCTGGTGCTGGGGACCAGGACCTCTGCCAAGGCAGCTGATACATGGGTGAGAGCTCATGGTGGTACCGATTAGTGCCCTGAAGAAGACTCCCCAGTCAGGCCTACTGAGGGGATTCTTGCTGCAGAGGCCCCATAACTCATGTGGGGCTGGCCATCCCCTGGCCAAACCTTTCCTGCACTCCCACTCACCACTGAGCTGCAGACCACAGCAGATTCAAGTAGGCAGCTGTGGAATCTTCTGGGTGGCAACCTAGTGACAAAGTCCCACTCTTTCAGCTTGATGGGGTGGCCAAATTTCTCTCTTCCTCCCGTCTTTCAGGGCTGCCCAAACTCTGCCACTTGTGCAGAGGAAAGGGTTAAGAAAGCAGAGAAGGGGATATTGCTAGCTATACTTCCTCAGTCCTGAAGGCAAGCTGGCAGCCCCTAAGTTTTTAAAGACAAGAATCATAAGTAGAGATTTCATGCAGAGATTCGTTCATGCAATCATTCAGTAAATATTTATTAAGAGCCCACTATGTGTCGAGCATTATTCTAAGTATTGAGGATGCTGGGGAAGCAGTGTCTGTCCTCAAAAGCTTACATTGTGGGAGAAGCAGATAACAAATGAATAAACAAGTAAATAAACGAGGAGAGGTTTCATATAAGAAGAATATAAAAGTGCAAGCATCAGTGCTAAAATAATCCAATGTATTAAACACCCTGGATTTCTCTCAGAATTTCCCTCCAGTACCAAGCTGAATAAGATCTAAGAATATTCTTCAGTTCAATTTAACGAACTGAGTGCTACTTACTACACTGTCTGAGAAGCTATAAAGACTGAAAAGAGAGGCTTCCTGCCCTCAAGGCATCACCTTCTAATAGGGAAGTTTCATGTGTTCCCCTAACCCCGATAGTTGGTGCTTATACTGTATATCTTCTTTTGGGGAAGGGAAGTGTACATATCACCCTTCATGGAGCTAGCATGTGTCAAACATGATATGCTTCAGACTCAGCAATCCTAGGTCCACAAGCTCAGAGCCTGCACAGAGCTTCTTGTTCCAAGAGTGTCTATAGCTGTGATTCCAGGAAAGAGCTTGTTTTGCCCCTCTGCTCGTCCCCATTGCCCAGCCTCATCACTGCCCTCCAGCCTCTCTTTGCCCCCCCCACAACTACCCCTTCTCCAAGAGCTGTCAGAGTTTGCTATCTCCTCACTTTCCTGTTGTCCCTGGGGTCAGGAGACACTGGGAGCACTCTTTCCCTTGACTCTTCCCTCATCTGATTTTCGACACCCCCAAACTCCTAAGACAGGAAGAGATCTTGGCACCACTTACTCATATTACAGCTAAGACATCTGAGGCCTGGAGAACCTAAGTGACTTGTCCAAACCGCTAGTTAGTTGCTTCCGGCAGGAGGCATTCTTGCTGGGATGAGTCTGAGGGAAGGCTTTCTGGGACAAGTTTCACAGATGTAAAGGATCTTGCTTGCCTGCTGCTTGCTGTGAGCATGAAAAGGAAGAAGAACACTCAGATGACCAAAAAGAGGCCACACGGAGAGCAATAAAATCACCTGGTCACCCAGAGAGGTGGGCGCGGACGCAGGATTACAAGTGGTAAAGAAGTGAGTGCGCACTGGGAGCTCAAGACTAACTCACTTGTGAAGTCTGTTGATGGAAAGAGAAAATTGCAGTCGAGAACTTAAATGAGGGACTTCCTTGGCAGTCCTGTGGTTGGGACTCCGCTTTTCCACTGCAGGGGACACGGGTTTGATCCCTGGCTGGGGAGCTAGGATCCCGCAAGCCGTGCGGTGAACCAAAAAGAAAAAAAAATTTTTAATGAACGCAAGAGGATTATCATTTCAGTAGAAGGCAGATATGACACGTTGGTGGGCAGAGGGGAAGATCATTTATTAGAAGAGATTGAAGTGGCAAAAAAGAAAAATAACTGACCAAGAAACGTTTAACAGAAGTGAACAGGGATGAGATTAAAGCCATAAGTGGAGACATGACTTCTTGATTTATCCTGCCATTAAACTATCCATTTGACTCTAAACTCCATGAAGGGACTTCCCTGGTGGCGCAGTGGATAAGACTCCATGCTCCCAATGCAGGGAGCCCAGGTTCCATCCCTGGTCAGGGAACTAGATCCCACATGCATGCCGCAACTAAGAGTTCGCATGTTGCAACTAAGAGTTTGCATGCTGCAGCTAAGGAGATGGCGAGCCGCAACTAAAGAGCCCACCTGCCACAACTAAGACCTGGCACAACCAAATAAATAAATAAATATTTTAAAAGTAAATGAATAAAATAAACTCCATGAAGACAAGGACCATATCAGGTTTTGTTCACCATCGTGTCCAGTACCTAACACAGAGTAGGAACTCTATATTTGTTGGAGGAATAAACAAATGAATGAATAATAAAGGAACCTCCCAATGCTGCACCTGTGTACTCAGTAGCAAAAGTTTAGATTCAAATAAAAAAAGAAAAAAAAAAAAAAGAGGCAGGAAGGAGGTTGAAATATAACACAGATGCCTGCTTTGGCCTCTTTGGGCAATGTACTGGATGACATCCAGGAAAGCAAGACAAATTGTCAGTAGTCACTGCCGTATAGAGAAACTGACAGTTCTGGTGACTTCAGTGCTGATGTTAATTGGAACTGTACACTACAGCATAAAGTTATTTATCATCCTGAGCTCTGAATGCCAAGTGAAATTTATCATGTAAATCTTTGTATGACACTGAATAGAAGATTAGCTGGTGCCCCTGACAGAAATTTTACCAAAAAAGATAGAAAACTTACACATGCCCAGGGGTGATATTGAAAGTATTTAACAACTGATATGACACAGAAGCCAACAGACCAGCCCTTGGCAACCCATGGAGCTGCACCTGTGCACCCTGACAATCAGGACTACATGTGACTGTTGCTTATATTGATGATGCTCAGAGAACAGTAGTGATTTTTTTTTTTTTTTTTTTTGCAGTACGTGGGCCTCTCACTGTTATGGCCTCTCCCGTCGTGGAGCACAGGCTCCGGACGCGCAGGCTCAGCGGCCACGGCTCACAGGCCCAGCCGCTCCGCGGCATGTGGGATCCTCCTGGAACGGGGCACGAACCCGTGTCCCCTGCATCGGCAGGTGGACTCCCAACCACTGCGCCACCAGGGAAGCCCAGTAGTGCTGTTTTTAAAAGCCTATTCTACTGGGTAGAAGGGAGAGTGTTGCATGCTCTTAGAGCAACAGTTTCCCCACAAGTTCTTAGCCTGAGTCTTCTCTATCCAGTAGAGAAAAACTTGACTGTTTCTTCAACTTTGTCCTCCAGACTTCAGCAAACCCTGATCCCTGCACAAGGCCTGCCCTTAGCTAATCCATCTGCCAGTTACGTTCACTAGCCTGCAGTTACCCCCCACATCTGCCACCCACCCTAATCATGCACCTAACAGACCAAGATCTTGACAGGAATGAACCACAGAAAAGACTCCAAGAAAATTTTACAACATAGAGGACCAATGGTTGAAAACTAAATTTCAAGAAGTTGCACATTGATGATCGTACAAGAGATAAGACTATAATCCCCTGAGTTTCCCGTAGGTCATGTACAGACTCCACCTCTAGTTTTAAAAGATGGAAAACCAAATACAGAGATGATACACTCTATTCATTGCTTAAGGAATTAAGTTCTTCTTTGTGTCTTAACATTGTATTTTTGTGCTGTAAAACCAAAGGAAGCATACCTGGTGGACTGCCTTTGGAAATCCAAGATTGCATTAGTCGACAACTCACAGGCAATTGCCACAACTGTTTAGCCTCCTATGGAAGGTGTAACTTATTCCACAGCATTATAATTAACCAATCGTTCAACAGGGCTATGGTCTGTTCAACAGGGTTATGGCCACCCCCAAGTCATATGTTGAAATCCTAAACCCCAGTATCTCAGAATGTAACTGTATTTGGAGAAAGAGCCTTCAAAGGGATGATTAAGTTAAAATGAGGCTGTAAGTGTGGGTCCTAATCCAATCTGATTGATGTCCTTGTAAGAAGATGAAATTTGGACACACAAAGAGACACCAGGGATGTGCATGCACAGAGTTGAAAGACCATGTGAGGACACAATGAGAAGGTGGGCATCTACAAACCAAGGAAAGAGGCCTCAGAAGAAATCAAACCTGCCAATGCCTTGATCTTGGACTTCCAGCCTCCAGAACTGTGAGAAAATAAATTTCTGTTGTTTGAGCCACCCAGTCTGTGGTATTTTGTTATGGCAGGCCCTAGAAGACTAAGATAAACAGGTACTTATTGCAGGCCTAATGCACATGGGCTACAGTGACCAAAGAGTCAGTCCTTAGTAAATAAATGCTAAATATGAAATGAATGCCCTCTGCAAAATGACTGCGTTTGTCTTTAGACCAAGAATATCTCCTAGAATAAAGTAATAAGTTAATATCATGGTTTATATATCAAATTCCTATGAGTTTGGTCAATGTGTATCACTTCTTTGCAGCATAATAATTCCTGAATGAACTAATAGAACTGAGTTTCTAAACCTTGCAGGTTCCAATGCTGTATCAATTCTTTGGTTGAAACTTATGAAAATAAACTCTTGCTACTGAGGCAAAAATTGATTGGGAGGATATAGGGCAGGTCAGAGAATAAAAAGATCTTTTGGATTTGTTGTCAGGAGGCCAGAACCAAAGCAGCTTCAAGGATCTGGGAATCAGGAACTGTGAACTCTCTTCCTATGACAACATATGAACATAGCTTTACCCCCTTCTGTGCCTGTATTTCTCAACTCAAAGTTCAGCTTCCTGGGATAAAAAATGTTACTGGCCAAGCAAAGATCAAACATCAACCTCTATGTTGGGGGTAGATGAGAGATTGTTGTAACTGACAACACATCAAAACCACATATTGAACATATTGGACAGTAGCAGCCCCCAAGGAAGTAATTCTAGGCAGAAAAAAATAACTGATGTCCACTCTGGATACTTCCACTTCAATATTCACCCTCAAAAGGGTGTGGACAGGTGATTGAATAATTTGCTACTTAAGTGCCCTTTCACCCCTGAGAAGTCTACACATCTGAATTAACATTTGTCATTCCAGAGACCAAATCCTACTGATAATGACAAGTTTGTGTACTGTGAAGCTTATCTATCCAGAAGGCTCTCGTTTCCTAGAATTTTCAACCCTTTTTTTTTTTTGCTGTACGCGGGCCTCTCACTGTTGTGGCCTCTCCCGTTGTGGAGCACAGGCTCCGGACGCGCAGGTTCAGCGGCCATGGCTCACGGGCCTAGCCGCGCCGCAGCATGTGGGATCCTCCCAGAACGGGGCACAAACCCGTGTCCCCTGCATCGGCAGGTGGACTCTCAACCACTGCGCCACCAGGGAAGCCCTAGAATTTTCAATATATTTTCAGTATGTCTACATGATCTGGTAGATTTAAAAGTTTTTCAGTATAGTATAACATACAGACAGGAAAGTGCACAAATCATAATTGCTCAGCTCATAGAATTTTCACGAACAACTAGAACCCAGACTGTGAAATAGAATATAACCAGCATCCCAGAAAGTCTCATTCAAGCCTTCTTCCACCCAACAAAAGTAACCACCAAACTAAGTTCTATCATCTCCATCGGTGAGTTTTGCCTGGTTTTGAGCTTTATATAAATTGAATCATATATTATGTGCTTTTTTGTGTGGTTTTCTTTCATGCAATGTTACATTTTATGAGATTTATGCATCATGTTACAAATAGTAATGGTTTGTTCATTCTCCTTGCTGTACCGTATTTTATGAGTACATCACTGTTTGTCCATTCTACTGTTTATGGACTTTTGTTTTCAGTTTTTAACTGTTACAACTAGGACTGCTATGAACATTCTTATACACGTCTTTTGTGAGTACTCTACTCATTTCTATTGGGTATATATCAAGGAGTGGGAACTGCTAGTTCACAGAGTACGTATAAGTTTGTCTTTAATAAGTAGTTCAAACAGTTACCCACAGTGGTTGTACAGATTTACATTTCCAACAGCCGTGTGTAGAAGTTCCAGTTGCTCCACATCCTTGGCATCACATGGATTGTTTGCCTTTTTTTTTTTTTTTTTTTTTTTGCATTACGCGGGCCTGACTCCCAACCACTGCGCCACCAGGGAAGCCCTGTTTGCCTTCTTAATTTTAACCATTCTAGTAGATGTGTAGGGCCTCCGTCTGGTGTTCATTTATACATCCCTGATGACTAATGAAGTTGATCTTTTCACGGGGTTTGTAGGTCATTTGGAATCCTCTTTAGTGAGGTGCCTGTTGAAATCTTTAGCTCCTTTTAAAAAATTCTGTTGTCTTTCTCTTACTTATCCATTGGGGTTCTTTATATATTCTGTACACAATTCCTCTTTTGGATACATGGATTACAAGTATCTTCCATTCTGTGCTTTTTTTTTACTCTCTGGTTTTTTTTTATATAAATGTGTTTATTTTTGGCTGCGTTGGGTCTTCCTTGCTGCACACGGGCTTTCTCTAGTTGCAGCTAGCGGGGCCAGTCTTCGTTGCGGCACGAGGGCTTCTCATCGTGGTGGCTTCTCTTGTTGTGGAGCACGGGCTCTAGGCACGCGGACTGCAGTAGTTGCGGCTCTCGGGCTCAGTAGTTGTGGCTCACAGGCTTCGTAGCTCCGCGGCATGTGGGATCTTCCTGGACCAGGGCTCAAACCCGTGTCCCTTGCATTGGCAGGCAGATTCTTAACCACTGAGCCACCAGGGGAGTCACTTTTTTTTTTTTTACTCTCTTAATCATGTCATTTGATAAACATAAGTTCTTAATTTTAATGCTTTCCAATTTATTGACTTTTATGGATAGCACTTTTAGCATACTGTTTGAAAAATCTTTGACAGAGAAATTGTAGTAGTTGCAAAAAAAATAGTGTAGGTTCATAGAAAACTAAGAAAACTTTAAACAAAAAACATGGTTTTTATTAACTCCAGGGCAAAAATTGTACTAGAAACAAAACATAACCACAGTATTCCATTGGGTTCAACTGTGAAGATTTATTTATACAATCATCATGATATTATCACTGACTACTGATTTCTCCAGAAATCTCTGAAGGAGCCCAATAAGTAGCAAACCTCTTCCCAACCTGAGTTCTGAATAAATTGAGAAGTAAAACAAGAGTGGCAGAGGGAGGTTAAGATATCGCCTTTATTATATTTGAGAGAGACCAGGTTGGAGAGTGTAGCATCAAGTCTTTTTGCACAGCAGGATGGGTAAAACAGAACCAGATTTAGAGAGAATGGCCCCCTCAGTTGTGAGCAACACAGGACCAACGCAGGCTTTCTTGAGTGAGTCCCTGGTGTCACCCTTTCAGCCAACAGGAGCCCCTTCTGGCCAGCAGATGATTGTTTTCCATCCAACACCACGAGACTTTTCAAAGTCGTCTTTAGAAAGTAGTTTAGTTTAAAAAGGAGGAATGTTTACCTTCATTCTTTTGGTAAAAAGAAAACCATTGTAAACAGTGCTCATGTAGAAGTATGTTTTAATTAAGATCTAGAGAGTGCTGTAAAAAATAAACTCCTAAATGTATAGTATCGCAAACACAATATAAATTGATGTCTTGTTCATGTAACAGAACAAATCATATGTTCCTCATCAGCGGAAGGAGCTCGGCCATCTTCCACATGTGGCTTCCAAGGTGGCGCTAGTCAACTCAGTGGAGACAAACATGTGAGAGAGGTTTTTATGGGCCAGGCCTGGAAGTGTCACTCATCATTTCCACTCACATTCAGCAGGCTGAAAATCTAACTGCAGAGGAAGCTGGGAGATGTAGTCTAGCTATGAGTCCAGGAAGAAGAAGAGACCATGAATTTTGGTGAACAGTTAGCAATCTCTGCCACTGCGTATGAGGTTCATTTGGGCAGAATGTTTCACATTGCCCCCTGTGCCTGACACATTGTAGGCACTCCAAAAACGTTTGTGGAATAAAATAATAAAATAATAAAGGAAAGAGCATGGGCTTTGAAATCTAGAAGACCCAAATTCTAACCCAAGCTCTGCCACTTTCTAATTGTATTAATTTAGACAAGCTACTTAAATTTCTTGAGCCTCAGTTTCTCATCCATACAATGGAGATGAAAATATGCTTGTGATCTGCTTCTCACGCCAGGTGTGGGAATGGACAGTGACTAAAAATATGCCAACCAGGGCTTCCCTGGTGGCGCAGTGGTTGAGAGTCCGCCTGCCGATGCAGGGGACACGGGTTCGTGCCCCGGTCCGGGAAGCTCCCACATGCCGTGGAGCGGCTGGGCCCGTGAGCCATGGCCGCTGAGCCTGCGCTTCCGGAGCCTGTGTTCCGCAACGGGAGAGGCCACAGCAGTGAGAGGCCCGCGTACCGCAAAAAACAAAACAAAACAAAAAACAAAACAAAATATGCCAACCAAAGCAGTATTTGTGAAATAGGCTTCTTTGATTTCCTCTTAAATAGCTCTGGGAGCGGGGAAGGAGGCAGGTAACATGGAGACAGTGATTGTCTCACAAGTATTCTTTAAACACTATTGTCATCCAAGCAGCCCATGAAGTCTGCCATTTCCCTGTTTTCTGGCTCTGGCACCTGGGGTGAAGTCTGATGCCCAGTGGTCAAGGCTGAGGCTGAGGTGCCCAGGGTCTTCATGCTGCCAGGTCACGGTGTGCTTTCTGCTCCCACAGATCCTCCAGAGCCCTGTGGGCTGCACTCTGCCACACGAGCTGTCCAGCGAGGGTATCTCAGGTCATAATATCTTGCCTTAATATCTTTCAAGTGAATGGCTTTGTTTGTTTCTGCTTTTTGTACAATCTCACTAGGACTAAGACAGGAATTCCCAGAGCAGAGTCAGCAGGTAATGTTAGTGACCAGCAGCTTACAACACCCACAGTATCCTTCCCGCTTTCATCCAAATTTTGCCCGCTCTCCTTAGAATGAGTTATTTCTCAGGACCTCCTTGATTCCTCAAGCAAATAGGTCCCTTCCCATCAGCTTTTGGACCTTCCTAGACCTGTCAGAATTCTGAGTCCAGGTTAGGCAGCCAAGACAGAACTTCCCCCCCCCAACCTGCTCTTTACCTGTTTTGCAGGGTTGGCGTTGGCATGCAAAGAGATAAAGTGGATAAAATAGCAGACTTGGTGGTGGCATCAAGAAGATACACAATAGAATTTGGTTCCTTTTACTTTTCTTGGGATGCTTCTGGCATCACAGAAGTATGATCCATTTAATAGATCCATTATCTATCCCCTGAAGGGAGCCCCTGGCCACACGCACCCTTGAATTTTGGGACAGGTGGTTTAAGTGCTGCATTACTTTGGTATCTAGGACAAGGTCAGAAAATTCACAGTTAACAGACAGTCTTGGATATACAGCCTATTTTGAATTTTCCAAAATAGGAAGCTAAAGTAGGCCACAAGGCAGTGATATTATGAGATCAACATATTTACACATATACATATTACACATATGATTTTTCCAGTTATCCACAGATATTTACTCTTCAAATGGGGTGTGGGTGTGATGCTACTCTCCTAAGAGCTGTTGTACCTGAGACCCTCATTTCAATCCTGAGAGGAAAGCCAGAATTACACCTCAAAATGCACATGGAACAGAGGGAAGAAAACATGAAAGGGAAAAAATACGCAAAACAAACGTCATATTCCAAATGAATGTCTTCTGGATGAATTAGAGAAGAAAAGAAGCATGGAAAAGCATTCTTCTGTGGTGACTGAAGAATGAGCAGATGGGGGCTTCCAGGAGGTAGTTGTTTAACTGCTTTGATAATGGCAAGTGTGAGACACTGCAGAAGAGCAATCAGGGGAATGTTGTCATGGGTTAGATGTGGGACTGTGATAGAGGAAAAGGAACAGAAACCACCACGCGGTTATAAGCTGGAGGTGCCAGGTAGTGCCGAGAGCTTAGGCACAGAACTGAGAGTTGGAAGACCTGTCTGCCACTTTGAACAAGGCACTGATCCCCCTCTTGGCTCAGTTCCCTCATTTGTAAAGTGCATCTATCAACTTCATAGTGTTTTGGGGAGGCACAAATAAGATGATATGCGAGAAAATACAGTAGTACTGGACAGGTGGAAGGCAGCACAGTTCACCATCACCGTTCTTATCGTTGTCAGTAGAAAAGTTGAAAAGGAATATAGTTTGAGGCAGAATACAATAAATTCAATTTTAAATACGCTAAGATGTTGGCATGATATCCAAGTGGAGATAGCAGATAACAGCCAACGTAGGGGAATGAATTAAGGAGTTAATGAGCCCGGGCCTTGGTATACAGTCAGCTCTCCATATCTCTATATTATTGGTTTACACCCAGAAAAAAAAAAATCACAATATCAGATTGGATTCAAGAAAATATACACAATTATTTGATTGTGTATATCAAATAACGGCTCTGGGCCCTTGCTTTCTGGGGAAGGAAGGATGGAAGGTGTACAGGAGATGTGGGATCAGGAAATAGGAGAAAAGATTAGAAAGTCACTCTTATAAAAGGGCTAACTTAAAAAGTAGACTAAGCGGAAGGCCAGCAAGAGAGACCAGCTGCAGGAGATGATGATGGGGGAAGGGGAGGAGGTGATCAGGAGAGTATCACTGCTTGGGATTTCAAGAGGCAGAGTGGAATGTGACCCATCCTGTATGAGAGGGTGAGGCCTCAACTATGTAGGGAAAATGGGACTTTGCTCCCGTATGAGCCAGGTGAGCTAAGAACTGGACCTTCATTTAGAATGAGGGGTAAAAATTATCGGAGAGAACCAAAAAATCACAAGATAAAATTAATTAATTAATTAATGTGTTTATTGATAATCAATTTATTAATCAGGATCTTGATAGGTGTTAGATAAGTTTAAGTTTAAATAATGAAACCATGTACCTACAATATACCAACTTCATAGAGTATGTAATCTAGGAGTTCTACACTCTGCAGCAAACTGGTTTTATATTCTCACTTGTTGTCTATGCACACCGGAATAAAAGAAAGTAAAGTAACAGGGACCTTGGAGAGAAGACAAAAGAAGTCTGCAATCTCAAGGACATAGGCAACTTCTTTAAAAATGCCTTTTTGTAATAAACTTAAAAATCTTACCCCTCCCGAGATTCTGACAGTATCACCTGAAGGAAATGTTTTTCAAACTTTGGATCATAAAATCAATTTAGTTTGTCATGACCAACAGTTGGGAAAAAAGAAAAGAGTAAGCACTGTGTAAAATGTTTTTGTTTGTTTTAATTGCGCACACACACACACACACACACGTGTGTACTGAATTAAGACACAATGTATTTATTTTGTTGTGGTTCACAGCAACAACAAAAAGTTAGAAAAACATTCTCCTCTCCCTGATCTCCCTGTTGAGATTATTTTATTTCCTGCATTTGTCCATCTTTACTTTCTTCAGTTTGCATAATGAAAACAAAAGGGTTCTTATTTATTTTTCAAATATAAAAGTATATTCCAATGTTGAATGTATTTTTTTCAAACAAACCCCTCCCCTGCACCTGGAGATTCTTGTGTTTCCCCAAGGGTCAAGGGTGCCCTTGTTGTGAATCACTGGACAAAGGCACAGGGAAATCTTGTCTCTTGAGAAGTGTAGCAACATTAATCCCCAGCAAGGAAGACCTATAAACCTTCCGTTTGGAATGTTTGCTGAGTTTATTTCATCACACTGTTTCTGGAAAGAATGTAGAGGTCGGTGGGCCACCAAGAGCCTTATAAATTGACATTTAGGATCAATGAGTTCTCAGGCTGATTAAAGTTAACAGATGTCACTCTCAGTGTGCCTCTGTTCTAGAAGCGGTAGTATTTTAGCCAGAGTGATCTTTAAAATATTAACTACCTGGTCAGCATGGCTACTGGACAAGCTGAATGAATATTGAACATAAAGAGCCATTAGGTATTTTCCACCTGTAGGTCACCCTGAATTTAGCAATGATGGGAAAGTCTGATTAAATACCTGGTCCTTGCCCAAATGATATTTGTGAATTGCGAGAAGAAACCTCTGAGCAAGAGCTAGAATCAGCCAATGTCAAAAAATAACAGTGAGGTTTAAACTTTTTTTTAATTTTGAAGCTAGGAATAATGTGGGAAAGAGGAGTGAAATTTCACAGGAGTGAAATGATGAAAGGTCTTCATGAAAACCAGGACATTTGGAAGCAAGAAGAAGGAGGTAAAAGTAGGTTTAAAAAAAAAAAATGTATAAAAGTCTATGATGGAGGAATGAAGAGAAAAGCAGGAAGGCAGGCTCAGAATATCCAAGACAATGGAATAAAGAATTCTTACTCCATTAGCCCAAGGCTGGAAAAATAAGATAGAATAAGAAAAAGTAAGGAGAATAAATCCAGGATACTTTCCATGGAAAGAATATATATTAAAGGACAAAGCCAGGATATTGTCTGAGCGCTCTTCCTGCAAAAAAAAGCAAGTACCTAGGGAACCATATTTGCTTTAGGGAACTGGGATCCAGGACTAGGCTCAAAGCTGAGGCAAGACTGGCCCACAGGCTGTAACTCAGGGAGCCAAGGGAAAGATAGCATCCCTGGGCAAAGCTGGGATGCCAAACAGAGAGTCCCACCGAAGTGTCAGGCCAAAGGATCTGGGCAACGAGGCAGAAATAACCAGGTGCTGGGCAAAAGCACAGCAACTGAGATCCCAGCGCGAGGCAAGCAGTTTAAAACAACAGGTGGGAGGCAGAGCCTGGGGGTTTCCCAGGGCAGTGGCGTATCATCACAGAGGATTTTTATGGGGCTGTTTAGAGTGCTAAGCTGGTTTTACATAAAGGTAATGCGGCCAAGCCCTTAACCTCAGCAAGAAATAATAGCTACAACAACAACAAAAATACCAATAACTAGTTTTTATACCCATTTTAGGCCTTGTTTTGGATGGTGGTTCCACCACTCACTGGGGGCAGAATGGGTATATTTGACAAGTTACTTAACCTCCCCCAGCTTCAGTTTTCTCCTCTTTTAAGTATGGCATTAAGTATCTGTGTTGACAACTCCCAAATTCATTTCTCCAACCCAGACCTCTCCTTTGAGGTGCAGACCCCTGCGTCCAAACACAACTCAAACTTAACAAAAGCCAATGAAATTCTGTTGATTTGCTTCCAGGGTCAAGGACCCTGGTCCTTATCTAAAATTCTTCACCTCCATAAATGGCACCATCAGTTGATTCCTTTTTTTCCCTCAGTCTTAACATCCATCCCAATGACTTTATTTTGGAATAAAATCCAAAATTCTTTCCAAGGTCATGGTCATCTCCTTAGGTTCTTCTATCTTTGCCTTAAAATGAATCTGGCATGGCCATGAAAATGCACAAAACCCCTCTGGTCTCTGTCTCCTGAATCCCCCCCGAGCGATTCCTCCTCTCTGTTTCCAGCTGTTGCTTCTCACTGCTGCCTTTCCAGATTTTCCAAGCCCTCTTTGGTTATGGTCTTTCCAAATTTTCTCTAGACCTCCTGGTATTTACAATCTGTTTGGGATATGTTCTCTGACTCTGCCTGAGCCCTGCTACTCAGGAAAGGTTCTTTTATCTTCCCACCAGCCAGAAGTCCAAAGACCTTGAGTAAGATCCCTTCCAAATTTACTTAAGCCTCAATAAAATTTGGTTGTGCACAGAGCTGCATCAGGTGGATCTGAGTGGGCGAGCAGAGAAAACAAAGTACTTCAAGAGAGAATGTGTGTTAGAAATGTTCAAACCGAAAGGTATAGCTTTTTATGGAAAAATATCTCCCCTTTTGTGCTGTGGCATGTTGGAGGGACTCACAAGATCATCCTGAAGATGAGAAGCAGGCACACTCCTGGGCTGGGGTCTGTGAACTGCTTCTCCTTCCTTGTTACACTGCAGCTGCCTCGCCCTCCTCACTTTCCCATCCCGCTCACAGGAAAACCACAATATGCAACCAGTCAGTTGGGTTATCAACCAGTAGTTCAGTTCGTAAAAGGCAGAATGATAAAGGATTCAAACACAAGCGTTTCTGCCCTGATCCCTCTAATGTGTGATTTATATATCAAAACCTCAGAAGGGACTTCCCTGGTGGTCCAGAGGCTGGGACTCTGCGCTCCCGGTGTGGTGGGACCGTGTTCTATCCCTGGTCGGGGAACTAGATCCCACATGCTGCAACTAAAAAAAAAAAAAAAATCCCACATGCTGCAACTAAAGATCCCACGTGCCACAGCTAAACAGATCCTGTGCGCCACAATTAAGACCTGGTGCAGGCAAATAAATAAATACATTTTTTAAAAAGCCTCAGAAATATTCAGGCAACTGAGATTATTGTACGTAGTAAGGATGACTAGGGAGTGGGGACAGATACCTCACTGTTAGGGCAGGTTCAGAGTAATACAACTTCCCTCACCTGCTTGAAGAAGGTACAACATACAAATTTAGGAAATAGTCTTTTGTGAAGGATAATGGCTGGAACCTCATTTCACATGCAACTTCCAGGTAGAAATCTTCCCATGACTGCTCTTTTTCTAGGCACTCTAGGATAGCTAAATCCTGTCTGTTTGTTCATTTTAGTATCCCCACCAACAGTGCCTGGCACATAGTAAACACTCATGAAATACATGTGGTATAAATAGAACCACTATGGGTATTCCAATGCCCTAACTTTTCCCTGCTTTTTGTACCTTATATTTTTAAAAAATAACTATTTCAATCCTCAGAACATGATTGGTCCATTCAAAAGAACCCCAGGCAGCGTGGCAAGACAGGGACTCAGAGGTCTCAAATGATTATCAGAATATCAGAAAATGTACATAGTGTTTATCATTCTTCAGATTCACATTCCACTCCACGCCCATGCCTCTAAAGCAAGAATGCTGATGCAGGCATTGATTTTCCTATTATGTAGAGGAAACTGAGGCCCAGAGAGGATAAGAAACTCGCCCAGGTTCTCTCGGTTTTAGAGCGGCAAAGGCAGAACTCTTTTGGAATTTTGGAAAGAGCCCACGCTAACCAGAGCTCAGAGCAGGGCTCTGCCACTTAGAAGTAACCTGGGTAATGTGTGCAGTCTCCGTGGGCCTCATCTTCCTCTGTAACAAAGAGCAACGTCTACCTCATAGGACTATTCTGTCCAAAGACTGAATTAAACAGATAATTAAAATAGGGTGCTACAGGAAAGTGTGCACAAATTAAATACACAAAGTAATAGTTTCCTTTTTCTACCCCCAGAGTAAAAACAGCAGACACACTTTCGTGAAGAGAGTAAAATTTTCTGTTTGTTATTTAAAAAAAAATTTTTGTCTGAAAATAAAGATCACATGAATAACAAATCAGTACTTACAGTAACTTAAAAAGGCATTTCAACAATGTTAATTCTTGTCTCTGGCATATATATTATCACACACACACACACACACACACACACCTCTCTTTCCTCATTAGCCAGCTTGAACTGTCAGCCTGCAGAGAGGCATCAGACAGGGACCCAGGAAGCAAGGGTAAAGAAGCTTCCACTTCAGATCGGTTCTGAGAAAATTTTCCCCATCCCTCAGGCTGAGATATTCTGCCATCTGTTTTGATTAAACCTTTCAAAATTCTACTTGTGTTTTTCCTTCCATTCCTTTGAAATCTCCTTTAATTCAACAGTCTTTAGGCTTTCTTCTTTCCCTTAACCACCATCTGGTGCTTCTATTAAAAAAAAAGAAAGAAAGAAAGAAAAGAAAACACATACAACAAACACTTTGAGTTCCTTGGAAGAAAGGTATAATGATGAGGATAATTTATTCCCATAGTGAGGCCCATTACTATTTCCATGGCAACAGACTGTGATGTTCTGAACATGGGACTTTGTGATCATCACAAGAACAGGATGGCAAAAGGCCCTGTTCAGACTCTTTGTCATTATGGATTCTTTGGGTAGTTACCCTCGGTGGCCCCAGTTGTCTACAGAATTAAGTCCAAAGGCCTTAGCATGGCATTCAAGGCCTTCTCAGTCTGGTCCAATTATTCCCAGGCTCATCATCTGCCAATCCCAGGCACCTGGTACTCTGTGTCTGGGACACTCACACTCTTTTATGCCTCCATGCCTTTCCTGTCATTTCTTCTCCTTAAAATGCCCACCCTCCACTCCCCCCCCACACCAGCTTTTTTTTCTAAACTTAATGAAATCTTCCTCATTCTAAAGGTTTAGCTCCATGTCATCTTCTAGATGGACTCTTCCATGGCTCACCCAAGCAACAGAAATAACTCTCTTTTCAGTGCTCCCAGCATTTTTATCAAATGGATATATTGACTCCTAACATTTTGTATCATAGATATGTTTATGTCTCCTTGATTTGAATTTGGATTATTTGCTATTGGATCCATGCCTGCTTTATTTTTGTAGACCAGCCCAATTATTTCACATGATTTCTCAAAACATCCTAAGCGTGGGACTTCCCTGGCAGTCCAGTGGTTAAGACTCCGTGCTTCCACTTCCAGGGGCATGGGTTCAATCCCTGGTTGGGGAACTAAGATCCCGTGAGCCGCATGGAGTGACAAAAAAAACCCCAAAATAATAAAAATTAAAAAATAAAAAATGTCCTAAGGACTAGGCAGGTAGCAATTTTATTCCCATTTTACTACTGAGAACACCAAGGTTTAGAAAACGTAAGTGACATTTATAGGTATAAGTAGCAGAGCTAGAACTCTACTGAGAGAATGGAAGGAATGTGGACTGTGGAGTCAGGCATATTTGGGCTCAATTTATGTAACCTCTCTAATCTTCCATTGCTTCACCTGTAAAATGAACATTAAATGAAATCATGCATTTGAAGGTGCTTGGCACATAGTCGATATTCAATTAATATCAGTCTTCTTCTTCTTTCCCCTTCAAACTCTACTTTCTAGTAGCGTCTAGAAATGAAATTTTTATTCCATTTTTGTTTCCCAAATCTTTATATGGTGCTGAAATTCAGATGAACGAGCAAATGAATGTCTTCAGCATCTCCCAGAGAAAATCTTTGCCCTAATTCCTTCATTTGTAATCTGGATTAATAAGAGAAGTTACCTAACAGAGTTGTAAAAATTAAACAAAGCAATGTATGGATGAATGAGGCTCTTAGCGTGGTGTCCGGTATGTAGTAAGCACTCAGGATGCTTGCAATTACATTATCATCATCATCATCATTGTTATTACTGTTATTATCATTATTTTTGTGCGGCAGAACAAAAGGCCCTGTGAGAATTACAAAAATAAACAAGATGGTCTCACAACTCTGTCTTCAGCTTTTCTTACCACAACCTGTCTTTTTACTAGTCATCTGTGCAGTCGTTTCCTTCCATAAGATTGTAGGTTTTAGATACGGCTTCTGTGCCTTATCTGTAATTCTTTCTGTAGGGTGGACCTAAAACAAAGCCTTGCAACGGAGAAACATTCAGTAAAATTTGGTCAAAAGAATGCTGAATGATATTTCTCCAAAATGAGCTCTGTTACTGAAGTAAGACTCGAAAGCCTCTGGCTGCTCCATCATCATTAAGATGTCAATCTTCTGCTCAACATCTAATCATCAGGGAAATGCAAATCAAAACCACAGTGAGATATCACCTCACACCTGGCAGAATGGCTATCGTCAAAAAGAACACAAATAACAAATGGTGGCGAGGATATGGAGAAAAGGAAACCCTCCTACACTGTTGTTAGGAATGTAAATTGGTGCAGCCACTATGGAAAACAGTATGGAGGTTCCCCAAAAAACTAAAAATAGAACTACCATATGACCCAGCAATTCCACTCAAGGGTATATATCCAAAACACCCAAAAACACTAATTTGAAAAGATACATGCACCCCAATGTTCATAGCAGCATTATTTACAATTGCAAAGATATGGAAGCAATATAAGTGTTCATCAAGAGATGAATAGGTAAAGAAGATATGAGATATATATATATAATGGAATACTACTCAGCCATAAAAAAGAATGAAATTTTGCCATTTGCAGCAACATGGATGGACCTAGAGATTATCATACTAAGTGAGGTAAATCAGACAGAGAAAGACAAACACTGTATGATATCACTTATATGTGGAATCTAAAAAATACAACAAACTAGTGAATATAACAAAAAACAAGCAGACTCACAGATATAGAGAACAAACTAGTGCTTACCAGTGGGGAGAGGGAAGGGGAGAAGGGCAAGATAGGGGTAGGGGATTAAGAGGTACAAACTGTTAGGTATAAAATAAGCTACAAGGATTATTGTACAACACAGGGAATATAGCCAATATTTTATAATAACTATAAATGGAGTATAACCTTTTAAAATTGTGAAGCACTATATTGTACACCTGTATCTTATATAATATTGTACATCATCTATACTTCAATAAAAAAAATTTTTTTTAAGATATCAATCTTCGCCAGTGGCATATTTGCTGGGAGAGCCATTTTTGAGAAGGTTGTGCACATCTGTAGAGTACTGGATAGAGCTTTTTGAAACTTTAAATATTTAAACTTGTAGTTTTTCTATATAATCTTTCCTCACAGGAGATACACAATTCCCAGATTAGGAGACAGATAGCTTCTGCTCTCTTGGGGATATGGAGGGGGTCTAAAGAAATCATGTCCTGGAAAACATGTCAACCAGGGACCAAGCACAGCCTCAACTGGATAGTCTAGTGGTAGTATCACTTAGATATTCATTCCATTAATATTTTATTTTAGGCCCCAGTACTGAGCTAAGCAATACCATGAAATCCTATTTAGCAACATGCAACACACTTTCTTCACCACCAAACCAACCAGGTAATGATTACTACCTTCAGATAAGGGAAGTAAGGCTCAGAGTGTTTGAGTGGCTTGCCCCAATACCACACACATAAGTGACAGAGGAAGGATTTAAGCTTAAACCCAAGTATCTGGGACCCAGAGCTCATGTCCCTTCTCTGATGTATCTCTGTGACTCCCAGGACCATTTGCAGATTCCCCAAGATTCACTGCTGGTGATCACACCCCAGTGGCGTGTGCTGGCCAGCCTGTTCCCTTTCTCGCTGTCCATCATGGTAGGGTTAGGATTACGGTTACCTTTGCTGGCTCTCCCTCTGGCCATTGCTTAGACTGTGGCCTCTGGGCTGAACCTCCCTAGGAATGGGCAAGGCCCACAACATTCAGCATGCAAAGGGTCTCAGGGAGGAGGTTTGTAGTGTGTCCTTTAATACCTTCCCTCTTAGAACTCTCCCTAGTTTTTTTTGTTGTTTTCTTTTTTTTTTGCTACAGCTGGGGCAGCGAGGGGGGCATTGATTCTGACTCACCACACACTTTGAGAGCCTCTGACTCAGCTCAACTCTGGTGTTCTTCCAACTCTGCTCAGAACACTGTGGGTGCCCTTCCCCAGCTGCCCAGGAGCAGCCAGACCCGTTCAGATGTGCTTGGTTCAGCCCTAAATGACACCAAGTTCATTAGTAAATTAGACACACACACAGAATCAAAGACTCCCCAGCAACCAACAGGGCTTAGGCAAGTTTTAGGCTGTGTTGAAGCCAAGCTTAATGTGCAATACCATTAGAATTAATTAACTGCTTTGCATTCAAGCATATAACTTACATTTACATTGGTAGTATAACTGATAGTAAAAAGTTAATTTTTATGTTAAAAAACTTATAAAAGTTAACTATAATATTGTTAGTAGTTGAAAGTTAACCGTAATTTTTAAAAGCTAACTGTAGATTAAAAGAAAAAATTTTCTTTATTATTTTATATAGCTATGTAATAAAATGTCCTCGACTTGGGGAATTTTGTAAGAGATCACACTTATCAAAAGTTAAGAAACAAGCTTTAATTTAGCTGCTTAAAGAATTATCATTTTAACTCTTCCCATAGAGTATATGACAGGTGTTTCTTCAAGGGCATGAAGGGCTCCAAGTTCATTTAATTGTTCCTGATTGCTATTTTAATCACTATGCAGTAATTCCATTTCAAAAGAGAATTTTGCAGTTAGTAGAATTTTGGCATTATGCTATCCTTTCTTTTCATGAGCTGTTCTGGTTCACCCTGGAGAGCAGCACTTTTCCCTGCTCATTTATTGCCAAGGGTGCTTTGTCCCATTCTCTGATAACTTTGCTTACTTCAATTTCCAACATTTCTCATCTTCTGTGACTGGTTTTGATGTTAGTCTCAAAAATGGTCCCATTCTGTAGAATCTTGTTTAACAGCAATGAACAACTTCCTTTTGGGGAAAGTTGGCTTTATCTCCATTTTTAGAACAGATGTTTGTATGTTTTGATGAACCCCCATCTGGAATCTCTTCCAACTTGATTTCTTTGACACCAAGTTTCTTGCTTTCTCCTTGATCTGACACCTTCTACTTTACTTACTGTAAATGCTTATTTGCAAAGATATGGTTAGAGGCTGGTACTAGGATTTTTGACCTCCCTTGGACACATTTTTTAAATGTTTCCTAGTAATTTGCGTTCTGCAAGAAATGAAACTGAGCCATGGTTCTGCGGAAACTTGATAATGTCCTCCCTGGAGGGCTACATTTCTCAGCCTGCTGGGGACCAGCAACCTTGATCTTCTCTCTTACTGTGGGTCCTCGGCAACTCTGTTGTGGATGTGTTTGGAACCACGGAGTCTGGTAGGACAAAGGATGTTTTAAGGATTTAAAGAGAAAAGGAGCCGCCTACACGGAACTCAATCCCGTGCCGAAGTTATTGCAGTTCCTGCCTCTGACACCGCATGTATTCTGGCTTTTTAGCAGGATTGTTCTCCCAGCTTTGCTCTGAAATGTAAAGCCCCATTGCCCACTGCAAGTCTTAATGAAAAGCAGCTCATAAGCAAGTTACGTAACCTAATTGTAATCCAGGGATCAGCTTGGTTATATTATTTAAAGAAATAGCATCCATTTTCCATGACCTGATTTAGAAAAGAAACCCAGGGAAGAAAAAAAATACCCAATTCAGCACTTGGCTCCCTGTGCTTATTCTAATGAGGACGCTTGTAAATAATTCAAAAACAATGACTTTTAAGAACATTAAACCCAAGTTAGCTCAGGGTTATATCTCAAAGCAGCTTTAGCTGCTTAAAGCAAATTATATTTGATCATGAAATATGGAGCTTCTTTTTGCAGACAATTTAGTCATTTAGTACATTTAATTTCCTCACCAATACAACACACGTGGAACACTGACTGTAGGCAAGATGCTGGGGAATGCTAAAATGCATAAGCCCTGCTCTCAGGAAGCTTAAAGTCTGGTTAGGGTTAATAATAATAACAGGGAAGGAAATCTAAAAAAATAGTGGATATATGTATACGTATGACTGATTCATTTTGACGTACAGCAAGAAACTAACAAAACCTTGTAAAGCAACTATACTCCAATAAAAATTAATAAAAAAGGGACTTCCTTGGTGGCGCAGTGGTTAAGAATCCGCCTGCCAATGCAGGGGACACGGGTTTGAGCCCTGGTCCGGGAAGATCCCACATGCAGCAGAGCAAATAAGCCCGTGCGCCACAACTACTGAGCCTGAGCCCTAGAGCCCGTGAGCCACAACTTTAGCCCGCATGCCTAGAGCCTGTGCTCCGCAACGAGAGAAGCCACCATAATGAGAAGCCCATGCACCGCAACGAAGAGTAGCCCCCGCTGGCTCGCTGCAACTAGAGAAAGCCCGCGCGCAGCAACGAAGACCAGATGCAGCCATAAATTAATTAATTAATTTTTAAAAATTAATAAAAAATAATAATGTATAGTCATTGGTTCATTAATTGGAACAAATGCACCATTAATGTAAGATGTTAACAGCAGGGAAAACAGGGTCGGTGGTCAGTGGAGGGTTTACAGTAACTCTGTACTATCTTCGCAACTTTTCTGTAAATCTAAAACTATTCTAAAATTGAAAGTTTATTTTTAAAAACCTGGATAGGGAAACAGTTGGATACACAAATAGAAACACATCTTTCCTTGTTGCCTGGTTTATACAAATTAAGCCAGGCCTGCCTAATAGGCAGCTTCACAAGTGGTATGATTATTTTATGAACTTCAGAAACACAAAATTGGATTATCAGAGTCCTGATTCATGTTAATAGTGTGTCACAAATCCAGGATTATCATTAGTCCTTTGGTCCTTTCATAAACCTCATTTAATTGATTTATACTGTATGTGTTATATAATAAAGGACTCATGGACCCACCTCTCAACCCAAGAGCTAAAAGGCCTCCATGACTTATGTTGACCCATGTGTTCCTCCTCTATCCCATTCCCCAACCTTCCTCTCAGTAGTAATCATTCTCTTAAATTTTGCTTTTATCATACCCTTGCTTTTCTTTACATTTTATTACACACATGTGTGGCCTAAACAATATGCTAGTTTATCTATGTTTGAACTTGTCATATTACATGTTGTCTTCTGGGACTTGTTCCTTTGGCTCCACACTATGTTCCCTATATTTATCAATAATGTTATAGTTAACTCATTTTCACTGTTGTATAATATTCAGTGACAGGACTGTGCCACAAATTTTTTAAATAATTTTCATCAGTGGTTTCTAAATTTTTGCTATTATCAGTGGATCCTGCCATGAACACTCTTATACATGTGTCCTGGTAAACATGTACTAATGTTTCCAATGAACCAGAGCTTTACGAGATTGAACGATCTTAAAACTGCATAAGAATCCAAGCCCAACAGTTTACTTACAGAAAATATGTCCAGGGAAGAGCATATAAATTCTTCACCTTTGAGGCAAAGGAAAATATGAATTACACACTAATTCCATGTCAGGATTTAACTGTACCATAAAATCCAAATTAACAATGGCTTAAACATACATGTTGCTCTCATGTAAAACATCCAGAGATGAGAAGCCTTGAGCTGGTATGACAAGGTCCACAAAATTGTCATGGATCCAGGTTTCTTCCAACTTTCTAGTTTGCTATCCCTAGGGTATGACTTTTACCTTCATGGTCCAAAGGGCTACTCAACTTCTAGCCATTATACCTGCTTCTCTGTCAGTAAGAAGGAAAAAGAAAGGAAGAAGAATATGCATCTTCCATTCAAGAACCCTTTCACCAAGTCACATGTGACATTCCTAATCACATCTCATTTAGTCTCATTTAGACACATGGCTACATCTAGTTTCAAGGGAGGCTGTAAAATGTAGTCTTTATTCTGGGCACCCTTGTACTCAGGTAAAAATTCTATTACTAAAGAAGAATGAGAAAAAGGATTTTGAAGACAGTTAGCAGTCTCTGAGAGAATTGTTACAGCTAAAGTGAGAGCAGAATATAAACCAGCCCAATAAGGATTTATGTTGAAAAGCATAAAGGAAAAATAAGCACTGATAATATCACCACCCCATGATTATCACTGTTAACTTTTTGAGATATATTCTTCCAGACTTTTTCATCCATATATATAACCACGTATATCTCCAGTTTATCCATAACTATACCTATATTTATATAAATATATCCACACATTGCTTTTAAAGGGACTATTTAAATTACTGCAATAAGTCAAGAAAGATGGCTAGGTTGTTTTTTCCCCCTTTAAACTCTTAATAAACTTCATGGGAAATGTAACATTGGGGTAACTAGAGGAAAGAGGAGAATGTGCTCTGTAATTGCATTTTTTAACTTCTCAGAGTTGCCAAATGCAAAATAACTTAAGCTGCATACAGGGTGCTCTGGAAGAAGGATTTAAAGGAGAATTTAAAAGAAAAATGGGACTTCCCTGGCCATCCGGTGGTTAAGACTCCACGCTTCCACTGCAGGCGGCGCGAGTTCCATCCCTGGTTGGGAAACTAAGATGCCACATGCCGCGCAGCACAGCCAAAAAATAATAAATAAATAAATAAATAAATAAAGATTAGCCATCCCAGAAAAAGTGCAGGCACCGCTTCAATAGGGAAGGTGACCAGAAAAATTAATGGACACCAGAATTTTGGAAAAACCCAGATCAATAGAGTTTCCCAGACCATAGATAGGGATAGGTAAAAATATCAATAACTAGATTATTTACCCCTAAGCATGCCCTACCACCTGAGCACAAGATAGGCTATCTGGGGATCTGCTCTCTTTAATGAAAGAGTCTTCAAGATAGTGAACCAACATGGCATATGACCTTCCGTCAAGAAAAAGGACTATTACACAGAGCTACAAATTTGCTCAACAGATTTAGCCTAGATCCTTGTCTTCCTGGAGACCATAGTCCAGTAGGGAAGACAGAGAAGTGCCTGTAAAGATGAGTTGACATTTACTATGTGACAGATGCTGTACTAAGCACTTGACTTGCATTATCCAATTTAGCATTTATAACAATCTATTCTTAACCCCATTTGACAGATGAAGAAAATAAAGTCATAGGTTAGGTAATTTGGTTGAAGTCACAAAATTAATGTGACAGAGCTGAGATTCTACCCAAGCTCTACCTGACTTCGGAGCCCCTGCTCTGGGCCACTGACAACCCATGGAGTTAGTGTAATAATAGAAGTTTCTACACAATTATGAGGAAACATGGAATAAGCATCAAACATCTTTCGGGGAAAACTTGTAGAGTAGTATAAAGATGAGAAAATGTGAAGTATAAATATAATGTCAATAAGTGTCAAAATAAAGATCAATGTGAGCATTGATAAATGAATGGAAAAGACAGATTTCTGCCTCAGAGCCTATTAAGGCTGGGTTTTACAAGTAGCTGCCTTTTCATTATTGGCTACACAATTCAATCCTATATCATCTAGTATCTTTACTCTTATTTTAGCAGTTAATCGTATATTGACATTCTTGCTTCTTATCAAGCTATTTTCTCCCTGTGAGTCGCCTCCATATATAATCAGCTCATAAAAAGCAAAACGCAACATGTTTGATCGTTTCTTGATTTTGGTTTTTGTATTCCTGATTGAGGTACATACTAGCATACTAGGCAATAAGTACATGCTTGAGTTGAATTGACAGCCATTTATTTAAAGTTGATTCAGAGTGGTAAATACATGAGATAAGCATAGAAGATCCAACAAGTGGGCAATAGAGAGTCCACAAAGCATAAAAAAATTTTTTTTTTAATATTTAAAATTATAATCTGAGAAAAATGTCTAGAAGTAAAAGAATATCTGAATCTACATATTGAAAGGAACATACAGAGCTGAGACTGGAGAGTTGGCAAGAACCAATCATGTTCGTCCTTATAGTAGGCCACTATAAGAAATTTAAATTTTGTTCTAAGTGTAATAGGAATCCCTTGGAGGATTGTAATCAGAAGCACCACTGCTTACACAAAATGGAGAAGTAAAAATGTGTGTGTGGGGCTTCCCTGGTGGCGCAGTGGTTGAGAGTCCGCCTGCCGATGCAGGGGACGCGGGTTCGTGCCCCGGTTCGGGAAGATTCCACGTGCCACGGAGCGGCTGGGCCCGTGAGCCAAAGAAAAAAGTGTGTGGACCTGAAAAAAAAATGAAATATGAGAATTAAGAAATGGTTTTACTTTACAACATAAGGCCTTCTTGCTTCCACTGTAGTTGTGGGAATTCCCTCATATTCCCTTACATGGAACCTCCTTTTCTTTCCATCTATCAAAAGAGACTAACTTTATACCAACATTTTTTTTCCAATATAGGCTTTTACACGATATTAAATATAGTTTCCTGTGCTATACAGTAGGTCCTTGTTGTTTATCTATTTTATATATAATAGTCTGTATCTGTTAATCACAAATTCCAAATTTGCCCCTCTCCCACCATACCAAACTTTTTGGCATGGCGTTTTGGGGGACCAAGAATAGCAAGCAATTTGGGGACTAAGAGTGTGAAATTAGCACTACAATTGTCAAGATAAGCCTGGAAAGCACAGTCATATGATAGGCAGGGGAAGTAGCTGGGTAATCAGAAACCAGTTGCCAAGGTAGAATGAGACCCAAAATTACAACTCAGGGCTGGGGATGAAAGGATATGAAGAGGAATATTCAGAAAACAAAGCCCAGGACATGGTCTAGAACTCTCTATATTCAGCATACACTGGAATATCAAACATGAATCTAGTAAAGGGAAGGGGGGGTAGAAGTGGGATCAGAGAAAGAAACAATCAGAAAAGTTTTTGAAAATCGATGATTTCCACCCAAAACTATACCTTAGCGGGTGGGGAAATATTAATAGGTTTCCCTGTCAAAATTTTGTCACTTTAATATCAGTGTTTATTTGATCTCTTCTTTGGATTTTTTTCACATTCTTAATTTTTCATTCTCTACCTCTCAAATTGTGTGTAATTTTCTGCAAGATTGAAATTCCTTTTTTTAAAAAATTGCCATTTGCAGCAATGTGGCTAGACCTAGAGAATATTATGCTTAGTGAAATAAGTCCGATAGAGAAAGACAAATACTATATATATCACTTATATGTGGAATCTAAAAAATACTTTTAAATGAATGTATATACAAAACAGAAACAGACTCACAAATACAGAAAACAAACTTATTGTTACTGAGGGGGAGAGGGAAGAGAGGAGGGACAAATTAGGGGTATGGGATTAACAGATACAACACTGAAATTGTTATGTGGAAGGTCTTGGTCCTGACAACATGGGATATTAAGCTAGTGTGGACCAACTCTTACTACAAGTATATTAAAATGCTGTATAAAATAATATAAAACTAATTACATAGTCAAGATAGAAAGAAAGGAAGAAAGAACAAAAAGAAAGGGAAACCACAGAGGTCAAGAACAAAAAGTGAATTAAAAAATCAGAGCAGTAAACTCCAGTTACCCTGTAGTAACCTGGAAAAGTGGGATACTGGAACCGGGTGTAAGGTTTAGGACTGGAAACTGGGATTGATTGTCCATACAGGGAAAAAATGCATGACTCTCAACTTGAAAAAGGCAGAGTGCTGGAACTGGGACTTTGCCAAGATGGTCTGTTAAATCCATGACAAAGGAACAGGAAAAATGTTATCCAAATGGCCCACAGAAGTTGCAAAGAAGCTCTGTACCTAATACTGGATGGACTAAATCTCCAATGGGGGAATAAAACTCTAGACTACCCAAATGAAAATATGGGATCCATATATTTACTACCCCTAAGGTACAGAAATCCCCAAACTGGTCCAGGACTCACAAAATTTCTCAAACCCTGGCAAGAGAAAATGTAAAACATCAAAATAAGAGTGACTCCCATAGGTCGAGGCACTAAGATGAGGAAAAATGAACATTCTATATCCCTCCCCCCCCCCCCAGAATGAGCCCATAATATTCAAAAGAGATGAAGAAATGAACCAGCATGAGGTGGAGCTCATACACACAACAATGGGTAGAATTTGTGTGCTAACAACCAGGTATAAAAGCAAATCAGAAAGAGACTAGATATTTAAGTTTAAAATGATTAAGGAATTGACACCAAAAAACATAATTCTTAAAAGGAAAAATGGACAAATTGGACCTCATCAAAACGTAGGACTTCTGCTCTGCAATAGACTCCATAAAGAGAATGAAAAGATAAGCTACAGAAAATATTTGCAAACCACATAGCCAATGAAGGACTTGTATCTAGAATATATAGGAACTCTCAAAACTGAGCAGTTAAAAAAAAATCCAATTAGCAGAAACTAACACAACATTGTAAAGCAACTCTACTCCAATAAAAATTAATTTTAAAAAATCCAGTTAGAAAATAGGCAAAAGACATGAACAGACATTTCACCAAAGAAGATATGCAGATGACACGTGCACCAAGAAAGTGCTAAACATCATTAGCCACTAGGGAAATGCAAAGCCTAACAACAATGAGATATCACTAGGCACCTATTAGAATGCTGGGGAGGATGTGAAGAAACTGTATCACTCATACAGTGCTAGGAATATTAAATGATATAGCCCCTCTGGAATACAGTTTGGCTATTTCTTTTTAAACTAAACATGCAGCTAACATATGACCCATCAATTGAACCCTTGGGCATTTATTCCAGAGAAATAAAAACCTATGTTCGCACAAAACCTGTACAGAAATACTCATAACAGCTTTATTCATATTAGCCTAAAACTGGAAATAACCCAGATATTCTTCAACTAGTGAATGGTTAAACAACAATGGTATATACCATAGAATATTACTGAGCAATAAAAAGGAGTAAACTATTAACACACATACAACTTGGATGGATCATGAGGGAATTATGCTGAATGAAACAAGCTAATCTCAAAGGTTATATACTGTATTAATCCATGTATATAGCATCTTGAAATAACAAAATTATAGAAATTATAGAGAACAGATTTGTGGTTGCCAGGGGTTCAGAACAGGGTGGATGAGTGAGGGAAGTAGGTATGGCTCTAAAGAGCAGCATGAACCTCAGGGTGATGAACAATTCTGTATCTTCACTGTGGTGGTTGTTACACAAAGCTATACATATGATAAGATTGCATAAAACTACACACACACACACGCACACGCACACACACACACACACACACACTGGTGAAATCTGAATTAAACAAATAGTTAAAGATATACAAGAAAGGAAAGAAACCACAATAAAGAAAATCTGGCAGGGGACTTCCCGTGACTTCCCCAGTGGCGCAATGGGTAAGAATCCACCTGCCAATGCAGGGGACACAGGTTTGATCCCTGGTCTGGGAAGATCCCACATGCCGCGGAGCAACTAAGCCCATGCACCACAACTACTGCTCCACAACAAGAGAAGCCACTGCAAGGAGAAGCCCGCGCACCACAACGCAGAGTAGTCCCCACTTGCCACAACTAGAGAAAGCCTGCGCACAGCAACGAAGACTGAACACAGCCAAAAATAAATAAAATTAAATCTTTAAAAATAAAAAAAAGAAAATCTGGCAGATTTTTCTTTTAAAACTTGTAGAAGTAAAAATTATTATCACTGAAATAAAAAGCATAAAAGGTATGTTAAACAGCTTATTAGACATAGGTGAGAAAGAATCTGTTACCTAGAAAATAGATTTTTGTAAATCACACAGAATGTAGTACAGACAAATGAAAGAGATGGAAAATGCATGGCAGAAGCTAAGAGAGAGAAGATACAATGAGAAGATACTATGATGCCTCTAATAGGAGTCCCTGGAGAAGGAAATAGGGGGAGAGACAATGCTCAGAGCCAACAGATCGAATTTTTCCATACTTAAAGAAAGATGTAAGTTATCACATTGAAGGACCAAGCAAGGAAAAAAAAAAAATCCACACACAGTCAAATGGTGGTGAAAGAATCTACAGAATACCAGAGATAAAGAGAAAGTCTCAAAAGCAACCAGAGGCAAAAGACATATTACCACAGAAGAATAACTATTAGACTGACAGCAGACTTCTCATCATCAACAATAGGATCTTAAAGACTAGATTAATATCTTCAAAGAGCTAAAAGAAAATAACTATTTAACTTAAAGTTATACACTTAACTAAAGTATCTTTTAAAATAAGGCTAACATAAAGACATTTTCAGACTAAC
Organism: Aethalodelphis obliquidens; assembly: GCF_003676395.1. Classification (NCBI taxonomy): domain Eukaryota; kingdom Metazoa; phylum Chordata; class Mammalia; order Artiodactyla; family Delphinidae; genus Aethalodelphis; species Aethalodelphis obliquidens. Next base: position 24,941,380 of record NW_020837956.1, read on the forward strand.
AGAAAGTTTATTACTCACAGGCTATCACTGGAAGACCTATGATAGTTACTTCTTCCTGAAGTGTCAGAAGAAAGATGTTGAAACAAAAGCGAAGAAATGAGATGCAAAAAAAAAAAAAAAAAGAGAGAGAGGTAAATTGGTAAACATGTGGATTAAATCTATACAAATATTCATTTGTGAAAACAACATTGGTAACATTAAAGACTGATGGGGGTTAGAAACAAAGTACAAATAAAATACCACTCAAGAATAACATGTCAATGGGAGGTGGAGTGACCAAATTTAAAGACTCTAAGGCCTATGCATTGTTTGGGAAGAGGATAGAACTCTTGGTTAACTTTAAACATTGCTAAGACAACTGTACATGTTAAATATTAACAATAACCAAAAAAAAAAGTCTCTAAAAGTGTAGATATATAATTATATAACTTCCCAACCAACAGAGGAAAGAAGAGGACTTTAAAAAATCAAGACAGTAGATGACAGAAAAAGAGAAAGAAAGAGCAGGGTATAGAGAAAATATAAAATAACTTGCTAAAATTAATACCAAATATATTAGTGATTAAAACAAAAGAAGAGGGATTCTATCTCTCCATTAAAAGTCAGCAATTCTCAAATTGGATTTTAAAAGAACAAAGTTCTGCCATATGCTGATGAAAACAAAGGGATGATAAAATACCAGGAAATTATGCATATTTTAAAAACTGGCACACCAATATTATTATTATACAGAGTAAATGTTAAAGCAAAAGAATTATTAGTGATAAAGAGTATCATTACTCAATGATAAAAGGAATCATTCTCTGTTTTGTTCCATGCTGTTTTTTCACTGTCTTTAACAATGCCTAGCACATAGTGGGTGCTCAGTAAATGAATGGTTGAATTTATTAGGTCATGAGAATGACACAGACCTAACATCTTAGCCTTAAAATATATAGAGAGCAGAGCTTGACAAAATTCTGAAGAAAACTGATAAATCTATAACACTGGGAGGTTTTTAACATTTCTCACACATGAAACAATAAGATCAAACACAAATTTAGTTAAAGATACAGATGATTTTTATAACTGACTTAACAACTTCAATCTAATGAGCATGTAGAGGACACTACACCCAACAATTATAGAATACATAATTTTTAAAGATCAGTTATAAAGTTATATAGAAAACATTTATAAATATTAACTATGCATAAGACCACAAAGGAAGTCTTCACAAACACTAAAGAATTTATATATAGACCATGTTTTCTGAGTACAATATGATAAAGTTAGAAATAAATAAAAATATATTTAATGTTTGGAAATTTTTAAACACTTTTATTAATTTAGTCTTCAAAGTATAATTATGAATATGAAATACATAGAAAATAAATGGCAATGAAAGCATTGCATATCAAACTCGTAGTACAAATAGCACAAAAAGAAAATTTATTGCTTCATAGGTATATTTTTAAAAGAAGTATGAAAATTAATATTAGAAAATGAATGGAGTAAATATCTAATGGAGTAAAATATCTAAGATTTAATAAAATATGGTAGACAAACTTCTGGTAAGGTTGATCAATGAAAAAAGAGAAAGTACAGGGGCTTCCGTGGTGGCGCAGTGGTTGAGAGTCCGCCTGCTGATGCAGGGCACACGGGTTCGTGCCCGGGTCCAGGAAGATCTCACATGCCGCGGAGCGGCTGGGCCTGTGAGCCATGGCCGCTGAGCCTGCGCGTCAGGAGCCTGTGCTCCACAACGGGAGAGGCCACAACAGTGAGAGGCCCGCGTAACGCAAAAAAAAAAAAAAAAAGAGAAAGTACAAATAAACAATATTGGAAATGATATAAAGATACAATTACAATAATAAAATTCTCCAATCAAATTAGTGCCAATAAATTTGAAAACAAATGACATGGATTTTTAAGATAAATTATTAAATTTAACTTGAGAAGAATAGAAAATATTACTAGTTCTATAATTATGAAAGAAATGGAATAGTAGTTAAATCTACCACAAAGAATACATGAGGTTCATATTATTTTGCAGGAGAGTTCATTTCCAGAAAATGAACTGAAAAATGGAAAGTTCATTTTAGGAGGCTAGTGTATCCTTGATACCAAAACCAGACAATGACTGTACAAGAAAGGAAAATATAGGTCAACCTTGGTTATGAACATAAATGTAAAAACTCCTACACAAAATAATAGCAATCCAAACCCAGGAATGTAGTTTTTAAAAAGATTATGACCAGTTGGGTTTATCACACAAATACAATGATGAATTACCATAAGAAAAAAAATCTATTATTTCATTTCAACACATTAATAAATTAAAGAAGGAAAACCACATGATCATCTCAGAGGATACAGGAAAAACACTCAATAAAATTCAACATCCACTTATGATTTTTTTTAAAAACCACAAAACGCTTAGCTAACTAGAAATAGAAGGAGACTTCCTACCCTGAAAAAGAGTATTTATCAAAAACCTGAAGCAAACGTTATAGTCAATAGTGAAATGTTTAGAAGCATTTTTTAATTCAGAAAAAAAAGACAAGGACGACCATTATCACCACTTCTATTTAACATCGTCCTGGAGGTCCTGTGAAAGAAACAAATAAAATGTGAAAGAATTGGAACCAAAGAAAAGAACTATCATAGCATGTTAATCACAGTTGTTTCAAACTCCTGGTCCTGGTCTGATAATTCCAACACCTCTGCTGTCTCTGAGTCTGGTTCTGACGATTGCTCTGTCTCTTCAGACTGTGTTTTTTTGTCTTTTAGTATGCCTTGTAATTTTTTGTTGAAAGCCAGACATGATATACAAATAAAAGGAACTGAGGTAAATAGACCTTTGGGGTGCAGTTTTATATTTATCTGGCTGGGGGTTACCATTTGCTGTAACTGTAGGTGTCAGAGGCTAAAATTTCCTCTGTTTCTGTCTGCCCTGTTGTCTTTAGGTTTCTCTAGAGACTTCTTAAATAACGTCTGAGACACACAATTCTTCCATCTGTGTTCTCCTGTTATTATACAAAGGTCTTATTGATGTGGTGGTCAAGGGTAGGGAGATAGGAATATTCTATAGCCTATGATTAGGTCCCAGATTTTTAGTGAGCCTTGCCCCCTGGGCTGTGACCTTCACCAGTGCTTCTCGGTTTTATTTTACTTTTTCCCCCTTAAGTGAGACAGGAAGGTTAGCAGGGGCTGGAGTTAGGTATTTCCCATCCTTCAGGTTAGTGGGTCTCTGGTAAAACCCCAGTCAGTTAGGCTCTGGTAAAACAGTTTCTCTTGAGGGCAGGCCTTGTTAAGAACAAATGCTCTGGGCATACTTCAAAACAGAGTTTAAAACCTCTGTACCAAGACACCAAAACCACAGTTAAAAGACAAGTTCCATGTTGGCAAGGTTGTGGAGAAATACACTGCTGGTAGATATCTAAGAGAGCACAATTTCTCTGAAGAACCATTCAATGCTATCCAGTAGAATTGAATACATGTATATCCTAGACCCCAGCGGTTCCACTCTTAGATCTAAACTCGGTACCATTTGCCTTTTTCAATGTGGTGTTGCTTGCAAGGATGATGCAAAAGCAAATGTGGGTAAAATGCTGGTGATTTAGCACAGATTAAGGCTGTGGTCCCAAACTGTTCTGGTTGTTGTTGTATTTTTTATTGTCAGGCACTTGAAATAAAATCATCACCACCACCATCATCATCATCACCATCAACATCACCCAGTTGTACTTATGAATTTTACTGATGAAGCAGTAAAAATTAATAAATTTTCTTAAATAAAGCTCAACTCTGGAGTACATGTCTTTTGAATATTAATATCCTGCAAGATGAAATGGAAAATACGCATAAAACGTTTCTGTACATGAGGGTAGTTGGTTCCCTCTCACGGAAAAACACTTGTGCTTTTTTTTTTTTTAATTCTTTTTTTGAGCTATGAGCTGAACTAGCTGCTTTTTTCATGGAACACCATTTCTACTTGAAAGAAAGACTGACAAACTATGGTTATTCAGACTTGGGATTTTGGCAGGCATTTTCTCATAAATGAACAAAGTGGGCCTGTCACTTCAAGGGAAGAAACTGACTGCATCTGTTGCCAATGATAAATTTTGAGCTTTCAAGCAAAAGTTAGAATTTTGGAAAACTTAACATCCACTACTATGACCTTGAGAGTTTCCCAGCTTTCAGAAACTTCTATGATGAAGTCAGTGGTAATATAAATAAATGTGCTTTTTTGATACTGTATAATGAAATCTGTCGATGTTTGTAAGACATATAATTCAGTGAAGCAATGTTTTCCAAATGACCAAGAAAGATCAATGGGTTTTATGTGTAACAGAGTATGAGAAGTTCATTGACACTATTTCAGATTCCACACTGCAACCTTTATGAAACTATTATTTATTGACTTTTGATTTAGTATCTTTGATGAAGAGTATCCAAAGTTATCTTTAAAGGTTATTAAAATACTCTTCCCTTCTCCAACTACATACCTATGTGAGGCCTATTTTTCTTCATATATTTCAACAAAGACAACATATTGTAACAGTCTGAATGCAGAAGGAGATATAATTTCCATCAAGCCAGGCATTAAAGAGATTTGCAAAATGCAAAACAATGACCTTCTCACTAACTTTTTTGGTAAAATATAGTTATTTTTCATTAAAAACACATTATTTATGTTAAACACAATGGATTTGTTGTTAAATAAATATTTTTTTAATTTCTCAGTTTTAACTTTAAACACCATACACATCAATAGATATATCTACACAAACAAAAGCTATTTGGGGTCCTTAATAATTTTAACAGTGTAAAAGAATTATGAGAGCAAAACTTGGAGAACCACTGCCCTAAAGAAAACTATCTCCCATACGTTCCCCAAGAGACATGTACAAGCTTATTCACTGCAGACATGTTTGTGATTAAAATTTTTTTAAATTACTTAAAGTCTATCAATAAGGGAATGGATACACACATTTTGAAACAGTCATATAATAAAATCTGTCTCTGAAATTAAAATGAATGAACTAGATTTATATGTACTGATGTGGATGATTCTGAAACATGTTGAGAGACATTTTTAAATGTTTCAAAAGGAGAGGTACAGAATGATACCATTTACATACATTTCAAAAACAGAGAGAAGGACATTATTGCTTATGGATACATCCGTGTGTAGTAAGAATACATACCCTTGGATGTGGATACAAAGGAAGATACATATCAACCTCCGGACACCAGTGGTGAGTAAGGCCAGAGAACGCGGGGGAAGATTCGAACATATATGTAAATTATTTAGAAAAATATGTGAAGTAGTAAGTATGGCACAAAGTTAGTATTTGTTAATCAGCATTGTTCTGTACATTTCTATTCATTTGAAACATTCTAGTGTTAAAATATACTTATTTTTAAATGCCTCTGTACATTTGCCATCAGTTAGTAAAGAAAAATGCAACTGGCTGGTTCCCAGGGGAATTCGTTTTCCCCATCCGGGGCTGGACAGCCAGCTGTCCTCTTTTGCCGGCTGCTTATTGACCCTAATAGATGACTCGGGATATTTGAAGGGTAATGTCTTTTCTGTCTGCAAAGCTCTTGATCCTGGGTGTCTCAGTCATGGCTGCAGAGGAAATTCTCCCTCAGATTTCTTACAGAACTCCTGCAGCTGTCAGGCAGGGCAAGAAGCCAGCAAACCCAGAGAACAACTTGAGCAGGCATCAGCATAGTTCCCGCTTGGGGCAGGACTCCCAACACAGAGTATTCTGTTCCTTTTCCTTTTCCTTCTGAAGCCAGAGAGCAAGCCTTTGATTCATGTGGCAATGATATCATGTAGCCTGCTGGGTGTAGCTGAGCTCTGGGCGTGCATCTGGGAGGCACCTAATCCCCCTCGCACTCCCTGGAGCCTGCTGAGCCCCACTGGATAATTTCATGGTACAGCCGAGATGATATTTTTACCTTTAAATTCATAATTCAGCCCAGAAGCCACTCAGCTTCCCGGAATTTTTATTAAGAATACCCTCAGCAATAATTTTCAGACTTCATAGCCTCTGATAAGGAGGAAAGAGCTTGATATTCCGGTTTTGTTTCTGTTTGAAGAGCATATCCCCAAAGGAGTCGTATGTGTCCCAGATTCAACACAGCTGTTAATTAGAGCTGAGAACACTTGGTTGACCCCGGTGCGGCTAATTGCTAGAACTGAGAAGCGTCTCTAAGGGCCTCATATGATAACAACTGAAAATTGTACTGAGCATCACCTAACGCTTCTGGAACCAGTTCAGGATGGGAAGCAATAGGCTCCCTGCGGTTCCTGGCGCGGGAGAGGCAGCTATGTGCTGAAGGAGCAGTATGAAGTATTCTCTTCAGCGATTAGAACACCCACATTTCACTCTGGATGTGTGACTTGAGGCACTGTGCTCGGAAGGGCTTATCAGAGAGTCAGAACTGTACAGCAGAGCATATGTGGCCTACTTCGGAGGAGTTCCACCACTCCTGTGACATCTCACCCCAGTACCAGCACCTCCACTGCCTCCCGGCCGGTGCAGCACAACAGGCTGTAAGACAACTCCTGTTGGGACCCTTGACCAGGTTCTGACGTGCAGCTGATGCAATCATTCTGTTTCCCCATCTTAAAATGACAAGTCTAGCTCTCAGAATGAGAAAAATGTATCGAAATCCCCTAGTTTCCAGTCTGGCACACACGAGTGTGACCACTTTGTCTCCCCCTCTTTGCTCTGTGGGCAGAGAAGACAGTGGAAATAACCAGAAACAGGAAGGTAGGCTGACAGATAGAGAGGGCAAGAGCTGGGCCCAGTGGGAAAGAAGAGGAGATAACAGAGGCAAGTAAAGTGAGGCAGAAAGTTAGAAAGACAGCCAGAGGGCAGTGGTTAGGGAAAGGAGAAAGGGGAGAAGAGGAGGCACGAAGGGTGGAAGAGGAACGTAAAAGAGACGGCCAATTAGAGACAGCAGAGAGGGGGCCCCACCTCCTTTCCCCCAGGTCCTGCGAGACAGTAAAAATCAGCAGAGCTCACCATGAGTGTTTTGGCCTTCTCAGCCAAGAGGCCCAAAATATACGCCAGATAGTTCAGAGCTCTGGACAACTCTACTCCCTCGGCCTGGCCCAAGGAAGGTCACCTGGAGCCAGCAGTGTAAGGAGAGACTCATGATCCCTTTTCCAGAAGAGGTCCAAACCGTGGGTCCAGTTCCAGGAAGTGACAGCAGCAGAAAGTAACCCAGAGTCAGCCTTGTCCAGAGCCGGAGAGGGGAAAGACCCAAAGGGAGTTGGAGGAAAAGGGATCAATTTCATTTGCTTCTAGACCAAGACTGGCTGAGGATGGCGCCCTGTTCCAAAGACAGCCAGGGACCCCACATCGCTTGAGTCCCTAATTGGACCTTTCAGATAGTTTTCCTCCTAAGGGACACCTCTCAATAACAAATGTGCATGGAGGAGGCCCTGCGTGCTCAAGCCTGTTGTGGGCAGTAGTGGGGGAAACAGGGACAACAAAGGAAGCTGCTGAATGCAGGCAACGTGCTGGAGAAGAAAATCTAACACACAAGGAACCACAGTGTGCAACAGAGAAGAGCAACAAATGACGGGGTGGTGCAGGCTCAGAGTCTGTAGGAACTGGAAGGGGTGGCAGGGAGGGCTAGAGTAGTCAGGGAGACTTCACGGAGGAGGTGGGACTTGAGGACGAGTGGAGCCCTTCAGGGTAAATACAGGGGCAGGGTGCCTTGCTTGGATAAACTAACAAGGTTGACGTCATTCGCTTGGAAGGCCCATTTTAGAGAAGGATGAGAAACCATGGTCCTTTATTACCATAAATTTACATGGAGATTTATATTTTGAGACTTTTCATATAAATGTTCATAATTGCTCCTCATAAGGCTTTTAAGAAATAATTTTTATTTTCAGAATTGAAAAATATCTTAGATTTTATATAGTCCAGGCTCCATACATTACATTTGAGGAAATGATTCCCCAAGAGGTCACATGACTAACTCAAGGTCATGTAGTTAAGTAGCTCCAGGACTGTAACTCAGGTCATTTTTATTTTTTTTTCTTTTGGCCGCACCACACAGCTTTTGGGATCTTAATTCCCCAACCAGGGATTGAACCCAGGCCCACGGCAGTGACAGCACCAAGTCTCAACTACTGGACTGCCAGAGAATTCCCTAACTCAGGTCTTATTATTCTACTCAAATAGACTTACCAAAAAGTATATAGATGCAATTTTGTTTTAATTTATACAGAATTATTTCCTATAATAGAGAATTATACTTAAAAAGAATAATTTTGTATGTATTGTTTCCTTATAGTAAAAGAAATATATGATCATCACAGAAAATTTAGAAAATATAGGTAAGCCAAAAAAATTAAAATCCTCCATAATCACAGCATCCAGTTTGTAGACTTTGAAAGTTGTTAAAAGTATGTATTATTTTCATTTGTCCTTCACATATAGATAGCTTTATTTCAAGAGAAAATGTCTCTGGTCCTCTTTAAGGAGAAGCATGTTAAACAGGATAATGTAGTGGAAAGAGCACAGTATTTGGAGGCCAAAGATCTAGGTTCAAGCCCTGGTCAGTCATGACTATCTGTGTGATTGTCCATAAATCAATCAACTTTCCTGTGCTTTAGTTTCTCATTTGCAAAATAATGGGGTTTCAGGGATGCATTACTTAGCTTGCTAAAATGTCTTTCTGGGACTTTAAAATCAAGCCTTGTAAGCTTAGAACAGTTAATTAAAACAAAACAAAACGGTATCTGATGTTTTTAAAGGAATGTAACAGCATGTTAAAATAGGGCTCTTCCTTTCTCAGGGTTTTGGCTGAGGCTCCAAAGCTGAGAACAGTAGGTTTATGTCTCTCTCCACTCATAGACATCCTAAGTGAGATACAAGACTGTCTAGGCAAGACTTGCAAAGAGATGCCTAGAGCTGGCTCTACCATGTTTAGATCTTCACACACCTCCAGGCTTTGCAAGCGAAGGCTAAGAGAAGGGATCGAGTGATTCCACTGGAAAAAAAGTCTTTAGCAAAAGGCAGACTGCGGCACCTGGGGCATCAGAGCAAAGCCAGTGGGTCCCAGAGGGAACAAGCTTCACTACAGAAACAATATAGAAGTCTGTGTCATGAGGATATGAGGAAGAGAGTTGGACTTGAGTTATCCTATAGACTCGACAAGGCCCTTCTAGATGACTCCAACAACGGAGACACTGCCAGGGGTGGGGGAGGCTGCTGGAATCCAGGTGATAAGGGAGGAATTTTAAGAACCTACCTGAAGTGGGTATTGTCTAGGCAATGCTATAGTAGGATATCCCAGGGAAGAAGGGTCTCTAAATGAATCCTCAAAATCACCCCACCAGAGAAACACCCGTTAGATCTGCCACTCACAGAGGGCTCTGTTCTTACAACTGCAAGAGCTATTGAAGACCATGCCTCTTTCTCTAATCCCTCCTCTCTCCTGGGCTCAGCTAGTGCAAGAGGAGGTGAAAAAAGAGAAGAAATGACTGTGAACCCCGCCTCTTCACCATATGTTTGCAAGTCTGGTTGAGGCCCACACTAGTGGAAGGGAGAACTTTAACTGGGATAAGAAGTTGAAGTTTTCATATTAGATTGGACTGAACTTTTCAATACCCCTGGGTAGGGAAGAAAGATTGGAGAGAGCAGTTTTAAAGGGCCAGTTATAAGATAGAACAAAGTTGCTTTTTGCTCAAGTCCTCCCAAGTCCAGCTTGTTTATTATACTAAATACAGGTGGATAACTTCGGAGAGTTGAGAGAGGATTGATTGCAAAGGGGAGGGGTACTTGTGCCCAGATCCCAATTAAGAGGCTGTTGTCTAGAAATTAGGCAAAAAGGTAATGGTAAATCTAGCAGGAATTAATGATTGCTTAGATGTGGAAGAAAAGTAAGGTAGATGGCTCATATAAGCTTGTAACGTTTCTAGTCTGAGAGACTGGAAGATGGTGACAATGGAGAGTAATGCCACTTCTACAGATAAATATGTACTCTACAGAGACTTCACACTTAGGTCAACAATGCCACATTTTTGGAACTATTCAATTGAGTTCCTCCTGAGCCAATGGTCTCTGAGCCAATTTATGAGTCATATAAAAAATCAATCTCATTACTGTTCATGTATCCACTTTTCATTTAATCCATCATTTAACAAACTTTTGTTAAGCATTTCCTATGCATTATGCGCTGTGCTAACTAGTGCAGAGAAAAATTTGCAGGACACAGGGTCAGTCCTCAAGTCACTCACAATCTATCTGCTCCACCCACTCCAGTTAAATATTGGGGTAACCCTGGGTTTTGTCGTCTTACCCCCCTTTAACTCCCTAATGTCATTGTTTTTGTACAGAAAAGAGTATTGTGTAAAATGGGTATGTGCCACCTTAAGTATATGACCTTACTTCCATTTGCCCATTTGTCTATTTTGCTTTTTGTCCTACAGAATTTAGGCTATTACGACTACATGGTCCAGAAATTTGACCTCTGTCCAAATACGCACTTTCTAAATGTAAGCAGACACTCAAAATCAGTCTAAAAATCATTGGCACAAAAAGTACCCAAACAGGCCCATACAACTGTGTTCTCTCCCACACGCTCTCTTTAACACACATATATACACACGCACACTTGTTCACGCCACTCAGATTCAGTTCAATCTGATAGCAATATGTATCTAGTACTCAGAATATCAAAATTTGGTGCTAAGTCCTCTAAGGGATATAAATTTTAGAAACACAGTTCATTTTTTTCAGAAGCCCACAACTTAGTAGGAGAAATAGATACATTTATAAATAGACATATGTGGTACAAAGTAAAGTGTGAAGTGACATAATAAAAGAATAAACAACTAATTGTAATAAATTAACAAGGGAGAAAGAATCTATACGAACCCCTTATATTTATGTTGCTTGTTTTCTGGACCTCAGGCACAGAGATCTGAGTTAATCATACTCTTCAATGTATTCAGCAAACATCCTTTGAGCACCTACTATGTGGCAGGCACCTTTCTAGGTACTGACGATACACAACTTTTATTCAAGTTGTGGCAATGGAAAGAATTAAAGCAGGGTGGTGGCAGAGCACATCATTAGATGGCTCTTTAGTTGGGTGACAGAAAGAGCTTCTCTAAGGATATGATTTTTTTTTTAATTTTTTTTTTTTGTGTGTGGTACGCGGGCCTCTCACTGTTGTGGCCTCTCCCGCTGTGGAGCACAAGCTCCGGACGTGCAGGCTCAGCGGCCACGGCTCACGGGCCCAGCCGCTCCGCGGCATGTGGGATCTTCCCGGACCGGGACGCGAACCCGTGTCCCCTGCATCGGCAGGCGGACTCCCAACCACTGCGCCACCACGGAAGCCCATAAGGATATGATATTAAAGCAAGACCCGAATGGCAAGAAGGAGCCCACCCGGAAAAGGAAGATCAGAAGGACAAGCATCTCAGACAAGGGGAACAGCTATTGCAAAGGCCCCAAGCAAGGATGAGTTTCACGTGCAGCAGAGACTAAGAGAAGGCACATGTCCCTGGAACACTGTGGGCAAGGTGGGGAGACTGGAAGGAGATGAGGCTGGAGAGGTGGACAGTGACCAGATAACTAAGGCCAGGCTTTTAAATAATATAAAGTTCGGCTGATCCTTAAATGACTGTGCATGCGTGCACACACAAACACACACACACACACACACACACACACACACGTTCCAAAAATGTTTCAAGCATTGGCAGAACTGGTGGAATCTATGAGTACTTGGAAGAAATAACATTCATTTGGATCAAGTTTAAAACTCATTACTTTATATTCACATCTAATACTTAATTTGACTAGGAAAATCTAAGGAACAAAAGGATATTTGCAAACTATACCTAAACTCTAAGCATTACCCATGATATCACTGAACAGAGTTTAGGAAAAGCCATGGGCTCCTAAAGAACAATTAAAAAAAAGAGAGACACCATGATAGCAAGCAGGGTGAGTGGAACAATTCCAACTATGGGGTAAAGAATGGCATTTTTTGCTATGTTTCTAATTAGGCTGGAGATGATTAAGCCACATTCTCATCATTGGTTTTGGATAAGGCCCCTCTCTTATATTGTTATTTTTCCCAATCCCTACTCCATATGTATCCTTCTGACATGTTTGAAATATGTCCTCCATGGGTATGTATCTCTGATAAATACATGGGTTATTTTCCATGAATGTGATTTTAATTAGCCAACATGGAATCGTTCTATGATACTGTTATGTCTTATTCATTTACTCAAGGCTATGTTTAAAGATCTATCCATGTTGCTCTCTGTATCTCTAATTCATCACTTCCAGTTGCTGCAGAGTATTTTGTGACAAAAATTCTTCATATTTTATTTACCCATTCCCCTAGAGATGGATACTAGGTTGCTGCACACTCTCTATATGCAGTGAACATCCTCATAAAGCTGCCCTTATACACAGAGGTGAGCCACTCAGGGGGATTACAGGGCCATAAGTGTTACTCTCACCCAACTTCTCATGGTAAGGGTAGATTGTTCTCCCGAATGAATGCACTAGTCCACATGCCCATTATATTTTCATAAATGATTTATATAGAACACAGTGAGTCTCAGAGACATATGGTGAGGTACTCAAGGTCAAATAGATAGTAAGTCTCAGGATTAAGATCCAAATCTTCTAATTCAGTTCTAAGTCTTTTTCCACTGGGAAAATGTCTTTCTGAGGAAGCTTGCCCTTACCCACATGGTTGTGCACAAGCACAGATGCAAAGTTTAGCTGAATTACTCCCTAAGGGGTATAATTACCCTTCATTGCCCCTCATTCAATGATTATTTATTGAATGGCAGCTACAGGAGACACTGCTGTTTTCCTTCATGAGGTCAAGGTTTTATTTCCGTTCATTATCAAAGCACCTACCAAGCAGGTATGTGCTAGGGATACACTCCTTCCTTTCCTAGAAGGAACTTATAATCAAATTTCCTCTCAGAACCACAGTCAACCCTAATACAGGTAGCAGATTTTCGAGAACTTTCTGTAGTACTGTTGTCTTGCGTATGCATGTCATGCTCTCAGAATCCCTCAAAGTTGATCATTTTAGCTGGTCCCTGTTCTCCATTTCCAGAGACTACAAACTCCCTTGAAGTTCAGGTCTCAAATATCCAAGTCAGTAAAGAAGAAAGTTACAAGGCCAGTGGCCAGTACCCAGTGTGTAGCACTGTGATTTTGTTGGGAGTACAATGCTTTATGAGCAAGTATGGCAGAACCATAAACTGGATCCATTTTAGCTGTGGTCGGTTATGCCCTTGGGTTTGAAATAATTACTTTCCTAGACATGTGGTTCCCAGATGAAATTCATGCTGTGATTTGATATTTTTAATGCAAAAAAATTTTTTTCTAGCAGAAATTCATCACCAGCTTGTCAAGGAATTTGATGACTAAAAATAATCTCCCCGTAGAGTGCATGAATGTGGTGTGCAGACTCGGAAAGAAAGAACACACCAGCGAGTCCGTGTGAAATGGAATGACATCACCAATGAACTGGGGACCCACTTTTTGACCTGACTGGTATCCAAAGCCTGTCCCACATGTCAAAAAAATTTTGAATCTATTAAATAATAAATGATTTCAAAGGCTTACTGTGGACACTAGCCTTGAAATGTATTAATTCCCTAAAGGCAATTACAGAGAGTCCAGCACAAGATACTCTTAAAATCTCCCTTTTGATTCTGAGATGGAATTTGCACTTGATCCATGTCTACTCTGTACACAACTAGGTGGAAGGCACTCTTCTCCCTTCAGCAAATGGTTCTCTTAGTTCCTGGGGAAAGAAACCACCCAGTTGCTTCAAAAGAAGAAGAGTACTGAAGCCGGGATTTATCCCTGGGGCATGTGAGCAGCAATGGGTAATGAAAGATGAAAGCTGAGGACACGAACAGATTTATACTGAGTCTCCATGCCCAAGGCCATTATTAAGGCTCTCAGGGCCCGGGGCCAAATTTAATCTGCAAACTTCAAACCCAGGAGTAGAAGCCAACTGGGGGCTGTCCGAGGGAGGGAACCACACAGCTATCTGGGGGAAGAGCATTCTGTGCTTGGGCGGACATTTCTGCAGCTGGAGGCAGCAGCTCGTGGTTTCGAGGAAGTGCCTTGCTGGGTATGGTTGAGGACAAAAAGTGGCAGCAGCTATCTCACCAGGCTAGTTCTGCAATGTAGTTCTAAGAGTTGTTACTACAACGTTAGCCTAAAGCCCGTTTCTTCCAGCCTTTCCAATGCTTAGATGAGCTACTTAATAAATCCCTTTCTGCCTAAACTAGTGAGTATGGATTTTATCATTGAAACCAGGAACTCGGCCCAATTTTAGAATCAGTCTTAGGGTTTTCCTTTGTGCTATTTAGTGTATCCTACTGCTTTATCTGACTTATCAGTTTAAATGAAATCTTTTGACCCCCTGGCTATAAAAGATTAGGAAATATCAGCATAATTATCCTTCTCAATGTTTATTATACAACTTCCTGCTGGCCCCAAAGTCTCCAAGTTTGGGGCAGCTAGCTTTCCTAAATAATCCCTGTGGATAGTCATAATCCTAAATACCAAATCTAGACTTCTTGGTGCCCGGTAGTCTCATTATCCGCCCCACAAACAAGATGCTAGCACAGTAGGAAGGAAGAGCACTGGGGGGAGGATGAGGGATCCTTCCACTGAAACTCAAACCTACTCTGTGTCCAGCTGATTACCCAGGTCCTGGTATGTCTCTCCACAGGATGATGAGAAGATAGAGGACTACTCACCTCATCTCTTCTTGCTGACCCCTGGCGTGTAGGTTTCTTCAATAAAATCTGATCTTTAAGCCATACTGCATGATGTTGACCCTATTTCATCATGTTTCTAAGCCCTGTTTCACCATGGGTGGTGACCACAAAAGGACGCACCTTACATTACAGTGAAGATCATTTCTCAGGATGTAAAAACCCCATAAGTCATCACAGAAGAGATCCATAACTGCAGCTTCGTGAATAAAAAAAAAATCAATAAAGCAACAGTTACTCTAAGCAAAATCCAATGACAAACTGGGGGAATATTTGCACCTCGTATCACAAAGGGCTTATTTCCTTAATATATTATATATATTATATAATATTATTATTATTATATATTATATATATTATATATATTATATAATTATATAATATAATATAATATATATTATATAATATATATATAATATAAAGAGTTCCAAATCAATAAGACCAACCCTCAATAGGCAAATGGGCTAATAAAATGGATAGACATTTTGTAGAAAAGGAAGTACAAAGGTAACACTAAGACAAGTGATTCTTAGATATACAAAAAGAGAAAATGTTATTTCAAAATATACTAAGACTCCATTTTGTACCTCCTAGAATGGCATAGACCAAAATGTATGATAGTCCATGGTGTTGACAACGATCTGGGGAAATGGGCATGCTTACTGATGGGAGTATGAATTGGTACAACCTCTAGGTATTGTTCAAATGATAAATGCACATACCCTTTTAACCCATATTCCAATCTTAGAGCTTTGTTCTACAGATACACTTGCATATATACAAACTGAATTATATACATTGCAGCACTGTTTGTGACAGCAAAATTTTTTAAATCACCTGAAAGCAGTAAGGAGAATAAGCAACTTCATCTTTGATGAAATGGCTAAGCCGCTTTCACCATGAACCTTAATATATATGAAGAAAGGCTGTTTTCTATGGTGATAATCCAACCTGAGAAAGGAGATTCAGGCAGGGAAATTGCATATTGCAGAGCTGGCAGAACTCAGCTCAAACATAAGTGGATTCCTGAGGTGCAAAACCAACAATACTTGCTTAGAACAAGAATTGGTGCAGGTCAGCTGTTGAAGTTTCCTCGGACCCTTTTGGAGACCACAGAGGGCAGGGGCAGCAGGTGAGGAAAGAAGGTTAACAGACCCACCATGGTGATGTCAGGTAGAAGAATGGCTGTCAGTAATAAGCTGCCCTGCAGTTGCTAACCTTCTCTGAAGAGGAGGAAAAGCTAGACCAGCTCACACAAGCACACATACAAACCCTGCTGATATCATGGGGGCTCGGGGAGAGGTTTGGCACTCTGCTCTGGTCCCTTCGCCACAAGAATTTCAGCAGATAGGTCGTCTCAGCAGAGGTGTCTCAGAAGACACTATTCATATCATATTCTGTGTGAACGGCGCCCCCTGGAGAGAATACAATATGGATGTTGTCCTTTGGAAATGGGTAGTGTATCAGCCCTGCAGGAAAAAGTGCCCTTACTAAAGGTGGGAAATAATCAAAAGGGGAAGAGCACAGCGCTTTACAAAAATACAAGAAAAAAGAAGGAAATCAAGAGGGAAAAATGACTAGCAGATAAAGAATAACAGCAGAAAAATCTTGCCACAAAGCCAGTGAAAATCATAACCAATCTCCATAAACTCGAGGAACTAAAGAAAAAATAACCTCTAGGGGGGCTTCCCTAGGGGGGCTTCCCTAGGGGGGCTTCCCTGGTGGCGCAGTGGTTGAGAGTCCGCCTGCCGATGCAGGGGACACAGGTTCGTGCCCTGGTCCGGGAAGATGCCACATGCCGCAGAGCGGCTGGGCCCGTGAGCCATGGCCGCTGAGCCTGCGCACCTGGAGCCTGTGCTCCATAATGGGAGAGGCCACAACAGTGAGAGGCACGCGTACCGCAAAACAAACAAACAAACAAACAAACAAACAAAAGAATATGTACCAATAAAGTTACTGGTCTTTAATGATAAAGAAAAAAAAATACTTTGAGCATTCATGCAAAATTATCAACTAATCTATAAAGGGAAAAAGTTTCAGATGAGCTTTAGACTTCTCCATAGTCACATTCAACAACAGAACACAGTGAGGCAATCCTTATAAAGAAAGGAGTGTGATCCAAGATTTTCATACTCAGCATATTTAATATAAACGCAACAGACAAATATTGTCAAACATGCCAAAAGTCAGGGAATATACAATTGTCCCTTGAATAACACAGGGGTTTGGGGCACTGACCCATGTGCAGTCAAAAATCTGCATATAACTTTTAAATCCTCCCAAATTTAACTACAAATAGCCTACTGTTGACCAGAAGCCTTACTGATAACAAAGTTGATTAACATATATTTTGTATGTTATATGTATTATATGCTGTATTCTTACAAAAAAGTAAGTTAGAGAAAAGAAAATGTTATTACTAAAAACATAAGGAAGACCCTGAGAAAACCATAATTCAAAAAGACACATGCACCCCAATGTTTATTACAAACTATTTACAATAGCCAGGACATGGAAGCAACCTAAATGTCCACTGAAAGATGAACGGGTAAAGAAGATATGGTACATATACACAGTGGAATATTACTCAGCCATTAAAAGGAATGAAATTGGGTCATTTGTAGAGATGTGGATGCACCTAGAGACAGAGTGAAGTAAGTCAGAAAGAGAAAAACAAATATCATATATTAACGCATATATGTGGAATCTAGAAAAATGGTACAGATGAGCCTATCTGCAAAGCAGAACTAGAGACACTGACATAGAGAACAAACGTATGGACCCCAAGTGGGGGAAGGGAGGTGGGATGAATTGGGAGATTGGGACTGACATGTATACACTGCTATGTATGGAACAGATAAGTAGTAAGAGCCTTCTGTATAGCATGGGTAACTCTACTCGATGCTCTGCAGTGACCTTGATGGGAGGGAAATCCAGAAAGGAGGGGATATGCGTATACATATGGCTGATTCACTTTGCTGTACAACAGAAACTAGCACAACATTGTGAAGCAACTATCCCCCGATTAAAAAAAAAAAAGAGAGAACATATATCTACAGTACTGTACTGTATTTATCAATACTGTAAGTTTACATCATGTTTACAAGATGAATTGTCTGTCAGTGCCTACATCAATATTGTTTTGCATGATACAAAACACTACGATGATCGGCTGATACTGTTCTTCCAATTACAAGAGAGGCGCACTAAACTGTAACGTAATTCTTTTAAGGTAAAGTTATAAAACAGTAAGAAAACTAACACATTATTAAGTTTATATTAAATATCACTCACCTTATGCCTAGGTAGGGATAGAATCTCCACTTCAATCCAAGTCTTGCACACAATGTTCTACACGATGAATACTTAGGTGATGATAATGATGATGATGACACAAAAATGTCTCATACAGTTCTTGCCATACAATTATTAGATTTTCACACAAACACACTCACATACATACACAGCAGATAAGTTTATTAAAGGTACAGCATGATGACTGTTTACTATTCATTAAGTGAAAGTGGATCATCATAAAGGTCTTCATTCTTTTTTCTTTTTTTAAAATTAATTTATTTATTTAATTTTGGCTGTGTTCTTCATTGCTTCAATGCTGCATTGCTGCATTGCTTCATTGCTGCTTCATTGCTGCATGTGGGCTTTCTCTAGTTGTGGGCTTCATTGCTGCATGTGGGCTTTCTCTAGTTCTCAAGGGGGCTACTCTTCGTTGTGGTGCGCAGGCTTCTCATCGAGGTGGCTGCTTCTCTTGTTGCGGAGCACGGGCTCTAGGTGCATGGGCTTCAGTAGTTGTGGCGCGAGGGCTCAGTAGTTGTGGCTCGCAGGCTCTAGAGTGCAGGCTCAGTAGTTGTTGTGCACGGGCTTAGTTGCTCCGCGGCATGTGGGATCTTCCCGGACAAGGGCTTGAACCCGTGTGCCCTGCATTGGCAGGTGGATTCTTAACCACTGCACCACCAGGGAAGTCCAACGTCTTTATTCTTGCCATCTTCATGTTGAGCAGCCTGAGGAAGAGGAGGAAGAGGAGGGGTTGGACTTGCTGTCTCAGGGGTGGCAGAGGTGCAAGAGGTGGAGAAGATGGAAGGGGCAGCAGGAGAGACAGGCATATTCAGTGTAACTTTACAGAAAGACATCATGATTTCTGCCTGACTTATTCCTTCTTCATTTCTCTTAAAATGTTTCTATACGGTACCAGTCATTCTTCCAGCATTTGCTTTAGTTTCAGTGCCCATATCATAGAAGGGTCCACGTCATAAAAGAAGTCAAAACCAGTCTTGAATAATCAAAATCCTTCTGCCAGATTGTCTAAGGTCCGTTTGTTTTCTGGCACTGCTTCTTCTACATCTTCTTCCTCATCGTCTGGCACTTGTTCCAAAGAACTCATACCCATCAAGTCATCTTCTGTTAATTCGTCCGGTATGATGTCTATTATATCTTAAATTTCTCCAAGATCTATGTCCTGAAATCCTTCACTCCCTCCCCCAACCTTTTTTGCCCTATCCACAATCTCTTTCTTGACTCCGTTGATTGGCTCTGTCATAAATCCAGTGAAGTCACACACGGCATCTGGACACAGTTTTCTCCAGCAGGAATTTATTATCTGGGGCTTGATGGCTTTCACAGCTTTTTCTCTAACAACGATGGCATCTTCATGGTGTAATCCTACCAGACATTCATGATGTTCTCTCTACTGGAGTTCTCTTCCATAGGGTTGACGATCCTTTCCAAAGAGTATTGTGTGTAATGAGCCTTAAAGGTCTTTATGATCCCCGACCTACAGGCTAAATTAGAGACGTTGTGTTTGGGGGCAAGTAAACCACTCAAACAGCTCACCTTTGGTGTTGAACTCACGGGGTTCTGGGTGGCCAGGGACATTGTACAATATCAAAAGAACTTTAAAAGGCTTACTGGAAAGGTGCTTCCTGACTTTGATGGAACCAATCCAGAAAAAGGGTTCTTATTGTCCAGGCCTTCTTGTACAATCAAAAGATTGGCAGCTGGTGTTTATCTCTTCCCTTCAAGGCTTGGGGGTTAGCAGATTTATAGATACAGGCAGTCCTGATTGTAAACCCGACTGCATTTGCACAGAACAGCAGAGTGAGCCTATCCCTTCCAGCCTTAAATCCTGGTGCTTGCTTCTCTTCCTTACTAACAAATGCCCTTCACGGCATTTTTTTTTTTTTCCAGAATAGGGAACTTTCATCTGCATTAAAAACCTGTACAGGCAGATACCCTTTCTCATCAGTGGTTTTCTTAATGGTGTCTGGGAACTTGTCTGATGCCACTTGGTCAGCAGAAGCTGCTTCTCTTGTTATCTTGACGTTTTGAAAGCCAAACCTCTTTCTAAAATTATCAAACCATCCTTTGCTGGCATTAAATTCTCCAGCTTTAGATGCTTCACCTTCCTTTTGCTTTAAGTTGTCATAGCATGACCTTGCTTTTCCTTGAATTATATTAGAGTCTATAGGTATGCCTTTCTTATAGCAATCGTGCACCACATAAAACTGCATCTTCAAGGCCAGGTAAAAAGGTATTTCGCAAAAAAGTGCAAGGTTTTCGCCCCTGCTGGTGTAGCTGCAGCAACAGCGGCTTCACGAGTTTCCTTTTCTTGTTTAAATGGCCCTTAACGCTGGGTTCATTTATCTTGAAATGGCTGCAACCACAGCTGCAGACCTCCATCTACGGTACATATCAAGCAATTTAACTTTTTCTTGTATCGTCATGCCTTTTCTCTGTTTCTTGGGAGCACTTCCAGCATCGGTAGTGGCACTTTGTGTGATTCCCATGTGTTATTCAAGGTTGCAGTATTGAAGTAAACACGAAGAAAAATATGCGAGACCTGCAGGAGATCACTTTTTACTACGACGTGCAATTTACTGGAGCCACCAACTGCTCATGCGGAGAAAATGTGTCACCCGGCATTTTATGTGAGCTCAGCACGATAGCAACAGGAGGTGGCTACGAAATTACTACAGCAGTACAGTATGTACCACAGTTGATTGTATGCAATTATGCCTTAATACCGATCTTTACTTTTGTTTACATTTCACTCAGCTGCGAATGGCGCAGTGTTTATTTGCATAAGTTTTGATAAATTTTAACTTTTTATAATAGATTTGTTTATTTTTTGGTAGTGAGTGATAAAATGGACTAGTACCTACATAATACTTTATGCATTCGTGACATACCTAACTTTTTCTTAATGTTTTTTGATATTTCTAGGCTCCACAATTCATCTGTGAGCTTTTACCATTTGTCACAAATCTCCAAAAAATTTTCCAACATATTTATTGAAAAAAATCCATGTGTGAGTGAACTCTCAATTTGAACCCATGTTGTTCAAGGGTGAACTGTTGTTCCTTTCTGGAAGAAAGTACTACAGGACAACCTTTAGCCAACCAAGAGACGACGGAGAATTTGGAGAGGTGCATTCATTAGATTAGAGCATAACACAAAAAACAAAGAAGAAGGCTCCTGCCCAGAAACTTACTGAAGACTCTTGACAGAAGCTGAGAGTGAAGCTTGTCAGAGGGGATCACCAAAGTAAGAAAGCCATGGCTCTGAATTGAGAGAATACAGAGCAAACTGCCTGGACTGGGCTAAACTGGAGAAGCAGCCAGACCTCAGATGGGTTTTAGGGCCAGGAGGGAAGGTGAATGGCCCAGGAAGTACCATAAGGCCTCACCTGGCTGAGAGAACCAGGCCACAAGTCCTAGACCCCAGACTTCATCTGTGAGAACAAAGTAGCAAAGAGCACCCAGGCACCCCTGAGGTCAGCAAGTACCAGATAGCATGTCTGAATCACAGTCCCTCCCCGCAACACCACAGGGGAGAAACAACAGTTCTGTCCCTCTACAAATCGAAACCAGGCTTAGGAACAGCAGGAGGGCACAGAGCAATTTTATCCAGTAACAATAAACACTAACGTATATTAATTAAGCGCTTAGTGTGCTAAGCATGGTTATAAGCTCTTTACATGTATTAACTCATTTAATCGTCACAGCTCTAAGAGGTAAATATTATTTTTACACCCATTTTAGAGATGCAGCAACTGAAGCACAGAGAGGTTAAGTAGAATGCCTCGGGCCACACAGAAAGTAAGTGGTTGAGCTGAAACATAAATACAGACAGCCTGGTTCCAGAGCCCATGCTCAAACCATTACGTAAATGGGTTATTTAAATCAGTCAACAAAGATAAATCTGAATCTTTATAACTATGGAACTGGTGAAGCAAATTATGTTATACCCCTTGAAATTTAATGTAGACATTACAAAGAAAGAAATAGCTTTATATGTGCTGGTATGTAATGATCTATAATATATATTAAGTGGAAAGAACAGAGTACAGAAAAGTGTGTTACATGCTACCTTTATAAGCAAAAGGTTTCATAGACACATGTACTTGTACCTGTATCGATACTTCTGGAAACATACTCCAGATCTCAAAATAGTTGTTACTTTTGGAGGGAGGGATAAGGAATCCAAGTGATCAGGGTTGAGGAGAAACCTGCTTTTATTGCTCCTCCCTTTTGTGCCTTTTGAATTTTATACCATGCACATATGTTGCCTAATCAAAAACAGGTGACCTAAATAGAGACAAAGACAGCTGAGGGGCCTCCCAGGGACATGAGATAATAAAGGCCATTTCACCAATTTGAGTGATGCCCTCTGGCAGGGAGAAAGTTTTGCTAGCAATAACTCTACAAGTAAAAGGAATTTCCTTCAGAAGAAAGAGAAAACAACATGACAGGATGTGTAAATGGGAGGTTTGACTCATGCACCTAGTTTTGATAGATTTCAGATTCCAAAGTGAGGTGTGAGGCCATGTGGGAACTTCAAAGCAGGTGCCAAGAACAGGTTAGACAAGGAACCCACACTGAGGCCCTACCGTGTTGAGAGAGGAGAGAGGAAGAACTTTGGGAGGAGGGTTCCTCTGAAGGGAGCTTTGAAACCTTCCCCTCAAAGGTAAGGGAGCTTCATAGGATGCCCTGGAGACCCACTCCAAGTAGGGTTGCTTACAGGGGCCCGTGACTGAGAAAGCTAAAGGTGACACAGGGGCTGCCCACACCCACAGCATGAGCAGGACCTCTCCTGCTGTCCAGACGTCATTTCAGTGGGTCCTGCCCTCGAGGGCAGCTTTGTGGTGTGAGGGGACATAGGTAGAAAGCAGACTGGCAGGAGCGGTGCCAAGAAGAGGGCAGATGCAACCAATCAAAAGAAAGGGCACGGGCTTCCCTGGTGGCGCAGTGGCTGAGAGTCCGCCTGCCGATGCAGGGGACACGGGTTCGTGCCCTGGTCCGGGAAGATCCCACATGCCGCGGAGCGGTTGGGCCTGTGAGCCATGGCCGCTGAGCCTGCGCGTCCGGAGCCTGTGCTCCGCAACGGGAGAGGCCCCAACAGTGAGAGGCCCGCGTACAGCAAAAAAAAAAAAAAAAAAAAGAAAGGGCGCTTCTCAGGTCACAGGATGGGTCAGTGAAGGCCCAGGAGTAGAATGCATGAAGGACATAGAAAACTGCCCATGAGAGTGGGCATCACTAGGCCCGGAGAAGGGAAGCCAGCCAGCATCCACCAGGAAGCAAGGCACTTTCTTACCGCTCACTTCGCTCCTTGCTCCCATGCCTGCTCTTGGCTCCTCACAGACAGTGTCCAGCTGGGGAGAGGCACGTGAGCAAGAGACGCTGTTTCCCCCTCTCACCTTTCCTGGATCACAGACTCTCACCCGCAACAGGCCGCAGCTGAAGTAAGGGATAAGCTTTAATTACTAGGTTGAGGTTGTGTTTGGGACTTAAAGCCACCATAAGGATTCTTATTACCTGAAAGTGAGCAGAATGTGATGCAAGTGCTGGAATCTCCACCCAGAGGGGAAGGCAAGGGCTTCCCTCCCACAGAGAGCTTTAAAAAGAGAGTAGGAAATAAAAATAAGTTGCTTCTATGGTCACAAAGTACAAGTCCTGCTTGTTCAGTGAGCTGGTTACACAAAAGGATTGGTGTGAAAGAGAGAGAATTAAAAGGCTGCCAATATGTATGACTTCTACCAATTATCCATGTTTGAAAAAAAGTCATGTATAATGACAGAGTACACAAAATGTTTAATATCAATATGCAAATTAAAATCAAAGGCAGTGGATGAACCTAGAGTCTGTCACACAGAGTGAAGTAAGTCAGAAAGAGAAAAACAAATACCGTATGGTAACACATATATATGGAATCTAAAAAAACGCAGACGCAGACATAGAGAATGGACTTGAGGACACGGGGAGGGGGAAGGATAAGCTGGGACGAAGTGAGAGAGTGGCACGGACATATATACACTACCAAATGTAAAACATAGCTAGTGGGAAGCAGCTGCATAGCACAGAGAGATCAGCTCGGTACTTTGTGACCACCTAGAGGGGTGGGATAGGGAGGGTGGGAGGGAGACGCAAGAGGGAGGAGACATGGGGATATATGTGTATGTATAGCTGATTCACTTTGTTATACAGCAGAAACTAACTCACCATTGTAAAGCAATTATACTCTAAAAAAGATGTTAAAAAAAAAATTCTTTGCTGAAACATTTCAGGTAGTTCAGAGTATTTTGGGGCATGAGCCACCCATCTCCTTGCATGGCCCTGCAATAAATCTTTCTCTGCTCTAAAAAAAAAAAAAAAAAAAATCAAAGGCAGTGACCAGTACTCACCTGGTACAAGCTCATAATGGATGACTTCATTATACCCTTATGTCCATTGTCCCATATGTAAGAAGGCATATTGAGTCACTCTTCTCCCCCTATTTCCATCTCCCTCTTCCTGGAGGTTCTCTCCTAAACATTCTATAAATTTATTTATCCAAATAAATCAAGTAAAGTTTTCTGTGCCCTCATTTTTAGTTCACAAGCTGTCTTCTGCTGTATTGGGGGCCAAATAACACATTTTATTTCTCCATGCCATGTGAAAATAAAGTAATTTTTAATTTTCTTACATCCCACCTCTTCTCCATTACATCCTGAAATATAGAGATCTCTACTGAATATTACATGTGTGGTTTGGAGATCAGATCACTGAAACTGTGAATGTATTCTTCATTTTAGTATGATGTGATAGTTTTGGAAAGATAAGGCAGGAAGCACCCAGAAGTGACTTTATATTTTTCCATGTGCTTGAAATTAACTGATGGATATTCTCATATATTAATTAGAGAGACCCAGGTCAGTTATATTATAGATAATAAAACATTTACTCTTGGGACTTCCCTGGTGGTCCAGTGGTTAAGCCTCCGCACTCCCAATGCAGGGGGCCCGGGTTCAATCCCTGGTCAGGGAACTAGATCCCGCACGCGTGCTGCAACAAAGATCTCAAGTGCCTCAACTATTTGGCACAGCCAAATAAATAAATAAATATTTTTTTAAAAATTTACTCTTAATCCTTGTAGATTGTTCAAAGACTATACAGTTAATTGCACAGACACGTGCATTTTACTTTTGTTTCCAGACAATACATCTCTGATTCCTTTGCAAAGCATGACAATCTCCTGAGCCAAAACCTAATTTTGGAAGTTTAGTTCTCCTGGAGGAGAATTTTGTTTATACAGTGCACTCCCAGTGGTTGACAAAGGTTTAAGTGTTTGTTGTGTGTGTGTGTGTTGAGGGGTGTAGTTCTTGTGTGATGTTTCTGTGAACATCGTTCCCCAAAGTTTTGTAACTTATATACCAAACAAGGACTAATTTCTTAATATATCAAGAGTGCTTACTTGATGTGAATAAGAAGACCAACCCACAGTAGAAAAATGGACCGAAAAAGAAAAGGTTTGGATCATTCCCAGGAAAGGACATCTAAATGAATCTTATACAAATGAAAAGCTTCATCATAATACGAGAAATAAAAGTTTAAATGATAATGTAATACCACTTTCACCTACAGATGGATAAAGATCAAAAAGTTTGATGACACATCTGAATTGACAAGACTGTAGAAAAGCAGGTACACATATCTACACAACTTTCTCAAAAGGGCTACTTGGCAGTATCTAACAAAATGACAAAGGAAGATATGTGTTAGTCAAAACTTGCAGAACCGTATACTAAAAAGGGTAAAATTTGCTGTACATAAGTTATACCTTAATTTTTTTAATGAAAACAGTTAATGTCAGTTGCCTCACAAGAAATTCTATATTGCCTTTAAAGAGAATGAGGGACTTCCCCCGTGGCGCCGTGGTTAAGAATCCGCCTGCCAATGCTGGGACCACGGGCTCGAGCCCTGGTCCGGGAAGATGCCACATGCCGCGGAGCAACTAAGCCCATGCGCCACAACTACTGAGCCTGCACTCTAGAGCCCGTGCTCTGCAACAAGAGAAGCCACCGCAATGAGAAGCCTGCGCATTGCAACGAAGAGTAGCCCCGGCTCACCGCAACTAGAGAAAGCCCGCATGCAGCAAAGAAGACTCAACGCAGCCAAAATTAAATAAATACATAAATTTATAGAAAACAACAACAAAAAAAGAAAGAATATATTATGTAAAATGGAGAATACTAATTCAAATTCTTCTATATTGTATTGTATGATGAGTGAACACTATTATTTGGAGAAAAGACAGCAAAAATATTAGACATAACAAGTTATAAGTGCATTTATTCCCTAACAAGTATTTTCCATATTAATTTTTATGACATGTTCAGTATCTGAGGACACTTCTTGGTCATAAGAGATTCTGAACATTTGTATAGCTTTTGATAGCAGGTTAGATCTCTTTTGACAGCAAGTGAGAAAAGATCTGATCCAAATACTGGCTTAAACAAAACAGGAACTTACTTGATTATGTAACTGAACAGTCCAGGAATAGGGCTTGCTTCTACGCTGCTGTCTTGGATTGAAGGCTGAAAAGTATCACCAGAGTGCCTCTCACTCTCTCTCAGCTCTCTCTCTCTTCACAGGTCAGTTCTCACAGGGTTCCCCCTTAAGATGTCAAGATGGCTACAGCAACTCTGAGCCTTGCATTAAACATAAAAATCTAGCAGGACAGAGAATGAATCTCTCTCCCAGAAGTCCCAGCAAAAGTATCATTACTTCTCATTGATTCTGAATCAGTCTGGCCAGGGGAATGCAATATTTGGATTGATTTAGATCACAAGCTCTGTGCCTGAGCCAGGGGTGAAGCCACAGCCAAAGCAACCACACTGGGGAGGCAGGGATTTCCACAGATGGGAATGAGAGTCCAGTTACCAGCAGAAGGGTGGCTGCATGGTGGGCAGAGAACAGCTGTCAGTAAACAGCAGTAGCCTAGATAATTGGCGTGCAATGGAAATCCAGTAGGAATGAGGATCTACCGAGAAAGAGAGGCACACCGAGAGAATGAGGGTGAAAATACGAGATGTTTACAGCCATCACTTGACATTAATATTTTAAATTAAAAAGTCAGTGTTTCTGGACTTGATATGCAATTTCAAAAACAAAGAATAATTCATGTTCCTGGACTTGATGTGCAATTTCAAGACTCAAGAATAATTGCTTTATTCTTAAAAAAAACAAAAAACACTTCGTAAAATGAGCTTTGAGAAGAAAATTTTATCCTGAGAATTACTGCAAGTAAAAGATTACTCTCATGTAAAAGCATGTCAGAAATAAAAGACAATGCTGGGAATCAGCTACTCAGTTCTAGATGGAATGTCTAATTTGAAAATGATTTATTCTTTTCCATGTAAGGCTCTTCTATAATATGTAAACTGGAGGTGATTTGTACAACTCGTGTAGTGCTAACAGCTAGAGTAAGAAGTTTGGGTTAGAAGCAGAGTGACTTTTAAAAATAGTTTTACAGTCCGTTTCTATATTCTTCAAGTACTTAATGGCAAGAAATGTAGTCCAAAAAGTTTTTCTAAGTCACTGAAGAGAATGAATAATTATCAGAGGAAGAAAAACATTTTACTAGTTTCTGAAGAGGCATTATCCTGCCTTGGCACAGGGCCAGGTGGACTTAGTGTGTACAATTTCTCCTGAGCTCCTCTGGCAAGGCTATTAGTAGCCTACCCAGCAGCTATTGCCCACTTCTTTCTGGCTTAATAATAATAATAATAATTACATACATAAAATAAAAGCCCTATTTCGATTGGGCAATGATGTGCCCATTTTCAGAGCCTAAGCAAATCATGTCACTCTCACTTCCCTTTTGTGAGTCTAGCGATGGACATGAGGTCAAATTCAGGCCCAAGACGTTTGCTGGGAGCCTCAATGTTTCTTCCTGCTTAGGGAGACTTAAGAGAAAGAGAAAGCCCTTTTGCTTGTCTCCTTCCTTCCTGCTTGGGACTCGGCGCTCTGAGGATACACTGTGTAGAGCAGCTGCGCCATCTGGTGGCCAGAACGGGCAGGACAAGGGAACAGCCCTTGTGCCCGACCGTCATCCAGCTGCTGAGCACCCCAGTCATCACCTGCTTTCACACGTTTTCTTAAGTGGCATATTATGGGTCATGTGCTTTGAGCAGTTTTAGTCGGATATTCTGTTTCTTTCAGCCAAAGTCATTCCTAAATGATATGGCTCCTCCTCAAATTTCTGACTCGGGATTGCCATAATAAATACCACACAGTTAAATTTTCCTCACAAAGACTAAAACAAAGGACTAAATAAATAAATAAATAAAACAAAGGACTGACCTTCAAAACTTCATTCTTGACGAACCACTATTTCTTACACTGACCTATTTATTTAAGTTTGATCCAGTGTTCGCCCTTGGAAAATAAAATTCAAGCCAGACCCTTTTTTTTATCATTTCCTTTGGAAAGCTATTAAATAAATTACTGAGATGACATTCCGTCACAGCTGACACCTGTCCTCCTGTTTCAAATATGACAATCAGTAAACTTTGAGGACGAAAGTGGACAAGGAAAAACCCTCACTCAAAGCCATGCGGAGATACTGCAGACCTCCCCGACAAAAGAGCTTGAGTATAGACAGAATGACAGGACTTTGTAAAGAAAACTTAAGTATCAAACGGAATTCGACTAGATGACCTTTAAGGTTCCTCTCAGCTCTAAGATTCAAGGATTTTAATGGTCTTGGATCTCAAGCCTTTTTTTTTTTTTCTTTTTTTTTTTGGCTGCGCCACATGTCACACATCCTGCAGAATCTTAGTTCCCAAACCAAAGGGCCCAGGTCCTAACCACTAGACCGCCAGGGAATTCCCCTGGATCTCAAATCTTAAAACTGAAAAATGTTTTGTGTACGACTCTGCAAAACATTTTATTACCATCTTCTCTGCTTAAATATTTAATATATACCTGTTCTTTGCTTTCTGACTCCTTATTCCCTATCTTTAACATCATGTAACCCAAATTCTATATCACACCTCTATACTAAAAGTGTTCTTAGTTTACTAATGACTGAAGATTCAAACTAAATCCAACACATTTTTCTTAATCTTTTTTAAATTAGATAATTTTTCTGCAAACGTGCAAAGAATCTCCATGTATTTTTTAGAATCCTCATTCTTGTATAAATGCCTACAAAATTAAAATTTGAATTCCTTGGTACCATTGGTATATTTGTAGCCCATATCTTTCTTGTCAGTTTTTGCATATGCCTTGCATTTTTTTCCCCCAGCTTTATATTGAGATACTATTGACATATAACAAGAAAATTTAAGGTGTACAACGTGATGATTTAATACATGTATATATTGCAAAATGATTACCACAATAAGGTTAGTTAACACCACCATTCCCTCACATAATTATCTTTTTGTGTGTGTGGTGAGAACATTTAAGATCCACTCTCAACAACTTTCAAGTGTATAATACTGTACCGTTAATTATAGTCACCACACTGTACATTAGATCCTCAGAACTTATTCATCTTAGAGCTGGAAGTTTGTGCCCTTCTTAATCTTTATCCTCCCTGGACTGTCTATTTTCCAACCCCTGCATGAAATTCTCTCCTTCCTTCCATCACATTCCTGAAACTTGAGGGTTTTTATTTTTCTTTGTAATCTTTATTAAGATACAACCAAAACATCTGGGGGAACTTTTTAAAATTGCACACATCCAAACTCCAGTCCCAGAATTATGATTCAGTGGGGCAGGTATGGGGTGCTTTGACCAAACAACCTATGTTTTTAGGGTACACGTTTCCCCTAATCTCTTCTCCCATCAATTCTGTTTTGTAAGCAGGGAAGAAATGGGAAATGGCTGTTGGTTAGGCTACCAAGTTCTGTTCAACATCACACAGTTAAATTTGGGTTTTATGCTACTGAGGAAAAAGGGTTGGCCTTGCTATTAAAAGAGACAAAGGGGAACTTCTTTGCAAATAAGAAAATATCCACTCACCAGAAGGAAAAGAACGATAAATTAAGCTTTGTTAAAAGTAATAACTTCTACTTACCAAAAGACACCATTAAGAGAATGGAAAGGTAAGCCACAGAATGGGGAATTATATTTGAACCATATATTATTGAAAAGAGGCTTGTATCCAGAATGTATAAAAAACTTACAAAGCAGTAAGAAAAATATGGACAACTCAATATTTATGAGGAATTCTGAAAACTGCCTGTGGGAGAGCCAGTTTTCAAACATTTACTGGCCCTAGAGGATGTGAAGCCATCTTACAAAAATGTTAGCCAAGTAAGAACTTTCTAACTCCCCGTCTTGCCTTCCTACCTCACTCCTGTTCTCACCTCTCTCGCAGCTCCTTGCAGAGTTACAAAGAGCACAGAGCTTATAGTCGGAGGTGAGTAAGAATAAGAAGAGCAGTACACACAGGTGTGTACTTGCAGCAGGTACCAGAAGGGAAAACTTAATTACTGACTTGAGGCTATTTTCACACAGCATTTTAGGGATATTTTCACTAGGTATAAAATTCTGCATTGGCAGCTCTTTAGCTCAGCACATTAAAGGTATCATTACTCAATCTTTTGGCTTCAGTGACTGCTGCTAAGAATTCAGCAATCAGTCTAACTATTGCTTCTTTGACAGTCAACTGTCTTAAGTTGCTGCTATTAAGAGCAGCCACTTAAGCTGCTCTTAATAGTTTCTCTTTGCCTTTGGTTTTCTTGGTTTCCCTATGATGTGACTACGTGTGGCTTTCCTTTTACAAGTCTTCTTGTGATTCACCAGGCTTCTTGAATTCGTAGGTTGAGGTCTAGAGCTGAAAGATTCCCAGCCATTATCTCATTAAATGTTGCTTCTGTCCCATTGTCTTTTACTTCTTTTAAAACTCCAATTAAACAAGTTAGACATTTTCATTCTGCTCGCTTTTCTTCTTCCATTGTTTTTTCTCTTTGTGCTTCATTCTGTGTGGTTTCTTTTGTCTTCATGTACACTAATTCTTTCTTAACTGTATCTAATTTGTCCTTAAATGCATTCGCTGATTTCATTTAGGTTACTCTATTTTTTACCATTAGAAATTCTATTTGGTTCTTTTTCAACTCTGATGTGTTACTTTTTAAAAATTCTGTACAGTTTTCTACTAAAATATTCAAGCTTCCCTTTTATCTACTTCACTTTGATAAGCATAGCTGCTTTACAATCTGTATCTGGAATCCTTGAGGATCTGTTTTAGTAGTCTGTTATATTTTATTTTTCTTGTTCATGGCATTTTTCATCTTGTATACCTGATTCTTTTTTACTGTGTCCTGACAATTTTATTTTTAATTATTTGTAAAAAAAATTTGAGGCCTGCAGTGATGTTCTCTTTCTCCAAAGAGAATTTTCATTGCTTCTGCTAGGCAGTTGGAGGCACAAACAATCCAAGATTACCCTAATCCAATTTCACAGATTGACATTTTCTGGGCTGCACAGATGACTCAAGAGCAGACTGCAGTACAATTCACCCTTATTTCTAGTGTCCGTCCTTCTAGTCCCAACTCAAGGTGCAGGGCCCTTACTGTGGTGGGCCATGGACTCCAACTTTTGTCTTCCTAGCCCCAAAGGCAGTCAGGTCTCTCAACTCCCTGTTCTGTATTACTAGACATCCTCAGAACAAAGTGACACCACTTCCAGGCACATCTCTGTGGATTTTCCTCTTCTCCAGGACCTTAGCCTAGGAATTTCTCACTATTTGTTAATTTGCTATTTCTAGAAAGATGATGTTATATCTTGTTCAGCATTCTAGCTGTCTTCAACAGAGGATTTGTCTAAATTACTTAACTCCTCATTCCTGGAAGTAGAAGTGTACCCTCTACTTTTCCATCTCTTCCTACTTACCATCCTGTATCTTTCTGAGGAAGCATATACTGAGTGGAAACAATGAAAGCTGGGTTCTGGTATTACCTTCTCCATTCATTTGTATGGCTTAGAGCAAATTACCTAACTTTTGGCTCTCAGTTT
This sequence comes from Aethalodelphis obliquidens, assembly GCF_003676395.1. Taxonomy (NCBI): domain Eukaryota; kingdom Metazoa; phylum Chordata; class Mammalia; order Artiodactyla; family Delphinidae; genus Aethalodelphis; species Aethalodelphis obliquidens. The sequence goes on from NW_020837956.1 coordinate 24,973,477, forward strand.
TGTGGAAACAAATTAAAATTAACCCGTCCATCTCTTTAAGGAAATTAAAGGAAAACATTAAAGGAAAAATATATCATGTAGTCCTAAAAGAACTTTTGTGCTGTTCTCCAAAATGGCTTAGCCTGTGCTGATATATATAGCAAATTGCAACCTTATAAACCAAATAAAAATTTGTTTGGTTACCTAATTATTCAGATTTAATCAAGATGTTAAATAATATTAAATTTGACCATGTTTTATATTAATCATAGGTGATATAGACTTCTATTGTGCTCTCTTCTCATTCAACATGAAAAAATAAGAATTCGTTTGCCATCATTTTTAAAAATAAGAGATACATACAAATATTAAGGTTTCAAATCTGTATGAATGTCAAAGATTATAAATTATGTTTCAGATAATTATGGCAAGTTTAAAACATAGCTAATGTAAGATAGTATTGTTAATGTGTTAACCAGGATAGATTAGTTATGCTGCAGAATTAAATAATCCCAAACTTTTGTTGGTTTAACCCATTAACGTTTATTTTTCACTTACATGAAGTTAGCTGCAGGTACCGTGGCTCCTCTGGACATCTCCCTTCTAAGCACACCTGACATCCAGGCTATTCCCATCTTTTGGTTACACCATCTCGACATTTAGCTTCTACTGTTGTAATGGCAGGAAAAGAGAGAGGCATCAAGAACTAACAAGTGCTCTTTTCTCTACACTTTGTCCCAGAAGTGACACATGTCACTTCCACTCACATCTCATTTGTCATAACTAGTCACATAGACCCACTTAACTACAAGGGAGCTGGGAAATGCATGGGAGCACATGGATATTCAGTGACTAATAAATTATAATAAATTCCATCACTTTAGATGTGATTGAACTTAAAATGAACTCCTTGAAATATTTCCAAGTAGTTGTTCCCAAAACAATAGGAAAATCATGGTGTGATTTCCAACATTTGAAGAAGCAAATCCTCTGCTGTCTCCCCCCTGCAGTGGTTAATTTTTTAAGAGGTTCTGACAGCTTCAAAACATAAAACACAGCATGGAACTTTGTTTATTCTTGGATAGTTGCCTTATATTTAAAAGGCAGGAGTTGGATTAAATGATCTCTAATGTCACTTAATCCTTGAAATGATTGTTTAAACAACCAAAAACAGTTATTTTCTATTTCAACTTGGAATCATTTTAATTCAGAATTCTGATTTTCTTAACCAAAACGAATTATGCACTAGAAGTTCCAGCCCCTTGGAAAAGAACATTTGGTAAGTGAACTAGCGATAAGGTAAATCTCATGCAACTGGTTTGTGTCACACAGGATTTCTCTACTAGGACCTTCATTTTTTTTTTTTTCCTTTTTGCAGTACGCGGGCCTCTCACTGTCGTGGCCTCTCCCGTTGCGGAGCACAGGCTCCGGGCGCATATGCTCAGCGGCCATGGCTCACGGGCCCAGCCGCTCTGCGGCATATAGGATCTTCCCGGACCGGGGCACGAACCCGCATCCCCTGCATCGGCAGGCGGACTCTCAACCACTGCGTCAACCAGGGAAGCCCGGGACCTTCAGTTTTTTAATGAAGGCATTTTGTTAAGCAACATAAGTTAAAAAAATATGGAAACACCATTTCTCAGGTGCAATGGCAAGGGGTAAGACCAGTTTATTCAAAAAATTAACATGAGCTTACATCATTAAAGCTTTGCTCTTCATATATAAGTTAGCATGCCTGAGTTTTAGCAGGAGAATTCTTTAGTAAGAAAATTTTGCGAAGTTTGTTAATAATGTTTCCTGTGTTCTGTTTATTGGTAAGATGTTGAGAGACTACTGGTAATAATCTCTAAACTTTTCATTGCAAAATCAGATCCTAGAGGGTCTAAACAGGTAGATGAAGCAGATACAGGGGAGTTATGGAGACAGGATGGAGCTTGTTTAAAGTGGGGACCAGTACCAGCATATTGTTATGCAAGAATTTGGGTTCACGGTGTCAAGATCTTCCAATTTAGGAGTGAAGGAAAGAGAGCTGTTAAGAAGGGAAGGAGGATGCTGGTTTAGAATGGAAGAGGCAGGGATTGTTGGGAGAAGGGAGAAAGACATTAGCTTGATTTCTACACTTTCCTTCCCTCTCGGTCAAGCAATGTCCTCCTTATGTGAGATGTAAGAGGAAGGGAAACTAGGAAAGCAAAGGCTGTTGGATAGACAAAAGTAAAAGTTAAAATGGTAACAAGGCTCTCTTAGAAGTCAAAGACCAAAAATAAAAGAGGCAAGGATTAATAACAACAGTAATAGTAATAGTAGTAACTAACAGTTATTGAGAATTTACTGTGTTCCAGGTCATATTTTAAGAGCTTTACATGTAATTATTTATTTAATCCTCATACCACTGTGTAGTAAAGAATTTGACCTCCATAGAGAGGTCTGGCCTTTGTCCTAGCTCTGGGAGATAACCTCTACACTCTTGGAATTTTCCAAGTGGCAAAAGTGTCTCTGTTATTCATGGTGGGTCCCTTGGACCACACCTGACATTTATGCTAACAAGGTGACCCATGGTGGGCCCCTAGGTAGTTTATGCTAACAAGATGATTCAAGGTGGGGGCTGGCCAGGAAGAAAATAGGGTTGTCATATCATCATTTCTAATCTACCTTTTTGTTCTGGAGTTCTTAGCTAATACAGTCATGTAAAGTAAATAAACAAATAAAGATTGGAAAGACAGAAACAAAACTTCGTTATCTGTAGATGATAAAACACTAGAATTAAAGAGAGTTTAGCAAGTTTGCAGGAAATCATGTGAACATCAAAAAATCAACTGTATTTATATTCACCAGCAATAATAATTAGAAAATGTAAAGATACTCTTGTTCTAAGAATCGAAAACTAACAAGTTTCTGTTTTCAGGTAAAATGAAGTAAGCATATTTCCAATCTTTCCCACTGAATGCAGCTATAAAATGGACAGAACGCATGAATCAGTCCTCTGATGACTCTAAACATAAATAGGAAAAATTCTCAACATCACTAGCCATCAAGGAAATGCAAATAAAAATCACAATGAGATACCACTTCACACCCCCTCTGATGGCAATAATAAAAAAGAGAGGCACTTTTTGGCGAGGATGTGGAGAAATTAGAACACTTATACAATGCTGAGAGGAATGTAAGATGGTGTGGCCACATATTGAAGAGAAATCCAAGAGAACTGAAACCTACCCCCACAAAAACTTGTACACAAATGTTCACAGCATCATTATTCATAATCGACAGAAGTGGGAACAACCCAAATGCCCATCAACTAGTGAATGGATAAACAAAATGTGATATATCTATACAATAGAATATTATTCAGCCATAAAAAGGAACGAAGAATGGATTCATGCTAGAACATGGATGAACCTTGAAAATATTATGCTAAATGAAAAAGCCAGACAGAAAAGGCACATATTGTATGATTTCAAAATCTGTATTAGTCAGGGCTCTCCAGAGTAGGAACTGGCTCACAGGACTGTGGGGCCTGGCAAGTTCAAAACTGGCCAGCAGGCTAGACATTCAGAGAAGAGCTGATGTTGTAGGCTTGAGTCCAAGGCAGAATTCTCTCTTCCTCCAGGGACTCAAGCTTTTTTTTCCTAAGGTCTTCAACTGATTGAATGAGTGACTTCTAATGGGTATGGGCTTTCTTTCTCAGGTGATAAAAATATTCTGGAATTAGATAGTGATGATGGTTACACAATTCTGTGACTATATAAAAAGCCACTGAAATGTACACTTTAAAAGGTTGAATTTTATCATGTGTGAATTATATCTCAGTAAAGGTGTTATTTAAAAAATTCTAGCGGAAGTTTTTATAAATATAGACAAGCCAATTCTAAAACTTATTGGAAAGACAAAGGAACTAAAATGACGAAACCAATGTTGAAATAGAAGAATTTGAAGGAAATGCACTATTCAATCTTAAGATTTGCTATAAAGCTACAGTAATCAAGAGCGCTACCATGCATTCAGTCCTGATTCCTAAGATAAAGAGATTTTAATATGAGGAAATTTTTTTAATCTAAAAATTTTTGTCACTTATTTATTCCATTTTTTATATATTCTCATTTCCAAAAAAAGGATATTAGTCACCTTACCAAAATAAATACAGTATTGAATGAATGAATAAAAGACAAGTGAAAACATAAGATTAAAACAAAGTCCAAAAGTCACTTAAAAGTAATAAACAAACATACAAACCATAAGATCCTCTCCACCCTCTAGTAGATTTAGCTGAGAACTTTCCTAGAAGCCAGCCCCCAAAAAGAAAAGTCAGTTGCATGTCCACAGTATTCATAAGAGATAAAAGCAGATACTCAAGAGAGAATACTGATTCCTGATTTTGCAAATTGAGAGAAATTTCTCCCATTTAGGAAAACACAAGTGTGTGGGGTGAGTAGGGTGTAAAATGTTGACAGCCTTGGAGCCAGCAGCTTCAGCAGTGACAAGTAGAAGTATTGCTGGCACAAACATCCACAATTTGACACTGGGAATCGGCAGCCTGGGAACAGAGATCAGTAAGAGTCAGCAGCCAGCAGGGGTGTGGCCTTTAGTTGGCCTTTGAAAAAAGACAGCAAGAACAGAAACTTCAAGGCAGCCAAGAGAACAAATTCACAGAACACTTGTGAAATACCACATAGATTCCGAGAACTCTTTACAAGGAACAGAGGTGGGGAGAAGAGATAGAGAAATATTGCTATGTGACTATTATTCAGCTCCTCAGACCACCTATGTCAGCAGTCCCCAACCTTCTTGGCACCAGGGACTAGTTTCATGGAAGACAATCTTTCCATGCATGGGCTGGGGGGAGATGGGGGGGCAGGGGATGGTTCAGGTGGTAATGCGAGCGATGGGGAGTGATGGGGAGCGGCAGATGAAGCTTCCCTCGCTCACCTGCCGCTCACCTCCTGCTGTGCGGCCCAGTTCCTAACAGGCTGCAGCCTGGTACCAGTCCATGGCCTGGGGGTTGGGGTTCCCTGACCTATGCGATATGTTTATCTTTTCTTTCTTTCTTTTCTTTCTTTCTATTATTTTTGTCTGCGTTGGGTCTTAGTTGTGGCACATGGGATCTTCATTGAGGCATGTGGGATCTTTCATTGCAGTGCGAGAGCTCTTCATTGTGGAGCTCAGGCTCCTCTCCAGTCGTGGCGTGCAGGCTTTTCTCTTCTCTGGTTGTGATGCGCAGGCTCCAGGGCACATGGGGTTTGTAGTTTGAGGCACGTGGGCTCTCGTTGAGACACGCAAGCTCGGTAGTTGTGGCACACGGGCTTAGCTGCCCCACAGCATATGGGATCTTTGATCTCTGACCAGGGATAGAACCTGCATCCCCTACATTGTGAGGTGGATTCTTTACCACTGTACCACCAGGGAAGTCCCCTGTTTTTCTTCTCATTTTTTGTTTTTATGAGACCAACCCATGAATTTGTTTAAAAAAATTAAAGAGAACTGTGTTTACAGTGGACAATAGCAGAAGTCTGCCCCTTTGAGCTTTATTCCCAAATTCCCACTCCTCTTAAGCAATTTCTTTAAATTTTTTTGGCTCTTTCTTCTGGTTTTAACTCCATTTACATAAATTATGTGCTTACATTGCCATTTCTTTATTTTTTTATGTTAGCTATTACCTATTGACTTGCTGTTATGGTAAATGAAGATTTAGTTCTCTTAAGTCATCTCCCTCAAATATATTTGCTCACATATACTTCCTCATTCCCATTTACCAAATTAGTTACATTGGCATTTTTGTTTAAATAAATGTTTATTATTTATATTATTATGATTACTTTCTATTATTCACAGCTGTGTGATAGTGTATACTATGATAACATTTCATACTTGAACAACTTTATGTTCTTCCTGGTATTGATAATTGCCTCAGGGTCTTTTGGTTACTTGTTTGCTTATTTCCCAAGTCAAAATCACTAATTCAACTCCAAACTATCCAATAGAACTAAAAATCATTTCTGAATACATTAATTTATTTATTTGTGGCCGTGTGGCTTGTGGGATCTTAATTCCCTGACAAGGGATCGAACCCATGCCCCCTGAAGTGGAAGCACAGAGTGTTAACCACTGGACCACCAGGGAAGTCCCCTGAATACATTAAAATACATCAGATAATCTAGAAGTAGTTTTCTCCCTGGAAGTATCCCTCTTGGAGCCCTCTGCCTTCATTCTCTTAACTGTACTGGTCACTCACTAGGCCTACTGCCCAGCTGTCATCCTGAAACTTCCCATCACTAAAATCCTGGGAATTCTTTTCCCCTTGCTTATATGTTAGATATTCTGTTTCCTGGATCCAGTGTTTTTCTCTTTCTTGGCTTCTTCCTTTTTCACATCATTCAGTGTTCCTGAATAAAAGTGTCATTATTTTACCCTTCTTATTAGAGTGATAATATGCCTATAGAATTTTAGATTGGAAATCATTTTTCTTCAGAATTTTAAAGCACTGCTTCATTTTTTTCTCCAGACTAATTCAATGTTCTTGTTTTGTTTTGTTTGTTTTCTGAGTCCTGACTTGCTTCTCCTTTCTTTGAATTTTCGCTATGGCTTGTTTGTGCATTTATTTTTGGTTGTCTTTGTCTCTCTTAAGTCTTTTTCAAATACCTAGTACACTTTTGTTGTCCATTCATATTTTTAAATAAGGCACTAAAACACTGATTCAAAGATTTGAGTATCCTGTATGGGATTCTCTGTACTTCCTGGACTTGAGTGCTTCCTTTCTCATGTTAGGGAAGTTTTCAGCTATAACATCTTCAAATATTTTCTCAGGCCCTTTCTCTTTCTCTTTCTCTTCTCCTTCTGGGACCCCTATAATGAGAATGTTGGTGCATTTAATATTGTCCCAGAGGTCTCTGAGATTGTCCTCATTTCTTTTCATTATTTTTTCTTTATTCTGTTCTGTGGCAGTGATTTCCAGCACTCTGTCTTCCAGCTCACTTATTCGTTCTTCTGCCTCAGTTATTTTGCTATTGATTCCCTCTAGTGTATTTTTCATTTCAGTTATTGTAGTGTTCATCTCTGTTTGTTTGTTCTTTAAATCTTCCAGCTCCTTGTTAAACATTTCTTGTATCTTCTCAGTCTGTGCCTCCACTCTTTTTCTGAGATTTTGGATCATCTTTACTATCATTACTCTGAATTCTTTTTTAGGTACGTTGCCTATCTTCTCTTCATTTAGTTGTTCTTGTGGGTTTTTATCTTGTTCCTTCGTTTGCAATATATTTCTCTGTCATCTCATTTTGTCTAACTTTCTGTGTTTGTGGCCTCCTTTCCACAGGCTGCAGGACTGTAGCTCCTCTTGTTTCTGGTGTCAGCTCCCTGGTGGGTGAGGTTGGTCCAGGGGCTTGTGTAGGCTTCCTGGTGGGAGGGACTGGTGCCTGCCCTCTTTTGGGTAGAGCTGGGTCTTGCAACATGGATGGACCTAGAGATTTATCATACTAAGTGAAGTAAGTCAGAAAGAGAAAGACATATACCATACGATATCACTTGTATGTGAAATCTAAAATATGACACAAATGAACTTATCTATGAAACAGAAACAGACTCACAGACATAGAGGAACAGATTTGTGGTTGCCAAGGGGAGAGGGGATGGGGGAGGGATGGATTGGGAGTTTGGGATTAGCAGATGAAAACTACTATATAGAGAATGGATAAACAAAACAGTCCTACTGTATAGCACATGGAACTATATTCAGTATCCTGTGATAAACCATAATGGATAAGAATACGGAAAAGAATGTATATATATATATACACATATATATATATATAACTGAATCACTCTGCTCTACAGTAGAAATTAACACATTATAAATCAACTATACTTTAATGAAATAAATTTTTAAAATATAAATTAATTAAAAAAAAAGATTTGAGTAAGTGTGCCAGACTTTCGCCTGGTAAGGTTCACTGTGGAATGACTGAGCGTGCATTTTAAAATTTTCTTTAGAGCTATTCACTTTCTCCAGGGAAAAAACCTTGAACCTTCTGATTGGTGGGTACATGGGAACAGAGCTATGGGCCTTCTGGCTTTCAGCTTTTTTTGGAGTTGAGAAACTCAAGAGAATGAGTGGACGGTCACCCTTCACCATATGGACTTTGTCACTCTTTATAGTATGGTGCTTCTGCTTTGCCTACCACTGTGCTTGTCCCTGAATTGGGACCTGTCTTTTCAATTTAACCATAGATTAAGGCCTCCAGTCTTCTGCTTTGGGTACTGGAGAGAAATTAGTGTATCAAAGAAAATAGAGTCAGATACTTCTGCATAGGAAAAGATAGTGGGAAAAGGATATTTAACAGTTAAATACAGCAGAGTGAACATATGGCACTTATTTCTGTTGCTTCTAGAAACTCTGCTAAAATGAGATTAAATTCTTGAAATGAATAAACACAGTAAAGGGAGAACATGAACAGTGATGAAGCTGTCAGAGTTCTGGCAGAAAACAGACTGGCACACTCAAAGGAGAATTGAATAGAATTTGATAAGGAAACTATTTACAGAGGTGTGGGCAGCATCAAAAGAACCAGTAAGGGATGGTGAAGTACAGGGGGGCTATCTCCACCCGTAGGTCTGAAGGGGCAAGTGGAAAGTGGATTTTTTTATGTTAGATTACAAATTAAGTCTCAATAGATTTTAAAAGATTGATATCATATAAAGTATCTTTTCTAACTATAATAGGATTATCAAAAATAAAAGTGGAAAATTCACAAATTTGTGGAAATTAATACATTCTTAAACAACCAAGATAACAAAGAAGAAATCACAAGGGAAATTAGAAAATACTTAGAAAAGAATGACAATAAAAACACAACAAACCAAAACTTATAAGATGTAGTGAAAGCACTGCTAAAGGAGAAAAAAAACAAGACCTCAAATCAGTAACCTAACTTTACAATTTAAGGAACTAGAAAAAGAAGAACTAAATCCTAAGCTAGCAGAAGAAAGGAAATAACAAACATTTAGAGCAAAGGTAAATGAAGAATAGAAAAATAGAGAAAATTAATGAAAATAAAAGTTCATCCTTTCAAAACTCAACAAAATTGGCAAACCATTAGCTAATGGACTAGGAAAAAAAGAAGATTGAAATGACTAAAATCTGAAATGAAAATGGGAATATCACCAATTCTACAGAAATAAAAAGGATTATAAGAGAACACTATGAGCAACTGTATGCCAACAATTTGGATAACCTAAATGATATGGACCAATTCCTACAAACACAAATCAACCAAGACTAAATCACAATGAAATAGAAAATCTGAATAGACCTACAGTAAGGATGGTGAATCAGTAATCAAATATCTGACAAAGAAAAGCCCTAGACCTGATGGTTTCATTGGTGAATTCTACCAAACATTTAAAGAAGAATTAATGCCAATACTTCTCAAACTTTTCCAAAACACTGAAGATGAAGGAAAACTTCCTAACTCATTCTACGAGGTCAGCGTTACCCAGATACCAAAGCCAGACAGACACTGCAAGAAAATAAAACTACAGACCAATATCCCTTATGAACAAATATTCTCAACAAAATACTAGCAAACCAAATTCAGCAAAATATCAAAAGGATTATACACCATGACTAAGTGGAAGTTATTCCTGCAATGCAAAGATGTTTCAACATATGAAAATCAATTAGTGTAATACACCATATTAACAGAATGAAGAAGAAAAGTCACATAAGCATCTCAATTGATGCAGAAAAAGCATTTGACAAAATTCAATACCCTTTCATGATAAAAACACTCAATGAACTAGGAATAAAAGGAAATTAACTTCACATAATAAAAACCACATATGAAAACACATAGTGAATATTATACTTAATGGTGAAAGACTGAAAGTTTTTCCTTTAAGACCAGGAAAAAGACAAAGACAACTGCTTTTGCCATTTCTGTTCAACATAGTACTGGAAGTTCTAGCCAGAGGAATTAGGCAAGAAGAAATAAAAGGCATCCATACTGGAAAGGAAGAAGTAAAATTATCTCTTTGCAGATGATATGATCTTATATGTAGAAACCCTAAAGACTCCACAAAGAAACTGTTAATAATTAATAAACAAATTCAACAAAGTAGCAGGATACAATGTCAACACACAAAAATCAGTTGCATTTCTATATGCTAACAATGAACAATATGAAAAAAAAACCCCACAAACAATCCCATTTACAACAGCATCAAAAAGAATAAAATACTTAGAAACTAACTTAACCAAGGAGGTGAAAGACTTGTACAATGAACACCACAAAACATTACTGAAAGAAATTAAAGATGTAAATAAATGGAAATAACCTATGTTCATGGATTGGAAGACTTAATATTGTTAAAATGTCAATATTACCCAAAGTGATCTATAGATTCAGTGCCATCCCTATCAAAATCCCAATGACATTTTTTCTGCAAAATAAAAAATTCCATCCTACATTTCAGGCTTTATAGTTCTCTTTCCAACCATCAATTCAGAAACAAAACTGGATCATGTTACAAATACTTTTCTGTATTCTGCTCTTCTCAATTAATAGATCATAAACATCTCTCCCTATCAGTGGATGGACATTTATGTGATCATTATAAATAACAATATTATTGTTAAAAAAACCCATCCTAAAATTCATTTGGAATCTCAAAGAACCCTACATAACCAAAGAAATCTTGAAAAAGAATAAAGCTGAAAGATTCACAAATCATGATTTTGAAACATACTACAAAGCTACAGTAATCAAAATAATGTGGTACTTCATAAAGACCAATGGAATTGAATAGAAAGCCCAGAAATAATCCTCACTTATAAGATCAAGTGATTTTTGACAAGGGTGCCAAGACCATTCAATGGGGAAAGACAGTCTTTTCAACAAATTGTGCTGGGAATAACTGGACACCCACATGCAAAAGAATGAAGTTGAAACTGTACTTAACACCATATACAAAAATTAACTCAAAATGAGTGAAAGACATAAATGTAAGACATCAGACTATAAAACTCTTAGAAGGGAACAGGCAAAAGCTTCACAGTATTGAATTTGGCAGTGATTTATTGGCTATGACAACAAAGGCAACAAAATAAAAAATAGACAAATTGGATTTTATGAAAATTTTAAAATGTTGTGTATCAAAAGACAATATCAACACAGTTAAAGGCAACCCACAGAATGAGGGAAAATATTTGCAAAACTACATCTGATAGGGGATTAATATCCAGAATATATACAGAACTCCTATAACTCAACGATGACAAAAACAAAAACCCCAATTCAAACATGGGTACAGGCCTTGCATAGACATTTCTCCAAAGAACATATACAAATGGCCAAAGCACATGAAAAGATGCTCGACATCACTAATCATTAGGGAAATGCAAATGAAAACTACAATGAGATATCACATCACATCCATTAGGATGGCAACTATCAAAAAAAGAGAAAATGACAAGTGTTGGCAAGAATGTGGAGAAATTGGCACTCCTTTACATTGCTGGTGGGAGTGTAAAATGGTGCAGTCATTGTGAAAAAAGTTTGCTGGTCCTCAAAAAGTTATATGACCCTGTAGTTCTACTTTTGGTTATATACTCAAAAGAACTGAAAACAGGGACTCAAACAGATTCTAGTATGCCAGTGTTCATTGCAGCATTATTCACAATAGCCACAATGTGGAAACAACCTAAATATCCATCAGTAGATGAAAGGATAAACAAATTGTGATATATATATATATATATATATATATATGTATATTATTTAGCCATGAAAATGAATGACGTTCTGATATATGCTTCAACATGAAAGAACCTTGAAAATATTATGCTAAGTAAAATAAGCCAGCCACAAAAGAAAAATGCTGAATGATTCCACTTATATGAAATACCTAGAATAAGAAAATTCAGAGACAGAAAGTAGATTAGAAATTACCAGGGTCTGAGGGAATGGGGAGGATAATGAGTTATTGCATAACGGGTCCAGATTTTTTGTTCGAGGTAATGAAAAAGTTTTGAAAATAGATTGTGGTGGTGATTGCACAACACTGAGAATGGAATGCCACTGAATTGTACTTTAAAATGGTTAAAATGGCAAATATTATGTGTATATTTTACCATGATAAAAGTAAAACCTATGTAAAATAGAGAAAAGGGTGAAATTATGGTCTCTGTGCCATTATTTATTATCCCAAGTCCACTGCTTTTCTCCAGATTAACATTAAATATTTGATTAGAACTATAATTTATAAGATTTACATAGGAGTTGGTTGTAAAATATTCTGGCAATACTATACTTGTTTGGAAAACTCTGGCATAGAAGGTAGAGTTTCTTAAAATATAGTCTGAGGATCACCGGCATCAGAGTTACCTTAGGATACTTGGTAAAATGTAGATTCCTGGCTCCAACCAAGATCTACCAAACCAGAATTTTTAGAGTGAAACTTACGAATTTGCATTTTAACTATCCTTCTAAAGAGAAACTATGGTTAGATTTTAAGCAATCATATTTATGCACAGTTAGTTAGGCTTCCTAAATTTGGTGAGAAGGGCTGTTCCTCATAGCTCCCTGGAACACTTGAGACTTGGACTGAATTAACCTAACTTTGCCACAGCTGAAGGGGTGAATAAGACTCCTTTATCTAGACTGAACAGAATAAGATTTAAAAAGGGAAGAGGAAAGCATTTTCTACATATTTGAGAATTTATTTATTTATTTTTTACATCTTTATTGGAGTATAATTGCTTTACAATGGTGTGTTAGTTTCTGCTTTATAACAAAGTGAATCAGTTATACATATACATATGTTCCCATATCTCTTCCCTCTTGGGTCTCCCTCCCTCCCACCCTCCCTATCCCACCCCTCCAGCGGGTCACAAAGCACCGAGCTGATCTCCCTGTGCTATATGGCTGCTTCCCACTAGCTATCTACCTTACGTTTGGTAGTGTATATATGTCCATGTCTCTCTCGCTTTGTCACAGCTTACCCTTCCCCCTCCCCATATTTGAGAATTTAAATTCAAGACACTGAATAAGGGAAGGGTGTTTGCTGTGTTCTCTTTTCAGGGTAAAAAACTAGCATGCAATATTATTATATTGTGCTCACTGTATATTTAACCCTGAGGAGTCTGATTACAGCATCATACAGCATAATTTTACTTTTTATCATAATTTTTTAAAAATTTATTTATTTTATTTTTGGCTGCATTGGGTCTTCGTTGCTGCGCACAGGCGTTCTCTAGTTGCAGCGAGTGGGGGCTACTCTTCGTTGCAGTGCGCGGGCTTCTCATTGTGGTGGCTTCTCTTGTTGTGGAGCACAGGGTCTGGTGCACAGGCTTCAGTAGTTGTGGCATGTGGGCTCAGTAGTTGTGGCTCGCGGGTTCTAGAGTGCAGGCTCAGTAGTTGTGGCGCACAGGCTTAGTTGCTCCGTGGCATGTGGGATCTTCCCAGACCAGGGCTCCAACCCATGTCCCCTGCACTGGCAGGCAGATTCCTAACCACTGCGCCACCAGGGAAGCCCCAGCATAATTTTAAATGAGACATAGAATAGGAGAATGCCTTCTCAAGTAGTGTATAGCACTGATCTTCAAACCTACTGAGGTTTGCGTAAGAATTGTCTCACCTTCCCTGCCCTCCTCCCCAACACCCAGCCCCAGAAATTCTGATTCAGAAGGTTTGGGGTGGGATGCAGAAGTCTTCATTTTTAAAAAACACTCTAAGGTATCCTTATGCAGCTGGTCCATACTTGGAAAAACACTTGGGTTGCACATGATATGTCCTGAACTAGCTCTCTGGCTCCCTGGGTAGAACATCAAAGGAACACTTGTAAAAGGACTGAACTACCCACTTCATGAGTCCCAAGTGGATAACTAGCAAGGACTGAAGAATCAGCTGCATGCAGGTGCAGACAGGACATTTCTGATACTCTGCTAAGCTCCTTGGAGAGGGAAAGCAACACCCTAGGTTTCCTGACTTTAACAGTAAACAACAGAGGCAACAACAAACCCACCCCCAACACCCACCACACCCACCACACACACACACACACACACACACACACACACACACACACACACACACACACACACACACAGTCTGCCAGTCACTGTTTGGATGCACACTTTACCCGTTAGGGGGAGCCCAAGGATTTCCACACACAGCTCCATTCCCTCGGGGAGGAAAGCTGATACAGGTCAAGGACGTTTGGGGGCTTTATTACTAAGCCTGTAGCAAAGAATGTAAGGATCCAAAAGATTAAAAGCACTTGCTTACATGTGGAATGTCCTTTCCTCCTGGCTCCTATTTAAATCTTTGCATCTTAAAAAGTGGTGCTCTGGGACTTCCCTGGTGGTGCAGTGGTTGAGAATCCACCTGCCAATGCAGGGGACACAGGTTTGATCCCTGGTCAGGGAAGATCCCACATGCCGCGGAGCAACTAAGCCCGTGCACCACAACTACTGAGCCTGCTCTCTAGAGCCTGCGAGCCACAACTCCTGACCCCACGTGCCTAGAACCTGTGCTCTGCAACAAGAGAAGCCACCACAATGAGAAGCCCGCACACTGCAACAAAGAGTAGCCCCCGCTTGCCACAACTAGAGGAAGCCCGCGTGCAGCAACAAAGACCCAACACAGCCAAAAATAAATTAATTAATTAAAAAAAAAAAAGTGGTGCTCTGAGGTAGCCTTGGCTGGATTTGCCAGGATTGTTAAAGAAAAAATTATTCTAACAATACTGTATTGTATACTTCAAAGTTGCTAAGAGAATACATCTCAAAAGTTCTCAGCACACCCCTCCCCTAAAAAGTATCAGGACTATCTGAGATTAACCTTATTGCGGTAATCATTTCACAATGTATTCGTGTATCAAATCATTATGTTGTACACCTTAAATCTACACAATGGTGTATGTCATTTATATCTCAATAAAGCTGGAAAAAGTTATTCTGACGCTTGTTTAAAGGGTAAGGAAGACTTTATTCAAGACTTTGCAGTAGGTGTCAAGACTATCCCAATGGGGAGACAGATCAGTCTCAACTCTGAATATAATAACAAATGGGGATTTACAGCCAAGGAGCAGAGAGGGGAGGGCAGTGGATAGAAAATTCAGTGGATGGAACATTATTAAGAGGAGAAATCAAGGGTCAGGATCTTGCTAAACCGACTTAGTAGGATTCTTGCTGAAGGCTGGCCAAGGACTTAGACATCAAAGGTACAGGTGAAGAACCTGATCAGATATTGAGAGTTATCAGATATCAAGGGTGAGAGAGTCTCTCTAAACTGACTTGGCAGGATTCTTGCTAAAACTGGGCTACGCAGGCCTGGGCTTGTGGGGGAGGCCAAGTTTGAGGCCTAGTTGAGAAGAGGTTCTCAGAGGAGCCTCGGCTTTGGTCAAGGAGAGTCTTTGTCAGGGTTTATGGAGCAGGGGCTCTTTTTCTCTTGGTTTCCTTTTCCATTCTTTTTTTCACTCTTCCTAGGATAAGATCAAGTGTGGCCCTGAGGGCAAAGGACCTGAGAGGCCTGCTTTTTACCCAGGCCTTGTTCGTGAAGTCCTGCCTGGTTTAGCAGAAGATTAGGCTGGAAATTAGGCCAAATTCCCAGCCTGCAAAAAAAATAATGTCCTTATCCTCCATTCATATATTTTTCTCAGCAATCTAGTGGGGTGTCCATCTAGGTGGCTGGTGGAGTATCTGGAGATAAGAATTCAAAAATCTTTTACACACACAACTGATCTTGATGATATATATATAACTGAATATATAGTAAATACACACACACACATACATTTTGACTTAGAAAGAATGTATCTAAATATTAAAGCCTCTTTATTTTTCCAGACCCAAAACTAGATTGAATAATATTGCTAAATTTAATCTAAGACTCCCTAGAATGTGTCATAAAAAATGAAAATTGAACAGGGTAATCCAATCATCAAGACTGTCCTGTGTGTGCTTTCTCACTCAGTGTACAGGTAGAAAAGGCCTAGGATATGCCAGAGTGCCATGCTTGTTATCTCACTACTTCAAACAAACTTACAAAGAAGAATGTATGCCCCCTTTAAAGATGAGAAAAAGATTTAGAAAGGCTAAATAATTGTCTAAGGTAAAAACTGCTGGAAAGGCAGAACGAGGAATATAATTGAAGTCTGAGTTTAGAATCTTATTAAAAATTATTTTTTTACTATAATTTAAAAGTAGTATTTTTTAAAAGATTTTTTTTTTGATGTGGACCATTGTTTTTAAAGTTCTTACTGAATTTGTTACAATATTGCTTCTGTTTTATGTTTTGGATTTTTGGCCATGAGGCATGTGGGATCTTAGCTCCCCGACCAGGGATTGAACCTACACCCCCTGCATTGGAAGGCAAAGTCTTAAACACTGGACCACCAGGGAAGTCCCTAAAAGTAGTATATTTTAGATACAGGCACCCCTATGTTCATAGCAGCACTATTTACAATAGCCAAGACATGGAAACAACCTAAATGCCCATCGACAGATGAATGGATAAAGAAGATGTGGTATACATACATATATACACACACACACACACACACACACACACACACACACACAATGGAATATTAATATTAAAAAGAAATAATGCCATTTGCAGCAACATGGATGGACCTAGAGATTATCATACTAAGCGAAGTAAGTCAGAAAGAGAAAGATAAATACCAAATGATATCACTTATATGTGGAATCTAAAATATGACACAAGTGAACATATCTACAAAACTGCAGACTCACAGACATAGAGAAGATTTGTGGTTGCCAAGGGGGAAGGGGGTGGGGGAGGAAAGGGTTGGGAGTTTGCAATTAGCAGATGCAAACTGTTACATATAGGATGGATAAACAACAAGTTCCTACTGTATAGCACATGAAACTATATTCAATATCC
The DNA here is from genome assembly GCF_003676395.1 of Aethalodelphis obliquidens. NCBI lineage: Eukaryota > Metazoa > Chordata > Mammalia > Artiodactyla > Delphinidae > Aethalodelphis > Aethalodelphis obliquidens. The sequence continues at coordinate 24,990,351 of NW_020837956.1, forward strand.
TGTGATAAACCATAATGGAAAAGAATATGAAAAAGAATATATATATGTATAACTGAGTCACTTTGCTGTACGGCAGAAATTAACACAACACTGTAAATCAACTATACTTCAATAAAATTTAAAATAAAAGTAGTATATTTTAAACTGAAATGAAATCATAACACATGCTTTGTAACCAATTTATCCAAATGATAAGTCATGAATGTTCTCCTACTTTATAGCCTTCAAATTCACTGTTTTGTTTCATTTTTCGTAAAACTTTTATACTTCTGGGAAAAGATGGCAGATTGAGAAGACATGGTTGATTCCTTTCCTTCCCCTTTCCCCTCCCCCCCAAAAAAATGACCGAAGAAATGTAAAGTAAGGAATAATCTGTGTCAGCATTGAGACAGAGAAGAGAAGCATCCAAATATCCGATATTTTGAGGAATTTTACTAGATTTACGGCAGATGGTATTAGATTAAAGAATACTCAGGTAGGTTTGCCAGATTTAGCAAATGAAAATACAGGTTGCCCAGTTTAATGTGAATTTCAGATAACAATATATAATAATTTTTTTTAGTAGAAAAACTATTTATACTATGTTCAGGCAATATTCGTTGTTTGCCTAACATTCGAATTTAACTGGGCATCCTGTATTTTGTCTGGTGATCATCCTCAGAGCCCATTCACAGCTTCCCTGAAGGAACTTCAAGACAGGAAGGAAGGAAGGGAGGAAGGGAGGAAAGAGGGGAGTGGGGAGTGAGGAAGGGAAAAAGGAAGGAGGGAGGGAGAAAGGAAGGGGGATGCTAGAGTTAGATTTGGAGGGACAAGGGCTGGGATTGAGGAGCATGGTGAGGCTGACTGGAAAAGCTGCATCTGGGGTTCCAATTAGTTGTTAAGGATCCTGTGGGTTGTGTAGTGGCCCTAAGCTCCAGGGCTGTCAAGTGATACTAAGTTGTAGAAAGCCTAAGGTAGGAAAATGGGCCTTCTCAAACACTGCTAGTGAATGAATAATTTAAAGCAGTTTTTCTAGAGGACAATTTGGCTATACATCTAAAGCTTTAAAACATGCATACACTTTAACTTATCAATATCACTTCCAGGAATTTATTCTAAAGAAATAATGTGTTCTTTAGTGTGTTGTTTATAATAACAAAGAAATGGGCAGAACTTAAATGATAAACAATAGGAGAATGTTTAAGTTATGGTATATCCATATAGTAAGGAATATACTATGCAGTCATTAAAAATGATTCCATAGACTATTTATTGACAGGAAGATTTTTCACCATATAGTTTAATTTAAAAAAAAAAAAAAGGCAAGCTACAAAACTGCATTATGGTAAGATACCATTTTTGTAAGAATATAGCTATTTAAACATATATGTACTTTATGCATAAAAAATGTCTGAAAGGGTATACACCAAAATGTTAACAATGGCTTTCTCCAAGTAATTGAATTTGGATGGTTAGTCTTTTTCTTTTCACTTATATCTATTTTATATATTTTCTTCAAAATGTATATTACCAAAGTAAATTTTTTAAAGTTTTAAAAAAATTTCTGATTGGTGAATTATACTTTTGAGTAATTATAAAATGAGACTGCAATTATAAAATAGGCTTTAACATTAAGGAGTATCTCGTTCAGAAAAATGAACACAGTTTCTACTGGGTGCCAGGCCCTGTGCTACAAGCTGGGGATAGAGATGAGTTGGACACATCCTCCGCCCTCCAAGAGTCTAAAGGCCATACTCTTTGGTGAGGTTCCTTGGCTCTCAGTCTTGCTGGCTTCAAAAGCCCATTTGTCAGCCCATTCGGGATCATCCCTCACATTAACCAAATTTACAGAGGTTGATGAACAAACTCGGATAATGTATTAATTTGTGCTGAGAATTATCACAGTCACATGGGCCAGAATAGTAGTCTAAGCATGACCAGCACATTTTTTTCCCTGTGGGGTGAACTACATAGGGAATCAAATTATGATTAGAATGTTGTTTACTTAGACTGGAATCATACCAAGGGCAGGTAGTAACTTAAGTTTAATGCGACCTGGCATTAGTACTCTTCTCCTCAATAAACATGGCCTTTCTGATGAAACCATAACTACCACAAGTGTGAGATTTTCTCTTCCCAGGACAGTAGTAATTGGATGGACACTGCCAAAATTCATCTCAGATGCTCTTTTATAAAAATGTCTCCAGACTAACAAATCTCCATTTCCCTCCAGTTATGCCCTCAGCATATACTATCATAATTTGCTCAGATCTGGAGCCATTCCATTTCTTTAAAGTAATTTTCGTCTATTTTCTTCTCTGCAATTTTGTATTTATGTACTTTAACTCTGAAGATTATCTTATTTTCTTAATTTCCCTTTCTTAAAAAGGCATCTTATTTATACACTGACATACAACAAATTTTATACAGTAAATGTATTTTTTTAATTAGGAAAAAATATTCCAAATCTAAAGGGGAAATAATGGAAAGGGTTTTTGGTGAAGAAGTTAGGAATCATCACACAAGGCCTTCTACAACTGCTCACTTGCTCTTCAACCAGTACCACTCTGGGGTAAAATTTTTATGCTCAAATATGAAACTGAGCCTCTACCACATGAGGCAGAAGACACTGGGCCCAGCTCTCTCTCCTGAAGTGGTCATAAAGGAGTTGCCCCTTGGGGTAGCTTCCTTGGTTGCCAACTTAGCTATCCAAATTTTCGGTAATTGGAACCAAAGTCCACACAATCTACTTAACATTCTAAGAACATGGTGTACCTACTGTGAATCATCCAAAAGGCAAACTAAGCAATCCTTAGGGTGCTAGCAGTGCTTGTGCGTGCACATACACACACAGCTATTTGGATATACTTCAATATTTGAGAGTTTTTTTAAAAAGTCATTCAAACAGTCATCATGCAAACTTACAAAACAAACAAACCATAGAACTTATTGGATTTCCTGATGTTTACTTTAAGGTTTAGTATATTTTGGTGTCTGTGTTGTTTTTTTTTTTTTTAAATTTCACACATGAGTTTAGGGCCTCTAAACTCTTTATCCAACCTTGGTGATACTAATTCTAGTATAAGTGTTTTTAGAACTTTTAACGTTAAAACCACCAGACATTCACATTCATCAGGCAATTACATATATGTATTCTAAATTTCAACATGTTTCAGCCACTGGAACATTCTTGACTCCTTCTAAGAAGCCATAAAAAGTTTTTCATATCTCACTTTCAACATACACCAAAATAGCTCTTAAAGTTAATTTTACTTATAGTTAGGGTTTTGTGCCCCAAACCCAACACCTAACTATTAATCATTATTTTCTAAGTATTGAGAGTGCAGTATAAAGTACCAAACTACATGTCAAAACCTGATCCCTGCCCCAAGGCGTAGGACACAGATTACAAAAACAAATCAATTCAGACTATACACTGCATCAAATTAAAAGCAAGGCTAAACTTGAAAGACACAAACTTCAGGAAACTTTTTTTTATAAATCCCTAAGAAGTTACCAAAATTCTAACCAGAATTATTTGCTGGTTTGAAGGTAGAATTTTGTATTTTTGTTTTAATCTTCTAATAATGCCACTGTTCATGGGAAGAACATTTAACTTAAAGAGAGAACACTAGAGTTGTAATATAATTTCAGTTACTCTCTCGTGTTGTCCCAAACGAAAAATATCAAACAGCAACATAAAACCCTTTGATATTACTTAGATTCTCCTCAGTCATCTCAGTGAACTAAAATATATCAAGCTGTTGTAAGAAGAGCCCCAAAGATAGTAGAATACTGCAAAGAGATTTTAATATTTATTTTTCTTTCATTAAAAAAACCAGCCATGGGCTTCCCTGGTTGGCACAATGGTTGAGAATCTGCCTGCCAATGCAGGGGACACAGGTTCGAGCCCTGGTCTGGGAAGATCCCACATGCTGCGGAGCAACTAGGCCCGTGAGCCACAACTACTGAGCCTGTGCGTCTGGAGCTTGTGCTCCGCAACAACAGAGGCCGCGACAGTGAGAGGCCCACACACCGCGATGAAGAGTGGCCCCCGCTCGCCGCAACTAGAAGAAAGCCCACGCACAGAAACGAAGACCCAACACAGCCAAAAATAAATAAATAAATATTTTTTTTAAAAAAACCAGCCATCAGTACCAATATGTCTGTCTGACAAAAATATTGCAGGAGGCATCTTTTGTGGTATCTGTCTGTTCCTATTGCTCCTCCTTTCCCCTTGGCCTCCAGACACTACAACCCCAAAATCACAAGAGTGGAGCTGAGTCAGACTTGTTTATACAGCTTGATCCCACCCCCTTGACCACAGCTGACTGGGCCAAGAGTGGGCACCTGACCCAAGCTGGACCAATCAGAGTCTCATCCCAAGAAATCTGAAATCAGAACTGAGCAATTCAACCTTTCCTTAGGTGACTAGATCTAGAACATGGAGGTGGGGGTGGGGTGGGAATGAGGTGAGGGCATCTTCCACCTTGCGAGGAGAACTGGAAAAGGATAGGAAGTCAGTCTACAGAGAGAAAATGAAGCACAAGTGCAGAGATGAGAGAGAGAGGGTGCCTATTCAGCATTCAACACTGTGCCCTCCTATAACCTTATATAGAATATATACTTTTTTTTTTTTTTTTTTGCTTAAGCCCCTTGAGTTGACTCCTGTTATTTCCAACCAAACATCTTAACTCAACCTGGTCACTCTGACATGGAACTGAGAGTTTTATGTTTCCTTATACAAAGATATAAGAAAAGCATTTGCCTAAATTATTAGGGTGGGACTAAGTCCCTCTGAAACACATGGAAAAAATCTCACCACGGTGAACCTATAGGTAAAGAAGCTTCGTTCAGTAGACTTCATCAAAGGAGCTATTCTCTGTAGGAATTTGATAAATATACTTGCCCAGCATAACATTATTTTCAATGTATCAAAAGCCTTAGAAAACACTGAACTTAAATTTGTAAAAACAAAGATTTTTATTATGTTTTAAGAGTTCTACTGCATAGAGTAGTACTATACAATGAAAACAAACTGGGCCTCTCCTAGGTTACCACCAGCAGCTTGTGTTCAAACAGGTCATACAAAGTAGTAAAAGATAACTTCTACAAAGTAGTACTGTTAGTACATATATCTTAGAAAAAAGTTTTAAAAATAGAACTTGGAAAAGAACCACCTGACTATTCTGATCAGGTGGGAGAATCTTAGAAACCTCCTCAAGGACTCCTGAGAATTACTCAACAATAATTACCTTGCTGAAATGTAGATGACATTATTCTGTTATAACACTTATTTTTTCAGCATCCAGTGACATTTATTGAACATGTAATATGAGCAGGCACCATGTTATCTTGTTTACTGCTATATCCTCTTCGCTTAGCACATTCTTGGCATATAAAAGGCACACGCTAAACATTTCTAGATAAGCAAGAATATTGAAAGATAAATAAGAATCAATCCATGTTATCTGGTAAGTAGAGAATAAAATAATCTGTCCAATGAGACAATGACTAAATGATGACTTTAAAACAACCCTTTTTTGTATATATTATATAAAGAATTCATATGAATTGGTAAAATAGGAATACCATAATATATAAATGGACAGAGAATGTGAATAGCTCATAGGAGAAAAAAATTAACTTTATTAATAAAAAGAAACAAAAATGTTGATCATCAGGACTGATCTAAGAAAAACAAGTTGAAAGATTACTTTGCCTAGTAATTAAAAAGTTTAAATGTAGATGAAATATACTTTTGATGAGGGTGTAATGAAACTGGTATATTCCTATGCTGCTATGGCAGATTAAATAAATATATTTTTGTAGAAACTGTCAATAATTATTTTGCTGCAGTAAAGTTCTGAGGATTAATTCTAAGGATGGACACCAAAAGAAGAAAAAATGATATCTATGAAAATGTTTACTGTGAAATGTTTTTTATCTGTGTTTAGGTGTTTAGAAATTACATGTTGGGACTTCCCTGGTGGTACAGTGGGTAAGACTCTGTGCTCCCAATGCAGGGGGCCCAGGTTCGATCCCTGGTCAGGAAACCAGATCCCACATGCATACTGCAACTAAGAGTTCGCATGCCACAACTAAGGAACCCACGAGCCACAACTAAGGAGGCTGCCTGCCACAACTAAGACCCAGTGAAACCAAATAAATAAATATTTTTAAAAATTTATACGTTATTTATAATAATAAAAAATTAAAATCAGCCAATAGCAGGAGAATCCTTAAGTAAATTATGGTACTTCATTCAATACATAATATGCACTTTTTTTTTTTTTTGCGGTACGCGGGCCTCTCACTGTTGTGGCCTCTCCCACTGCAGAGCACAGGCTCCGGACGCACAGGCTCAGCAGCCATGACTCACTGGCCCAGCTGCTCCACGGCATGTGGGATCTTCCCGGACCGGGGCACGAACCCGTGTCCCCTGCATCGGCAGGCGGACTCTCAACCACTGCGCCACCAGGGAAGCCCCCAATATGTACTTTCTAAAGAAGATAAATATGGAAAATATAGAAAATATACTATTGTAGGAAAATAATTATGATATAATGTTAAGTAAAAAAAGCTGAAAATAAAATTATATTACACTATGACTACAGTCAATTAATAAATATATATCCATATACACAAGTCCCAGAAGTAGAATGAAAGTTTAATTTGTTGGAATGGTGCAACTGCATTATTTAGAATCTAGATGTAATTCTAAATTTATTTATAATTATTGATACAATGTTATTTGGGTAATAAAAACAAAATCAACCCCCTTTCTCTGAAGAAAAAATCGAATTCTAGGAAAAGAACATTGCAGAGAGTTAAGACTTGCTGGCTATGGGGAGTTTGGTCAACAACCCTCTTAAGTACCAAAACAATGCTGGCATTTTCCAGAACACAGAACTGAAAATTCTTAGTGCAGCAAAAGAAAGAACTTGAAATTATTTCTCAGACCAAAGTGAGAGATGGACAGACAGATGGATGCATAACATTTACACAAAGGTTTTCATTAAATACCTCTTGATGAAAATGAGAGAAAAGGCGATCTCTTAAAAATGACAGTCTGAAATCTTTTCTAGTTCCTCTTCCCACAAATGAGTAAATTCTAGGCAGACTATTTCAAAAGTGTGGTAAAAATTCTGTTGCTTCAAAGTGGATTGTTTACAACATTGAATAAAAGAAGCCAGGGGGCTTCCCTGGTGGCGAAATGGTTGAGAGTCCGCCTGCCGATGCAGGGGACACAGGTTCGTGCCCCGGTCCGGGAAGATCCCACATGGCGCGGAGCGGCTGGGCCTGTGAGCCATGGCCGCTGAGCCTGCGCGTCTGGAGCCTGTGCTCTGCAACAGGAGAGGCCACAACAGTGAGAGGCCCGCGTACCGCAAAAAAAAAAAAAAGCAGCAGCAGCAGCCAGGCACAGATGGGTACATACTGTGTGATTTTACTGACATAAAATCTGGGAGCTGGCAAATTTATGATGTGTGTACTTTACCGCCTGCAAATTATACCTCAATAAAGAAGAACAAAAATGGTTTGTAATTAGATAAGATCATTTCACAGAATTAAAACCAGACACAGCCATTGAGAAGATTTCATTTTCCTTAAACTGCCTATTTGGAATGTAATGAAGCTTTTCTAAGTATTTTGAGTAATCCAACCTTACTAAATTACTTCGGGTCAGTGTGGGTGGTCATGAATGGCAAGATGTTCATTTAATTAGTTATTATGGCTCACATTGGCCAGACGGAGTGTACATCTTAAGGCCATTGCTGCCTCTCCTCTTCAAATGATCGGGTGGATTCTCTTTCCTAAAGAGTTATGTTATTTACATGACAGACTCTTAAAGGAATCTAAGAAATAAGCCCATGTAAGTCACATCCTGGAAGTCTGTGGCCAACATAGAGAAGGGGCAATTGCATGGTGACATGAGGCCCTGGCTGCAGAGGGAGGAATCCCAAGCTCCAGGAGTAACACGCAGTGTGTCTGACTGTAAAGAGGAGCTTGACCTACTATTTGCATCTTCATATTTTGGGTAAATGTTCTTCTAAGATAAATAATTTTGGAAGTTGTTACTTGTGCACATTTAATACAAAAACAGAGAAATTATTGACACTGTAATATAGTGAGAGGAAGTCTCATAAAGAGCACAGACTTGAGAGTCATAAAAGTCAGGAGTTAACTTCTAGCTCTTCCACTTCCTAAATATGTGACTGTGGGAAAATGATCCAATTCCTCTAAACTTCAATTTCTTTGCCTGTGAAATGAGGTTTATAATACCCACTATACACTGTTATCTTAAGGATTGGAGACTATATGAGTGACTGGCATGCTCAGCAAACAATGGTGGTGGTGATTGTTAAACATTAGAACTGGATACCAGCCATTCTTAGCACTTATGGCTGAATGGCTTTGTTCAGGGGCTGTAGATTTTCTGACACTCACATTTTTCATTTGTAAAAAAAGCCAAAAATATCCACCTGTTGATGAATGGCTTCTGAGGTTAAATTAATTTGCAAGCAGTCTATTTTTGTCTCTTCTTGTGCTTCTACACGTGTCTACTGAATTAAGCACTTTAAAACTAGATACTAGAAATGGGGGGAAATGTTTATTGGATACATGCAACACAAAAGGAAAAAAACCAGAAATGGCAAATAACACCGGCACCCAATCCTAACCTCCAAGGCAGAAAATTCTCCTGGAAGGGTGGATGAGGATGGCAACTGACTTCAGGTTGCTGACCTCATTTTGGGCAGTGATTTCATTGCTCTAGTTTTTTTTTTTTAATGGCTTATTTATTTATTTACTTACTTATTTTTGGCTGTGTTGGGTCTTCGTTTCTGTGCGAGGGCTTTCTCTCGTTGCAGCGAGTGGGGGCCACTCTTCATCACGGTGCACGGGCCTCTCACTGTCGCGGCCTCTCTTGTTGTGGAGCACAGGCTCCAGACGCGCAGGCTCAGTAGTTGTGGCTCACGGGCCTAGTTGCCCCGCGGCATGTGGGATCCTCCCAGACCAGGACTCAAACCCGTGTCCTCTGCATTAGCAGGCAGATTCTCAACCACTGTGCCACCAGGGAAGCCCCCATTGCTCTAATTTTTAAATGTTCATCTTGTTCTTGAGGGAAGTCAAGACAGGGCAAGTTTCAAGTATATCACCTTGCATCACAGACAAGATGGCAGAGTAGAAGGACATGAGCTCACCTCTTCTTACAGAAACACCAAAATCACAACTAACTGCTGAACAGCCATCGACAAAAAAACACTGGAACCTACCAAAAAAGATACCCTACATCCAAAGACAAAGAAGAAGCCATAATGAGACAGTAGGAGGTGTGCAACTGTGATAAAATCAAATCTCATACGTGCCGGGTGGGCGACCCACAAACTGGAAGATAATTATATCACAGAAGTTCTCCCACAGGAGTGAAAGCTCTGAGCCCCATGTCAGGCTCCCCAGCCTAAGGGTCTGGCAACAGGAGGAGTAACCCCCAGAGAATCTGGCTTTGAAGGCCGCGCGGTTTGATTGCAGGAATTCCATAGGACTGGGGGAAACAGAAACTCCACTCTTGGGGGGCACACACAAGGTCTCATGTGCACCAGGACCCAGGGGAAAAAAGCAGTGACTTCATAAGAGACTGGGCCAGACTTACCTGCTAGTATTGGAGGGTCTCCTGCAGAGGCGGGGTGGGGGGCAGCTGTGGCTCACTGCGGGGAGTGAGCCATCTCGGAGGCCACCATTTTCTCAAGACCTGGCACTAACCAACAGCCTAGAGGCTCCATTGCTGGGACACCTCAGGCCAAACAACCAACAGGGTGGGAACAGAGCCCCAACCATCAGCAGACAGGCTGCTTAAAGTCTTCCTAAGCACACAGCTGCCCAATAAACACACACCCTGACAGGGTCCTGCCCACCAGAGGGACAAAACCCAGCTCCACCCACCAGTGGGCAGGTACCAGTCCCTCCCACCACAAAGCCTGTGCAAGGCTCTTAGACAGCCTCATCTACCAGGGGACAGACAGGAGACAGGCTACAATCCTGCAGCCTGCAGAATGGAAACTGCAATCACAGAAAGTTAGACAAAATGAGATGGCAGAGGAATATATCCCAGATGAAGGAACAAGACAAAACCCCAGAAGAACAGCTAAGTGAAGTGGAGATAGGCAATCTACCGGAAAAAGGATTCAGAGTAATAAAAGTAAAGGTGATCCAGGATCTCAGAAAAAGAATGGAGGCACAGATGGAGAAGATACAAGAAATGTTTAACAAAGATTTAGAAGAACTAAAGAACAAACAAACAGAGATGAACAACACAACTGAAATGAAAAATACACTAGAAGGAATCAATTATATCACCTAAACAAGCAAACTGTGGCTTCCTATTGGCATGAAGTCTATACTCCTATAGTGTTATGGCTCCAAAGCAAGGATGGTTACTCAATCTCTCTCTCCTGAGAGTGGGCATAAGGTCGGGATAGGGGCAGTTATCTTATATTTCACTGGCTCAAGATAACTTACTTAGGGAGAAGAAAATGGCAATACTAGAAATAAAAATGTTTGTCCCACCAGTCTGGGCCAAGTAGTACAAAATGATCTGATCTACTGTATATTTTAAACTAAAACATTGTTGGGACTTCCCTGGTGGTCCAGTGGGTAAGACTCTGCGCTCCCAATGCAGGGGGCCCAGGTTAGACCCCTGGTCAGGGAACTAGATCCTGCATGTATGCCACAACTAAGAGTCTGCACGCTGCAACTAAGACCCAGTGCAGCCAAAATAAATAAATAAATATTAAAAAAAAAACTAAACTAAAACATTGTTGCTTTCTGAACACAGAATAGCATGGCTTGTGTTCCTCTATTTAAAAGGGGGGGAAAAATCACAACTCTGCGTGGGGAAATTCCCAACACAAGGCTTATGCCTGACTCTACCTCCTTTTCTTCATACCAACCAAAGTTAGATAATCACAAACAGAACTTTAGCCTGCTCTCTAGGACTGCTGTGAGGATTAAATGAAATAAAATTACTCTGTTAAGTACAAAGCGCCATATAAATATTAGTTACGTTATTACAAGAAGGAAACCGGTATCACTCCAGGTTTGTGCTGGAGACAGCAACAGTAAACTAAACAGACAGCTGGACAAATCTGCCAGACATCCACATGTCTGACTCTTGAATACAGGCTGGATTCCCTTTTGCTGAGCTATACCTGCCAGCCTGGAAGCCCCTGGTGCTTCAGTCATGAATGGGCATATACCCTGTCCAGAGCCTCCAGGGCCTCACCCCAGTCTGGCCTTTGGCTCTACCCTGCAGTGCTGGCCCAGGGCCAAGTCTGGTTAACTTCCCCTTCTAGTTTGCCTGGTACTGCCTTTCCGGTACCATCAGGCCTTAAGCCAGAGACACAAATTTTGCAGGGAACAAGTACCCCAATAATGAGAACATTCCTTCCTTCACACTAGGGAACTTCCCTCCTTTTTCCCCTAAAGTCACTCCTATTTCCAATTCTCTGTTTCTCATCTTCTCTAGGGCTCCAGATTAGGGTATGGGAGGTCAAGAAGCTAAGATAAGAGCAAAGGAACAAGTTTGTCCCACTGACCATTCCTCTAAATTGAGTCTCAACTGCTCCCCACTAGTGCTACTTCCTTGCTAACTCCTTGTGTTGAGTAGCTGGAACACAATAGGTTCTTAATAACTATTTACCAAAGGAACACAAATATCAGATTAATGAATCAGCAAATACAGGCATACCTTGGGAATTTTGAGGGTTCAGTTCCAGACCACCACAATAAAGCAAATATTGCAATAAAGTAAATTTTTTGGTTTCCTAGTGCATATAAAAATTATGTTTACATTACACTGTAGTATATTAAGTGTGCAATAGCATTATGCCTTAAAAAGTACATACCTTAAGTAAAAAATACTTCATTGTTAAAAATCCTAACCATCATCCAAGTCTTTAGCAAGTTGTAGCAGTAACATCGAAGATCATGATCACAGATCACCACAATAAATAATAATGAGGTTTGAAATATTGTGAGAATTACTAAAATGTGACACAGAGACACAAAATGAGCAAATACTTTTGAAAAAACAGCTCCGATAGACTTGTTTGATATGCAGGGTTGCCACAAAACTTCAATTTGTAAAATGGCAGTATCTGTGAAGCACAATAAAGTGCAATAAAACGAGGTACATCTGTAGGTGTCAAATGAAGCCCAAGGCCTTTTCCTGGACCCTGACCTCCTCTATTCCTGGCCTGCTTTCATCTGTTTTTATATTCAGAAACTAGGGCAGCCTCAGCTTGGTTTCCCAGGTTAACTTTGACTTTAGTTCTTTATGCAAAGGACCAGTCAGCACATCTATTCTTTTGTGTGAGCTTTAAGAGGAAAAAGAAACTAAAAAAGGGACAAACCTTACTTTCCATCTATTTCTCAGAAGGGATAGAATCAATGTGACAGTATATAAGTATGTGTGTGTGTGTGTGTGTGTGTGTGTTTGGTAGTTGCACGGAAAGACTGTGAGGTTGTGTTATTTTCTACAGGAGAACAGAAGAGACACCCTAGCTGGAAAGTACAGTTGCTAACAGTAGAGGCAGATTAACTCCTACCAAAGACAGAAGGTAGAGGGGGCACAGCTTTAGAATCATACTGCCCACCACTTCTATCTCCAGATGCCCTGAGGATCAGGAGGGTAGAGCCAGGTTTTTCTGGTGTTCAGTGTGGAACACTGCTCCACTGCTAAAGCACATTTTACATGAACCCCAGATGGTATCAAATAGTCAAATATACATGTAACTGGAATGCCAGGAGGAGATGAGAGAGAATGGGGCAGAAAAAAAGTATTTTAAAAAATAAAGGCTAAGATTTTTCTTAATTTGATGAAAGACAGAAACTTGCAGATACAAGATTACAAATGAACACCATGCAGAATAAACACAAAAAAGTTCACACTGATGTACATCAGAGTCAAATTATTGAAAGCCAAAGCCAAAGAGCAACTCTTGAAAGCAGCAAGAGAAAATAACATATTACACAGAGAAAAAAAATGATCTGCTCAACAGCCAACAGTCATCTGAAACCATGGAGGTCAGAGAGAATGGAAAAACATCATTAAAATGCTGAAACTAAAAAACCCCCCTGGGCTTCCCTGGTGGCGCAGTGGTTAAGAATAAACCTGCCGATGCAGGAGACACGGGTTCGAGCCCTGGTCCAGGAAGATCCCACATGCCACGGAGCAACTAATCCTGTGTGCCATAACTACTAAGCCTGTGCTCTAGAGCCCACAAACCACAACTACTGAGCCTGTGTGCCATAACTACTGAAGCCTGCGTGCCTAGAGCCCGTGCTCTGTAACAAGAGGAGCCACCGCAATGAGAAGCCTGTGCACTGCAACGAAGAGTAGCCCCCACTCCTGGCAACTAGAGAAAGCCTGTGCATAGCAATGAAGACCCAACGCAGCCAAAAATAAATAAATAATTTTTAAATAAATAAATAAATAACTCCCCTGTCAATCCAGAACTCTATATTCAGGGCATATATCATTCAAGAATGAAAGCAAAATAAAAATATTTTCAGATAAAATAAAACTAAAAGGATTTGTAGCCAACACACCTGCACTATAAAAAACACTAAAAGAACTTCTTCAGTTAAAGAGAAATATTATCAGATGGAAACTTGGATCATCAGGAAAGAATGAAGCACATCAAAAATAAGTTTCTGAGTAAATTTAAAAACTATTTTTTGCCCCTTTTCTCTTAATTTCTTTATAAATTGTTTACACCACTGTCTTGGGAGATTTATTACTAGTAGAGGTATTACATATGAGCTCCAAGTTCTTCCTACTCTATATTGATCTTATGAGATGCTTAGAGTCTGGAATTGCTTCTGTACTCTACTCTAGCCTCTTTCCATTACTATGAATTTTTATGTGGGTTGACTGGGTAGGAATGGGGTGAAGGACAGAATCTTTGAAAACTAACAGAAACAGAGATTGCTAGAACATAGGATATATATGGTTGGGAGGGAGGATCAGTGCAGGGAAGGAAAACAGATTGAGATTAAATGCTCCCATGGTAAAAGCTAGGTTACCAGCAACACGCCTTGAATCTATCCTAAATTGTGGCAGAACTTGGGGAAGAGAAATGCAACATACCTAGCCCCCTACCCAACTTCTCACCCTACAATAATTCCTAAACTTCTTTAGACTTGGCCGGTACATCTATATGCCTTAGGTACTACTTAGTTCCTCCAGGTATCTGATTTCCAGTTGGTGCTGGAGATGAAAAAAAGAGATGGTGGGATTTGGGAAATACTAAGGAGAGAAATTATAGATACAGTTCCAAGGTGTGCCCTATGGAGAGAAGAGGAAGTCAAAGAACTGGGATGGTGGAGGTACCACCTAGTGAATCATCAATGCTGAAGGGTAGGATAGGATGGACAAACTGGCCTCAGAGCTCTGAATGGAACCCTGGGATATAATTGTTTTAGTGTTTGGGGTACTATAGGCTCCCAGTTGTATTCAGGACCTCAATTTCCATCAGAGGTTCTTAGCTTTTTGGTCTATTTTACGAAGACTTTTAAAATGTTTTTTACTTCTTTATAACCATTCCTTTCTATAAAGTTCATTTCTGTCTTGCCAAGGATTTGGCTCCTCCTTCAGAAAGAAAGAGGACTCAGGGTGAATTGTATCAGGTCCGGTCCAGAACCCAGAAACACAAATGACATTGATCAAATGATGGGAGGGAAATGGAGACTGGCTAACAATCTGCCTATCGGGAATTAAAAACAGGTTTCGAGCTTCCCTGGTGGCACAGTGGTTGAGAGTCCGCCTGCCGACGCAGGGGACACGGGTTCGTGCCCCGGTCCGGGAAGATCCCACATGCCGCAGAGCGGCTGGGCCCGTGAGCCATGGCCTCTGAGCCTATGTGTCCGGAGCCTGTGCTCCGCAACGGGAGAGGCCCCAACAGTGAGAGGCCCGCGTACCACAAAATAACAAACAGGTTTCACCTTACAAGCCAACTCTCTGGAGCACTATGTTGAGAAGGATTCAGAGGCCTGGACTGAAGTAGGGGCTCTGAAAGGAATCACAATTAACTGGTGATGTCTGTCAAGGGAATGAGACCATGTGCTCAAGAGTGCTACCTCTAGCTTGGGTGGTTTGTTTGCAGACTGATTAGCCCCCAGCAGATAAGGGTTAGACTGACTGGTCTCTAGTAGATAAAGGACTTCCTAGGCTAATGCAAAGGAGTCAGGTCTCTCTGTGTCACTGAAGCTCAGGACCTGTCAGGTCTTGGTCAGGTCCAAACCCAAGAGTTAGGAAAAACACTGAGTGTGAGAGCAGGAAAAGCCTGTTTATCATCACTGATGTGTGCTAAGTTCCTCACATGACTTGGTTGACTAGTTCAGATAGGCCTGGGCTTTGGAGTCATGCCTCTCAAGCCAGCCTTGCTACCTTCACATGCCCCAACAGGTAGAATGAAAGCAAGCCACGGGATCATCTGATCTGCGCAGATTTCTCCGTTTCCAACAAGTCATGGGGATATGAGTTTTGCACATGGGACCAGCCCCGCCCCTGCCTCTGAAAGCCAACAGAGCTCTTGGGTCTCGTACCCCCACTCTTGTTATGCCCAGAGGAACCACCGACTCCTCTAACCCCAACTAACAAAAAGGCTTTCTCTTGTAGGAGCGCTGTGTCACGGGCAAAACCTCCATAAATGGCGGTGACTTGTGTTATCTAGGCTTTTGCGAAGAAACTAGGAGCTGAAAGGGGAGAAAAAAGAGACACAATTTGAGCTTCACCTGTCAGGCAGCTATCAGGCGGGGAAGAACGTCCAGCATCCGCAGACCCTCAGGTGGTGGAGTTCACGGAGAGGTGACTAATTTCTTACTGCTCGGCCAGAGTATACGGGGCAGTTGCTCTGAGCGTGGATGAGGGTTGGAAGGCCCCTCTCTTGCCCTTTTTTGTTTGTGATGGAGGAGGGTGAGGAACGCTGCATGGACGACCGTTCGGTACAGTGAGTCCTTCTGCGCTACCTGAGGGAAAGGCCTGTAACACACCCATGAGCAAGGGTGGGAACAACCTCCTCCCGCCCCACCCCCCATTCCAGGGGAATCGAGCTCCCAGGTCGGCGAAGATACTGTAGTGAGTTAGAAGGCTCCAGGGAGAGCGCCACGGGAGGTGCAGCAGGCACGCACCATACACCGTTTGGCCCTTTTCCAAAACTGTGGGGTCTGCGGTGGCGGGAAAAGCACCACCCAGCCTCAACATGTCACCTCGCGGAGGAGGAGCCAGGTGGGTAGGCGCCCCTCCAGGAAGGGCTGCCGCGTCCGGGCTTCGGGGCTTCCCCGAGGGGAGAGCGGAACACTAGGACCAGGCCCGCGGGGTCCGCTGCCCTGGGGCTCTGGGGGTGAGAAGCCGCGCCCGGGCCAATTTCGGGTTCCCGAGGGTGGGGGAGTCGGTGCCCGGCAGCGGGCGGGCAGTCAGCCGCCCGGACCGTCGCCTCCCACCCCGCCCCCCGGCTTCCTGCGGAGGCCGCGGCCGCCATGTTGTTGTGGGGCTGAGGCGGCGCCGCGGAGCCCGAGCGGCCGTGACAGGCTGCGCAACAGGTTCGTTGGCGGCAGCCTGACTACGAAGCGGCCGCGGCGGCGGCGGCTGCTGGGCAGGGTCTCCCGGCGTCCGCCCGCGCCCGCGCCGCTGGTGCCGAGGGGCGCGGGACCGCGCTGTGACGTGCGGGAGGCGCGGTGGCGCGCCAGGTGGGTGAAGCTGCTGCCGGGCCTGCCGCAGGGCGCGGGGCAGGTGCGGACGCCGCCGCGTCCGCCGCGGGGAGGCTCGCGGGCCGGGCTGGGCGCCCCGCACGACGCGGACGGGCCCTCGGGAGCCTGGGCGGCCCCCGAGCTAGGCCCCTGGCGGGCTTGGCGGCGCCGGGCGGAAACCTCCGGCGCCGGGTTCCTGCCCCCGCGGCGGGGCCAGGGCGGACGACGAGGGGCCGGGGCCGGGCTGCCTCTTCTCCACGGCCGAGCTCCGGCCCCCGGCCGCGGCCTCTTCTGGCAGGTGCGGACGCCGCGGCGGGCCGAGGGCGGCGTAGCCCCCTCGCTTTCGGGGTGCGGGCAGAAGAGAGACAGCCCTGAGGGGCACCCGCATGCTTCCTCGGAGCCCCATTTTATTTTCACGGAGTTGGTTTTCCTTCCTGGTAAGGGTTGGTGCGGAATGTCAGGTGAGCCGCATCCTGGTGCGTCAAAGTAGCCCGAGTCACGAGAGGCCAGTGGGCGGATGCTCGGCGTCCACCGCTCACCTTAAACCAAAGTTGGGAAATGTTACAATTTGACTTTAGTGTTATTGACTTCCCAGGGTGTACAGGAAGCACGGAGAGATGTAACCTCTTGGACCAGAGTAAAGTTTATTGCTTTTATAATTTTTTTTAAAAGACGCCTGCATATGCATAGTGAATGGGTAAACCGAGGCTGAAACTGCAGATGGCCTTGCATTTTGTAGAAAGATGCTGTATTGGGATTTATTAATCCTGTGCTTTATCATCGAATGATTGCTGAGGGCAAGTATGCTTCATTTGAAACTTGTATTGTTTAGGAATTAGGAATATTTTTGATGGAGCCAACCGCTTTGTGATAGGAATTAAGGTTAACACAAAAATGTTTGCTTTACTAAATGCTCTGGTTTTTTACTAGTGTTTACTTGCTTAACCAGAAATAGGCAAGGTGTGCCTTGAAATTTTATGTTGTCCCAGTCAGCTTAATTTAGGTAGCCTAGACTCTGTAGGTTAAGCCTCTTAAGCCTCTTAAGAAAATTAATTGCCTCTCTCCCTGTGCTTGTTTGCTATGTTGTTAATCAGTGGTAAAACCTAAACGCAATCTAGAAACATAAAGTAGAACCTTTACATAAATTAATAATGACGTCCCTCAAAATTTGAAGATAGTAGCAGTTCTGATGTGCTAAGTTTCTTTGGCTGTGCCTACGATTTTCTTGTCATTTCTTTATTTCCCCCAGCTTTACTGAGATATGATTGACATATATCCTTTATTATTTCAAAAGTATGTAAGGTGCAAGTTGTTTTTAAAAGCTTCGTTTAAGGACAAACAGAATTTTGTGTTTTTTTAAGAGGACATGGAAAAAATGTGCATGGCTGCTGTTTTAGTGTAGTATTAATGAGCCTCAGAAGAGGTTGCATTTTATACTTTAATGCATGTAATTGTTCCTTTTGTTTACCTTTATAAGGAAAGGTAGAATTGTCTGAGAAAACTTGACCTGTACTGAATTATTGAGCAGGGAGGTACTATTGTTAGTTCAGCACATCTCAAGGATAAAATCCTGATCTCTCCTGAATATGAGGAAATGTGTTAGGCATGTGCTGGGATTGGAATTATGGTTTTAAAAATTTTTGTATTTTCACAGAATCAGAATAGTTAAAGGAACCTCTATACATCCGTCACCCAAACTCAGTAGCTTTCAAGATCTTCTTTACCCATTTCTTTCTTTCTTCCTTATCTTTATTTTTTAGTTTTTTCACTCTATATACTTATCATATCTCTTTTTTAAAATGGAAATTTTCTTACATAACCCTAAGATTTTTATTTTATTGTATCTTTAATACAGTTTCACAAATTTCTTTCTAGTAAGACAAAAAGACCATTATTGGCCATCTCCCTTTTCAGCTTCTTTCCTCAGTATTAAAATGTATTTACCATTCTTGTCATTTATTGAGTACTTACTGCCTGCCAGGCCCTGTGCTGTGCCCTATGAGTAGTTCTTTCCCTCCCATCAAATAGATAAATGAAATGTTAACCTGAAGGTTAACTGACTACTCTAGGTTAACTGAGCTGCTCTAGGTCACTGAGCTAGTAAGTACAGGAGCCAGGTTGCAAACCAGGATCCTTCTAACTTCAGCACCTGTTCCCTTATCTGGTACACTCATCTTGGTTCAGAAATTAAAACAAAAACAAAAGGTTATTTGGGCATTCAATAAATATTTGTTGAATAGATGAATGAAAGTACATATTATTCCATCGATAAGTAACTAGCATTTTTATATACTATATTTACTTGTAAAGCATTTATATTAACAAGTTCCAGGAATGATTCAAAATAAACTAATGACATTTCTCAAAATGGGGTATTTTATTACCATACAACAGTGCATTTTCTTGTTTTTCTTTTTTATATTCTGATCTTTTCAATACCTTATTTATGGAAAAATGTATGGAATAACTATTTATGAAGAAAAGCTTAAAAAAGGCAGATTTTTTTGTGTGTTAATTGTTAAAGGTGGATTCCAAGTATGAAGTAAAAAAATCATGTTTAGGATTAGTTCTGTAAAAGAATAGTTCTAAAGATGAAGATGCATCAGAAACGCTGTATCTTTTACTTGAGTTCATTCCTGACTTTTTGTCATCCTTTAACTACAGAGCACAGCGACTAATGTTAGAGTCCTATTGAGTAAGAGTGTGCATATAGGTATTGCTGAGAAGGAGGAACTGAACGGGCCTTAAAGGATCTGAAGGCAGAGAGGAAGTGGGGGAGGGGGGAGGAAACAGCAGAAATAGAAGTAGGGCAGTGAATACATCAAGAGATAATGTATTTTTACAACTCTAAGAGGGCAGCATATTTCATTTGCAAATGTATTATTTTGAGAGATTCACTTAAAAATTAATTTCACAGCTATATCAGGACACTGAATGATTTATTTATTTGTGAAGCTGTTTAGCAGTGATTATGGTAGACATTTAGGGATCTAATACCAGATGGCAGACATTTAACTTGTTTTACTTAAGCAACAGTTTCATGTTTTCTAGATCCTTTTCTTCACTAATACATATTCATGTTATGTGTTTCAATGAAAATTTTATTTATTTTTATCTTAACTGTGGTAGATAAGAGTACAGGCTTTCAAGTTAAGCCTCCTGCTCCCAGCTCCAACACTAAATAGCAACCTTGAGCAACTTATTTTAATTTTCTAAGCTTCTGTTTCCTTATCTGTAAAATGGGGGAAGTAACATTACCAACTCATAGTGCTGTTGTATATAATATAAAGTGCTTAGCACAGTGACTTCTGCTCAGTATAAGTGCTTAATAAATGTTACCTGTTATTATTCCAACTTATGTCGATGAGAAATTTCAAAACTAAACTTAGTCTCCTTTTTATTTTTTATTTATTAAAAAATTTTTTTAACCTAGTAACTGGAAAAGAAATTAGCCTGTTAGGCCTTAATTTTTTTTTTAACATCTTTATTGGAGTATAATTGCTTTACAATGGTGTGTTAGTTTCTGCTTTATAACAAAGTGAATCAGCTATACATATACATATATCCCCATATCTCCTCCCTCTTGCGTCTCCCTCCCACCCTCCCTATGCTAACCCCCTAGGTGGTCACAAAGCACTGAGCTGATCTCCCTGTGCTATGTGGCTGCTTCCCACTAGCTATCTATTTTACATTTGGTAGTGTATATAGTGTATATATGTCCATGCCACTCTCTCACTTTGTCCCAGCTTCCCCTTCCCCTTCCCCGTGTCCTCAAGTCCATTCTCTATGTCTGCGTCTTTATTCCTGTTCTGCCCCTAGGTTCTTCAGAACCATTTTTTTGTTTGTTTGTTTTTAGATTCCATATATTTGTGTTAGCATAGGGTATTTGTTTTTCTCTTTCTGACTTACTTCACTCTGTATGACAGACTTTAGGTCCATCCACCTCATTACAAATAGCTCAATTTCATTTCTTTTTATGGCTGAGTAATATTCCATTGTATATATGTGCCACATCTTTATCCATTCATCTGTGGATGGACACTTAGGTTGCTTCCATGTCCTGGCTATTGTAAATAGAGCTGCAGTGAACATTGTGGTACATGACTCTTTTTGAATTATGGTTTTCTCAGGGTATATGCCCAGTAGTGGGATTGCTGGGTCGTATGGTAGTTCTATTTTTAGTCTTTTAAGGAATCTCCATACTGTTCTCCATAGTGGCTGTATCAATTTACATTCCCACCAACAGTGCAAGATGGTTCCCTTTTCTCCACACCCTCTCCAGTATTTATTGTTTGTAGATTTTTTGATGATGATTAGCCCTTAATTTTTTTTTTTTTTTTTTTTTTTTGTGGTATACGGGCCTCTCACTGTTGTGGCCTCTCCCGTTGCGGAGCACAGGCTCTGGACGCGCAGGCTCAGCGGCCATGGCTCACGGGCCCAGCCGCTCCGCGGCATGTGGGATCTTCCCAGACCGGGGCACAAACCCGTGTCCCCTGTATCGGCAGGCAGACTCTCAACCATTGCGCCACCAGGGAAGCCCTAGCCCTTAATTTTTAATCTTACCATTCCTAAAAGAAGGCTGGAAAATAGAGTAGAATTTAGCCACAATCCCATCTCCCAACAAAGAATCTGCCCTTTTAGTCCCCTTAATTTGGGGCAGTGGGGAGATGGGGAAACATAGCCTGAAAGAAGAAAATGTTGTATATCTGCAAAAGAAACAACAGCTTTGGATTATTACTTCAAAGTCTTTGAATCCATATGCTTAAATAACTTCTACTTTTCAGTGTGAGGAGTGCTTGGCTAGTGTGAGGGAAAGAATGATCAAGGACGGTGGCAGTGTGAAACTGCAGAGCCCATACAGATAAGGACCCAGCAGGGTTTGCTCCGACAGTTAGGAGGACACTGATAACTGTTGCTTTATCGTTTTATTTTTGCTTAAAATATGTATTTGGACACTTTCTTCACCCCTTCACCCCTCCTCCTTCACACTTAAGAATGACTGCTTTTTATAAAGCAGAAACTAACACACCATTGTAAAGCAATTATACCCCAATAAAGATGTTAAAAAAAAAAGAATGACTGCTTAAATATAAGAATTAAGTAGGTCAAGTTAATAATTTCTCAATTTATGTAACATTAGGTGACTTTAATTTTAGTAAGTATGAGATACTTTTTGGTGAATATAAGTGAGAACTTCAGGATTAGTGAAGTTTGCTGAGAATGATGCAGGCTGGGAACACTTGTGTAGCATTCATTCTCTGACTCTGTGGTAAGCCCTAAAAACCGAAATTGTAGAGGAGAAGCCATGGTTAAGACTTGAGATTTAATTTCCCTTACTCTATTCACCTCACGAGAAACATTTTAGGCTTTCCCTCTGCTAAAGTTCCAGTGAAATGCTTAGACAACCTGTATTGGAAGGCTTTCCCTCACCACCTCTCCTTTCTTTTGGTGTCTGGTCTTCATTCCATGATTCTAATTGGAGTTTTTGCCGCCTTCTTCCAGCATACTAGCTCCTACCTCCAGGATCCGGGGTTGCACTGGGTCCTAGAAAGCTAAATCACTTGGATGATGGAGATGGAAAGAACCATTTAGGTTAGAGACAGATAACCCAAAACTTTCTGAACACTACTTTCCAATACCTGGGTTTTATAGTCTTCATAACCTGGTGGTAATCCCATTTTGAAAAAGTACATGCAGCAGCTCTCTCTTAAATCCATCTTTGCTATTGCTTTCCTCATTAAGTTGACTTTACCCCATCTTTGTCTTTCCAGGGGCTTCAATGAAAAAAAAAATCCCCTCTTCCCACCTTTTCTGCCACCTGCTTTAACTTTCTTTTCTTTTTTCTCAAACACTGTCTTTCCTCTTTAAAAAGTTAAACCCAATAGAAATCACTTGTAATTCTTGGTATTGAATTAATTCTTTTAGCAAATAATGAGTGTCTACATGCCAGGAACTGGCCCAACCACTGAGAATATAAACAGTGAAAAAAATACACAAAAACCTTGGCCCTTGTGCTACTTTTATTCAAGAAGGGGGAGCAGGGCTTCCCTGGTGACGCAGTCGTTGAGAGTCTGTCTGCTGATGCAGGGGACACAGGTTCGTGCCCCGGTCCGGGAAGATCCCACATGCCGCGGAGCGGCTGGGCCCGTGAGCCATGGCCGCTGAGCCTGTGCGTCCGGAGCCTGTGCTCCACAACGGGAGAGGCCACAAAAGTGAGAGGCCCGCGTACCGCAAAAAAAAAAAAAGGGGGGGAGCAGAGACAAAATGTCTAGGAGTTAGAATTTGTTAAGTGCCATGGAGAAAAGTAAGGTAGGAAATGAGGCTAGGGAATGTGTGGGTAGGTGGGTGAGGGTAAATCGAGAGAAGTAAATTGGCCTCATTCAAAATTATTAAGGAATTCAAGATTGGGGAAGGATTATTGTACACATTTTATGAGTAAATTTAATAGTATTTCAGGTCATTGTATTTAACAGAAATGTTTATCATTTACTGTTTGGTTTGGACCCAGCAGATCTCTTAATATTTCTATTTTCTAGTAACTTAAGCCAGAAAACAAAAAACAAAAAACCTCAGGCACAACATGAGCCTAGAGCAGAGATTTATCAAATAGTTTAGAATAGATACCTTAATTTGGTTTTTTCTAAAAGTGCTATGTTGTGTTTGTTTTAAAATTCTATAGACTTTTTGTTTGTACCATTTTTATTGTGATGAGTAATATCATGTTCCTTGTGTAAAACTGGAAAGCTACAGGGGAGTTGAAAGAAGAAAATAATAGTCCGTAATTCATATTACCCGGAGAAATGTTCAGTGTTAATATTTTAGTAGATCTCCTTCTAGAAATTTTTCTTTGGGAAAAATGGAATTATATACTCTGCTTATATAATCTGCTTTTTAGCTTACTAGCATTTATCAAAAACCATGGTTCTACTTTATTATATATTTATCTACAATATAATTTTTATTGGCTTGCTACTACGGTATGTTAATAATGTCTAGTATTTATTGTGCATTTACTATATCCTGGTTATCAATACTTTTGAGACACTTTACATATTTTTGCTCATCTAGTCTTCAGACTCTCTATAAGACCTGTTCTTTTATTACTTATTTTACAGCTGAGAAAATTGAGCAAGGACAGGTTTAGTAATTTTCCCAAGATCCCATAGCCAATAAGTGGCAGCCATAGGTTATGAACTTAGTCTGACTGTATATACTGTGCTCATATCATTGTCTCATATTGGTTCTCTAACATTAAGGTAGTTTATAGTTTTTTTGTTGTTGTTATTTTAAATTGTGCCACAGTTAACATCCTTGTAACCATATCTGTGTTTATGTCTATGATTATTTCCTTAGAATAAATTTCTAGTAGTTGCAGTGGTATTGGATCAAAAGGTATGGACACTTCCTAAGGCCCATGTAAATGTATTGCCAAGTTGTCTTCTAGAAAAACTTGTCAGTACCAAAGTGTTCTCTTACCAGATGTAATCAGTCCTATTCCCCACATCCTCAGAAACACTGGCTTTTTTTTCTTTAATCTAATAATTTGATTAAAAACCCTTGTTTTAATTTTTCTTTCTCTGAATATTAATAATATTATACTTAAATTTTTTTTTCTTTGAGAAATATTTGTCTTTTTCTCACTTCATTGGCATGTTCATCTCTTGGTTATTTCTAAGAATTCTTTATATATTAAGAATATTAACTCTTGCTTATAGGTGTAAATTTTTTTCCAAGTTTGTTTCTTAGTTTTGTAAATTGATTCTTATCAATGATAATGATAATAGCTAACATTTATGTTGTAATCCCCATGTGTAGCACTATTCTAATTCGTTATATTTATTAACTCATTTAATTTTTACGACACCCCTGTGATGTAGGTGCTATTATTAGCTCCATTTACAAACCTCTGACATTGTGTTTTAAATTTTCAGACAGTTTTTTCTTCTGTGTCCTTGACCATTTCTGTTCCCAATTCCTAAAAATCTGTTTTCCTAGCCTACTGCGTGATACCTATTGTTTAGTTCTTCATTACTCAGTTTAGGATTCATTTCCTCTGGGATTACTCATCTAACAACTTTCTAGTCTTAAGGCAAAGTTAGGTGCCCATCTTCTGTCTTTTCTTTATACCTATAGCACTTACATGCAATACTCAGTTTTCGTCTTATTCCTCTTGTGTATTCCCTGCGCTTACACATCTTATACAGGTGCTATACCTCTGATGACTCCGTAAAGATTTGTTGATTTGAATTAAAGGTGCTCATGATGATGTTGGTGATATCAAGAAGGAAATCAACCTTCCCAATATGTAAAATAGAGAAACTTACACTGAGGAAGTAACCTTGGAACTGCGCTTTGAAGGCCCGGGGAAGGAGGGAGAGAGGGAGGGCCCAGAGACTAAAACCGAGTGAAAACAGATGTGGAAATTCCCCATTCGGGGAACCGCAAGTTATTTAGAGTGATTTTGAGGATTATCAACCTTGCCTCTGGGAAAGCCTGATGAAATAAGTTCTTCTTTCACCCAGCATACCTGGTCTAGTGTTCAGAATAGTTAAATCTTCCTTCTAGATTTCTTCTGCTGTGAAAGTGTTCAGTTTCTCTTCTGACTTCCCCCGTTTTTCAGTGTGAGGGGACAGGGGAAGTTGGAGGGTCCTGGTGTAAACTTGGTAAGATCTTGAAATGCCCAGGGAAGTTTGGTGACTTGGTGGGGTAGGCCCACTGGCAGCCTTTGCCTGAAGTAGAAGCCTTGGGCTTGGGAAGAGAAGGAACCATGCAGCTTTTGTCCGTGGAGACTTGGGTTCCTGCACACCTTTCCCTGGCTGTCAGCACACTGGATAAGATCTCAACTCCTTTTTTCTCCAGGGTTCATTACGTTTCTGTTCTTCTAGCTTTGATAAGAGACTAAGGGACATTCTGTTGTTCCACTAGCCTAATCTTGAGGTATACTGACTGCTGATCTAGAAGAATAAAAAGTGAGCACTTTATATATTAACAACGTAATTTATTTGTCATTTAATTTGATATTTTTTCAAATTCCTTTCCTCTTTATGTCTCATCATGTAACTGAAACTTTTTTTCATTATGAAAATAATGCATGCTGATTGAAGAAACTTTGTAAAATAGAGGGAGAAAAAGTAGGAGAAAAAAGTTATTCCAAGTCCAACAACCAATGACAACCATATTTTGGTGTCTCCCATCCACCCTCTCTTTTCTCTTTGTTTTTGCATATATATTTTTGTACATGTTTTACAATACAACACTGTAGTTAGGAACATGGCTTGTGCTGTCTGGGGTTTTAGTTCCAGCTTAGCCTTTCATTAGCTTTGTGAGTGTAACAGTCTCACTAAGCCTCAGTTTTCTTTTCTTTAAAAAGTGGAGATTTCCTAATAATATTTATCCCTAGAGTTGTTATGAGGATGAAGAGATAATGTATGTTTAGTGTGACCATCTCATAATGACTTTTCAATAAATGTAACAATAATAATCGGAACTGTCTTTTGGTTAGGTCAGCTGGGGCTGCTCTGGGCTGTGGTTGCAGGGAGGGGGGTGAGTCAGGGGTACTGTACCTTTCTTTTCTGAAATAATTAAATTTTAACTTCAAACTATTTTTTTAAATATTCTCAAGGGGCCTATGAAAATGTTTACACTGAGACCTCCTTTAAAGTGTGATTTATCTTGGGCTAGCCTCACAGTGGGTGAGTGGTCCTGGGCCTCAGACTTCTAGGATGGCCCTGATAATGAGGATATCAGTGATAATGAGATAACAGTGACAACAAGTAAAGACCTGAGTGTCAGGCTTGGTATTTGGTAAGTATTCAGTGATCGTTAGCCGCTGTTATTTTTAATAATGATAAATACACATTTATAGTATATCATAGGTTATAAGAGCATAACCAGTTTCCAGGTTATTATATGGTCTAGCTGAAATTGTTTATTAAAAAGTAGGTTATTGAGATATAATTTACATATCATTATGAATTTAAGTGGCACCATAATACTTGGCTCAGTGTGTCCTCCTATTATTGGATGCTTATATTATTTCCAATTTTTTTGTGTAGTAACTAATAATAACTGCAGTGAATATCATTGTAAGTAAAGTCTTTCCCACATTTATTATTATTTGCTTATGACAGATTTCCAGAAATGAAATTATTGACTTACAGGATAAGAACGTTGTTAGGATTCTTGCTGTATATTTTCACACTGCCTTCTGAAGAGCTCTACCAGTTTGCACCCCCATGAGTATGTCTGTAGTACTCATCTCTTCTCATGTTTGCTAGCCCTGACTACTGTCTAGTGTCTGTTGTTGTGGGGTTTTTTTAAATAAGTTTATAAGGAGAAACAAAAGAGAACTTCATTTGTATTTTCTTGATTATTAGTGATGTTAACATTTATTAGCCAGTTTTATTTCCTCTTTGGAAAATTGTCTATTTATTTGTTTTCATTATTTTAGTAGTTCTCTGTATATTAAAAATAATGGCTGTCATATTTGTTGTGATTTTTTTCCAATTGTATATCTTTTAACTTTTTTTCAACAGAAGTTTAAAATACTTATATAAATGAATTTTTACTATTTCCTTTGTGTTTTCTTGCATGGCTTCAAAACTTAGTTATCTTTATTTCAGAGAGGTGATATTTTACTTGAAGGTGAAGAATCTACCTGAATTTTTTCCCTCTGTACTTCTCATTCAAGTAAATAATTGTGCTTTAATATTTAGTCCTGATAGAAGAGAATAGACCAAATAACCAGCACCCCCAGCCCTCCCCTTACAGCAATGCAGGCTGAGTCACAAGCTATTCTTAGATGTTTTTTCCCCCTTCGTGTGGGTGAATTGTCTTGTTCAGTGTTGTTGACTAATTCTTCTAAAATTGGTTTAATTTAAATCTTTGATATTATTGGAGCGCTAGCTACTTCAGTATTAGTTTACCATTCCAGTTCTTTTTTTGCCCCGTTTATTGGTTGATTCTTTGTGGGCTAAACTTAACATTTATAAAAGTCCAAACTTACAATTTATATTCAGACATCTTAAACTGAAGATGCTAAGTTGAAGAACTAGAACTAAGAACTAAGTTTGTATAGAACAATTCTCTTTTTGAAGTTTTTGAGTCTCAACATGCTTTGTGTATTTGGGGCCCTAAGCCTCTCAGTAGAAATAGTGGTCACCTTTTATTCAAATATAATCAATATTTGTAAGAAAAACATGTCCTTTTTATTAGTAATTGGTACAACTGTGGTTTGTTATACCAGTTCAGCGAAATCAAGCCAACTACAGTAGATCCCCCACATACGAATGAACTCCGTTCTGAGAGCGTGTTCGTAAGTCCAATATGTTCCTAAGTCCAACAAAATTAGCCTAGGTACCAAACTAACACATTGGCTATATAGTACTGTACTGTAATAGGTTTATAATACTTTTCACACAAACAATACATAAAAAACAAACAAAATAAAGAAACATGTTTAATATTACAGTACAGTACCTTGACAAATACAGTAGTACAATACAACAGCTGGCATACAGGGGCTGGCATCAAGTGAACAGGCAAGGAGAGTTACTGACTGGAGGAGGGAGAGGAGGTGGGAGATGGTAGAGCTGAAGGATCATCAGCAATAGGAGAAGGAGGGCAAGTTGCAATTTCACCCATGCCTGAAGTTGATGGCACAGGTTCTGGTTCCTTGCTGGATTCAGTTCTGTCTACCCTCGTGAAAAAAACGATCCAGTGATGTTTGGGTAGTAGCTCTTTTTTTCTCGTCATAGATGACACGGTAGCACTGGATCGCATTCTGAACTGCTGCTGCAACCTTCATGTATGATTCTACGTTCAGGTCCTGTGCATCAAAAACTAACTGCCTCCTCAAATAAAGAAAATCCCCTTGCCACTTCCTGTGTCATGAATCTCTTCGGTTCTTCAGTCACTTCTTCTTCCTCTTGTCGCTCCACTCTCTCAATTATTTTCACTTCTGTTTCCATCGGTATCGCTTGGCGCTTCTTAGCAGTACCAGCTACGTCAGTGCTGCTTTTACGCTTTCTTCCGGACATGCTGGGCTTGAAATAAAGATACTGTACTAGTGAACTCTATACAGTACTGTACAGTAGAGTACACAAAAGCACAACCACTTGTAGAGGATGCACGCACGTGACAGTGTACACCCGGCATGTGAACTAACGTGATTGGACATGCGAACACATGTTCATATCTGAAAGTTTGCAACTTGAAGGTTCATATGTAGGGGACTGACTGTATTATAGTTGAAAATCATGTTGAAATAATAGTAGTAATAGCCATCATTTATGATCGCCTTGTGTGTGCCAGTTGCTTTACAGACGTGATAGCTGAGCCTTAAAAAAGCCTGGCATTATCCACATTTATAGGTTAGGAAATTGAAGCTATGTCATGTGGAAGTCTACTAAACTAAGAAGTAACTGCCCTGGGATTAGAGCTCAATTGGTTGATCTGCTTTCAAAGTTCAAGTTCCAGACTGTCAACTTGCTTGTCCTCAGTGCAGTTGAAAGGATGCTAATCTCTGAGTCAAAGCATTTGTGTTTATTAAAGGATATTTTAGTACCTACCATGTGGCTGACTGCTGAGCACTAGGTATATGAAGATGAAGAGACATTCACAGGAACTCACAGTCTAATAGAGGTGGGCAGGAATGAAAACAAAGGTTACATTACTAGTTGGTATGTAGTTTAATGGAGATATATACAGGATAAAATGAGAATGTGGCAAAGAAAGCTTTTGTAGGTAGAAGTGTCACTGAGAAGGTAGGTAGTTACACAGATTCAGAGAGAGAGGGAATAGGAATAAGATGGGGCAGAGGTGGAAGGGGAAGGTATTCCAAGAGTGGAAAAGTAGGCAGAAGATAAACCCTAAAACACCTTGTATGCCATGTGAAGATCAGATTTTTTTAAAAAAAATCAGATTTATTGAGATATAATTCATAAACCATAAAATTCACCCTTTTTAAGTTTACAGCTCTATGGTTTTTATTAGAGTCACAGAATTGCACAAGCATCATCACAAATTTTAGAACATTTTCATCATCTAAAAGAACCCCCTATACCTATTAGCAGCCTCTCTCCATTTCCCTCCAATACCCCAAGCTCTAGGGAACCACTGATCTACTTTCTGTCTCATGAATTTGCCTATTCTGGACACCTCATATAAATGAGAAAATAGAATATGTGGTCTTTTGTGACTAGCTTCTTTCACTTACCATAGTGTTTTTAAAGTGCATCCATGTTGTAGCACGTGTCAGTAATTAGTTCCTTTTTATGGCCAAAGGTTCCATTGTGTGGGTATACCACATTTGTTTATCCATTCATCAGTTGATGGACATTTGGGTTGTTTCCACTTTTGGCTATTATAAATAATGCTGCTGTGAGCATTCGTGTACAAGTTTTTGTATGGACATAGGTTTATGTTTTTATTTCTCCTGAGTTCGTACCTAGGGGTGGAATTGCTGAGTTTTATGGTAACCTATGTTTAACATTTTGAGGAACTGCCAAATTGTTTTTGAAAGCAGCTAAATCATTTTACATTCTCACCAGCAAGGTATGAGGGATCCAATTTAGTAGGAGATTAGATTTTATACTATTGGTGAGCAGAATCACAGAATCACAGTGGTTGAAAATTATTGGATTCTGTTGCTGCTTCCCAGATAAGTTCAAGACATATGCTAGGTCGGAAGGCTTTTTTCTGATGAATGAAAGTAAAATGCAAGTCATTTCCTCAATTCTTGGGGGCTATTGTTATTCCGTTTACAGTCTTTGATTTTTATGTATTCCTATAGGCTACTTATAATCTGAGTTATTAAGGATTACTGAAATTTAGTGTTCATAAACTAAAACTAGCCAATTTCTAGAGCTTCCTGAGGTTTCTTAGTTTTCTTCTAAGAAATCTGTTAACTCTACAAAACTTTGGCAGCACTGAATTGAATTGAAAAATTCCTACTATGCACGCCCACACTGATGGATACTATTTTCATTGCATCATTGGATTGTCTTGAGTTTGATTTGGTTCCCGTTTCTGCTACTCTTGAATTAACTGTAATTAAAGACTTATGTTAGATTTATTTTTGTTGACCATTTTGCTCTTGTGTAACTTTCATTGCTATAATTTCTTCATCATGGAGTTATTTTTCTACTGGAAAATAGGAGCAAGTGGCTAGGTTGGATCTCTTGTTCCACTTAGGTAGGCCATGGTTAGAATAGTTTGAGAATGAATGGACTACATAATTGGACAGATTCTTTTTCACTCTATCCCACTCTAATAATTTTTTTAAATGGGTATTAGTGTACATTTAATTAAGGGTCTTAACTATGGACTACATGAATCTCTGAAAGTCCACAGATTGGCTTTGGAAGCCTGAAACCTTTGTATGCCACATTTTGTGCATTTGTGTTTTTTTTCCGAGAGAAACTGGGTTTGCCGAATTTCTTTAAAAAAAAAAAAGTCCATGACCCCTCAAAATTAAAGAATTCAGATGGGTGAAGAGAATTTGTAAATTTGTGATTTGAAGTATTTGGGGAAAGTGAAACCTTACTTTGGTTAGGTGTTGCTGTTCAGTGATAGATGTTTTCTGGATACACTTTTTTTTAAAGTGTGACTCATTCCATGTTAGAATATCTCTATTTTATTCTTCCCTGGTAATTTTTGTCCCTGTCAGAACTTGGAGTTTGCCTTTAAAGTCCTCATTGCATATTTATTCATATTCACTTTCTTGAATGATTGGGATGTTCTATTTAAGAGTGTTATTTTTGCTGCAGTGATTGCATGCTTTACTTGAAATGTATTATATTTTAAAAAAAGAGTTAATTGGCTTGCCAGAGTAAGAAAATGGATGAATGCTTTTCTATCCATTGGCCACTAGTTTTTCTTTCCTTTACTCTCTTGTTCTGTTTGTGTTTTGGTGGAGATTGGAATTTACCAGTAACCAGTAGAAGCTCTCCCATGTGGACCCTGCTCTGGTGTGGCATCAGTTTGGATTCAGTCTCTTTAGGCCTCTGCAGTATGGTGTGTGTGGAGTATACTTTTCCTGTTTTAGCACTGGATGTAGCATGGTTGGATTTGAGATGAGGTTGGTAATTTCAGATAAATGTTTTTGGTAAAACAGACTTGTTACTTAATATTGTTTAAAATAGACTAAGAAATTGACGAGGGAGAGGCTCTGGGTGATTGATATTGGCTATAGGGTTAAAAGATGATGTAGTGTAGGGCTTCCCTGGTGGTGCAGTGGTTGAAGGTCCACCTGTCGGTGCGGGGGACGCGGGTTTGTGCCCCGGTCCGGGAGGATCCCACGTGCTGCAGAGCGGCTGCACCCGTGGGCCATGGCCGCTGAGCCTGCGCGTCCGGAGCCTGTGCTCCACAGCGGGAGAGGCCGCGGCGGTGAGAGGCCCACGTACCGCAAAAAAAAAAAAGATGATGTCGTGTAATACCAATATATTTGGTCATTGTCCCTGATTCCTGGCACAGAGCTCCTAAAACCTTTGGAATTCCCTGAGTGATAGGAAATCTGCTTTCCATCATACATGAGCTTATGTTAATGAGGTGACTGAGAGGGGCACCCCTAGATAGCCTCAGCATAAGGCTGAACGACCAGAGAGACCTAGAGGATTAGAGAGTGGGAATTTTCAGCCCCACTCACCAACCTCCAGGAAGAGGAGGTAGGTGCTAGAGTTTGAACTGTTTATACACACGCACACACACCCATATGTAATTTTTACGTAGTTGTAATCATAGTGTAGATTTTTGTCTGCACGTTACATGGAAGAATTTTTTTTATGTGTTGTTTCATAATTTTCATAAGTTTTAATGGTTGTGATGTTTTTATCTAGTAGTAGGCTACGATTTATTAACCATACTCCTGTTCTCAGATGTTTAGGTTGTTTCAAGTTTTTTGCTATTATAAATAAAACTGTTATGAATATTATTATTTAGTGAATGTATAATAAACGTTTATTATACATTTCCCTCAAGAGGTTTTCTTCTAATCCTTGACATGTGCTCACAATTTTGAATATTTGTATCCTATTCTAGAATTTTGTATTTTTTAGAAACACATTGTATCATAAACGTTAGCTATCTACTGTGGCCTTGAAATTATCATTTGTAAATAGACGTATATTATTCTAAGTTAATATAACTTTATTTTCTTGTTCCTTTCTCTGTTAGATAAATTACCTTATTTGTATTTTTTTTTCTACTGTTGATGACACTGTGATATGCATCTTTGCATTCTATTTTCCTCCTTTGGATTATTTTCTTAAGATAAGTTCTTACAAATGGGCCAAGTGGGGTATTTTGTTTTGGATGACTGTTGCCAAAGTTAAAGGCACATATTTTACCTTAAACCTTCTACTTCTGTGGTATTTGCCTTCTTTAAAAAATGGATACACTTTTCTTTTTGGACAGTTTAAAATTTACAGGAAAAATTGAGCAGATAGTACAGAGTTTCCCATATACCCTTCTACTCATTATTGGTAAATTAGTACAATACATTTGTTACAATTAATGAACCAATGTTGGTACATTATTATTAACTAAAGTCCATGCTTTATTTACTTTTCCTTAGTTTTTACCTAATGTCCTTTTTGTGTTCCAGGATCCCATACCATAGTACATTTAATTGTCATGGCTCCTTAGGCTCCTCTTGGCTGTGAATGTTACTCAAACTTTACTTGTTTCTGATGACTTTGACAGTTTAGAGGGGTACTGGTTAGGTATATTGTAGTATGCTCTCCTATTGGAATTTGGCTGATGTTTTTGTCATGAGACAAACAACCATGGACCAAGCAGGCAAATGAACCAGACGTATTCATTGCAATATAAATTTACCAAAATGAATATGTTTCTTGTATACCAAAAATATATAAAGTTAGTATGTCATTTTTACTATAACCATAAAGTACCTAGAAATAAAGGAGATAAGAGGCGGGATCTACTGAAGGATGCAAAAATACGCATCTGAGAATAGCCTCAAAAATTATGAAAAAATAGGATAGTGAGTAGAGAGGGATTTGCATATTCGAACACTATGGTAATTAGAACCCTGAGATAGGAGTACACAGGAAGACCCTCAGAACAGAAATATAGGCTGTGAGTAAACTTAGTGTATAAGAAAAGAGATGCATTTTAGATCAATTAGGAAAAGCAAATTATTTCATAAATGGTCTCAGAAAAAGTGACAGACATCACTAGTGCAAGAGTGGAGAAAATAATTTAGACTCATATTTGTCTTTCCGCTCTAAAATAAAAATCCAGATAGATCAAATATATAAATTTGGAAAAATATACAGGTACTAGAAGAAAATTTGGGCAATTTTCTGATGTGAGACAGGCCTTTCTTAGCATGATAGCATACTCAGTAGTCATAAAGGAAAAGATTGACAAAAAAGGTATAACAAAGTTGGTACAACAACAAACTGGATAAAAAGTATTTGTAACATGTTACAAGTCTGGGAGACTGAAAGAGCAAAGTGTGAAATAGTCATCTAAGCAAGTGGGAAAGCAAATGGACTAGGGAAATGTGGACTTGTCAGGCAGGACATAGGGTCCACTTGAGTTAGTGCTCAGGAATCTAAAGTGAGACCAGTCAGCAACTTCATTTATATAGTCATGGAATAACTAGAGAGTTGGATTTAGAAAAGACTGAGATTTTGCCAGATCTGTAGTATGTAGGGAGAGAGGAGAGTGAAGTTGAGGGTATATACAACTAACTCCTTATAATGGTGGACTGTGATATTTAATTTGGGTAAGGAGGGACATTAGGACATCAGGAAGGGTGTGAGGATATAAGGAAGATTGAGGGACAGTGAAAAGTTGATAAGACCAATAGTTTGTAGGTCCAGGTAGGGTTAAAGAATTGTTGGAGTTAGGGAACTGGAGAGATGGGGCTGTTGAGATGGTGCTGGTGAAAGGGGCATGGCAGAATTGAAATGGATTACAGAAGAGTACAGTTACTGGTAATAACAGGCCTAGGTTGTGAGCTGGGAGTAGATGGCTAAGATAAGATGGAGGGTAAGATTTTTGGAACAAAGGAGGTCAAAGACTTACAGGCCAAGATATGGGCAGGATCATCTGTGTGAATATTGACATCACCAAGAATTTTTTGGGAATAATGCTGGAGAGTAGATAGTGAGCTAGGTGTTAAAGCAGTCAGGGAATTACTCTGGTGATTGTAGGGGACAGCAGTGAAGGAGGAGAGCCAGTGGTCAAGTCAGATACATGAAGGTCAAAAGCTAGTTTTCTTTTTCAACTTTTATTATGAAAAATGTCAAGCATATGCCAAAGTTTGAAGTACAGTGATCAGTTATTTTCTATATTACTTCATTTAGTAATCTACTTTTTACTTAAATGTGTTTTGTATTTTTGTGGGGGCTTTAATTCTTTTTGTAATAAGGCAGCCTATAAATATGTTTCCAAATTCCTTTCCAGAAAGGTTGTGCTGATTTACATTTGTTTTAGCTAGGCATTAAGACTATACTTTCAGGCATCATTTCTGTAGTTCGTATTAGCTAAGTATTGATGCAATACTTATTTTTACAGCTATTCTTACAGTTCCTTGCATTGTTGTTAGCCCTTCAGTATTTCATATGAATAAGCTGCTGCCTATTTTCCCAGACCACACTCTTCCCTCTGCTTTTGCATGTACTATTTTACCTCTGCCTAGAAATTTTTTCCCCATATTCATTCATTTAACAAATGTTTTGATGTATAAGGCATGAGCTGAGTTGAAATGCACATGTCTGGTTGATTCATGGGAACTGATTTGCATGTGACCCTCTCTTTTTTTAGCCTGTAAAGGAGAGAAATTTGTGTTTAGGCACTTGGGCCCCTGGGACTATTGTCCCTTTGAACTCTTGTCTGGGCCCAAAGAAAAGAGAGAAAGAAGGGTTGCAAAGAAAAGCTTTACTTTCTCATTTTCTCAGCTTCTTTTTCCTCTGTTTCCAAACTTATGTATATTCATCTTTACCACTTTTCCTGTCTTTTATTCTGTCCCAGAGTCTAACTTTATACTCTAGAGCTGTCAACTTCCACTTTCTCTGGACCCAGACTTCTTTCTGTTAGGTAACCTCCTTTCCTTTTCCCTTTTCAAAATTAAATCTCTCCCTTTTCCGCTAAAAGTAGTTTTGTTCTCCCATCTAAAAAGTAAACTCTTATAATCTTTCCTCTTTCCTAAAGCCTCTTATCTCTCCTCCCACCCGTTTTCCCCCTTCCCTTAGCAACATACTTCTTGAGTCACCTACATTTCACCTCCCGTTTATTGCCTAATCTACTTCAACTTGACTTTTACAGCCAGCTCACCATACTGGAACTGTACTCACAACAGATTGCCAAAACTAATGGCTTAGTCATGACTTCTGTGACTGTTCATGTTTGATGAATAGATATGTGGATGAAAGAAAAAATGAATGAATAGATAGATGGGGAACAGGTATGGAGAATATATGTACTCTGTAAGTTTCATATTACTGCAAGAACTATAAAGAAGTAGGTATTTTGCTTTAATCATTCTCTCGTGGAACTGACCTTGATCTCCTTGGGAATCAGATGGGGAAAGAACATTTTTCCAAACTAATCAGCAAGTTTGGAGAGTTGCCTTTTATGTATGTAGCACATGAAGTGGAGGAGGCACTGGAGCAAGTTTTATAAGATATGCCTTCAGGAACTTGATTATCTTGCATTTGAATGTCAGATCTTAAGTCAAATTATTTACACTAATCAGCATTCCACCAACATAATTCAAAGTATAATTGAAAAATCCAAGCCTTTCTCCTCATCCCAATAAAAAGCCTTTAGAATTCAATGGGAAATAAACCTTTATCTCTAAAAGTGTACTTACAAGAAAAAAAATAAACAAGTTACAGAAGGCCCATGTTGCAAGGAACAATTTGGTTTAAAATCCACAGCTCTGATGCCTACAGGGTTTCAAGGAAGTAGTTTGGAGCCTGCTCTGCTTTCTTACCAGTTCCTTTTCTACATACATATTCAGTTCATTACTACCTTTCTCCATGCCTCCCTCGCTTTTTTTTTCCCCCATGTCTCAACCATCTTATTCATTTACCCAGTTCATTTGTTTAGTAAGTAGATCTGGTTTAGGCACTAGGCATAGAGGTAAATAAAAATGGTCTGTGTCCAGAACAAGTGAAACAGGCAAACATGTGAAATTGGGATACAGCATAAGTGAAGTTATTGTGGGATGAACAGTGTTATGGGCATACCTAGGAGATAGTGACTAACTACCTGAGAGGACATAAGTCTTCCAAAGAAGAGGTGACATTTGAGTTGGGAGTTGAAGAATGAGAAAAAAGTATGGTGAACGTGACAGAGGGAACAGCTCTTTACAAAGGAATAGGGGAGTGAAAAAAGCCTCTCTGTTTCAAGGAGAAAGGTTGGTGTACTTAGGACATCTGAATCTAGGGGAAGTGTCTAGAGATGCGTGTGGTAAAGTAGATTGGGGTGGGATTTTGAAGGGTGCCATATTTCATACTAAGAAGTTTGGGCTTTAACTTGTAATCAGTGGGGGAATTTAAGTAGAAGGGCATCAGTGGATGTTGTGGAAAAAACTAGCTCTGTGGAAGGCAGGAAGACCATTTTAGGAGGTTCATGCCCTAATTAATGTAATGACCCATTTACTGAGTCACAGTCTCCCGGTGATGGGCCTGGGAATCTGTAGAACTAGAAAATGTCCCAGGTGATACAATCAGGCAAGTTGGGAAACTTAAAAACAAAGCATTGGACGTAAGAAATGTGGTTTCTAGGACCAGTTTTGCTACTGACTAGCTATATGAGCTCATAGAAGTCTTTTAGTTTTCCCATCTTGAAAATTGAGGGTTTTAGACTAAATAATTACTGTAATTGTTTCCTTACCATTCTGTGGTTCTAAACAAATCCAACCTTAATTGAACTACTTTTTATTTATAATGGCTACAATTTTTTTTCCTTCTGGGTCTTACTGACCCTTTGTAGAAGAAGGATTTCCTACTCCTATTCAAGCATTTCTACTTTTCTCTGCCTTAGTATGAATATATTTACCACATTCTCCAAATGCATTTGGATTATGTTAAATTGAAGCAGTGGTCTTTGCCTTATGCCTGCTATCTACCACACATATTTTCTTGGTTTCTAAAAAGGTAACAATGTCGGTTCTCCCTTTATGAGCAGGAAAATCTCCACATAAATATTCTAAAACCATTGATAACTAGCACAGTGTTCAAATTATATGATAACTGCAAACTGCCAAGATTGCCAATCATTACATGTTACCCCCTTTAAGGAGTAGAGAGAGGTGTTTATTGTATGCTGACTTCAATCACACATGCCTGAAACAGACATCAGCCCTGTAACTGGGGAGATGCTGATTATCCTTTTCCTCCTGTCAGAGGGTTATACCAAGAGGTAAGAAATAATTAGCACTCCCTAATTTATGTATGTGATTGCTTGTAGACCTAAGTGTTGGAGGGCGTCTCTGGCTTGTGTTTCTTTTCCATTAGAAATGTAGCAAGAGTAAGTTGATCTGTTGCTTGCAGGAACCTGTGACCCACTCAGCATTAATTATTATCCCCATTTAAGAGAGGAAAAGGCAGATAAAGTCCATGGGAAGTTCACGGGCTTTAGAATTAGACAGGTTTAGGATTGCATCCTGGCTTCATCACTTACTAAATTTTGGCAAGTAATTTAATCGTTCAGTTTCTCCAAGTGTGAAATGAGTACAGTATCTCCGTCCTCCAGGGGTATTGTGAGGATTATTAGTATTATCAAAGGTACCTAGCATTGTCTGGCACCTGTTAGACTAGTCTACAAGCTCCTGTGTGTGAAGCTCCTTGTACAGAACCTGAAATATTTTAGATTCTCAATGACTATTGAACAAGACAGATAGTTAATGAAGTGTACTGCATTGACAGTAAGCACTTAGTAAATAGTAACTTTTATGATTACATAATGTAAAAATGTTGATTTTTTTAAAAAACATCAAATGTATCTGCTGTATTTTTCAAAATTTCAATTGTTATTATTTCTCTGCAAATATAGATTAGAATTGTTAAGCGTGAAGTAATTATTCTACAATAGGCCAGAGAGAATTGATATAAACATAACAGATATGAAATGGTAGGCTTTAAAAGCTTAATGGTCCTACGGATGGACCAAGAGAATATCATACTAAATGAAGTAAGTCAGGCAGAGAAAGACAAATATTATATCACTTATATGTGGAATCTAAAAAAATAATACAAATGAATCTATATACTAAACAGAAACAGGCTCACAGACAGAAAACAAACTTATGGCTACCAAAGGGGAAAGGGAGTGGGGAGGGATAAATTAGGAGTATGGGATTAACAGATACAAACTACTATACATAAAATAGATAAGCAACAAGAATTTACTATATAATACAGGGAACTATATTCAATATCTTGTAATCTATAATGGAAAATAATCTGAAATATATATACACATGCAAACATATATATAAATAAAATTTTTAAAAGTCATCTGAACAATCCAGATATAGTTGGGCAAAGATAATGTAATATTTTGCATTAAAAATTCCTAAATAAAGCATATATAAAAGTTTTAAAAAGAAGCTTATTGATTCCAACAAATTATGCTACCATATTCAGATGTTACCACAGTCAATCAGATGTAACCTACGTACATACATGTTATAATGTAGTACCTGCATGCATGGGTGGCTAAATCCCATGTACCAGGCGAAGAATATTCTGTAATACCAGTACCTTCAGCTTCCCTAAGGGGATTTGCCCTCCCTGCCCCTCACATTATTTGATTTATTTTTTTGGTTTTATTTCAGGATTATACCTGTGATTATTGAGCATTTGTTATGTGGCATTCTGTTGTATTCACAGAGTACATGATGACTAGCTAGAGGTTCTAGATAGATGATCTGTAAATTTTGGACCTAGATCTAACTGATAAAGGCTTTGTGACTGTGGGATCCTATTCCTTATTTGTCTTTTGTAAGCCTGTGCTTTTTCTTTAAGCTATCTTTGGAAATGCACATGCTTTTATGCAGTTATAAAATGCATTGTAGGTAATGCTTTTGGAGGATTTCTCCCACATTTAAAAAATCTCAGGAGAGGGATGTGGGATGAATTGGGAGATTGGGATTGACATATATACACTGTTTATACTATGTATAAAATAGGTAACTAATGAGAACCTACTGTATAGCTCAGGGAACTCTATTCAGTGCTCTGTGGTGACCTAAATGGGAAGGAAATCCAAAAAAGAGGGGACATATGTATACGTATAGCTGATTCACTTTGCTGTACAGTAGAAACTAGCACAACATTGTAAAGCAACTATACTCCAATAACATTAATTTTAAAAAAGTGGATGCAGTAAACATAGTAGAGTGCAAAGTAAATAGTTTGCAATTACAAATTAATCAAGCAGAATGAAGATTAGAACAAAAAGGAGTCAAGGAAATCTTTTTTTAAAGTTATGGTAGAAATTATTGTTAACTGTATTTTCAGATATATTAAAGTATATTTTGCCTAAAAAAAAAATTAAATCTTGGGGAAAAAAATTCTCTCCTAATAAAATAGGGGTCCTAGCTACTGCATATCTTAAGTCAGTAGTTTCTTTGCAAGATTTGGCTTATTTTGGTATAACATTACTTGTAATAATTTAAAATTGGGGAGGTAAAAGTGTTATACTTGTTTGTAGAATTTATTTATTTTTTAAAATTTATTTAATTTATTTATTTTTGGCTGCATTGGGTCTTCGTTGCTGTGCGCGGGCTTTCTCTAGTTGTGGAGAGCAGGAGCTACTCTTCATTGCGGTGCGCGGGCTTCTCATTGCGGTGGCTTCTCTTGTTGCGGAGCATGGGCTCTAGAGCGCAGGCTCAGTAGTCATGGCGCACGGGCTTAGTTGCTCCGCGGCACGTGGGATCTTCGCAGACCAGGGATCGAACCCGTGTCCCCTGCATTGGCAGGCGGATTCTTAACCACTGCGCCACCAGGGAAGCCCCTGTTTGTAGAATTTCTATATTTGAGGAAGTTGTAATCAAAACTTGATTTATGAAATTTCCTTCTGTGTTCACTTTATTTAGCTGGTGATACCACGCTTCACCCAGTCTCACAGAGTATCATTTTGGGAGTCGTCTCTTTGCTTCCTTTTTCTCTATGATCTCTTATGTCTAAAGAGTCCCTGAGTTCTACCTGCTTTAAACACTTCATTGCTTCTCCAGTTCATCGCTTCTCCTCTTTTCCTGAGGCCACTGTTCTAGATCAGGTGCCAGATAGCATTCTTATCTGTGCCAGATATTCTAACTGATCTCCCCGATGCAGGCTTGGCCTTTTCTTCACAATTGACTGTCTTATTTTAAGTGAAATATGACTGTGTCCCTCCTTAAAACCTTTTAAAACTTGTCAGCCACAGGTTCAAGTACAAGGTTCTTAACATTATAGCTTTAACTAATTCTTACTCACCTGTTGAAGCTCTACACAGTACCTCCTCTAGGAGTTCTTGACCACCCCACCATAGTTTAGGTATTATTTTTCTGTATAGTAAGCAACTCCAAACCTGGAGTTAACATTACCTTTTGAGAAAGAAGTGAAGAAAACTAACTGGTACATGGGTAAAATTTCCTCCTACCTAAGAAGAGTGTAGTGACAGGTGAAGTCTAAGTGTTGTAAAAGGTTTAAAGTTCCATTGCAGTAAAGCTTAAAAAAAGAATGTGCACTTTGAGAGGGAGGGTGGTTTATCATGGTAACGTACAGAAAAGCTGGGAGTCAGAAGACTGAAACTGGCAGTGCCATTCCAAGCATTATTGGGGGTTTGCTCATCCCTACTGCCCAGTCCTTGCTTATCCCTGTTGTGTAGGTGGATGTGTCAGACTGCTGATGCCTGATACCGTTAAACATTTTAATCACAGTTAAATCCCTTTGCTCACCACACAATGATGTGGCCAAAATTTAGTAGATGATCGTTTGCTTTATAGGAAGAAAAGCTGCTGTTTGTTCTCTTAGCCATTAAATTTATAAATGAACAAACTGGATTTATATACCAGTTTTTTCGTGACTTACACTGCAGTCACTATGATATGGTGCCTTGTAACACTTCTTGGCAGCTACTCAGCCAAACTTCTCTGGTGACACCTTCCACCACGACATGCAACTCTTTATGCCTTCTTTGTTCAGATGGCTTGTGCAAACATTTTTCCTCAGGCTTCTAAAAATGTTAATATTTAAATGAGAAGCCCACGCACCGCGGCATGTGGGATCTTCCCAGACCAGGGCTCGAACCCATGTCCCCTGCACTGGTAGGCGGATTCTTAACCACTGCACCACCAGGGAAGCCCAACATACATGTTTTAATAGTTACTTTTAGTCCATTTTTATAAACCTGTAGAACTTAATTACAGCTTTGCTACATTTATTTTGGATATTTTTCATGTTTGGGGATTTTTTTTGAAGAAGAAGAGTATTATGGATTTCCATGTTATTGTACAATTAATTTATAGAGTTGATTTCTTTGAAATAAATTCTTGCCTAGCTGTAAGAACCCTCCTCTTTCCCAAATTAATTTCTACAAAATTGGTTCATGCCAAAGGTTTCTCTATTAAGTATTTGCTATTAAATATGACTGTTTTTCTTTTAAATAGTTTTATTTTAAAGGCAGTACCATTACTCAACAAAATCTCCTACCCTTCCCCAAATGTAAATTGTCTGTTCGGCTGCTGCCGAAGCCCTGCATTGTTTTTTGTTGGAAGTGTGAGCTGAAGGGGACAGACATTCCTACTCCTTAGCAGAAGCACTAAGCTGCAATCTGCCCTTGTTGTGTTATTAATGGCACAATGTTTTCATGTTGTAGATGGCTGAGTGCTAGCAAGGAAAATTCAGGACCGTGATGGCTCAGTTTCCCACAGCTATGAATGGTAAGTGGCTTTGTGCTTGTGGCAAGAGAAAGAGGTTATGAGATTTTTTTTCTTTGGTAGAGGTTATAAAATTTCCATTTAGATATTTTTCTTAAACTTATAAATGAAAAACTTAAAGTATTCTTGTTGAAAGTATTTAGATAGTTTATTTCAGAACACTGCATGTATCTTCTATTAGAATATTATGCAGTAAATCCCACGGCTCAGTATAAGCATGTTCTGTAGTATCATCTGGAATGTGGTGCTTGCCTTTGAGTAGTTAAGAATAACCTAAACAAAGATTGTGTTTAATGCGTAAAACTGGAGGACAAAAAGCTTAGTGCCATAAGTGGAGAATATTAAAGGTGTTTTTGATAGCATGAGATGATTGTAAACTGATTAAACCAGTAAATATTCAATTATTAATATACATATAAAATTGGTTCATTTTCCCTTTTATAAAGGATTATGTATGCCTATACCCAATTGTTTAATAGGAAACATATTAGAGGAAAATGTTTAGGTAATTTCAATAATAAAAAGTTTTTAAAGTTTTTTGTCCTGATTCTAGCTTTATTTCCCAGATACACATTAATTACCCTTAATAGGTCGTCTTACTATGTATGTT
The DNA here is from genome assembly GCF_003676395.1 of Aethalodelphis obliquidens. Classification (NCBI taxonomy): domain Eukaryota; kingdom Metazoa; phylum Chordata; class Mammalia; order Artiodactyla; family Delphinidae; genus Aethalodelphis; species Aethalodelphis obliquidens. Next base: position 25,033,592 of record NW_020837956.1, read on the forward strand.
ATTTATAATTGAGAAAATGCATTATTATTATTATTTTTTTGCGGTGCACGGGCCTCTCACTGTTGTGGCCTCTCCCGTTGCGGAGCACAGGCTCCGGACGCGCAGGCTCAGCAGCCATGGCTCACGGGCCCAGCTGCTCCGTGGCATGTGGGATCTTCCCGGACCGGGACACGAACCCGTGTCCCCTGCATTGGCAGGTGGACTCTCAACCGCTGTGCAACCAGGGAAGCCCGAGAAAATGCATTATATTTTTTAAATCACTAAACAAATCAAAGATGCTGAGTTCTTAATTTTGAGGTAAATTTTATTCGCTAATTAAAAATATAAAGAAATAGAGGGTCCAGTCAATAATTCTTTAACACTTGAATTGAAAACCATAATAGAAAAGAACACTAGAAAGAAAAAAAGAGGGAAAAATCACCAATAATTCCACCACCTTCACAAAGGGATTGTGTTAATGTTACCATCTAGTATTTGATCAATTACATTAAAAAAAAAAGTGTTCTCACTCATAGGGCAAGATCAGTACATTGTTTTTTTGTTGCTGTTTTTTAAAATAAATTAATTAATTTGTTTTTGCCATTGCTGGGTCTTCGTTGCGGTGTGCAGGATTCACATTGTGGTGGCTTTTCTTGTTGCGGAGTACGGGCTCTAGGCGAGCAGGCTTCAGTAGTTGTGGCATGTGGGCTCAGTAGTTGTAGCTCGTGGGCTCTAGAACACAGGTTCAGTAGTGTGGCGCATGGGCTTAGTTGCTCAGCAGCACGTGGGATCTTCCTGGACCAGGGCTCGAACCAGTGTCCCCTGCATTGGCAGGCGGATTTGGTTTTTTATTTATTTATTTATTTATTTTTTACATCTTTATTGGAGTATAATTGCTTTACAATGGTGTGTTAGTTTCTGCTTTATAACAAAGTGAATCAGTTATACATATGTTCCCATATCTCTTCCCTCTTGTGTCTCCCTCCCTCCCACCCTCCCTATCCGACCCCTCCAGGTGGTCACAAAGCACCGAGCTGATCTCCCTGTGCTATGCTGCTGCTTCACACTAGCTATCTACCTTACGTTTGGTAGTGTATATATGTCCATGTCTCTCTCGCTTTGTCACAGCTTACCCTTCCCCCTCCCCATATCCTCAAGTCCATTCTCTAGTAGGTCTGTGTCTTTATTCCTGTCTTACCCCTAGGTTCTTCATGACATTTTTTTCCCTTAAATTCCATATATATGTGTTAGCATACGGTATCTGTCTTTCTCTTTCTGACTTACTTCACTCTGTATGACAGATTCTAGGTCTATCCACCTCATTACAAATAGCTCAATTTCGTCTCTTTTTACGGCTGAGTAATATTCCATTGTATATATGTGCCACATCTTCATTATCCATTCATCTGATGATGGACACTTAGGTTGTTTCCATCTCCGGGCTATTGTAAATAGAGCTGCAATGAACATTTTGGTACATGACTCTTTTTGAATTATGGTTTTCTCAGGGTATATGCCCAGTATACCCATTTTTTGATGATGGCCATTTTTTGATGATGGCCATTTTTTGATGATGGCCATTCTGACTGGTATGAGATGATATCTCACGGTAGTTTTGATTTCCATTTCCCTAATGATTAATGATGCTGAGCATTCTTTCATGTGTTTGTTGGCAATCTGTATATCTTCTTTGGAGAAATGTCTATTTAGGTCTTCTGCCCATTTTTGGATTGGGTTGTTTGTTTTTTTGTTATTGAGCTGCATGAGCTGCTTGTAAATTTTGGAAATTAATCCTTTGTCAGCTGTTTCATTTGCAAATATTTTCTCCCATTCTGAGGGCTGTCTTTTGGTCTTGTTTATGGTTTCCTTTGCTGTGCAGAAGCTTTGCAGTGTCATTAGGTCCCATTTGTTTATTTTTGTTTTTATTTCCATTTCTCTAGGAGATGGGTCAAAAAGGATCTTGCTGTGATTTATGTCATGGAGAGCTCTGCCTATGTTTTCCTCTAAGAGTTTGATAGTTTCTGGCCTTACATTTAGGTCTTTAATCCATTTTGAGCTTATTTTTGTGTATGGTGTTAGGGAGTGATCTAATCTCATACTTCTACATGTAGCTGTCCAGTTTTCCCAGCACCACTTATTGAAGAGGCTGTCCTTTCTCCACTGTACGTTCCTGCCTCCGTTATCAAAGATAAGGTGACCATATGTGCGTGGGTTTATCTCTGGGCTTTCTATCCTGTTGCATTGATCTATATTTCTGTTTTTGTGCCAGTACCATACTGTCTTGATTACTGTAGCTTTGTAGTATAGTCTGAAGTCAGGGAGCCTGATTTCTCCAGCTCTGTTTTTTATTCTCAAGATTGCTTTGGCTATTCAGGGTCTTTGGTGTTTTGATACAAATTGTGAAATTTTTTGTTCTATTTCTGTAAAAAATGCCATTGGAAATTTGATATGGATTGCATTGAATCTGTAGATTGCTTTGGGTAGTAGAGTCATTTTCACAATGTTGATTCTTCCAATCCAAGAACATGGTATATCTCTCCATCTATTTGTATCATCTTTAATTTCTTTCCTCAGTGTCTTATAGTTTTCTGCATACAGGTCTTTTGTCTCCCTAGGTAGGTTTATTCCTAGGTATTTTATTCTTTTTTGTTGCAGTGGTAAATGGGAGTGTTTCCTTAATTTCTCTTTCAGATTTTTCATCGTTAGTATATAGGAATGCAGGAGATTTCTGTGCATTAATTTTGTATCCTGTAACTTTACCAAATTCATTGATTAGCTCTAGTAGTTTTCTGGTAGCATCTTTAGAATTCTCTATGTATAGTATCATGTCCTCTGCAAACAGTGACAGTTTTACTTCTTTTCCAATTTGTATTCCTTTTATTTCTTTTTCTTCTCTGATTGCTGTGGCTAGGACTTCCAAAACTATGTTGAATAATAGTGGCAAGAGTGGACATCCTTGGCTTGTTCCTGATCTTAGAGGAAATGCTTTCAGTTTTTCACCATTGAGAATGATGTTTGCTGTGGGTTTGTCATATATGGCCTTTATTATGTTGAGGTAGGTTCCCTCTATGTCTACTTTCTGGAGAGTTTTTATCATAAATGGGTGTTGAATTTTGTCAGAAGCTTTTTCTGCATCTATTGAGATGATCATAAGGTTTTTCTTCTTCAGTTTGTTAATATGGTGTATCACGTTGATTGATTTGTGTATATTGAAGAATCCTTGCATCCCTGGAATAAATCCCACTTGATCGTGGTGTATGATCCTTTTAATGTATTGTTGGATTCTGTTTGCTAGTATTTTGTTGAGGATTTTTGCAACTGTATTCTTCAGTGATATTGGTCTGTAATTTTCTTTTTTTGTAGTATCTTTATCTGGTTTTGTTATCAGGGTGATGGTGGCCTCACATAATGAGTTTGGGAGTGTTCCTTCCTCCGCAGTTTTTGGAAGAGTTTGAGAAGGACGGGTGTTAGCTCTTCTCTAAATGTTTGATAGAATTCACCTGTGAAGCCATCTGGTCCTGGACTTTTGTTTGTTGGAAGATTTTCAATCACAGTTTCAATTTCATTACATGTGATTGGTCTGTTCATATTTTCTATTTCTTCCTGGTTCAGTCTTGGAAGGTTAGAGCTTTCTAAGAATGTGTCTGTTTCTTCCAGGTTGTCCATTTTATTGGCATAGAGTTGCTTGTAGTAGTCTCTTAGGATGCTTTGTATTTCTGCGGTGTCTGTTGTTACTTCTCCTTTTTCATTTCTAATTTTATTGATTTGAGTCCTCTCCCTCTTTTTCGTGATGAGTCTGGCTAATGGTTTTTCAATTTTGTTTATCTTCTCAAAGAACCAGCTTTTAGTTTTATTGATCTTTGCTATTTTCTTTGTTTCTATTTCATTTATTTCTGCTCTGATCTTTATGATTTCTTTTCTTCTACTAACTTTGGGTCTTGTTTCTTCTTCTTTCTCTAATTCGTTTAGGTGTAAGGTTAGATTGTTTATTTGAGATTTTTCTTGTTTCTTGAGGTAGGCTTGTATCGCTTTAAACTTCCCTCTTAGAACTACGTTTGCTGCATCTCATAGGTTTTGGATGGCCATGTTTTCGTTGTAATTTGTCTCTTGGTATTTTTTGATTTCCTCTTTGATTTCTTCAGTGATCTCTTGGTTATCTAGTAACGTATTGTTTAGCCTCCATGTGTTTGTCTTTTTTACGTTTTTTCCTCTGTAATTGATTTCTAATCTCATAGCATTGTGGTCAGAAAAGATGCTTGATATGATTTCAATTTTCTTAAATTTACTGAGGCTTGATTTGTGACCCAAGATGTGATCTGTCCTGGAGAATGTTCCATGCGCACTTGAGAAGAGAGTGTAATCTGCTGTTTTTGGATGGAATGTCCTATAAATATCAATTAAATCTATCTGGTCTATTGTGTCATTTTAAGCTTGTGTTCCCTTATTAATTTTCTGTTTGGATGATCTGTCCATTGGTGTAAGTGAGGTGTTGAAGTCTCCCACTATTGCTGTGTTAACTGTTGATTTGCTCTTTTATAGCTGTTAGCAGTTGCCTTATGTATTGAGGTGCTCCTATGTTGGGTGCATATATATTTATAATTGTTATATCTTCTTCTTGGGTTGATCCCTTCATCATTATGTAGTGTCCTTCCTTGTCTCTTGTAACATTCTTTATTTTAAAGTCTATTTTATCTGATATGAGTATTGCTACTCCAGCTTTCTTTTGATTTCCATTTCCATGGAATATCTTTTTCCATCCCCTCAATTTCAGTCTGTATGTGTCCCTAGGTCTGAAGTGGGTCTCTGGTAGACATCATGTATATGGGTCTTGTTTTTGTATCCATTCAGGAAGCCTGTGTCTTTTAGTTGGAGCATTTAGTCCATTCATGTTTAAGGTAATTATCGATATGTATGTTCCTGTTGCCATTTTCTTAATTGTTACGGATTTGTTTTTGTAGGTCCTTTTCTTCTCTTGTGTTTGCCACTTAGAGCAGTTCCTTTATCATTTGTTGTAGAGCTGGTTTGGTGGTGTTGATTTCTCTTAGCTTTTGCTTGTCTGTAAAGCTTTTGATTTCTCTGTTGAATCTGAATGAGATCCTTGCCGCGTAGAGTAATCTTGGTTGTAGTTTCTTCCCTTTCATCACTTTAAATATATTATGTCACTCCCTTCTGGCTTGTAGAGTTTCTGCTGAGAAATCAGCTGTTAACCTTATGGGAGTTCCCTTGTATGTTGTTGTTTTTCCCTTGTTGCTTTCAATAATTTTTTTTTGTCTTTAATTTTTGTCAGTTTGATTACTCTGTCTCTCAGCATGTTTCTCCTTGGGTTTATCCTGCCTGTGACTCTCTGCACTTCCTCGACTTGGGTGGCTATTTCCTTTCCCATGTTAGGGAAGTTTTCGACTCTGATCTCTTCAAACATTTTCTTGGGTCCTTTCTCTCTCTCTTCTCCTTCTGGGACCCCTATAATGCGAATGTTGTTGCATTTAATGTTGTGCCAGAGGTCTCTTAGGCTGTCTTCATTTCTTTTCATTCTTTTTTCTTTATTTTGTTCTGCAGCAGTGAATTCCAGTATTCTGTCTTCCAGGTCACTTATCTATTCTTCTGCCTCAGTTTTGCTGCTATTGATTCCTTCTGGTGTATTTTTCATTTCAGTTATTGTATTGTTCATCTCTGTTTGTTATTTAATTCTTCTAGGCATTCATTAATTCTTCTAGGTCTTTGTTAAACATTCCTTGCATCTTCTCGATCTTTGCCTCCATTCTTTTTCCGAGGTCCTGGATCATCTTCACTATCATTATTCTGAAATCTTTTTCTGGAAGGTTGCCTATCTCCACTTCATTTATTTGTTTTTCTGGGGTTTTGTCTTGTTCCTTCATCTGGTACAAAGTCCTCTGCCGTTTCATCTTGTCTATCTTTCTGTGAATGTGGTTTTTCTTCCACAGGCTGCAGAATTGTCAGTTTTTTTAAACTTCTGAAGAATTGACAGCTAATGCAGACTGTAGTACTTAGGAGGTACTTATCCTCCTACTTAGTTTATAAAATAGCTGAAGATTGAAGATAATCTTGTATATATCTAATTTAAGTTCAATTCAAGGTTTAAGATCTTATTGAAATAAGCATCCATGTATAGCACAGAGCCTTCAAAAGCAGTGTTTGCTCCTTTAGTAAATTCTCAGTTATTGATTGGGTTAAAATTTTTTCATGCCCAATACCATTGGAACTTGTCTCTAAGTGCCCTCCCTACACCAGGCTGTTTGTCTAAATACTTCTGACATAGTCTTCAAATTTTGCCATGTCTACTTTATCATCCTGAGACTAACCACAGACATTTTAGACTTTTTTGGTTCTTACAGCTGTGTTGTCTAATATAGTAGCCATTAGCTACATGTGACTATTTAAATTTATATTTACATTAATAAAAATTAAATTTAAATTAATAAAAGTTAAGTAAAGTCACACAGCCACATTTCAAGTGCTCAAAGCCATGTATGGCTAGTGACTACTGTGTTGGACAATGCACATACATCTCAGAAAGCTCTGTTGAACAGATATTCTTTTCTTAGTCTGTTTGCTTCGCCTCCCATCTCCTTAACAAAACTAAAAAAGATCATTGCATTGTATTTTTAACCATTTGTGATTGTTACTTCTGACGTCTTCTGCACCAGCAGAATCATCCTTGCCAAAGCCTTCCTTAATCATGGTAGGTTTGCTTTCTGCTTTTCAAAAATTTAATGAAATTTTAAATACACAGGGCATGATATATGAGCCATAAGGTGATAGGCAAGAGGCCACTTCAGATACATGTTGCTACCATTTGATACTGTAGTGTAATGTGGGTTGTTTCAGCCTCAAAATTGTGGAGGTACTAAAGACTGGTTATGTGAGTACGAAGTGCTGAAGCCCATGACAGTGGCTCTGTCTAAAATGTGGAAGAGAGAAGGGAGAAGGAGAGAAAAGCAACAGCTAGTGGCTTTAGGAGGAAAAAAATACCATTTTTAATTTTAGAGCTTTATTACCTTTTTAGAATTTTAGAGCTTGTTACTGTTTTCAACTGTGTAATTAAGAAATTTTTGTTAAGCATTGGACCTGTAGAGTCAGCTGTAGTGTTGTACTGCACATATAACAACCCAAGCATTTATTACTCAGGTCCCTACAGTTGAGACTTCAGTTCTATCTAGACCAGTATTCCAGTTGTGTTTTAGAGATTTAAGTTAGTACTGGGTCAATATATATCATTTGACTCTTACTTTGAATTGGAGAAATGTACCAATGAAGACTATTTCTGATATCATTTAATTTTTATAGCATACAAGTGGGATATAACCTTTCTGAATCATGTATGTTCAGAACTATGTGTTAGAATACTGCTGTGTCACTACCCAGCTATGCAGCTTAACCATGTGGAACTTACTTGTGTGTGTGTGTATGAACATATGCATATGTATGTATCTCTATATATGTAAAACAGGGATGACACTACTTATTGCATGGGATCTAGCATACTGTGGATGTTCTGTAAACCTGTATTTTTCCTGCTACATAGACAATAAGAACATATTTGACAGAGCCAGTAGATGAGACTAAGCAACAGAAATCTTTATGAAAATACCACATTCTCAATTTAGTGATGAATTGGGGGGCAGTGGATAGAATTGTAATAGATTTCTAAGGTGATCATTAGACAATGTAAAAGATTTTAGATTTTTAAGGAAATATTGAAAACATCAACCCCAAAACTTAGGTTTTCCTGCCTTTCTATAAGACTTATGAATAAATGTAGATTAACCTTAGGGTATATTTTACTTGAAGTTCAAAATAATAAACTGTTGGCTCTTTAAAAGGTTCTGTTAATATATATTCTAAATAAGAAAGCTAGAATTGGATCAACTATTTTAAAATTGGCTTTGAATTACATATATTTCATAGTTTTCTTATTTCTATGTGACTTTTCCTTTCTGTAAAATTCTAGTGCGTTAATAACATGTTTTAATATGGTCATCTTTGGGGAAGTGTTCAGAATTGAAGATTATTTGAATACTACTTAAAAATTATTCTCATATGACGTAGAACATTTTTATTCTGTTAGTAACATTAATCATGATAATATTTAATCATGATTGTTGTGTGTGACTCTCTTGGCTGGTGGTATCCCTTAAATATTAGAAAGTCTCTGAGCTCATTTAAGGGGTTTGTTTTATTTTTGTACCACTCGTCCTTACACACATTGGTGCCCTATAAATGTTTGTTGAATGAATGTACAATATATGAAGGTGTCAAGGTTGCTGGTTGGAGTCACGAAGAACTAAGCAGTAAGCAGTATCAGATAGGGTGAGTTGGCCACTGCAAAAACAGGTACCCAAAGAAAGGTGAGGAGATAGTAGTATAAAAGAAAGTGTTATAATGTGATAAGGATTGACACAGATTCCCTTCTGCTGAAACAGACTTCTCTGTAGTCTTAGGATAGCAGTCTGTCACTGCCTGGGGATGATGTATGTTAGAGCAGCTCAAGCTTCCCCAACCAGACTGTTCAGACTTAAAATAGTCGTAAGGTTTCTGACTAAAAGGCCTCACTTTCAGTATTTTCTGGCAAGAGTGCCTTTATCACAAGAAAAGCCTGAGAAAGATTTTAATGCTCTGCCTTCTCCTTAATTATGTTGTTCCCTGGGATTGGGTTGAGTAAGGAAGCTGATTTATTTAGCACTCTCCATGTGACAGGCATGTGTTAGATGCTTTACATTTTTGTTTTAAGTTGGGTTTATTGAGATATAATTCACCCCTTTTTAATACAGTTTGATGAGTTTTTACAAATGTATATAGCCATGTAGATTGGGATGTGGAACATTTCTATCACCTAAAATTTTCCTTTGTCCCTTCACCTTACCCTTAGCTACTGGCAACCACTGATCAGATTTCTGTCTCTATAGTTTTGTCTTTCCAGAATATTATATAAATGAAATACACAATAGGTAGCCTTTTGTATCTTTGTGGCTTCTTTCACTTAACAGAATACTTTTGTGATTCATCCATGGCGTTGCATATATTTCTCTTTCTTGCCAAGTAGTATTCCAAATGTGTACCACAATTTGTTTACCCATTCATCTGCAAAAGGCATTTGGGTTACTTCCAGGTTTTGGAACTTTAGACATAATGTCTAAACCTGCTATAACCATCAAATGACAGATTTTTATCTGGAAATAGGCCTTTATTTCTCTTGAGTAAATCCCCAAGGGTTATTGTTGGGGTGTTATTATGGTAAATGTATATTTAACTTCATAAGAAGTTGCCAGACTTTTCCAAATTATCTCTTTGCCTTCCCACCAGCAATGTGTGAGAGTTTTGGTTGCCCAGCATCTTTGCCAGCATTTTTTTTTTTAATTCCAGACATTCTAATAGGCATGTAGTGATATCTTATTGTGGTTTTTGTATTCACTTCCCTGATGATCAGTGTCATTGAACATCTTGTCATATGCTTATTTGCCATCTGTGTATCGTTTGATGTGTCTATTCAGATCTTTTGCGCATTTTTGAAAGCAGGGATTGTCTTCTTATTGAGTCGAATCTGTAGTTCTTTAGATATGCTGCATATGTGTCCTTTGTCACATATGTTTTGCAGATATTTCCTCCTAGTCTGTAGCTTGTCTTTTCATTTTCTTAACACTGTCTTTATGAGAGCAGAGGTTTTAGATTTTGATGAAGTTCAATTTATCGAAAAATTTTTAATGGTTTGTGCCATTTGTGTCCTAAAAAGTCTTGCCTTAACCAAAGTCACAGAGAGTTTCTTCTTTGCTTTCTTCAGGAAGTTTCATAATTTAGCCCTTACATGTACATTAGATATGATCCATTTAGAGTTAATTTTTGTATATGGTACAAGTTTGAGATTCTTTTTTTTTTTTTAAATGGATGTCCAGTTCTTTAAACACAATTTGTTGAAAAGACTATTCTTTCCCCAGTGAATTATCTTGATATTTTTGTTGAAATCAACTGACAACATATCTGTAGGTCTATTTCTTTTTAATTATCATCAAGGTGCAGATTAAGACCCTTAATTAAGCCTGCATGGATTCTAATCCCGCCTTTAACATTTGCCGACTTTGTTACCTTGGACAAATTATTTAATCTCGCCATGCCTCTGTTTTCTCTTCTGAAAAACAGTGATAGTAATAATAGTTACCTCATAGAATTCTTGTGAGACTTAATAGAAACAATACATGTAAAACTCTTAAGAAAAGTACCTGACACATGGTAAGTTTTGTTAAATGTTAGCTATTGTTATTTTGTCAGTCTAATAGATAAAAAGTGTTATTTAGTGTTTTTTAGTGTGGATATGTTACATATTACGTGTAGTATTTACAACAACCCTGAGGAGTTAGGTAATACTCTTGTTTATAGAGGTGGCAATCAAGGTACAGAGAATGTGAGCATCTTATCTATGTACACTGGGAGACAGTGTAGTGTAGAGAGTTCAGGCTACCTAGGTTCTAATCTCAGTTCTGCCACTTGTTAGTTGTGTGACCTTGAGCAAGTTCCTTTACCACGATGAGTTTTGATTTCCTCATCTGTAAAATGCGGGTAATAGTGTAGTACCTTATATATAAGGTAGTGGTGGCAGTCGGTGAGTTACTGTATTTGAAGTCCCTGACCGATAGGGCTCAATAAAGGTGAGTTGCTTCCATCTTTGTAATCCTTTTTGTTGTGGTCATTATTTTTTTATCATCAGCATCATTTTTCCAAAGTCATACAGTATTAAATCAGTTCTGTAGCCACACTACTTGCCTTCCTAGTCACAGGAATCATGATTGGTTAATTTATTTCATGATAAACTAATAAAGTAGGTGTTTCTTTACCATGTGTATGGTATTTATTTTAAAAGTGTGTAGCTTTAGCTATTTTAGGTCTTTAGTTCTTCAGTACATCTGTTCTTTCCTTCCTCCCCCCCACCCCACCAACCCCACCCCCAATGCAAGGCTTATGGGGATCTTAGTTCCCGGACCAGGGACTAAACCAGGGCCACCGCAGTGAAAGCACCAAGCCCTAACCACTGGACTGCGAGGAAATTCCCTGTTTCTTTATTTTTAACTCTAATCTTAAATCTTGTCTTTAAGAGAGGATGTTTATAGATTTTTTTAAAAAATCCACTCATTTAAGGCTTAGAAATATTAAATCCATCTAGCGTTTAAACTTATAGTGGGCAGGGCTTCCCTGGTGGCGCAGTGGTTGAGAGTCCGCCTGCCGATGCAGGGGACATGGGTTTGTGCCCCGGTCTGGGAAGATCCCACATGCCGCAGAGCGGCTGGGTCCGTGAGCCATGGCCGCTGAGCCTGCGCGTCCGGAGCCTGTGCTCCGCAACGGGAGAGGCCACAACAGTGAGAGGCCCGCGTAGCACAAAAAAAAAAAAAAAAAATTATAGTTGGCACCTATATTTCAGTGATATGCATTCCTGTAAACAACTTTGTAAGGCAAATTTTTATGGACTATAGTCAGCAAATATGTTTGAGTTTACATACCTAAAAATACTTGGTTTCTTGTTGGTAGAAGCTGAGTAAACTGAAAAGGTAATCAGAAATGAAGTATAGGTGATTATTAGCCATGTTGAATATATAGCTTTAAAGACCTCCACAGAAAGCTGATATAACTATATATGAAGGATGGACAACAGAAAGATTGTAAATGACTCTTGTCTTTCCCCAAGTCCTGATCTTACCTCTCTGCTTTTTCTCTACTCCAATTTTTCCAGACATTTTTAAGTGTTTGTGCTGGGTACTCTGCCAGTTCTGAGCACAGAAAGATAAACACACAAAGCTCTTGTCCTCCAAGGGCTCATAGTCTGGTAGAACAGATGGATAGCAAACAATTACAGAACCTTTTTAAGTGCTCTATAGAAGCATGGAGAAGTCTCTTGAGAATCTAGGGGAGGAAGCAATTAATTTGACCTGCAGGTGTCAGGGACCTCCTGGAGAAAGTGACACCTGTCCTGGACCTTGAAAGAGAAAGTTTGAAATGGAAGACGCTGATATGAATGGCAATCCAAGTAAAGGAAACATATGTCATGGGATGAGAAAGAGGATGTTATGTATATAGCGTTTGTAAGAATTTACTTTTCTGAGATAGGGATACACTACCAGCATTCTTGTTGTTCTTGGTTTTTGTTTTGTATAGATTTCTTTCTTGTTAAATAGTAAATAATAGTATCACGATTAACATTTTTCTACATATTTTTTATATAATCAGTGTTCAAAAATTTTTTTATTTTTGGCCATGCTGTGCAGCTTGCGGGATCTTAGTTCTCCCACCAGGGATCAAACCTGGGCCCCCTGTGCTAGAAGCATGGAGTCCTAACCACTGGACCACCAGGGAATTTCCCCCCCCCCCCAATGTTTTAAGATACATTATTCCAAGGGAAAATTTGGTTACTCTGACATGTAAAAGAGACACATATTTTTATATTCAAATGTCAATTTATATGTATCTCCTTTACATTTTGTTGCTGGTCTTTTTTATTTATTTATTTATTTTTGCGGTACGCGGACCTTTCACTGTTGTGGGCTCTCCCGTTGCGGAGCACAGGCTCCAGACGCGCAGGCTCAGCGGCCATGGCTCACGGGCCCAGCCGCTCCACGGCATGTGGGATCTTCCTGGACCGGGGCACGAACCCGTGTCCCCTGCATCGGCAGGCGGACTCTCAACCACTGCGCCACCAGGGAAGCCCCTGCTGGTCATTTTTAAATTACAAAAATAATACTGCTAAAGTAAAATAAGTATCAAAGTAGTCAGGGAGGCAATGTGGTGTAATAGTTAAGAGCAGAAACTTTGGACTTATACTCTAAAGTACAGGAAGATTCTAGCTAAAAATTGAATCAGCTATATGGTGTTAGGCCAGTTATTTAACTTCCCTAGCTTTGTTTTTTTCGTCTGTAACTTCTGTGAACCTTGTTCACGGAACTGTTGTAAAAATTAAACGTAATATTAATATGCTTAGCATGGTTGCTGGTATAAAGTAATAGTAAATAGTAGTTGCTTCTTCTACTAAGTACTACTATTACTCTGCTAATGTTGTTGGACTTTAAAAGCAAATGATAAGAGAGGGAAGGTTGTTTCTCTGAGATGGTCAAGAGTTGAGAGAACAGTAGGGTAAAGGGGATTAAAAAAAGATCTGCGTATATCTCTATGAGAAAAAGTAAGAAGAGATTAACTCATCTTTTAACAGGATAGAATTGCAAGATGCCTGTGGCATCCTTAGGAGAAAGAGACCACATAATTCACTTTGACAGCCACCAGTTGTTGCCTTTGGACAGCATTATTTGCTAGTTGTCCTGAGTTGGCTGGAAGGGTAGAGGTGGAGCAGAATATTCTGCGGAGTGATAGAAAGAAGAGGAGGCAAGGTGCAAACCTGGTTTGTATAGGACAGTGTTTCCCCACCCTGGCTGCACAAAAGAATCACCTGGAGAGCTTTTTAAAAATTGTGAAGCTTGTGCCTCATTCCCCAGAGATTCTGCTTTACTTGGTCTGCTGGAATAGGTTTTGTCTCCTAAAGCTCCCCAGGTGATTCAGCCAGGGGTTGCATATCTCTGGTGTAGGACATTGGCTAGTCAAGTATTGCCTACTACATACTTTATACTTTTGAAATCACCTTTACATACACCATTCTTACAACAAGTCCTAGGTAAGGAAACAAAGGGTGAGGAAGTTTAAAGGCCTGCTCAAGTCACAAAGCTGGTTAGCACACAGGAGCAGAATCTCCACTGTGTTCCTTTATGCTCCACTGCTGCCATTTAGCTATGAAAGGAAGAGGGTGGAGATGTATTTGGGGGTAGTGAGTTGAGACTGGGTCTCATGTTCAGAGCAAATGGAAAGGATCATAAAATCATTGTTTGTTTTTCATGGCTTAAGAGACCCTCAGACATTTTCAGATTTAGTAGACCATTGTCTGTTTTAACACCTCTGATAACAAAAGAGTAATTTCTGGTGGGGTTGATTCCCTCTTCATACAGTCCTAACTTTCTTCAAAATGGTGGTCCTTTTCCTAATTCATGTATGGAAGGTAAATAACCGCTTCGTATTCTGCATAACAGTTTGTAGAAACACTTAGAGTTGCTACCATGTCTTCTTTAATCTTTTTTTTAAACTGAAGTATAGTTGATTTACAATGTTGTGATAGTTTTTGGTGTACAACAAAGTGATTCAGTTATACATATATATATATACATATTCTTTTCCATTATGGTTTATTACAGAATATTGAATATAGTTCCCTGTGCTATACAGTAGGACCTTGTTGTTTATTATATATAGTAGTTTGTATCTGCTAATCCCAAACTCCTAGTTTATCTCTCTCCCACCCTCTTTCCCCTTTGGTAACCATAAGTTTGTTTCCTGTTTCTGTTTCGTAAATAAGTTCATTTGTGTCATATTTTAGATTCCACATATAAGTGATATCATATGGTATTTGTCTTTCTCTTTCTGACTTACTTCACTTAGTATGATCATCTCTAGGTCCATCCATGTTGCTGCAAATGGCATTATTTCATTCTTTTTAATGGCTGAGTAGTATTCCCCTGTGTATACATACCACATCTTCTTTATCCATTCATCTCTCAGTGGACCTTTAGGTTGCTTCCACGTCTTGGCTGTTGTAAGTAGTGCTTCTATGAACATTGGGGTGCGTGTATCTGTTCGAATTATAGTTTTATCTGGATATATGCCCAGGAGTGGGATTGCTGGATCATATGGCAACTCTATTTTCAATTTTTTAAGGAACCTCCATATTGTTTTCCATAGTGGCTGCACTAATTTACATTCCTATCAAGAGTGTAGAAGGGTTCCCTTTTCTCCACATCCTCTCCAGCATTTATTTGTAGACATTTTAATGATGGCCATTCTGACCAGTGTGAGGTGGTACCTCATTGTAGGTTTTTGATTTGCATTTCTCTAATAGTTAGCAATGTTGAGCATCTTTTCATGTGCCTATTGGCCATCTGTATGTCTTCTTTGGAGAAATGCCTATTTAGGTCTTCTGCCCATTTTTTGATTGGGTTATTTTTTATTACTGTATTGTATAAGCTGTTTGTATACTTTGGAAATGAAGCCCTTGTCATTTGTATCATTTGCAAATCTTTTCTCCCAGTCCATAGGTTGTCTTTTCATTTTGTTTATGGTTTCCTTTGCTGTGCAAAAGCTTGTAAGTTTGACGAACTTATGGTTACCAGGGGGGATTGGTGGGAGGGAGGGATGGTTAGGGAGTTTGGGATTGACATGTACACACTACTATATTTAAAATGGGTAACCAACAAGGACCTACTGTATAACACAGGGAACTCTGCTCAATATTATGTAACAACCTAAATGAGAAAAGAATTTGCAGAAGAATAGATACATGTATTTGTATAACTGAATCTCTGTACTGTACACCTGAAACTAACACAACATTGTTAATCAACTATACTCCAATATAAAATAAAGAGTTTTTAAAAAGCTTATAAGTTTGATTAGGTCCCATTTGTTTATTTTTGCTTTTACTTCTATTGCCTTGGGAGACTGACCTAAGAAAATACTGGTACAATTTATTTCAGAGGATGTTTTGCCTATGTTCTCTTCTAGGATTTTTATGGTGTCATCTTATATTTAAGTATTTAAGCAATTTGGGGTTTATTTTTGTGTGTGGTGTGAGGGTGTGTTCTAACTTCATTGATTTACATGCGGCTGTCCAGCTTTGCCAGCACCACTTGCTGAAGAGACTTTCTTTTCTCCATTGTATATTCTTGCCTCCTTTGTCGAAGATTAATTGACCATAGGTGTGTGTCTATTTCTGGGCTGTCTGTTCTGTTCTGTTGATCCATGTGTCTGTTTTTGTGCCAATACCACACTGTTTTGATTACTGTAGCTTTGTAGTATTGTCTAAAGTCTGGGAGGGTTATGCCTCCAGCTTTGTTCTTTTTCCTCTGGATTGCTTTGGCAGTTCTTGGTATTTTATGGTTCCATGTAAATTTTAGGATTATTTGTTCTAGTTCTGTGGAAAATATCATGGGTAATTTGATCCCTGTCACCTTAAATCTGTAGATTGCTTTGGGCAGTATGGCCATTTTAACAATGTTAATTCTTCCAATCTAAGAGCATGGCATATCTTTCCATTTCTTTGAATCATCTTCAGTTTCCTTTATCAGTGTTTTAGTTCTCAGCATATAAGTCTTTCACCTCCTTCGTCAGGTTTATCCATAAGTATTTTTGTATTTTAGTGTGATTTTTAAAAGGGGTATTTTTTTTTTTTTTTTTTTTACTTTTTCTTCCTTAACCTTTGATTATTCAGGCTTAATATCTTTAGTTCCTTAATTGCCTCATAGAATATTTCTAGGCCTCTCATACCACCTTCTTCTCTGGAGCTGCTTTGTTGTTCCTATTGAAATACGCACTCATAACTAAGTCTTGTTTCAAGATAGTGATTTAATTCTATGTTATTGGCGTTTCTCTTCCTGGATCCTATTTAAATTATCAAAGAGAACATAAAAAAAAAATCCAAGGTAGCTTTAGGAAATCACGTCACTGTCGGTATACCAAAAACTTTGAAAGTTTCTAGAAATTACAAAGCAGATTAGATTGGATTCAACATAGACATAGGAGAGTCATGTTTGATAAATAAATGGACTGATGTTTTCAGTAGAGCTGTTGAGTAAAGGGGGCTGGAATACAGGGTGGAACATGGGACTGATGGCAAATTGAAGGATTTCTATGACTCCAATGAAGTTGGAGCAGTTCTCCACAGAATTTAACCTCAAACTTTATGGATGCAAACAGTACTCTCAGTAGGGCATTTGTTACAGAAATAAGATAAAATTTCAGTGAACTACCGAAAGACAAGTGAGGGCCAGCATGTTGGTCTGGAATGACTGGGGGCTATAGACACAATGGGAGTTTATACTTACAAGCTGGTTCCTGTGGGCATTAACTGGGTGCTCATGAGAAAGATGGAGGCTGTGCAAGAGACCAGAAAGAGCCCCCACCTCAGTTGCAGGCAGCTGTAGGCAGACAAACATGAAATACCATGCATTTCCTTGCATCTCTTTTTCCTATTAAGTAAAAACCTTAAGCCACTGAGAGTGGGTCAGTTAAAGACTCACCCCAAAGACACAGGCAGAGACACATTGTTGTTGGGGTAAGAGTAGAAGAAAAACCTGTCTACCCCTGAGCGCGGGGGAAGGAAACCTTGTGTCTAAGATTCTATACCAATACCAAGCAGAGGTATTACTCCTACTACTGCTGGTGGACCAGCAGGAAAGTGCTTCCCAAGACCAATCACAGATACAAGGAGAAGTTTGGATGCCCCAGGGTGGAGGGGCAGGAACAGAGAAATCCATACCCCTGGGACTCAGGTGCACATGACCTGCCTAAGACTGAGAGTGGATGAGGATCAGATGGTAGTGAAAGCCATCTGGTTGGGGATGGCAGACTCAGAGTCACATAAATTTTAAGGTGCTTCCAGCAGTTTAGGAGAGCCACACCAGCGCATTGTCCTTAGGGAAGAAGACTCCAGGGCCAGTTCTGAAAGAGAAAAGGTCATGCTTCTCCCACTCCCATACCTCTTGGGGTCTAAGGTATGTCTCTTCAGATGCCTGCTCATTGCTCTCCACTGCCAAAAGATCTCGGTGTTCCATTTAGCTATAACTTCACTATCTTCCAGTGATCTAGAAGTGTTAGGTGCAAGAGGGACAGGGACATTTTTGTAAACCCTAACCAGAATTAACTTTGACTCCTCTAGGTCCCTTTTTAGCTGAGCTGCCACCTGGAGGATGCACCAACCAGCTAAGAGGCGATGATGATCCCTTTCTTAGGGACAGCACATTCAGTGGCCAAACTGTCTGAGTTTAAGGAGTAAGGTGAACCAGGAGGAGGTTATGGAAGCAGAGTCAGACATCATCAGTGCATTGTTGAACAGCTTTTCTGATAAATGATTCATTAGCGTCAGTGCAAATAGTCTAGAAAGCTAAAAACATGACACAGATTACTTTCAAGGGCCGCAATAGTATGGACATGAGGGGCTGATTGGTAACCTGAAAAAGTGTCGGCAGCTTGAGGAACCACCAGTAGCCCTAGGGGGAGATCAAAAGTTTGATGTAGTCCATCTGCCAAGAGCCAAAAAAGGGCAGTGCCCTGTGCAGTGAGACCTCCCAGACAGGAATCATTAAGTCTGGCATGCAGTGGTATCCTCTGCATCAGAAACAGAGTCAGACTTAATCAGAAGCTTGATTTCAGTCTAAATTAGCGAATGGGCTCTTGCCATGGGTAGCTACATTAAGTGACCCAGACCATTCAATTAGCAATTAAAATTTGTTTTCAGTTTGCAGCCCCAAAGAGGCTACCTTTAATCTGTCAGTTGTAATTTTCCAAGTGGCAAACCAAACAGCTGGGCCACTGGCAACAGCCCAAGAATCTGAGTTCTGCCCACTGAAGAGAATGCTGTGTCTCCTTTTGGTTCTGCATAGCTCTGAGGCTGAACAGTCATGGCAGCCCAGTGGACACTGTCAGCTTCAGCTTCTATAAACCATTAGTGAACCAGGCTGAGGCATTTCAGGGAACCTCATTGATCCAGTAGCTTTGCTTCAGAGAGTGGAGTAGGAATAAAGTTTCCCCTCAGAGGATTGGCTGCCACTTTTTCATATAAAGCCAAAATGCCGTTGGGGCAAGGCTGTCCTGTATTCTTGAATATACCATTTCCATTTGGCAAGCAAGGCTTTTGGGGGTCCTTCTCACCTTGTTAGTTGTGGAATTTAAGTTTGACCCACCGCCAAATGGGACTATCAGGCCAGAGAGTCACTAGGCCCGCCTAGATCAAGCAGACCCATCTGGAGGCTGTTTCCCTTTGCCAAAGGCTCCACTTGGCAGAATCCTCAGTAACAAAGATTTGTGCTGTTTCCAGTACCCAGAGTCTAATTGTGTTGGGGTTCACCAGCTAGTTCTGCTGGTGGAGGTATTTAGTTTAGCCAGTAGTAGTATATCAGTGTTAATTTATGTGTTTTGACAAATGTGCTATGGTTATGTAAATTGTTATCATAGTGGATATTGGATGAAGGATATACAGAAACTCTGTACTATCTTTGCAACTTTCCTGTAAATCTAAAAGTATTTCAAATTGAAAAATTACTTTAAAAAGTACCAGATGGGGCTTCCCTGGTGGCGCAGTGAGAGTCCGCCTGCCAATGCAGGGGACATGAGTTCGTGCCCCGGTCCGGGAAGATCCCACATGCCGCAGAGTGGCTGGGCCCATGAGCCATGGCCGCTGAGCCTGTGCTCCGCAACGGGAGAGGCCACAACAGTGAGAGGCCTGCGTACTGCAAACTTTCCCACACTCACGTGGTGCTTTAGCTATTAGTCTACTCAGTGCAATTGCAGTGTCTTGAACATGCCTTGACTTCTCATGCTACGCCCTTTTTGTATGAAATGCCCTTATCCCACCTCTTCACATGGCAAAATTAAAGCCAAGCTTCAAGGCTGTGCCTTGGTCTTACCTTTCCTGTTAGCTCATCATTGATGCTTCTGACTCAGTACTAGCACAGCTTTTTTTTTTTTTTTTTCGGTACGCGGGCCTCTCACTGCTGTGGCCTCTCCCGTTGCGGAGCACAGGCTCAGCGGCCATGGCTCACAGGCCCAGCCGCTCCGCGGCACGTGGGATCCTCCCGGACCGGGGCACAAACCCGTGTCCCCTGCATTGGCACGCGGACTCTCAACCACTGCGCCACCAGGGAAGCCCTAGCACAGCTTTTTGTATGTATTTCTGCTTAGGATGCTTCACAGGTTAACATTGTAAATGCTGGTAGTCATCTTCTAGAGTAAGAGTTGCTTGAGGGTGGGAATAATACTTTATTCATCTTTTCATTTCCAGTATTTAGCTTGTTGCCCACTTCCAGTGAGTCGTACACAGTAATTGTTCAAGTATATGTTAACTGGGTGAGTGAGTGAAAAGCCTTAGGGCCATGCTATGTATGGTTATGATAGAGCTTTCCTCTTTGTGTCACTTCAGTATTAAGTACTGTCATTAAATGGATATTTGTGATTCTTGTTTACATTTTGGAATTGTATTTAAGTATTCTCGTGTATACATTATAAAATCTTTTTCTTTCATTTATGTTTTAGGAGGGCCAAACATGTGGGCTATTACCTCTGAAGAACGGACTAAGCATGACAAGCAATTTGATAACCTCAAACCCTCAGGAGGTTACATAACAGGTTTGTGTTTATATTTTATTTGTAAATTATGCTCCTTTTCATGTAGTATCTTATAATTAGTTTTAATTTGACTGCCATCAATTTGTATTATTTAATGATAAAATTCATATCAATCAGAATTCTAGAATTTTTAAAAAATGTGACTTTCTTATTTTACCCGGAACCATCTTAATTTGTTGTCTTTGGATTTGGCATAATAGAAGATCTTTTCCTGATCCTAAACTTTAATTTTCCAGTTTCACATTTTAACCTTATATCTCGAAAGTTTTCCATTTATTTCTCAAGGTAGTTGAGACTTTTTTCCCTAAGCAAATTTATTAATGTGTTCTTAATATGTTGTGCCAGTTACTAGTATAATGATCAGTATTACTAAAACCTAGTAGAAATATATATATCAGATCAGTTTTCTTGAAAATAATCTAGAATTTTTTTTTCTGGAATCTGTTTTCCTAACATTTAGCCCTCTGACTTTGGGAGGCTTTATAAGCATTGATTGTTGATGCTATAGCCCTTGTTTTGCAAGAAGTCCCCCAGAACCAAAAGAGGATTAATTTAGGTGTGTCTTTCAAATTTTTTTCTATAAGTGAAACTTCCTTTTCTATGCTAAAGCACCTTAGGGCTTTATTTACAGTAGTAGTAAATATAATGGCTAATATTTACCAAATCTGTACTGTATTTCAGGTACTATACTAAATGCACTATCTCCTTTAACCTTCACAACAAGCCGGTGACGTTGCCCTGTCGTTGTCTGTATTTAAAGATGATAGAACTGAGACTTTGAGGTGTTCTGTAACTTGCCAAGAGATGGTTAGTGGTGATCTGGGCTTGGAAACCTTTCAGTCTGACTTTCGAGTCCATCCTCTTAAACATTATAGTTTAATGTTATTTGCACTTCAGTAATAAAAACTACCTTACCTGGTATCCGGGTTGGGATTTGATTACCCTACTTACAAGGTAATAATTTGGTCTGTTACTGTCTCATGGATGCTGGCAGAAGACCCAGAATTCCTGAGTCAGAGACCAAGGACACTCTTTCTAATGGCACAGCTGGTAGCATGAGCACCGGCATATTTCTGTCCATTTCCCTCGTCCCCTGAGTCACATAGGGGCCAGGCAGAGGGGCCAGAAGGATGCTGCACATGCGGTGGTTGTGTTATAGAAGAGGAACACTGGGCTTCAGGGAACCCACCATTTTTCAGCAAGCAGTAAGCAAGCTTATTCTTTGTCCCAGAGGGAAACATTACCTCATCCTTCAAGACAGCTCACTGCAAACCCAACTCTGAGACATGATCCAGGTAAAGAGCAGTTAGGATCTTACGTTCTTGGCATACACAGCAGGACATATCAGACACCCATGAGGAGTATCTTTCCCAAACCTTGTATTTTTTTTAATTAGAGCTCTTCTAGGGAATAGTGTTTTTAACTATAAATTTTATTAGATAGGTGTATTATCAAATAAGACCCTAATTATGAGGAAAAACTAAGATGAATAATGTAATCTTTCATCACTGATTAATGCATATATAACTTCAGTTGTGACATTTTTGTTTTAAAACCTCTAAGTCTTATTAAAGTAATATAAATAATTTTTCTTTAATAATTATAATTAGGGACTTCCTTGGTGGCGCAGTGGTTAAGAATCCTCCTGCCAATGCAGGGGACACGGGTTCCAGCCCTGGTCTGGGAAGATCCCCCATGCCACAGAGCAACTAAGCCCGGGCATCACAACTACTGAGCCTCCACTCTAGAGCCCACGCTCTAGAGCCTGCGAGCCACAGTTTCTGAGCCTGTGTGCCACAATTACTGAAGCCCGCACGCCTAGAGCCCGTGCTCCGCAGTAAGAGAAGCCACCGCAACGAGAAGCCCGCGCGCCACAAAGAAGAGTAGCCCCTGCTTGCTGCAACTACAGAAAGCCCACGTGCAGCAAAGAAGACCAGTGCAGCTAATCAATCAATCAACAATCAATTTATAAAAAATTATAATTAAAATAAATCAATAACATTGTTATTATTGGCCATTATTATTATTCAGAGGCATCAAAGTAATTCCATTTACTAATACGCTGTTTGTTTTTTTTTATTGTCTTCAGGTGATCAAGCACGTACCTTTTTCTTACAGTCAGGCCTGCCAGCTCCTGTTTTAGCTGAAATATGGTAAAATGTTTTCTTTTGTAGATGAGCTTAACTTTCTGGTAGTCTGACTTTGTTCTGTTTTTAATACTTAGTGTTAACGTAAAGTTGTTTTTACTTGTAGTCTGTTGTTAATAAGAGTATTTCTGGGCTTCCCTGGTGGCGCAGTGGTTGAGGGTCCGCCTGCCGATGCAGGGGACACAGGATCGTGCCCCAGTCCAGGAAGATCCCACATGCCGCGGAGCGGCTGGGCCCGTGAGCCATGGCTGCTGAGCCTGCACGTCCAGAGCCTGTGCTCTGCAGCAGGAGAGGCCACAACAGTGAGAGGCCCACGTACCGCAAAAAATTAAAATAAGAGTATTTCTTCAGCTTTTTAGAAAATAAATTTTATTGAGTAAATGACTAAAAATCAATTGGGGTTTTGTTCTATAGGATAAATTTCTAATTTCCTTAGAATTTCTAAGGAAAGGAAATTTCTAAGTGTTTTTCTATTAAAAAAAACACTTCTTTACAATTTGGCAAGAGTCTTTATCTTCATTCTGTTATTTTGTAGTTGTTTCATTTATTTCATCATCTATAAACCCCACATTAGCCCTCCCTTCCCTTATTCCTACCTTAAAGAAATTGTTCTTTATAATATCTAAGGTTTTGGGTTTTTAATGTATTTACAATAAACATCAACCCCTACTCCATCCTTCTTTCCATTCAGAATATCCCCATGCCTGGCAGAGTACCAGGCACATAGCAAGCATTCAGTAAATACTTGAACAAATGAATAAATTGTTTACAGTGGTTATACTCTTGTATAATTTCTTTCCATCTGCACTGGTGGAATTCATCCCAAAGGTATCTAGATACTATATAGACTGATAGTATTTTATTAGATACTATCTTTGGTCAGTGTATATTAATGTACAGGTTTTAGTGTTTTGTTATACACATACACATATTTAATTAAGTGATGATCTACATGTAAATGCTATGTCATTGTTTCCATTTTATCATCCTCCTCAAAAGTAATGTTGACCCTGAATAACAATCTGTCACCCTCCAAACTAAGTAGCAGATGCATTAGTTTGATCTGCTGTCAGGTTCTGTGAGGAGGGCCCTGTTCCATCCTGAATAAAAGAGTGACTTTGAGCTCTTAAAATCAGGGGAGCTCAATACATCAAAACAAAACAAATCTACCGCTCTCATTGTCCTTTTAGGGCTTTGTCAGACCTGAACAAGGATGGGAAGATGGATCAGCAAGAGTTCTCCATAGCTATGAAACTCATCAAACTAAAGCTTCAAGGCCAACAGTTGCCCGTGGTTCTTCCCCCTATTATGAAACAACCTCCTATGTTCTCTCCATTAATTTCTGCTCGTTTTGGTATGTGTTTATTAATTTAATTAGATGCATTTGATAGTTAAACTTGATTCCTAGGCATAATATTTGAGAATCAGAAAAGGATTTGTTGGCATAAAATGACAGTCCCCAGACTCCAAGTTAACTTTCATGTCTGAGACTAGAAATGTTAAGTTCGCTGTCATAGCTAGGGAGTCCATGTATCCCAGTTTTCCAGGGACAGTTGTGATTATGCCTGTTGTCCTGGCATCTAGTCTGGTTAGTGTTCCCTTTCATAATTCCCAGTTGGATGATAAATTATATGATCCTGCTATTATAGCTGAGCCTAAATACTATTCTTAATTAGTTTCCTCTATACTCTGTATGCATAACAAAACTGTGAACAATTTAAACTCGAAATGGTTTCATTTGGGGGGTAATTTAAAGTTATACATAAGTAGAAATTTCTTTAATTTAAAGGTTAATTAGCCAGCTAAATTTAGGGCTAAAAGTTGGAGACTTCGTGCTATTTAATTTGCATATTCATCAGAGGTAACTAGTTTTCCATTAATTTTGATTAGCCATTTTCCTATTATTTGTGAGAAGCACTCATTGGAACAGAACATTCAGTTAGATATCTCTATGTATCAGAAACATGTTCTTCCACTCTAGATGTTAGACCTTAAAATACTAAATTCTTTCACTATTGCAGTGAATTCTAGAGATAATATCAAATCCTTGTGTAACCATATTTATGTAGTGTACTTCATATTCTGCAGTTAGTAAACAAATGAGTCATCACTTTGTTCCTTTTAAAGAATTGTCCTTGAATCCATATGTATTGTGTTACATATAAGAAAAGTGAAACGTGGCATGCTTTCTTCTTGCACATAGTGTGTGTGCATAAATGGTTCTCTTAAAGTATGCAGTATTTAGAACATCCTTTACAGGGGAGGGGAGAGTTTGGGGAGTGAGTGTGTGTGTGTGTGTGTGTGTGTGTGTGTGTTAACTCAACAGCACTGTATTTATTATCCCTACACAAAACCCCACATTTGATCAGGTAATGCATTCTCTCATTGAGGATACTAATATTTAGTTGGAAAAGACTCTTTAGTTTTATTCATGATACTAGTAGAGAATTTTTAACTCCTTAGTAGGCATTCGCTTAGTTCACACAGGTCAGAATATTGATATTAAAAGCAGTAGCTTACCTCCTGCACTGCACTGGGTCCAAGCTGCTTTAGTGAACTTTTTAAAACTAGTTTGCCAACAGTGTTTCTGTAACATAGTAGTTGCTCACTGTACTGTGAACTTGTTTTCTGTCATGTGTTTTATAATTGGTTTAGCAGCACTGGGGAATGTATTCTGTTTTGTCCTTAGGAATGGGAAGCATGCCCAATCTGTCCCTTCCTCAGTCATTGCCTCCGGTCGCACACATAGCAACTCCCTTGTCCTCTGCGACTTCAGGGACCACCCGTCCTCCCCTAATGATGCCTGCTCCCCTAGTGCCTTCTGTTAGCACTTCATCATTACCAAATGGAACCGCCAGTCTCATTCAGCCTTTATCCATTCCTTATTCTTCTTCAAGTAAGTGCTTTGTTTCTGATGACTCGGTATTTTATTATGAAGAAACTGTTATATTTGCATCCCAATAGATAGATTTCCTTCATACTTTGTGAAATTGTTTGGTATGAACCTTTTTCTTTTTTCGTTTTTTTTAGCATTGCCTCATACGTCGTCTTACAGTCTGATGATGGGAGGATTTGGTGGTGCTAGTATACAGAAAGCCCAGTCTCTGATTGATTTAGGATCCAGTAGGTATGAATACTTAAAACTTCCAACTTTTTAGGCTTTCAATAAGGAGTATTTAACAAAAGATTTTTTTTTTTTTTAAAGCTCTGAGCTTATCCAGGTTTTACTTTATAGTGGCCAGATGTAAACACTTGGTAAATTTACTATTTGTAATGCACATAAAATAATTTTATTTAAGAATTATTAACTGTCTGTGGTATTTTACTTTTGAAAAATATATCTTATGTAAACTAAAAATATTCTGTATTTTTAATCAATCAATTTTTTGCACAAAGCTACATTTTTCTTTCAAAAATATTTCTCAAAACATCTCATAATCATTGTACATTATTATTTCTCGAGCAAAAGCTGCTGATTGAGTATCTTTAAAATTTCAGAAAGCACAAAAGCATCAATGTTCATTCATCACCACTCGTATAAATCACAATAATACTCTTTAAAGCAATGACCCAGAAGAACAATGTCTGCATCCTTGTTTAAACACTCACTGATTGTGTGACCTTGTTTTTCTCAACATCACTGAGCCATAGTTTGTCCATCTAAAGGATGGAGACAGTAATACTTTTTAAGTTTGTCATGAGGATTAGAAATATTTGTGAAAACCCTAGCACAACGTGGGGCCTGGCACATAGTAGGTTCTTGGTATATGGTAGTTTTGTACTTCATATGGTATTTGCTTTCCTAAGAATAAGGATAATTGATTAAATTTTTTCAGTATCAAGTATAAAAGTAATTACTGTTATATTATAGAAGGTATGATTCTTATTGTCTCTGACTTAACTAAACGTATTTTATTTAGTAACAAAAATTTTAAATAAATTTTGTTACAGCTCAACTTCCTCAACTGCTTCCCTCTCAGGGAACTCACCCAAGACTGGGACCTCAGAGTGGGCAGTTCCTCAGCCTTCAAGATTAAAATATCGGCAAAAATTTAATAGTCTTGACAAAAGCATGAGTGGATACCTCTCAGGTAAGTGGCATACGGTGCTTAAGAATGTGAGAGAGTTATGATTTTATATGGACTTCTATTAAAGAAATTTTATTTGAAGTTGTATTTTGTAGCTCATTTAAAATTTTAACATCCAAAAAATTTAGCAGGCATTTGATAAATACAAATAAGGTTTAAGTTGTGTAAGAGTTCAAAGTTCTTATAATCAAGTTGAGCACACCCAGCTTTTTGGAAAGAAGACCTCTCCCTTGAGAAGGTCAAACCTCATCCTCCAATGCAGTGAATGGAGAACTTCATGTGATCAGAGAGTATGGCACTAAGCTTCAGCTCAGTTACCCTGAGAGTCTCCTTCCTCATTGGTTCTTTCTCTGCTTGTCCTTCCGAACACCTCATGTGAGCATTGTTCCCCTTTAAAGCTCCAACCCAAATGTAGCCATAAAACCTGACCTGAGATCCCCATAGAACATTTGAGTCCGTGCTAGAGCAAACATCCAAACTTCACTAATTGAGGATAGTGAAGGGGGACATAAACAGAGGGTAATAGGCAAGTAGAATTCCCATCTTCTAACTTTTGCCTCTCTCTTCACTTAACAACGAATTATAGTTTAGACAGAGTAAAATGAGTGTTTAAAAATAATAGAGCTTTAAAGTGCTAGGGAACATAGAATAGGAGATATTAATACTGAAGAAATAAGATAAAACATCTTTTAGGAAGGGAGCGTTGAAGCCCTATCATGAAAGAAAAAAGTTAGGATTCAGATAGAGATTGAAGGTGAGGGCATTTGAGGGTGACAAGGAAGAAATCCTAAGAGCAAAAAGTACACGACATGTTTGGAGGATGAAAAGCAGTATATGAAATAGGAGTATGGGGTCTCTAGTTGTGCACTGGGGCAAGGGAGCAATAAAACTTTTGGAATTGATTGGAAAAGCTAATACGCAATATGCAATATTTTCTTTAAAGATACATATCTATGTGGTAAAATCTTTAAAAAAAAACGAGAATTATACACAAAAAATTCAGTATAGTAGTTGCCTTTTCTGTGGGAGGCATGGAGATAAAATCAGGGAACACAGATAGCTTCAAAGAATTTAGTAATGATCTAGTTCTTAAGTTGTATAGTAGTTTAATGGGTGACTTTTATTAGTATACTTCATAACTTACAACTATACTATATATGTATCAAATACTATATAAGAACTATAAATTTCTGTAACTTTGTTAAATTATGTGGAACTATACTATATTTTTAAGTAATCTTTTTTTTTTTTTTTTTGGAATTTTAACATCTCTGAAATTGGGATGTGTATTATCATCAGTGGTATCTTAGCATTGTGTCATGTTTTTTTTTTTTGGCAGTGATTTGTCCTTCTTAGTGTTACTTAAAATAATGGGGTGTTGTATAATCAATGGCATCTTAGATTCTGTGAAATTATATTCAAACTATAGTATTTAAGATTAACATAAAGTAAAAAAAAAAAAGATTAACATAAAGTCAGACAATTCTCATATTTGAAAAAATGAACTTCTTTTGGCCCTGCATTTTGCATTGAAGAAGTTTCTTTTTTCAGATTAACAGAAGTGGACTAAAAAGACATGTGCAGAAGTGTTCATGGCAGCTTCATTCACAACATCCAAAAAATAAGTAGCCTAAATGTCCATCGACAGGAGAATGGATACATAAATTGTGGTGTATTTCTTTAGCAGAATACCTTGCAGCGATAAAAATGAATGAACTGCTGATACATGCAACAACTTGGATCATTTCATAGATGTTGCATGAGTCAAAGAAGTCTGGCACAAAAGATCCATAATATTTAATCCATTCATATGAAGTTGAAGAACAGGAAGCTGAATTGATGGTGATAAAAATCAGAATAGTGTAGTTACTCTGTTGGACAAGGGACCATGTTAGAACCTTCTGGGGTGCTGGAAACATTCTGTATCTTGAGGTGGGTGTTAGTTGCATGTGTGCATACTCATGTAAAAATCCACTGATCAGTACACCTAAAATTAGTACCCTTTGTGTATGTACTGCAAACATAGAGTATAAACAAAAGTGGGTTTGTGTTGCAGTATGAAGGGCAGTGGGGAGCCAACTGTGAGGAAATGTTCCCTTAATGTTACTTTATTTGTATGTGACACATTGCATGAAGGGTGTGTATTGTGTTTTCAGAAAATGTTATTATTCTTAGACTTACAAGAGTAAAGCTATATATTGGTAGTTAAGGGAAGGATTGATTTTCTTTGAAAGAAGAAGTTGTCTCTGGTGTCTTGAAACTGAGCATGAGCCCCACGTATATGAGGACAGGGCTAACCTAGACTTATGTGGTATGCTTTGTTCAGTGAATGTAGCAGTTAGTGGTCTAATTTTTCCCTTTTGTTCTTCCTCCTCTCTTCCCCATAAACCCTCAGTCATGATTTATTTAGATTGATTCATTGACTCAAATATTTCCTGAGCCACATATCTTCTGGGCACTCAGTATGACACTGGAATGCAGACAAGAAGACGTGTCCCATGTCTTTAAAGAGCCCATAGTATAGGTCACATAATCTCAGTGAATAGTGGTTTAAAAGTGCTGTGATTAATACGGATGAGAAAGTGACTAATGCTGAGGATGTAAGAGAGCGTTTCACAGGAGAGGTGTCATTTGAGCTGGATCTTAGAGGATAAATAGACTGCCTGGTAGAGAGTCGGGGGACTAGCATTTTAAGCGCAGGAAATAGGATATCCAAAGTATTGGCAGACCAGTAGTGTGCATGCTCGAGTGAGCTTCCTTAGTGCAGCTTCCTCTGCTGCCTGTCTTTGGCCTCTGTATTACTCACATGGCCTGCACACATTTAAGCCTTCCGCCAGTGCACTTTTAACCATTGCATTCCTTCCCTTCCTCCTGTTGTTTGCTCTGTTGCCTAGTGCGAGGGGTCTGCTTTGTTATCTTTGTCCAAGAGCTGAAACTTTAGTTATAGAACCTTTCTTGGTTTGAAGAACCTTTCTAGCCTGCCATTTCTTTATTGGAAGAATCCTCTTTTTAACATAAAAACCTCCTCAAATCTTACTTTTTATATGAAATCTATTGAGAAGTATTAATTGAGTGAGGCTGTGAGCTATTTCCAGTGTGTTTCCTTTATGTGATTTCTATTAAGTGGCCAGATAAAAAAAAGAATGGAAAAGATTTTAAAATTATATAATATAAACATTTGATTGCTTGTTATAATACGTGGTATATTTGAGGTTGTTCCATATAGAATATGTAGCTTTGGTTAACCAGATCTCTGTGTTCAAAGCTCAGTGAAGCAGTGGGTTTAACGGCATCGATGCTGGCTTTGTAGTGCAAGTTGTTGCTGAGGAAGAGCTGGCAGTTGTATCTCTTCTGTGCAGAGTTGTTTCGAGAGTCCTTGACTCAGGCTAAACGCAGGGTAGGGCTGACTCATCCGGCACTTGTGGCTTAGGCACCTGAGAGTGGGAGGTGTAGCACCTGCTTTATTGACTAGGTGACCTTCCCTAGAGAAGCCTCAGGCTTCATCATGGTCAGAAAGCCACAGACAAGCTCACCAGGAGTGAACGCTCCTCTGAAGCAGAGAGGGATTTTCTGTTCTGGAATATATTCATTGAAGATTAGGAGCCTGTTACAGAGACATATTTTTGTTTTCTCACACTGAGGGAGAGAAAAGAAGTTGAACAGTTTACCATACATAGTAAGCATTCATATGAGTGTTAGCTATTGTTATTATCAGTTGCTATCACATAAGTAAGCCCCCATTGCACCTTAGATAGAGGATAATTTTGGATTACAATTTTCTTCATTACTTTAGCAAATATTTATTAAGCATCGATTTACTAGGTGTGGGGTATACGTTAGTGGATAAAACAGTCAAGGCTTTTGTCTTCATAGAACTTAGCATAATAAGGGAAATAGACAAACAGGTAAACAAGCAAATGTTACATTACAAATTGTGATATGAGATATAAAGGATAAAAGCAGGAAATGTATTGAATGGTAGGGTGGACAGAGAAGCCCTTTCTGAGAAGGTGACGTTAGATTTCGACTTCACAGGTGAGAAGGACCTAGACATGCAATGATGTAGAACTGTAGGACTTGATGTTGGATATGGGTGTACAGGAGAGGGAGGGCTCAGGGGGGACTTTTTGATTTCTGGCTTGAGCCACTGGATGGATTGTGATACCATTCATAGAGAAAGGAGGACGGAGGAAGAATGATTTGGGTGTAGATTAGGAAGAGGGGCCTGGATGGGGATTGAAAGTAGTTTTATATGTATTTGGTTTGATATGCTTATAAAATACATACATTGATTTTTCAGTTGGATATAGAAGTCTAAACTTAGAGTGGATGTACATTTGGGAATCCTCAGCCTCTAGGTGCTGCTTAAAGTCATAGAAATGGATATGAATGCACAGAGAGAAAAGAGTGCCCAGGATAGATCCGTGAAGAATGCCAGCATTTACAGGTCATTTAGAAGAGGAAGAGTAGAGACGAAGGAATGATCAGAGATAAGAGAATATCTGAAAATGCTTAAGGAAGCTGTGCTTTGAGAGCTTGGCCTCTAATGCTCTGTGTCGCTGGCTTAGTCCTTCGTGTCAGTCACTTGTGTGTACCATTATCTTCTGAAAGGACACGGGAGCACTTGATTCTACTAACTGTAGACTTTAAACTCCTTGGTCCAGGGAATGTGTTTGTTTTGATGACTACTGAATGCTCAGTGTCTGGTGCATGGTAAAAGCCGATGCTATCCCAGGGTGGCAGCAGTGTTATTTCAAGGGTACAGCTACTTAAGTTTGCATGACTTTAAGAGGCTAAAGAATTTTTTTATGCTTTTTCTCACACAATCAGGTTTTCAAGCTAGAAATGCGCTTCTTCAGTCAAACCTTTCTCAAACTCAGCTAGCTACTATTTGGTGAGTTTGCCCGTTGATTATGATTTTTAACTATACATTTTCTGTTATACTGTTTCTGTAAAATTTTGTGACTCAGAAGCATTCCATAAAAGCGGCCATGTGAAATTAATGCAAACCTGTAAGCTAATGAAATTGCTTTGTAAAATATTATCCTCAAGAATTTGGCATTTAATTATTTTACAAGTAAAACTTGTTTGCTTTTATATAATGCCTTCTATGGAGAATTAGAGAATATCTCATTTTTAATGTGGAGCTAAATGTGATTTGATGGGTGAATTAACCATGTACCAAGACAAGCCACCTTTTCAGAAGGAATATTTCCCTTTCCATTTCAACGTTTCTTCCCTCTCTTTTGTGATATGAAAATTAAGGGTAAAAATTAGCTCACTTTCTGTGTGTATTTACTTTTCACTAAAATGTGTTAACCCAGCTGTTCTACTGTCATTATTCTTGTTTTAAAAATAAAAAATTGAACTCTTCTGAAAATATTTTACTCTAAATAGACTTTCTTAGTTGTGAATTTTCATATTTTCTTTAGGACTCTGGCTGACATTGATGGTGATGGGCAGCTAAAAGCTGAGGAGTTTATCCTTGCAATGCACCTCACTGATATGGCCAAAGCTGGACAGCCATTGCCACTGACTTTACCTCCGGAGCTTGTCCCTCCGTCTTTTAGGTGAGTGCCTCTGTAGATGAAGGGGTGTTGTTTCGATCATGTTTGGCAGACATGATTATTACTTTGGGATTTCCTGAGGCCTCTGCTCTAGTTTCATGGAAAATCGAACATTTACATTGCCATTTGATTTTGGTATTTAATGAGTTACACTGAGAAGAGAGTAGATATTAGAAGTAGGTGTGTATTTTCACCACATCATAGATAAGGAAACTGATGCGTAAAGAGATTAAGAATAAATTTACCCAAGAATAGCAATTGGCTGAATCATGATTTGAATCCATATCTCTCTGGCTTGATAATCCATATACTGCTGTACAGTGTAACTATAGACCACACTATATTTTAAATACCTTTAATTACATTCTAAATATTAAATTGCTCTAGTCAGTGGTAGTCTATATAGTCTGGTCTAAAAATTCTCAGATCTCATGATGCTAAATTTATTTGTTGTTTGCTTTTCTTAGAGGAGGAAAGCAAATTGATTCCATTAATGGAACTCTGCCTTCATATCAGAAAATACAAGAAGAGGAACCTCAGAAAAAATTACCAGGTAGCATCGAGTGTCCAAGTTGTATATTTATTGTGAATTCTCTTAAATTTTACCATGAAATATAAATGAATATTTAGAATTATTAAATTCTTAATATTTTATATGCTGTACGAGACACTATTTGATGAATGGGATGGATTTTAACATCAGTAAAATTAAGATAGTCAAAACTGAGAGGAAGAGACAGGTATGTATATTTGGCAAGAGTGTATGTATTAGGTGTCCTAGTTAAAGTGTTTCTCCCACTTTTGGAAAAATCATTATAGCAAGCTTTGTAACGAAATCTTGAGCTTTAAAAAAAGTTTAAATACTGGTTGAAAAAGTACATGTGTAGGTATTTTAAAATATTAAAAAGTTAATGACATATACCAAATGTAACAAATATATAGCCATACAACTTTGGTTATCCTTGAAGAAAATGCTGAGGAAAAAATTGAAAAGCATTTTCATTGGCAGGAATAGTAAAATTATTTTTCTCTTGGATGGACTCAAACTTAGAGATTTGTTTTCCAAAAATGAATATTCTTATAAGAAAGTAAATATTTTACTATTTACATTTGAGTTAAAATTATCCTTCGGAGAAGTATCCACAGAGAAATAGCAGTCACATGATCACGAGGCATGAGGACGTTGAAACTAGATTACAGGTTCATTAGGCTTGATGTTGAAGAATGCTTACAATATACCTTATCTAGTTACGTTCGAGGACAAGCGGAAAGCCAACTATGAGCGGGGGAACATGGAACTGGAGAAGCGACGCCAGGCCATGATGGAGCAGCAGCAGAGGGAGGCAGAGCGCAAAGCCCAGAAGGAAAAGGAAGAGTGGGAACGGAAACAGAGAGAGTTACAAGAGCAAGAATGGAAGAAGCAACTGGAATTAGAAAAACGCTTGGAGAAGCAGAGGGAATTGGAGAGACAACGGGAGGAAGAAAGGAGAAAAGAGATAGAAAGACGAGAGGTTATTTTTTTAAGTTATTTTATTTCCCAGGAAAATCGTTTCATTTAGTAAGTGGCTACATTTCATTTGATAAAAAATGGTAATTTTTGTTGTGCTTTTTCTCAGCATCATTCGTTCATTCTTACCCTGTACGAATCTGAATCTTCCTTCTCCTGTGGAGAGATAGAGGGTCCTTGCTTGTGAGGGGTTTCAGGGCTGGCAGCTGGTAGAGAAAGCATGTCTGCAGGTGATACCTCAATCAGTGCAAGACTGGTTGCAAAGCTGAGTTGAGTGAGGAGCCAGAGGAAGAAGTCAGTGTGATCAGGTCCTTAAACGAAAGTAAGCTTAGGATCCAGAGTGAAAGGCCAAGTAATTGGAGAGGCAGAAAGAAGAGAGTGGGGAGTTGAAGGCCATGAGAGGGATCACGAGGGTGGGCTTGCACAGGTCTTTGGGAAAACTGGTGCTGTGTGGGGTCCCTGGGAGGCCTGGTTGTGTTTTCAAGGGCTGTGCGTGGACCACAGTAAATTACAGTGGCACTGAAATAAGGTAAATAAAATATTTTTCTTCCCTGATGACAGAATAAAGGTACAGTTATTCTTACTAACATTTGCATTTATGAAGTCATCCCTTTTTTTTTTTTTTTTGCGGTATGAGGGCCTCTCACTGTTGTGGCCTCTCCCATTGCGGAGCACAGGCTTCGGACGCACAGGCTCAGCAGCCATGGCTCACAGACCCAGCTGCTCCGCAGTATGTGGGATCTTCCCGGACCGGGGCACGAACCCGTGTCCCCTGCATCGGCAGGCGGACTCTCAACCACTGCGCCACCAGGGAAGCCCTGAAGTCATCCTTTTGTTTATTAAGGGAAAAGTAACTACAGCAAGAGGATGGCCCTATGAAGCAATCAGAAAATCTGGTGGATGAATTTGCTTTTGTGGAAGTCTTTAGATTAGGCCCATTGATAAGACTAGGTTTGCCCAGTTACCCTTAGAAACTCAAGCCCACTCAGTGCTAAATGCTGCCTGATCTTTACTTTGTCATTCCATCAGTTTTTGAATGAGGCAAAATTGTTAATTTAAAAATTAACTTTAATTCATTATTTTCAGGCAGCAAAACAAGAACTTGAAAGACAACGTCGTTTAGAATGGGAGAGAATTCGTAGACAGGAGCTTCTCAATCGAAGGAATAGAGAACAGGAAGAAATTGTCAGGTTAAACTCTAAAAAGAAAAGCCTTCATCTCGAGTTGGAAGCACTGGTATGGCTATAGGTTTAGGTGAAATTTATCTGAATGATGCTTAGAGTTACCTGTTGAAAAATATTATTGTTTTTTTAATCTACCTCATGAATGTGTTATGTTTTAATGTAATTAAATAGTCATATTTTCATATGTGCTTTTTAACAGTTTAGACAGTATAGTTTACTAAAAAAGGATAGTGACTCGAAATGCTGAGAATTATGTTGTGGTCTTAGTTCAGATGTGGATAAACAAGGTACTCTTGGGCATGGTCTCTGGAAGGTGGTCTGCAGAGGAATAACCAGAAGGAGGAGAGGAGATTCTAGGCGCTAGGACAGCGTCTCCTCTCCCCACTTCTTCGTCCCACATTTCACAACAGAGAATCGCCACATTTATCTGCTGTACTTTTATTGGAGTTTTATCTAAAATTTGCTTGGAAAAAGGGATTTTACTGCTAAAAAGAAAAAATGACTGGAAACTGCTGACCTAAATGATCTCTTAGGATTCCTTTCAGTTCTAAAAGACTATGTTTGTTAACAAATATTGGCCATTATGCTTCTCAGTTTTTACACATCAGATGTCAGAGTATCTGTTAAAAGACTTTGCTTGAAATGCAAAGTGAGAAGATAGAAAGGGTCTGAGTAAGGCATACTATTCTACTACGACCCTGTAATCCCATAAGCCTGACCTGATTATACAGTAAGGTTTTGCAAAAAATGCATGTGTAGCTATGTAGTAGAGCCATATTTACATCTTGTTTAATTGTAGTCTAATGTTTTATTTGGTTGATGAATTGAATTACATTTTTTTAAAAAATCACAATATCTTTCATCAGAAAGGTACTATTTTATGCCTTCAAATGAATAGGAAAGCATACCACAGTTGTTAATCATGCCATAGTACTACAAAACAGTCCTAAAAACTTTAACTGCTTTGTGTAGCTACTTGGGTATCTGTCTGAACCGTTATCTTGACTGTGTGTTTTTCCTTAAAAATACAATGGGAGGAAACCTTTTGATTGTTTTCCCCCCAAGAACTGGGGTAACACACCAAGCAGTAGCATAGATTAATGTGTAGAGTCTGGAAAGGTCCAGGGCCTATACTTATATTTGCTGAAGATAATAACATGATATCCAGGGTGGACACAGCATATTCCCTTCAGCGTGTATTTCTCAAATATGAAACATACTTTTCAGTAAAAACTTTCATTATTGGTGATTTTTAACCAGGAGCCTCATTTTTCCTCACCCTACTTTATTTGCTAAGGCTGCTGCCATAACAAAATACCACAGACCAGGTGGCAATTTTTATCACAGTTCTGGAGGCTGGAAGTCCAAGATCAAGGTGTCAGCATGTTCGATTTCTTCTGAGGCTTCTCTCCTTGGCTTGCTGATGGATGCCTTTTGCCGTGTCCTCATGTGGTCTTTTCTCTGCCTGTGCATCTCTGCTGTCTCTATTGTGTCTAAATGTTCTCTTCTTATAAGGACACCAGTCAGATTGGAGTAGGGCCCACCCATAAGACTTCATTTAATCTTAATTACCTCTTTAAACGTCCTGTCTCCAAATGCAGTCATATTCTGAGGTTACTGAGGGTTAGGACTTCAACATATAAATTGTGGAGGACACAGTTCAGCTCATAACACCTCACCCTTCTTATTAGCTTCCATTGAGAATCCTGCTGTTTTTTGTTGTTGTTGTTGTTTTTTCTCAGAACAAGGGGAAAGGAATATTGGTATAGGAGAAGAGTAGTGTGGCCCCAAAAGGCCCTCCTGTACGCTGTTTAATTAGAAGAATTAGATGGCAGCATTGAGGATAGAAATAGAAGTTCAGAGAATGTAATGCTAATTGTCATATGCACACACTTATTCCTCCTTATTATTCTAAGAGATTGTTTATATTTTAATATTATGAATTAGTGCCTAAATGCTGAGTTCAGAAAAAAATTCAGTGTGTTATGTTTGTGCTTTCTCATCTTAACATAATAGGCTCTTACACTCACAGTGTTACATTTCCTGCTAATAACTCTCTTGAGTTAACTTGGTTTTAGACATTTATCTTAGACTGAGTATAAATGATAAATGACATTTAAAATTTAAATAAAAATATTGTTCTCTTGATAAGAACATTTCCTATTAGCATTTTATGTTACCATATGTTTCTCTTCCTATAGAATGGCAAACATCAGCAGATCTCAAGCAGACTTCAAGACGTCCGACTCAGGAAGCAAACTCAAAAGACTGAGCTGGAAGTTCTGGATAAGCAGTGTGACCTGGAAATTATGGAAATCAGGCAGCTTCAACAGGAACTTCAGGTAAGTCCTTTGCTGCTGAATTGTCCTTAAACATGAGCAGTTATTAATAATTCTTCCTAATAAAGTGTTTTTCACTTTTGGGGTCATGAACCCCTTTGAGCCTCTGATAGACATCCTTCCTAAAGGCATGTAGATATACACAATCTTGTATAATATCAGGAATCTCATGGACTCCCTAAAACTGTGCTTAACATCTGGTTAAATTCTGCTTAATATTTATACAATATCTGGGCATTTACCACTTTGAGTTTTAAGTCTTTAGTAAATAAATACATCATTTAATTCCATTTTAGTTTATCCATAAGTTGTAAGCAATTTACATATTATTCTATGTATTATTCCTATACTAAGTTTCAAGAGTGATTAAATCATGTTTTAACATTTTCAGAAAATTCTTAGACAACATTACAGAGTTTCTTTTTCTTTTTATAAGGAATATCAAAA
Organism: Aethalodelphis obliquidens; assembly: GCF_003676395.1. NCBI lineage: Eukaryota > Metazoa > Chordata > Mammalia > Artiodactyla > Delphinidae > Aethalodelphis > Aethalodelphis obliquidens. The sequence continues at coordinate 25,071,061 of NW_020837956.1, forward strand.
TAAGCTTATCTATTTGGTGCCAGAGAAGCAATTATTAAATGAAAGAATTAAAAATATGCAGCTCAGTAACACACCTGGTAAGTCTCTAAGGTTTGTTTTGCCTCTTTTATTCTTTTGTGAATGTATCAGTTATATTCTGTTACGTTTTAAAATAGCATTATTCTGTTATAAATAACATTTTTTGTCTATAGTTAAAAATTTTTAAACAATGTGAAAAATATTACCTCATGTTGGAGCATTTTTAGCAATAAAATGTAAATAGAAATAAAATAACAATTGTGGTTTGACTTCCTGTCTTGATACCATTTTTATTTATATATTTCAAATACCAATCAAATAAAATGTTACATTACAGTTAAACAAGACCTCAGTTTGGCTTGAACACGAGGCTATATGTGCATTTTGGCAAAATCCTGCACTGATTGTAAAGAACTGTTCGTGAGGAGACTTTTCTATGGAGCCAAACCTGTTGGATTCTAGGGTGATAGTGTACAGCAGTGATAGGCCTAAGCAGACTGGTATGCTCTTCCCAGACCTTTTTTATCATCTAACTTTGTGATTCATGTAAGGAATTTTACCACCTTGGCCCTCTGACACCTGTGGAACAAAATATTCCAGTGTAATTTATGAGAATATAACATTTCTCTTGATTCAAGTCTCAACCAGGAAACTGAAGGAAAAAAAAAATCTCTACATTAGATAGCATGCCAATAACAATGTAGCAGAAGAAAGATTTATTTAAAGAAAAGTAACTCTGCAAATGTGTTAGAACTAGCTAGAGTATCCTAAATGTCTCCCACTGAGTATCTGTCAGTTTTTTCATTCTAGGGCTCTTTATTACACTTCTGTTTTTTTAGGCAGGCCAATAAATAGGTTCATCCCTCTTCTTTGCCCAAATTCTGAACAAATTAAGAAATAAGGCAAAGGAGCAAGACATGAGAGACCAGAATATCACCTCATTATTAATAAAGCTGATGTTAGACAGCATGGCTTATCTGTGAGCAGTACAGCTGCCCCTGTAAGACACTGGGTGCATGAACAAAAAAGAATGCAGATTCCTGTAGGCAGTTCAACCTCAAGAAAGCAAGGGATAGGAAAGGTATAGGGCTGTGTACACCCGGGTCCTTATCTTGATCTCACCAAGTATTTAAGAGTTAGAAAGAAGCTGGGACTTGTTCTAGTAAAGGTCCCTTTACATCGAAGGAATACCAGGAATAGAAAATTTGATCTTGTGAACTTCTCTTATTATGTCTCGCACCTTCCACTGATGTCTCGTCTCAGACAATCTTCCTTGCACAGGGTGCTTTTCTTGGCCGTTCGAAGTGTATCAGCTCCTACCTTACCCCTCACAGGCATTCCAGAAGCAGGATAAGGCAGCACTCCTGATCTGTGCAGGGTAGAAAGTATATTGTCATCTTCATTGTTAGTATTTGGATTGTGAAGAGAATGTAGGATATATCTTATTAGGGGCCTGGTAGAGCTACTCTTTCTCTGTGGAATGTGATCCAGTTTAGCTTTTATAAATTTATTAATCTTTGCTGTAGTCCAGTTTAGAATAGGAAGCTTTTATTTGGAGTTTGCAAAGTACCCAGTATCCCTTAGATTCCTCTGTCCATAATAGTAACCATTTAAGATTTTCAGCCCTGTGCTAAGCACCATGCTAGGCAGTTTTCATGCATTATTTCCTTTTATCTTTACAACAACCCTGTAAAGTAGTCGTTGTTATTTCCATTGTGCAGCTTGGAAAAACTGAGGTTCACAGAGAATAAGTAATTACCCAAGATCACGTAATAGTAGGTCTCAAATTCTTGTGTGTCTGACTCCTAAAGCCCACCACACTACCATGTTGCCTCTTTCAGTTACCTAACACAGTGCTCGTAGATGTGATATGATCACATTCAATATGAAAACATCCATTATTACTGATGCTCATTTTGAATACTAAGAATGAATATTTTTTTACTGTTATTTTTCCCATTGCTTGTCTCCCACCTTGACTAGAATAGGACCCATGCCTTATCCTTCACTTTTACCTACCATTGACAAAGTGCAGGGCCTTGCATATGGCAGATTTGTAATTTAATGATTAAATATTTATTGAAATACTGGAAAACTGTTAGAATTATAAGACAATTTAACAAGGTGCCTGGATACAAAATCAGCATATAAAAATCAGCAACTTTACTGTATATCAAAAGTATTTATTTAGAAAATAAGGGGGAAAAAGGTCTCATTCACATCAGCATTCTCATTGTTAAATGAACAAAGAAGAAATGCACAGCCATAAAACTTTACTGATTGACATAAAAGATTCCTGGATAAGTAGATACATATTATATTCCTGAATGAACTTGCTCAATATTTTAAAGATGTTATTTAGTTCTCTACTAATTCATCCATATATTCAGTTTTATTCAGGTTTCCTTAAATGAAAATTGACAGATAATTCACAAATTAACCTAGAAGAGAAAATACACAACATGAGCCAAGACTTAAAAAGAAAAAACATTGGTGGGGGGAGGAGTCTAGCCCTATCATATACCGAAACATGAGTTATGAAAAGGTATAGTACCTAAAATAATGTATTATTGATCCAAAGTAGAAACAGAACACTGGAACTAAATAGAGAGTCTAGAGACAAGCATATATATATATGGCAATTTAGGATTAGATAAAGTTGGCATTTAACATCAGTGGGGAAGGGATGGGCTTTTGATAGTTACTATCTCTTCATTAAGTGATTTGAGGGATAGTTGAAAGGGGGGTGAAGAAGCTCTTTACCTCACTCTATGCAGATATAAATTCTAGGTAAAGTGGGAGGCTAAACATAAAATATAACTCTAGAAAAAAATGTTACAGAAGAAAACATTTTTATAATTTTGGTGTCAGAAAAGTCTCTTCAAACAATACATAGAGCTATGAAGGAAAATAGTTTTTGATGAAATAAAAATGAAAAACTTTTTCATGATGAAAGATGTCATAAACAGTAAAAAAAAAATTGAAATATGTATGATACCACAAGAATTTAGAGCTTCTACAAATCAGAAACTAAGACAAGCCAATAGGAGGAAAAAGCCAGCAAAGGTTGAGATGAGACAATTCAAGATGATGGCTCATAAATGTAAGTAGATGGCCATATAAATAGATGTTTATCTAATTTCAGTAGTTGTCAAGAAAATACAAATTAAAGTGACAATAAGAATTTTTTTGCCAGTTAGCAAAAATGAAAAATGAGTGACAATCATTCAAAATTTATCTCCAATCTCCAAACAATCTCCAAAATTTACAAGCAGCTCCTGCAGCTCAATATCAAAAAAACAAACAACCCAATCCAAAAATGGGCAGAAGACCTAAATAGACATTTCTCCAAAGAAGACATACAGATTGCCAACAAACACATGAAAAGTTGCTCAACATCACTAATATTAGAGAAATGCAAATCAAAACTACAATGAGGTATCACCTCACACTGGTCAGAATGGCCATCATCAAAACATCTACAAACAATAAATGTTGGAGAGGGTGTGGAGAAAAGGGAACCCTCTTGCACTGTTGGTGGGAATGTAAATTGATACAGCCACTATGGAGAACAGTATGGAGGTTCCTTAAAAAACTAAAAATAAAATTACCATACGACCCAGCAATCCCACTACTGGGCATATACCTTGAGAAAACCATAATTCAAAAAGACTCATGTACCACAATGTTCACTGCAGCTCTATTTACAATAGCCAGGACATGGAAGCAACCTAAGTGTCCATCAACAGATGAATGGATAAAGAAGATGTGGCACATATATACAATGGAATATTACTCAGCCATAAAAAGACATGAAATTGAGTTATTTGTAGTGAGGTGGGAGGACCCGGAGTCTCATACAGAGTGAAGTAAGTCAGAAAGAGAAAAACAAATACTGTATGCTAACACATATATATATGGAATCTAAAAAAAAATGGTTCTGAAGAACCTAGGGGCAGGACAGGAATAAAGACGCAGATGTAGAGAATGGACTTGAGGACACGGGGAGGGGGAAGGGTAAGCTGGGATGAAGTGAGAGAGTGGCATGGACGTATATACCCTACCAAATGTAAAATAGATAGCTAGTGGGAAGCAGCCGCATGGCACAGGGAGATCTGCTTGGTGCTTTGTGTCCACCAAGAGGGGTGTGATAGGGAGGGTGGGAGGGAGACGCAAGACGGAGGAGAAATGGGGATATATGTATAGCTGATTCACTTTGTTATACAGCAGAAACTAACACACCATTGTAAAGCAATTATACTCCAATAAGGATGTTAAAAAAAAAGAAAAATGAGTGATAGTATCTGGTGATAGGGATATGCAGAAACAGGTAATTTGGTGTCATTGTTACTGGTACAGCTTTTTGGAAGGGCAGTTTGGCAGTTTCTGTCCAAATTTAAAGTGTACACATCCTTTTACGTAGCAATTCTTTCACCTCCTAGCCTTTTAAAATACCTCCTTGTGTGTGTTAAAATGTACATACAAGTATGTTTATGGCAGCGTTTTTATTTAATAGTAGAAAATCAGAAACAACCTAAATGGCAATCAAAAAGGAAATAGTTACATAAATTACGGAATACCCATAATGTGGACTACCAGGGAGCAATTTTAAAGAATGAACTAGATCTAGATGTCTTTAATGGTGAGATGTGTTATTAAATTTAAAACAAGTTGCCAAGCAGTGTAGGCGTGATCCCATTAAAGCCCCATGGAAATGCTGAATATGCACATATCCAGTACCTAAGGGGGGTAGGAGTTGAGATAAAGAGAGACTTTTTTACTTTTTACTCTATATGCTTCATTTTATTTGAATTTTGTACTAGATTTCTGTACTTTAAAAAATACAATAAAGTTTTAAAATATGTACAGCTGACCGTTGAACAACGTGGGTTTGAACTGCACAGGTCCACTTCTGTGCAGATTTTTTTCAATAAGTAAATACTACAGTACTACACAGATCCGTGGTTGTTGAATCCAAGGACTTAGAACTGGGGATATGGAGGAACTGCACCCACATATGCTGAGGGCCAACTGCAAGTTATACTTAGATTTTCAACAGAGCGGAGGGCCACCCTCCAATTGTTGTTCAAGGGTCAGCTGTATTTAGATAGATGGTAAGATTGCTATCTTAATTTATTGAAATGTAATCTGTATCATATATTTCCATCCAGTTTTTTCATCCTTGCCTAAATGTGTAAGAAAAGGTCATATAAAATGAAGCTCTCTGTTCCTACCTCCTAAAATAATACCACTGAATGATCCAGTTAGTAATATTTATTGAGTCCTTGTAGTGAATATTCCCCTATTCTTGGTAGCACTGAGAATAAATAGAAAGCTACTTTAACAATAGGTGCTATTAATTGAGTATTTACTATGGGCCAGACTCTGTACTAATGGCTTTATATCATCACCTCATATATGAGGTGGGTGATATAATGCCCATTGAATAGGAGAGCCTACGGATCAGATTGGTGAAGCAACTTACCCAAAGTGGAGCGTCACTTCAAGTTCTAGTACTTTTGAGTACAGAACCAATGCTTATAACATTTCCATATGAGGATCTTCCAAGATATGATCCGAAAAAGGGAAATGACTGCTGATTGTTTTTTCCCTTGAGTTGATCCACCTTATGTGTGTATAGCCTTTGGCTCTCTAGTTATACCAATTTGACCAGACAGTAAATGTTAATTACTGGTAATGACAGGAACTTCTACCAAATGTAAACTGTATGATGTTTGTATTTCAGATTTAGGAGTCGGTTTACTTCATAAAAAATCATTAGAAAAGGAAGAATTATGCCAAAGACTTAAAGAACAATTAGATGCTCTTGAAAAAGAAACTGCATCTAAGCTATCAGAAATGGATTCATTTAACAATCAACTAAAGGTATTTATCTTCTATTATATTCATTTTTAGTTAGCTGCCTTTTACCTTCCTTATTTTGATTTAATTGAATAAATAACTGAAGCTATTATTGTTATATGTAGTACATTTCATAATTTATTTTATAATTTGAGCTATACCAGAATTGCAGGATTGTTTTTAATGTTCTCTGTGTATTATAAACATTGAGTCGTGTAAATAAACTTATAATTTACCATAGTTTCCAGTTTTTGATGACTGTTTTTATTGGCATCTATACATTTTCTTTTTTTTTTTTTTTTTTTTGCGGTACGCGGGCCTCTCACTGTTGTGGCCTCTCCCGTTGCGGAGCACAGGCTCCGGACGCACAGGCTCAGCGGCCATGGCTCACAGGCCCAGCCGCTCCGCAGCATGTGGGATCTTCCCGGACCGGGGCACGAACCCGTGTCCCCTGCATCAGCAGGCGGACTCTCAACCACTGCGCCACCAGGGAAGCCCGCATCTATACATTTAAAAAATAATTACCTTTGTCAGTATTAGGATTAGATTAGATAAGATTTGTCAGTATTAGATCTCAGCCAGAATGATCTTAGGCAAATTTGAAAATGGGAAATATGGAAAATTTTAAATAGTCCAGGTTGTAGAGACTCTTTTAACACACTAAATTCTTTTTTTTTTTTACAATTTAATTAACCTTTGTGAAATAATGCCATAACCAATGAAATCCAAAGCATAATTTGGCACTAAAAATTTTGCATGAAAAGTAGATTCATGATCCATTATTTGCTGCAGTGGCAGAACAGATGTCCAAAACGTATACCATATGCTTATCATTCTGTTCAGTGTTAGTTGTATACTGAAGCCATGCCCGTAAAAGAAAATATTAAAAGCTAGCAACCAGAGTAATGGCATATGATTAAAATTTGGGACTAGTTTCAGTTACTCCCTTGCTAATGAAGCGTGAAGTTTTTAGAGCATAATGTATTACAGAGCTTTTCAGGCAGCTCTCTGTCTCTTCATGTGACTTTCATTTTGCTGACTTATTTAGAGTAATGTTACACCAACCATAGAGTAAACAGAATGGTAAAAGAAACCATGGTGGCTTCAGTTAAGAAAGGGAAGTTTGAGGTGAATAATGTAAATAATACATTCTACCCAAGCATATATTCTGTAGAAAAAAAATTTAAAGAAAACCAAATAATTTGTCGTTGATAGACAGACAAACCAGCCAAGTTATCTTCCCTACATTATTTTTTTTAAATCTGTACATAGTTTAATTGGCTTTTTATCTGCCTTATCTTACAGTGTGGGAATATGGATGACTCTGTTCTTCAGTGCCTTTTGTCTCTGCTAAGCTGTCTCAACAACCTCTTCCTCTTACTTAAGGTTATTTTCTAATATCTAGCTCCTTTTCTTTGAGTTACTTTACTGTTTTCTTTTTTAAAAAACTAGACTATTCTTTGCATTTATCTAAATATCCTTGTTTGAAATAACATATACAGTATAGACATTTTTCTTTCTGCTTGCTTAAATATCCTTCTGCTGTCTCACTGCCTGTTTGAGTCTAATGCTAGGAATCACTAGGGTTGCCCAGAGTAACCTTTCTCATGAGGAGCCCAGGACTCTGAGAAATATTTCCTGGTTCCCGTACAACATCCCTGTGAGTTGGGCTAACTGATGGGATGATTACTCATTCAATTAAAAGGGAAACTAAGGGAATGTGAGATTAAATTATTTACCCATATCACTGAAATTATTGTTTAAAATAAAACTTACACCTTCTGAAATCTAGTGCAAGGTTATGTCACGTATATATCAGGCTGCTTCCTAATACTGCTATAAGATTTTTCTTTAAGAAAAATCTTAAAGAACCAATAATGCAGGTGCAGCTTTAGTTTTGTCTAGTTATCAGGCCTCATATTTAGATACCCTTGCACCACAGATAAAAATGTTTAAATCATATTTATAAACAAGTAGTTCACTTTGTCATGTATAGATAGCACAAAGAATATTTAAAACATTCAATGAATTCCTATTTTAATTTAGTTTAAAGAAAGTTGCTTTATATTTATCACTTGCTGACCCTAGTAGATTTTTGACTGTATTCTACTCAGTACTAAAATGGATGGCAATGGGGCAATTACATATATATACACAGTGAAGACGAGAACATAAGTAGAGCTCATTTGTTACCTAAGCAAAGGTAGGGCAGTTGGAAAGATGGTATCATCCTTTCCTTTATAGCATGAATGGCCAGATTATCTGGTCTTAGAACTTTTGCTGCAGATCACACAGAAATGTAAACCTAAGTGTTTCTTCACGTATACAGTGCAGTTTGATGATATTTGTGGACTGTACTCACACACCGAAGTCTGATTCTTCGAGTTAGCATTTGATTCTCCACAGGCTAGGAGATTATTCTTGTCTGTTGTTTTCCTTTCTTCCTTCTGCTTCCTGCCTTCCAACCTTTCACTGCTTGTTGAGGTTTCATCAGAGGCAATTTAGGAATGTAAAAGGGAATGAAACCTATACTGTCAGAGTGGTCAGGAGACCGACTGTTGTTACAGAAAGCAAGAAAAGAGGCTTTCTGTAGTCATTGGAAATGATACAGAGCAGTCAGTTAACTTAGTACTGAAAAGTATCCATTGAATTGTCAACAAGGAGACCTTTGAAGACCTTTCTGAAAGTGCCATCTCAGTTGAGTGACCAGCAGAGGCTGGATTGCGGCAGATCAGGAATGAATGGGAGCTGAGGAGGGGTGGAGTGCATGTAAACAACTCTTTAGGAGAGTGAAAAGAGAGCATGAGGAAAACTTTGTTTGTTTAAGAAAGATGACAAAGGATACAAAGTTTCAGTTATGTAAGATGGATAAGTTGTGAAACCCACTGCACAGCATGGTGACTATAATTAGAAAATTTCAACTATACAATACAGTATTGTTAAGAGTATATATCTTAAACATTCTCCCACAGAAAGAAAGAGAGAGAGGAAGGGAGGGAGGGAGGGAGGAAAGAAAGGGGGGGGAGAGAAGAAGGGGGGGAGGAGGGAATGGTAACTATATGAGGAAATGAATATGTTAATTAGCTTGATTATGGTGATCATTTCACAGTGTATATGTGTATTGAAGCAGCAAATTGTATACCTTAAATATATACAGTTTTTATTTACCAATTATACTTTAATAAAGTTGAAAAATAAAAGAATAATTAGGACCACCCTTGAAAGTGGTATCACCTTTTTGTGCAGCTTATGGATACATGAGGAATGGATAGTTTCTGTTAGGACCAGAGAATGGAAATGGAGAAAATTAAGCTTTTTAGGTAACTAACCTTATCCATCTCAGTGTCTTAAAGATGATTGCCAGGCTCAAGCCAAATATTTCGTTGCTGAATTCCCAGCACCTAGAACAGTGCATGGAACATCATGTATGGCAATACACACTTGTTGAATGAATGAATGGTTTTGAATGTTCTCAGTCAGAAAATATACAGCATTTAGAGTTAGTATTGGTATATAGAGTTTATGAGAAAAAAAGTAGAAAGAAATTAGTCAAAAAACAGCAGAAAACCATGTATCACAGGTTTTAGGAAAACTTCTGATTCCATGTAATTTATTCTTTTAAGTAAAGGCTATTTTTTAAATTCAAAAAAAGGAAGAAAGAAAAGAAAGACAAGACTTAAAGTAGAAGAGAGAGGAAGGCAAGGAGGAGGAAAGTGAGAGATTGAGATTGACCATATAAAGTAGTGATAATTGATGGAGCAAAGTCCCAAGGAAGCAGACTAAGATATAATCTGGAGCATAGATTGAAGGACAAGAGAAAAAGAATACTTCCAGTGTAACATATGGGGATAAGATAGGTGTGAAGTCGGCTAAATTTGTTGGTAGAGAGTAGGAAGTTGATAGCTTCAAAACCTAAAATCAGAAGCAAGTTAGATCATTACAAAGAGTCTTCATGGGTGGTTGAGGACATGGAATAACTCAAACTAGACTAGAAGGAGATGGATGCAGATGTAGGAAGTTTTATTGCTTTTGAGATGGAAAGATGAGGGAATTCCAGTCTGGCTTAATGAGGCAAGATTATTGGCTGGTAGTGAAAAGAATGAATGGAAGATTGGGAAATTTCAGGAGTGAAAAGTAGGCATGAAATACACATCTTAGTGGGGGTGGGGAGTGCAAGCTTAGTAGAGGAAAACAGTAGGTGTCCTGAGCAATGTTGAATGCCTATTTGAAGTTGGAGTTCATAAATTTAAATTGAAAACAGCAGGCCTAATTGTGTCTTTTTTTTTTCCCCACCAAAAGTTCAGCTGTTTATGTGTAAGCATGGAAAAGGATGATGACATAGGTTAATAGATTCATACGGGTTTGAGGTTTTAATAGACATGGGCAGATAGGGAGGAACAAGGGAACTACAGATCTTAACACAGTAACTGTGATAAACATGAACTCTGAAATAGGTACTGGACATGAAGGGATATGAAGAGAGGAAGGGGTGCTGATGAAAGAAGAGAGGATGATGGGATCAACAGAATGGAGGTCTCAGTGAGGTTGGAAACCTGTTGAAATGGATGTACCATATATAAGAAAAGCTTGAAGGATAAGAACTTAAGTTTGGAAAATGGGATACTGATCAGTGGTAGTTCTCTTTGTGATGATGACAAGATTCAGGGTATAATAATGCAAATGAGGGATTAAATGGAATCAAAAAAATCATTGTTGAGGAGATCAGTTGTTTTGTTTTTACTTTTTTTAGTTAAAATGAGAAGTTTTATTTTCGATGGATTTTATTTTATTTATTTATTTTTTTTAACATCTTTATTGGAGTATAATTGCTTTACAATGGTGTGTTAGTTTCTGCTTTACAACAAAATGAATCAATTATATATATACATATGTCCCCATATCTCTTCCCTCTTGCATCTCCCTCCCTCCCACCCTCCCTATCCCACCCCTCCAGGCGGTCACAAAGCACCGAGCTGATCTCCCTGTGCTATGCGGCTGCTTCCCACTAGCTATCTACCTTACGTTTGGTAGTGTATATATGTCCATGCCTCTCTCTCGCTTTGTCACAGTTTACCCTTCCTGCTCCCCATATCCTCAAGTCCATTCTCTAGTGGGTCTGTGTCTTTATTCTTGTTTTACCCCTAGCTTCTTCATGACATTTTTTTTCCTTAAATTCCATATATATGTGTTAGCATACGCTATTTGTCTCTCTCTTTCTGACTTACTTCACTCTGTATGACAGACTCTAGGTCTACCCACCTCATTACAAATAGCTCAATTTCATTTCTTTTTATGGCTGAGTAATATTCCATTGTATATATGTGCCACATCTTCTTTATCCATTCATCCGATGATGGACACTTAGGTTGTTTCCATCTCCGGGCTATTGTAAATAGAGCTGCAGTGAACATTATGGTACATGACTCTTTTTGAATTATGGTTTTCTCAGGGTATATGCCCAGTAGTGGGATTGCTGGGTCATATGGTAGTTCTATTTGTAGATTTTTTAAGGAACCTCCATACTGTTCTCCACAGTGGCTGTATCAATTTACATTCCCACCAACAGTGCAAGAGGGTTCCCTTTTCTCCACACCCTCTCCAGCATTTGTTTGTAGATTTTTTGATGATGGCCATTCTGACTGGTGTGAGATGATATCTCATTGTAGTTTTGATTTGCATTTCTCTAATGACTAGTGATGTTGAGCATTCTTTCATGTGTTTGTTGATGGATTTTATCACAATAGAAAGTTATAATCCTCCTACTGTGATGCTCTTAAACTTTATAACCTTCTTAAACCATATACACTTTTTTATAATTATGTTTTATAAAACTATCTATACAGAAGATCTGTTGTCAAATACTTACATTTGCATAAATCCTATTTGTGTTTTTCAGTATTTTTTTCAATAATTCTGAGGCAGGAAAGGAACAGTGCCAAGGGATAATTAAGCCTTCTTATCTGTATAATATTCACTTGGAAAATTTTCCTCCAGTGTGCTGAAATACATATGTTTAGCCCCAAGAATGAACATTGAGAATGCTTTTGAATTCATAGTTCCTGGTCACTTAGAATGACTTAGCAGAGCTGCCCAAGTCCTGTCAGCACCCTGGACACCAGTTCTTACAGTTTTCAACTCAGCATCAGATAAACCACATGCTCTTAGTTGTTACTTGACTGACATTTCCCAGGTTACTATTTCAATCCCTACCTTTCTTTTTTTTTTTTTTTAACATCTTTATTGGAGTATAATTGCTTTACAATGATGTGTTAGTTTCTGCTGTATAACAAAGTGAATCAGCTATACATATATCCCCATTTCTTCTCCGTCTTGCGTCTCCCTCCCACCCTCCCTATCCCACCCCTCTTGGTGGACACAAAGCACCAAGCGGATCTCCCTGTGCCATGCGGCTACTTCCCACTAGCTGTCTGTTTTACATTTGGTAGTGTATATATGTCCATGCCACTCTCTCACTTCATCCCGGCTTACACTTCCCCCTCCCCGTGTTTGAGGAGATCAGTCTGAGTTGAGGTTTTGATGGGGTCATCTACATTGATGTCAAAGACTGGAAGAATAATGAAAATGAATGAATGAGGATCAGTGACCAGGTGATCCATAGATGACAATAAAGAGGAATGGGAGGGTGGTACTGCTGGATGTTATTCTGAGCCTCAGAAAAAGATGGAGTTTGTAAGAGTAAGAAGAAATAATCATCTAGAAATGGCAATGAAGAGCAAAGAAAATACTCAGGCCAGAAACTGGTAAACCATCCTCAACCAAGCAGTCAAATTTAACATTACCCAAATGGCAGAAGCTGACATTATGTGTCTCCTGATATGATGTGCTGAAAAAGACACATCACTTCTTTTTTTTTAAGACACATCACTTCTATACTATTTTTGCCAAAAATATTTCATCTGTGTAAGTGTAAGGAAATAATCAGACAAACTCAAATTGTGGTTTGGTCTGTAAAATAGCTGACTAACCCACACTCTAAAAATGTGAATCTCATAAAAGATGGAGGAGATCTTCTTACAATGATGAAATGAAGTGTATGGTCCTTGATTGGATTATGGAGCCAAAAAAAGGCTGTTATTAAGGACAATATTTACACTATTGGGAGGGAACATCTTTTGAATATGAATTCTGTATTAAGATTATTATGTCACTATTAAATTTCTTTAGTTTGGTACTGACATTGACACCGTAGTTACATAGAATAATGATGAAGTTCTAGGGGTGAAAGCATCAGCGTCTTCAACTTAGTCAAATTTTTTGTAGATCTGAAAGTTTTCAAAATAAAAACTTGGAGAAAAATTACGTTGCAAAATGTCAAATGTTTATGAAAATGAAATAGTAGAATAAGTATATTTTTAAATTATAACAAACACTGGAAGATGGAGAGGAGATAGGGGGATAGTGTAAATGAGCAGATTCCCCATATTCCATATCAGGAGTCAATAACTATTTTCTAATTCATAACATATACTAATAATAGGATTTATTAAAGGCTTTATCTGTGACTGGCACTGTTCTAAATGTTTTATTTATATTAATTTATTTAATCCTTAATATTAACCCGTTGAGGTAGGTCCTATTATTTGTTCACATTTCACATAGGAGTAAATTAAGTTGCACAGAGGTAGCAAGCAGAAATTCAACCCAGAGAGTCAGGATTTGACCTTAAATGGTTATATTTTTGTTAAAAAGATGAAAATTTATAAGCTAAGTGTTCAACTTAAGAAGCTAGAAAAAGACTAGCGTAATAAAGGGAAAAAAGTAGAAGGAAATTAGTGAAACAGAACACAGATATTTAATACAGAGAATCAAGAAAGCCAAAATTTGACTCTCTTTATAGATTAATAAAATTATCAAACCTTTGGCAAGACTTAATTTAAAGACAAAATAAAAATAAAGGAGTGAAAAAGAGCTATAACTAAATACATTGCAAACAATAAAAGAGAAGGGACTATTATGAAAAATTTTGCACATAAATATGAAAACGTAGGTGAAATGAACAAATCAGAATTTGCTGAAACTGGCTCAAGAAAAATAAAATATTTATGTAGCTCTATTGTCACAAAATATTTTAATTCCATAGTTTAAAATCTTCCCTAAAAGAGAATCCAGACCCAGAATTTTACTGAAGGAATAAATAACTCCAGTCTTATACATCTGTTTCAAAATGTAGAAGAGGGAATATTCCCAACCTATTGTATGAAACTATCATAAACCTCAAAATTTGATAAGAATAGTATGAGAAAGGATCATTATAGACCAATTTAGCATAGAGGCAAAAATTCTAAAGAATATTGCAAAGTTGAATGTGGAAATTTATAAGAAGGATACTCCATTATGACCAAGTTGGATTTATCTTAGCCATGCAAAGATGATTTGACATGTAAAACTGTTGACTGTAATTTGCCATATAAACAGATTAAAGGAGAAAAATAGTATGCTTATCTCACTAAATGCAGAAAAGGTATTTGATAAAATTTAACATCTATTCATGATGAAAAAATGAAAAAGTTATTAGCATATTAGGAATGGAAGAGAACTTCCTTAACCTGAAAAGAATGATCTGTTATTCCGTTAAGACGGAGTACAGTTCTTTTCGTTAAGTGCAGATTGTTTACTTCTTTTCAGTTAACTGATAGTTTTTTTTTATTTGAAGTATAGTTCATTTACAGTGTTGTGTTAATTTCTGCTGTACAGCAAAGTGAGAGTTAACTGATAGATTTAACCAGGACCTCCTGGAAGCAGGACTTAACTCAGAGGAGTGAGTCTAATGATAAGAATTTCTAGGATCATTGTAAGTCAGGCAGAGGAAATGTTTTTGAGAAGCCCTGTGGTGCTCTTCAAATCGTATTAATATGCATAGACTATGGTTTATGTATTTTCATTCATCCAGTAAATACTAATTAAATAACTACACTGTACCAGGCTCTCTCTTGGGTGGGGATACCTTGATGAAAGACAGTCCTGTTGTCCAGAAACTCACTCCAGTGGAGACAGTCATACAGTCAGAAGACGCTGCCTGTGATAGGGGAATGCACAGAACGTCTTGGGGAGCACAAGGAAGCTCGTTAATTCACACACTGGAGGAATGGGCTAATGAAGGAAGACTTGGAACAGTATTTTAAAGGACAAGTTAGAGGGCTAACCTTAGAGCCATATTAAGATCAGACATTAATTTGACTCCTCTTCACTCTCCTTTTAAACTTATAATTCTATTTATGACTTCAGCCAATAATATAGCTAATATTTACTGAGGACTTACTATGTGCCCTGCCCTATTGTAAGCACTTTATGTGTATTAACCCATTCAGTCCTCATAGCAGTGTTATGAGGCATGTACTATAATTAACCCCATTTTACGATGAGGAGACTGTTAAGTAACTTTCCTAAGATTACTCAGCTAGTCACAGATAGAGCCTGATTCAGACCTTGGCGTTCTTATTCCAGACCAGTGCTCCATGTGCCCTTATCACTAAACCACACTGCTTCTCCACAGATTGTAACCATTGTAGCCTTCCGCTTTTCAATAGAGTTGTTTGGTTTTTTTTTAAACGAATTTTTTGATGTGGACCATTTTTAAAGTCTTTATTGATTTGTTACAATATTGCTTCTGTTTTATGTTTTGGTTTTTTGGCCGCAAGGCATGTGGGATCTTAGCTCCCTGACCAGGGATCAAACCTGCACCCCCTGCATTGGAAGGCGAAATCTTAACCACTGGACCGCCAGGAAGTCCCATCAATAGAGTTTAGAGAAAGGTGCAACAAAGAGAACTACAGAAGCTGAGATCTGTGAAAACTTTGCTATGAATGTAGTATTTGTATTCTTGTTGTCTTAAGCTGCAAGTCTTGATCTTAGACATTTTGGGCATAGTCTCTGGATACCACATTTTCTCAGGTTAGATCTACCATTTCAATCGAGTTAAAAGGGTTCACCTATAAAATATTAAGAAGTAGAGCTTAGGTTGTTTTCATTTGTTTGTGGTTTGGAGTTTTGTTTTTGTGTGTAGATAGATGCCCCAAGGCATCTTTTACCAAAAAATTCTATCTAAATGTTGTTGAAGCTCCCACCTTTGCCATGAAGTCTCTTTTGTTTACTTTAGGTTTTTGTGGGAGTTTTTTGGGTTTTTTTCCTCTTCCTTATCCCAGGCTTTTTCTGCTCCCTTGTTCAGGATTCTATAGATTTCAAGTAAAAGAAATTCAGTTCAAAATAGTTAAGCTGAAAAGAGTGGTTATTGCAAGAGTACTAAGACCATTGACTGAATCAGTAGACGGGGCAGTTCCTAGACACAGGAATGAAGTTGGAGATTTGGTTCCCCCAGCACTCCCTCTCTCTCCAACTCTGTCTCTAATCTTTGCTTCTCTCTTTCCTGTTTTGACTTCATTCCTACCCCTGATGGCCTCACTAGGAAGTGGGGCAGCTCCATGTTTACCTTATCCCATTTTAATGAGTTTAGTGAAGGAAAGACTTCTTTCTCCCCTCTTCAATATATCTGAATCCCGGGAAGGGCTTGTGGCCCAGCCTGGATCATGTGCACATCCTTTGAACCAGTCATTCTTGCCAGGGAGGTGAGGTGCTGTGATTGTTTTAGATCCAGTGACCACACTTGGGTGGGAGTTAGGAGCACTGAATCTGACAGACTCATCAAAACCACATAGAAGGGTGGGATTGGGGGGTAAATCAGCTTCCCAAAAGGAGGAAGGGTGCAGTTAGCAGAAGAGGGAAAGGAAATGCTGAACAGATAGTCACAGGTTTCTGCGAAGACACTTACCTATATCCCAGATTTTAGCACTTTACTTTGAGACTGAACTCTTTGAAGACAAGGACTATGGACTTGGGAGTCAAGACGGCCTTGGATTGGATCGCTGTGAATCTTTATAGCACTTTGCACAGAGCTAGATGCTCAATAAACAATTGTTTATTTTAATCCCTGTTTGGAATATGTTTCATTATTTTGGCCCATTCTAGTCATGGTTTTAGGTAGACATTATCTTTTCCATTTTTAGTTATTAAATTATTTAATATATTATTATTTAAATTAAATAAATATTGAATAATTATTAAATTATTGAATAATTGCTTCTGTGTTTAGTTCACTATTTTGCTGGGTAAAAGTTATGGGTAACTTGGTTAAACTACATGTGTCAAAAATATGACTGAGCAAAATTCCTCTTCAAATGTTAGAATAAGAAAATTGTTTCCCTGTATTTTTAATAGATTGCTTTTTATTGAAAAGGAAGTACCAAATCAAAGAATTAGCTTGTGAAAGATTCTGTGTTCCTTAGAAATGAATTAATATAAAAGCAGATGATTTTAACATGCATTTGTCCTCATTGGCCACATACCTTAAATACTTACTGTTTTCAAGAATTTTTCAATCATCTGGATTTTTTAAGACTTTTAATCTTTTTACTTTAGTTAAACTTGCTTTATGATTTTTATCTTTTAATGCAGTTGCCACATTTTTTCATAAGACAAAAGTATTTAAATCAATGCCACGTTAACTTCTTATTTTCTCCTTAGGAACTGAGAGAAAGCTACAATACACAGCAGTTAGCCCTTGAACAACTTTATAAGATCAAACGTGACAAGCTGAGGGAAATTGAAAGAAAAAGATTAGAGCTAATACAGAAAAAGAAACTAGAAGACGAGGCTATAAGGTAATATAGTTGATAAATTTATTATACTATATTGCTATTAGAATTCTAATTTTGTTGCCCATATTTTTAGTTTGACTATGAAAAATTAAGGGGAATAAAATGATTATCCTAAGATGCTAATTAGATTCTAAATTTTAGAAGTTCAGTCCTTCTTTTGTGGACTGAGTTTACAGTAACCAATTTTATGTTCCATTAGTGAAAAATACAGACTTTTGAGTCAGACCTGATTTAGAATTCTTGATCTACCACTTACTATCTGGATGATCTTGGATAAGTCATTTTACCTTTTGGAACCTCAGTTTTTCCATCTGAAAAATAGAAACATTAATGCATACCTCATAAGTAACTCAGAATTAAATAAAACTAAAGAACCAAGTATAATGTTTTGCAGGTAATAAGCACTCATTATTTCTCTCTCTCAATAATAAATCCATGACCGTTTCCTGAAAAATCATAAAAACCAAGTACTTAATTTTATAGAGTGTAATACTGAGTGTAGAAATGCCATGTTGATGCAGGCTTCTTTGTATATATCTGAGCTATATCAACTGCCTACATTTATAGCAAGGAAAAGTGAGACAGTTGTGGTATCTGAAGCTTAGAACCATTCATTTAGAGACTTTGCATGATTTTTTTTTTCTGTCGGTAAGATTCTATTTCTAATATGTTCCTATGTTTCTCCCAAGTTCTCTAGTGTCAGAAATTATTATAATTAGTGAACAAATATCAATAAACCAACATTTCTTTGCCCTGGAGAAGAGTAATAGTTACTGGGAAGAGAGCTAATAGTTACTGGGAAGGCAAGAAAGACACATTACCATATAGCAGGCCTCTTTTCTTAATGGCTTTAGAATAACCACTTAAACACATTTTTACTGAGTGGTCACTGTTGACTGCGATACAGGTAGTCTCTGGGTTACTCCTTGCCCCTAGATTTCTCATAATTCTAGTAGGAGAGTCAGACAGCTAAACAAATAGCTATAATATTCTTTATTCTAAGACCCCTACTTTTGTGATTCCCTAACAAGAGATCCCAGAATAATATAGACGTGGAGACAGTAAAGTTCAAATTAAGGCTTTTATTTGCCACCTAACTTGTGCCACTTAACATTGCACAAGGGAACTGTGCAGTGCAGTCCCTGTGTTAGAATTTTCTTTTTTTTTTTTTTTCTATTTGAATTTATTCATTTTGGGCTCTCCCTTAGATATAAGAAGTCCATTTCTAAAAAGTAAAATGAGTAGTTGTCAAAGAAATTGACAGACATCAAAATAAATCATCAAAATCAAAATAAGTCACATTCAGAATGTTCCACAAATATTATTTTAAGTCTTCTGAAGAGCATCCTCAAATAAAACAACTTTTATTCATTCATTCATTAGTAGTAAATAATCTTCTTGATTGACAGAGATGGAGACTGTCATGTGCTAGTAAGAATTTTCTCTTTACATATGCAAGTATCTTGATATCTCTCCATCATTGCTCACAATTCCTTTCAGGCCAACAGACCGTATTAGTAATACACATTTTCATTTTATTCATTGTCCTCGCACATTATCCTGCTTTAGTAGAGGGAAGAAATCAGAACATGTAGAATTGGTCCAGAGCTGGGTCTTAGTACTACATCTTGATTTCTTGGCCATTTGCTCAGGTATGTTGCCTTCTCGTCCCAAGCTATTGGTAATAGTCAGGTTTTCACATTGTAGATGTGGCCTCTTTGTCCAACTTCTGAAGCATCTTCTGGCCGTGGACCAGTTTCTCATCCACAAACACGCACATAGAAACTTTACCAAAATTTAATTTTTTATTCTCTTAACTCTCTAGTCTTTATCCCAGTAAATATGTGGCAGGTACTCTGATAGTGGTGTTTATAATGCTATGGGAATTTAAATAAAGGTAGGTTGGGTCATCCTAGGCATGGGAGAGTGTCAGGGAAAGTTACTGAGAACTGGGAAAGGGAATATTGGTCGGAATTGCTTAAGGACTGCAAGAGAAGCATGCCTCTCAAAGGAGAGCTGGATGTCAGTTACAGAAAGTGCTAGAGAAAACACTCTGCAAAGTGATAGAGGGTGTAGGAGGATTTGCAAAGGGTTGAGAGGAAGTTAGTTGTGGGATAATGAACCAGGAGTATGAAGTATAAGACATTTGGGGGATGAGGAGGAAGGGTTCATGACTGAGTGGGTGTACAGTTTTTGGAATTATCCAGGATTTCCAAATTCCTCCAGGACTTATAGGAATAGAGATATGGAATTAAGCCAAGACTTTCACCTTGGTGGGGCATAAATGCCCCCAGATCCTAGGGATGCATCCAGTCACCATCTTCATAGCCCCTGATAATGTGTGCTGAGACTTGAAGAAGGTGCTAATTAGTGGTGACTGCTCTGCCTCCAGTAAGATCATAAAAAGTATATGCAAGAAGAACTCCAGTGAGCATTAATTCTAATACTAAAACAACTAAGCTGATCTTAGACCATCTTGACCAGCTAGAAACCAAGCTGCAGCTATATCAAATGTCATAGAAACGTGTACAGAAGTATGGACCTATAGAGGAAAAATGCTCTATTATCTAAAATCTAACAAATGAAAGACTTTTAAGTGACAATGTAAGAAGTAGATAATCTGTCCAGCAGCATTTCCTATTTTCACAGCAATGACTCAATCCTGAAAACAGGGATTAGCTAGGATAGTGGGAATAAGAGTTTGACAGCAGTCCTTGTGAAGAATCTGGAGACAAGGGAAGGAAATTTAGATACAATTTTTAGATTCGTTTTCTGAACAGTTCCATTACAGTTTTTTTCCACTTTTTTTCTTGAGTTTGGGAGGTTGGCTGGCAGGAAGAAATTTGAGAGAGTGAGAAATTGTTAGTCACACTCCCTAGCTCATCTACTTGTGCTTAGTTTCTCTCTTGATTAATTGATTGATTAATTGGTTTTCCCCTTCAGCCCTGACCCCCATGGTTTCTCCACACACCCCTACTAATATGTCTTTGCTATATATAATAAATATATAACTATATAAGATTGTATTTTTTTTTTAATTTTGTTATTTTTGCTGTGTTGGGTCTTCATTGCTGCACGCGGGCTTTCTCTAGTTGCGGCGAGCAGGGGCTACTCTTTGTTGCGGTGTGCGGGCTTCTCATTGCCATGACTTCTCTTGTTGCGGAGCACAGGCTGTAGGCGCACGGGCTTCAGTAGTTGCAGCACACGGGCTCACTAGTTGCAACATGTGGGCCCTAGAGCACGCAGGTTTCAGTAGTTGTGGTGCATGGGCTCAGTAGTTGTGACGCACAGGCTCTAGGGTGCACGGCTTCAGTAGTTGTGACCCATGGGCTCAGTAGTTGTGGCGCACGGGCTTAGTTGCTCCGCTGCATGTGGGATCTTCCTGGCCCAGGGCTCAAACCTGTGTCCCCTGCATTGGCAGGCAGATTCTCAACCACTGCGCCACCAGAGAAGTCCCTAAGATTATATTTAAACATATAAGAAATGTGTAATTTTTCTTTAGTTTGTCAGGAACAAGATCTTCTATTACATTTTTATTTTGCATAAAAAAAATTTAGGACATTATGCAAACTCTTTTTCTTTCATGTAAAGGAAAGCAAAACAAGGAAAAGAAAACTTATGGAAAGAAAATCTTAGAAAGGAGGAAGAAGAAAAACAAAAGCGACTCCAAGAAGAAAAAACACAAGAAAAAGTTCAAGAAGTGGAGTGGAAAGCTGAGGAGAAACAAAGTAAGGATAAGGATGAAAATAATTGATTTGATTTTTCTGAAACAGAGCAACAAAAGCGAAAAGAAAAAAGTAGACTCTGATGAGGTTCAAAAAAAGAAGAAAATTAAAATGAATGCTAATCCTTAGAGTCAGAAAAGACCTTTTCCTAAATTAAACTTGGATGAGAAGTTCGTGGGTTTATTAAAACAAACTGAGGAAAAAAAAAAAAAGAAAAAACAGACTGAGGGTAGAAATCTTAAAGCGACACAAAGAAAAGAAGATAGGCGTCACTAACAATGCATAAACCCTGACACAGTTTTCATAATTGAAGTAAATAGTTTAAAATATTTTATTCCACCAGTGTAACTAAACTGTTTATTTTAATGAAGCAACAGTAAAGTTTTAAGTCTTTGCACACTGAAATTTTCTCAGAAGATATACATTGTTTTTGATACACCCCAGAGTGCATTTCTAAAATACTTTAAATATTATTGTATTTCTTCTGAATGCACAAACCTTTGAATCCTTATTAATGATACAATGTGTTGAAATTTTTCTAAGTTAAAGCATTTATTCTACAAATGAGCAAAGTAAAATATTTTTCATCTGTTGTCAAGTACACTTGTGAACTCTTGTACTGTTTTTGGAACCGTACTGATACATCTGTAGTCAACCCTGTTTACTGACTAACCTTCTGTCTGTGACCTCCCTTTTGTGCTCTTCTTCCCTGTGATATTCTGACCTTCGCAGATCAAATTAAGCCTCTTGGAACTTAGTCTCCCTCCACTTGACAATTACCACCCCACCTTCCTTCATCCATGCGCGAGGCACACCCTGCAAGCCATCTCTTTGTTTTACTGACTCCTACTTAAGACGAATATCCTTGTTTGTTTTTATATTGATTCTGTGACTATTGAAAATATTTAAATTCTAACAAGCCTATATTAAATGGATTTTCATGATACTGTTTGATGCTCAGTTTTTTTCTTTTCAAGCTCTTTATTGAGTCATAGCAAAGATGTGTATATATGAAAGAAGCAGATAATGACAATTATCTTCTCTTTAGGTGAGCCAGCCGGTGCTTTGGTAAATTACAGAGCATTATATTGCTTTGAAGCAAGGAACCATGACGAAATGAGTTTTAATTCTGGGGATATAATACAGGTAGGAAACAAAATCTTTTTTTCTCATGAATAAGCTGAATGCAATGTACTATATTACTTTCTATAATAATATTGAGTATACTATTATATAGTGATTTACCATTTTAAAAATATACCTTAAGCATTACCTCATTTGGTTCTTATGACATACCACAGAGCTGCATAGGACAGTTACTATTATTGCCATATTCTAGGTAGGAAGACTTAACACAAGTTGTAACTGTCAGCAGCACACTGCCAATGTGGAGTGCAAGTACATGTCTTTTGATTTCCATATCCAGTGTTCTTTCCACTCTGCCATACTGCTTTATGTCATAAAAGGTGATATTTTGTTATTTTAATAAATTACCAATGAAATTTGGGGGAGCTGGTTATTTTCTGGCAACCATTAAAAGAGTTGAAGGAGTTAAGTTCTGTAGCTCTAATTAGATGCAGACCCTTGTTCCTTGGAACAGAAAGATTTTTATTGTATAATCACAAATGATGTAAAATGAATGAATAAGAGAAGATGCAGGGAATAGCATTTGACAGAGCTATGTGATTTACTGGAAAGAATACAGGCTTTAGAAGCATACCGACTTCGATTTTAATCCTGGCTTCAGTTTTCTTCTTAGTAAATAAAGGCAGTATTACTTAGAATACCTAGCCAGTGTCTGTTTTCTTTTTTAACCTGCACTGTCACCAGTTTGGTGTATTTTATCAGTTAGGTAGCAAATGTTTAATGATACTTGGAATAGGGTTTACCAGAACCATCTATTCAAATGCTCAAGACAATCCCCAGCTACACATTCCTTCTGTTGCCATTGCCACATGGACAGTGCCATAGCTGCTCCTCAGCTGAGGAGCTTGAGTCCATAGTCTTCTGGCCCTGCCGTTCCTCCTCTTCTACTTGGTGATGATGAGGTAGTGTCCAAGAGTGAAGCAATGCAGCCTAGCTCTGTTTGGTCAAGAGCTTACTTATATTTTTGGTTATATCTTTTATTTGTTTCAGCAAATACTTGTTGGGAGCTATGATAGGCGAGGGATATAGTGAACAAGACAGTCTCTGCTCTTAGTGAGTTTATGGTTTAATGAGAAAGACACATCCTAAAGAAGTAGAGGAAGAAAGGGTGTAGACTGCTTCCAGCTTTAGAGCAGACGTCTCCCACAGTCAGAGAGCCAGTCTGGTGGTAGTGACAGCAGGAACATAATGTTAGCTGGAGTTTCTTGAGCGCTTGTATTCTCTGCCGAATCTTTGACGTAAAGAATGAGTCATGAGTTACTACCAGATACCTGATTTGGACAGCTTGGTTGATAATGGTGTTCATTCATTAAGACAGAAAGATTAGAAGGAGGAAATTTAAGTGGGAATTACAATGAGTTCAGTTTGGGATGAGTTTCAGATTTCTAGGCAGCAGTTGGATATCCAGAGATATCTAGAGGCCAGTTTGGATGTCATCAGTGTGTTGTGATCGTTATTGAAGACGACTGTGGCAGAGCTCATCGAAGGGTGTAATAAAGAAGGGGGAAGATGACTGAGGATGCAATCCCTGAAAAGCACGGACATGGAAGGGATTGTTAGAGGAGAGGGAGCCATAAAAGAATGACTAGAGGTAGGAACAAAACAGAGTTTAGTGTCAGGGACATTTGAGACGAGTGGTCCACATGTTAAATAAGACAGTACTAAAAAAATAACCATTAGATTAACAACAGCACAGTTATTGTTAACCTTGAGGAGAAGAGTATTAGTTGAGTGGAGTGGTGGGGGAAGAAGCCAGATTTCAGTGAGTTGAGGAACAGTTGGAAGGGAGGAAGAGGAGACAGTGAATATATGAAACTCTCTGAAGGAGCTTGACTTTTGAAAGAGGGGAGGGAGCAAAGGTGGTAAATAATGAGGAATGTGGGTTGAGGGAAGTTGTTCTTGTTTTTTTTTTTGTTTTTTAACTTGGCAGAAGCTTGAGCAAGTTTAAATAATAGAAAGGATCTGCAGAGGAAAAGGGTTAATGATACCAGAAAGAATAAATCACCAATGGAGGGAGGTGTTTTTTCTAATTAAAATGTAATTTACATTGAGTGAAGTACACAACCATAAGTGTACAGCTCAAATAATTTGTTCATGTATATAGATCTTTGAAACCACCACTCAATTCAACATACAGAACACAGAGCACTCAGGAAGGCACCTCATGCCTCACTGTCAGACCTCTCTGTTCTGACCAATGGATGGAGAGGAGGAAGATTCATGATAATCTTGAGGGCTTGGGGTCTATAGCACAGGAAGAGGGAGAGGTGGAAGGGCTAGATACACTTTGCTTCGTGATTGGAGGGCTGGACGAAGGGATGGATGGGATCATAACTTGTGCTGAGGTAGAGGTGAGGTCAAATCTGAGGGCTTCTGTATTGTTGGTAAGATAGGAGGCAACATCTGGTCAACTTAATGAATGAAGGTGGCCGAGGAGGTTTGAGTGAAAGTGAAAAAGATGATAAATTCCACTGAACCATGGCAACATTTTTCATGACAACCTATTTTTCTATCCTTATCTGTTAATGATATTTCTGAAGTAATAGTTTCCCTAGGCCTGTGAGAATTTATGTAAATTTTTCTAGTTTAACTCTCTATGTAAATTGACAACTAGAAATCAATTAGAATTATAAACAACAGGTATGAAATTGGTTAAAATTGACCCCTTACAGAGCCAACCTGGTCTAACTCTGAATAATAAATGATTGGGCCTTTTCTTCTTCAGAAGGTTGAAAACATTAGGAAATAGTACTAAAGAAATTTTGCTTTTAAAAGTTTGTAAGAAAAGGAGGAAGTGAGTGTTTGAATGCCAGTACTCATACCTTTCAATGATTCCTTGCCTTTAGACCAAATATTTAAATCAGGTTTAGGTTGCATATTCCTCAGGGTTTATTATGTTCTTGCCTTCATTTTTAGTGCTCTGGATTAGCTATTTTAAACTAGTCTTAACTAGATCTACAGGATAATATTTTATCAATGGTTCCTTTGTTCTATTTCGGAACACCATTTTATGGTAATTAGATAGTTATGATACTATCTGTGTAATTAACCAAAGCAGCTTAGATTGAGGGATTTTTTAAATATCTCATTCATGATGTAATAAATAGCCAGACATATGGCATTAAAATGAGAATTATTTACCATAAACACAAATGAAGTTGCCTGATAATAACTCCATTTGTTATTAATTAAACTTTGAATCTGTTGTTTATCTAATTTAGAATAGTCTATTCAAGTTAACATTTGTTGAGTTTCTAGCCATGTGCCCACTGGGGATATATAAAAATGAATAAGGAAGGCAAAGTTTAGGAAGAAAAAAGAAATATGTATAATTGTACAAAATATAATGTGATATGTTTAGATTAACCATTTAAGGAAATAAAGTGCTATAGGAACCCAGAAGATGAAGCAATAACACAACCAAATAGCATTGGGGACATTTTCCCCAAGGATAGGATGGAGAAAGGGCTCAAAGTATTATGCTTTATACTTGTTTAGAGCTTTACAGTTTACTAAGCACTTTTATAAATATTCTTAATTTAATCCTCAGAATAACCTGGAGGAAGGTAGGGCAGGTATTTTCCCCCCAAATTTATGGATGAACAAACTGAGGCTTTAGATGATATTCATTACCTTACAGCAGATTACCAGCCAGGTGGCGTGGCTAAGACTGAAACATGGTTCACTTAACTCCAAAGTCTGTGTTCTTTCCCCTAAACCCGACAAAATTCTGGCAGGAGGAATATCTTGAACAAAAACACTGAGCCTGGTGTGTTTAAAGAATGTCACATAACCACTTACCTAGAATATGGGACAAATATTAGGAGATGAAGCTAGAAAGGTAAGTTGGTACTTGACAAAGAAACCACAATTTCAGAGGCCTTGAATTCTACACTAAGAAGTTTGAACTTTGAAGAGCTTAAAACTAGAGAGATGGGATCTTCTAGGATAAAAATCGTGATGGATCTGCAGTGACTCAGCACAGAATAAAAGACATCAAGATTGGAAATGGAGAAGTAAGAGTTAATTTGCAGAAGACATGATTGTGTAGAAAATCCCATAGAATCTTAAAAAGAAAAAAAAGCTACTAGAAGTAATAAGTGAGTTTAGCAAAGTTGCAGGAAACAAGATCAATATACAGAAATTAGTTGTATTTCTTCATACAAGCAATGGATATTCAGAAATTGAAATTAAAAATAACATTTACAGTAACATACAAAATATGAAATGCTTAGATATAAAACTGACAAAAGATGTACAGGACCTGTTTATTGAAAATTACAAAGTATTGTTGAGAAAAATGGAAGACCTAAATAAATGGAAAGCTATACCATGTTTATGGATTGGAAGACTCTGTATTGATAAGAAAGCAATTCTCCTCAAATTGTTCTATAGATTCAAGGCAGTTTCAATCAAACTCCCACCAGGCTTTTTTTTTTTTAAGAATATAAGCTATGCAGTTTAATTGTATACATTGGTGTTAAGATTTTTGGTCTTATTACTTGCATATGTGATCTGTTTAACACTCTTTAAAACAGAACATCATTGAGTAGCAATCAGATTTCAAAAAGTCTTCCAAGTACAGCCAGACAGTTGTCTATGTGATATGCTACATATGACAGCATAGAATGTACAATTGTATTAGCACAGACTTCTTTTCCAAGGGGTATTTTCACACGTCTAATAGGTCTCGTGCACAAGATAACAGAAACAGCAATATCGGCGTCTCTCAATCACATTAAGTTCATCAGACATATTAAAAGGGTAGCCCTTTTTAATAGAGAATTTTATACATATTATATATATATTTTTAACATTTTTTTCCTAAATTATCTCTGTTTTAGATAAATACAGAGCTTAGGAAATAATACTTAAATGAGAACAGTTTGGGCAAATCCTCAGGCTCTATCCTACAAGTGTTCCATTCAGGAAGATCTCAGTACTTCTTTTCCACTTTTTTGTAAAAATTTACAAGCTGATTCATAACCAAACCACTTTGGAAAAAGAAGAACAAAGTTGGAGATCTTATGCTACCTGATTATAAGGCTTATTATAAAAGTTATAGCAATAAGAATGGTGTAGTATTAGTATCTAGATTGGAAAATAGACAAGTGGAACAGAATAACTGGATCTACAACTGCATATTTATATAACTGATTTTTTATAAAGCTGCAAAGGCAACTCAATGGAGAAAGGATAGTCTTTTTTTTATATATAAATTTATGTATTTATTTATTTTTGGCTGCACTGGGTCTTTGTTGCTGCGCAGACTTTCTCTAGTTGCGGCAAGCGGGGGCTACTCTTTGTTGAGGTGTGCGAGCTTCTTATTGCGGTGGCTTCTCTTGTTGCGGAACGCGGGCTCTAGGGCGCATGGGCTTCAGTAGTTGTGGCTCGTGGGCTCTAGAGCGCAGGCTCAGCAGTTGTGGTGCATAGGCTTAGTTGCTCTGCGGCATGTGAGATCTTCCTGGACCAGAGCTCGAACCCATGTCCCCTGCATTGGCAGGCGGATTCTTACCCACTGCACCACCAGGGAAGTCCTAGTCTTTTCAAAAAAGCAAATGACATTGGAACATTTGGATATCCATATGCACAAAAATGAATTTTGATTTATTCCTTACAACATATATGAAAGTTAACTCAAAATAGATCAGAGGTAAATCCTGAAATGTAAAACCTAGAACTGTAGAACTTCTAGAAAAAGACATTGGAGAAAATCCTTACAACATAGTACAAGGTTTCTTTTTAATAGAGAAGGTTCTATAATTGATTGTGATAATGGTTGCATAAGTGAATATACTAAAATCCATTGATTTGTGTACTTTAAATGGGAGGATTGTATGGTGAATTATATCTCAATAAAGTCATGGTGAATTATATCTCAATAAAGTCATTATTATCAGTAAAATAAGTTAAACATGCATCTACCATATGAGCCAGCCCTGTCACTCCTAGATCTTTACTCGAGAGAATTGAAAGCATATGTCCATACAAAGACAAATGTTTATGGCAGCTTTATTTGTAATAGCCAGAAACTGGAAACAATTCAATCTTCCATCAGTAGGTAAATAGACAAATTGTGGTACATCATACAATGTAATATTACTCAACAATAAAATGAAATGAACTATTCACATTCACTACAACATGGATGGATCTCAAAATAATAATAAATAATAGGCCGAGTAAAAGTCAGACCCCCCAGAAAGGGATGTATATTGTGTGATTTTATTTATATAAAGTTCTAGAGCATGCAGACTAATTTATAATGACAAAAAGCAGACCAGTGTCTTCCTGGAGATGGGGTGTGGGTCAAGTGGAGGAGTGGGAGGGAGTGCTTTCAGTAGAGCAAAAGGAGACATTTTGGGTTGATAGATATGTTTATTATCTTGGTTGTGTGATTTTTCACAACTGTATACGTATGTCAAAACTTATCACATTTAATACCTTAAATGTGGAATTTATAATATGCTAATTACACCTCAAAAAAAGTGTTTTTAAAAATCTTAATGGATATGGAATCACCATACAAATTCTACATGATTTTGATAGGTAAAACACTGTCAAATCTATTTTAGAAAGGTTATCTAAAAAGTGTAGAAAATGGAGTGGAGAACAGAGACATAGTTGGCATATTTATTCAATGAATTAAGCAAATATGTATTATGCTGGGCAATGGGTATCAATTAAAAGGCTCACAGACAAATGGAAGAGATACATGTAAATAAAGAATCACACAGTATGATGATGCATGCTATCTCATGACAGTATGTATGAGGTAACTCTGACCTAGTTTGGGGGCAGTTAATAGAATCTTGAAGGATGAGTAAAGATTACAGTAATCTAGGTGTGAAATGAAAAAGGCCTGAAGTAGGTTAGGAGGGTAGGGTTGAAAAAAAAAAAAATTCGAAAGAGCTTTTAGAAGCAAAATCAACAGTTTGGATATGGAAGTGTAAGGAGGTAAGAGCCAAAGATTTTTTTTTTTTACATCTTTATTGGAGTATAATTGCTTTACAATGGTGTGTTAGTTTCTGCTTTTATAACAAAGTGAACCAATTATACATATACATATGTCCCCATATCTCTTCCCTCTTGCATCTCCCTCCCTCCCACCCTCCCTATCCAAAGATTTTTTATTTAGAATGACTAAGTCTTTGATTGTAAGAATAACAGAGATACAGGAATTTAGGAGAAGGAGTAGACTGGGGAAGAAAACAAGTTCAATCAATCTTAGACTTGAGCTGGAAGTTCTTGTGGATCATCCAGTTGAAGATATCTGGGAAGTAGTTGAAAGTACAGGCTTATCCCATTTGAAAAAAGAAGTCAGTTCTGCAAATATATCATATAAAGAACTGATCACTATAGAAGTGAGTGGGCCTCTTCCAGAAGTGTATAGTATGAAGTAAGAGAGCCAGTGATAAAACTTGAGATATCATCAGTGTTTAAAGGACAAAGGACCAAGAAGCGGAAGAAGGGGTGCTGTGAGGACAGAGGATGCCAGACTATAGGAGGGAAATGTCTGGGAGAAGAAATGAAGCTATAAATCACCTCTGTGTTTTACCAGCTGGAAAATAGTATTCAGAAAAAGTTTTCTGTTTCTCCTAGAGAGTTCAAAAAGAGTCTGATAGGAATGTAAACTATTTTTATGTATTAACTTGGATAAAATTAAAAATTTAAATTTAAAAAGGCACCTTGTCCATCATTAGAGATAATAATCTACTGTAGAAAGTGCTTTAGCTGTTTAGTTAGACGGACTTAATTCTGAAAATTAGGCTGCTGGACAGTGGTCTGCATCTCTTTCCTTTGTAAATAAGTGGCTTTCTAACCACTGTTAACCCTACTTTTTGTTTCCATAGGTTGATGAAAAAACCGTAGGAGAACCTGGTTGGCTTTATGGTAGTTTTCAAGGAAATTTTGGCTGGTTTCCATGCAACTATGTAGAAAAAATAACGTCTGAAAAATCTGTGTCGCCTAAGAAGGCCTTACTTCCTCCTACAGTGTCTTTATCTGCTACCTCAACTTCTGAGTAAGTTTTTAGCTAATAATGGAGTTTACACGTCTCTGCAAATGTGTGAACACCTAATATGTATTTGTGTCAACCTGCTACTTAATCATATTGTAATCTGCACTGGACTCTCTAAGAGTACCTTTTGTTCCAAATTTAATTCTGAAGTTTAGTAAATAAAAACATGGGTCAGTAGTTCATAAATTTTTTTTTTTGCCCAAGTTGTGTTTCAACACAATGTATATTATATACAAATAGATAAATTGGTAGTACTTCATAAAATTCTGAACAATTAAGTATACTTTTGTCATATTGTTATATTTATAGATCACTTTCTTCAAATCAACCAGCATCAGTGACTGATTATCAAAACGTATCGTTTTCAAGCCTAACTGTTAACACATCATGGCAGAAAAAATCAGCTTTTACTCGCACTGTGTCCCCTGTATCTACATCACCTATTCACGGACAGGTATGTATCTTTAATTTTCTTGTGTTTTATTCTTTGACATTGCTCCTGGTTCACATAAAATAGAATGAAGATTTTTGTACAAGGCCATCATTTACTCATCTAACCAAAGTTTGTATCATTTAGTTTCTTTTCTTACCATTCATATGTGATATGAGGTTGAAGAAATTATTATTAGAGGTTTCCCAACAATTTATTCTCATAGTAGCAAGTTGCTACCAGCTAAGGTTTCTGAGCTCAAAATATCATTTTTACAAATCTGATTATAGTCTTAATTTGTAGTTATTGTAAGAAGAGCTTGGGCTTGGGGTTTTTTTGTTTGTGTTTTCCTTAAGTAAGTCATTTGTGTGAGAACTGTGTTATATATATGTTTAGCCTCTGGTTTAGATGTAACCGAGATGCCAGCATTGTTACATTAACATTATTAAAAAGAAATTGCAGACTTCATCAGAATAGAGTCCTTCACTCAAAAAATGTTTACTGTGTGACCACAGGTTCCAGGCATTTATTATGTGCTAGAAATTTAATGGAAAAAAAAAAAACCTCTGCCATTAAGAAGTCAATCTAATGAAGACAAACATATAAATAAATAACTGTATGAGAAGTGTTGTAATAAAGATATTTTATGAAATCTTGAGGGGTATAGGAGAGAGCATTTCAATTCAATCTGTGGGAATTGGAGCAGGCTTCACAATAGGTAAGGCATTTCAGTCGAACCTTCAAAAATAAGCAAGCTTTCACCAAACAAAGAAGGAAAGTTATTCCTGTGAAAGAACAATTTGGGAAAAGTCACTGAAGCATGTTAACAAGAGGAGTTTATAGGAAACAAGTATTGTTTATAGTGTGGCTAGAGTACAGGATTCATGAAGAAAGGGTTAAGTGAAGTTGGAGAGGTTGAGGTTTATTTGTGAAGCATTTAATACCATGCTAAGCAACTCGCAGTGGAAAGCCCATGAAGGTTTTTAAGAGGAGAGTTGAAGTGTATATTTTAGAAGGATAACTCTGGCAGTAGTATAGAGGCCAGATTGTGGAAGGAAGCAAAGGGAGGAGACCAACAAAGGGAGGATATTACAATAGCTAAGTAACAGATGATGTGAACCAGTAATGAAAATATATAGAAGAGGAGATGGACTTAAAAGAGTGTTAGGAGTCAGCATAAAATTGGCAATTCATTGAATGTGAAGAGTGAGGAAGAAGTTGGAGTTAAACATACCTCTTCCGGGTCTTTAGCTTGAGTAACTGAGAGGATGACAGTACCGGAGGAGTGGGTTTTGTGGGTTCTAAAAGTGATTACATTTCAGATGTGCAACTTAGGTATTTGTAGGAGGGACAACCTGCTGGGAAGGCCCAGCAGGCAGCTTGATTTACAAGTCTGGAGCTCAAAAGATAAAGTTATAATTAAGATACAGATTTGAGAAATCATAGGCATAAATAAGATTAGGGAAATCATGTAAAACAGGAAGGGAAGGAGACTGGACCAAAGAGGAGCCATCAATCACCAGAGAGTGAACTTCACGAACTGCAGGGGTTTTAGTGATGTCAGCACTGTTCAGAGATCAGAGAAGGTAAGGGTTTGCAAGAAGCTTTTGGCTCTGATGTTATCAATGATCTTGTCAAGAGATTCAGTATTGTGATGGTTACAGAAGCTAAATTAGAATGGACTGAGGGGTGAAATTGGAAAGCAAGTTTAAGACTGTTCTTTCTTTAAGGAAGTTAGAAGTAGAAGTAAGGGGACTTCCCTGGTGGTCCGGTGGTTAAGACTCCACACTCCCAATGCAGAGGGCCAGGTTCAATCCCTGGTCAGGGAACTAGATCCCAAATGCCACAACCTAAGATCCCACATGCAGCAACTAAGATCCCAGTACAGCCAAATAAATAAATAAATATTTTTTAAGAATTAAAAAAAAGAAGTAGAAGTAAATAGAGAAGTGGAAAGTTAAAAGATTCAAGAGAATTCACAGTGTTACAAAATATTGTTAGAAGGTGGGAGGACATGATAGAAAGTTTAGAGCACAGGTAAAGAGGCTAGCCCTATCAACAAAATGAAAACACTACTTCCTCTGAGAGAAGAAGGAAAGAAAGAAGGATGAATAAGAATACGAAGACGTTATGAAACAGAAAACAGAAAAGTGGAAGGAGGCCCATCACAACTGCATCTCCATTCCTAGTGGAATAAACAGAATCCACTGCAGTGAGGAGACTTTGGAAACTGGAGGAGAGAAAGGGTTCCCCTTTTCATTTGTTCTGTGATACATACTTGATGGATCTATGAGTACACTTCTTGCATACCCAGGGTTTACCTTCCATACCTGTGATACTTAGTGCCAAGACGTTTCCTTGAATGGTAGCTGTTGGGTCTTTAACTTCACAGAAGGCTATTCAGGTGGTTGTCTGTCATATATAATTTTAAGTTGGTTAGTAGATTAAGTCACCATTGATATTAAGTCACCACCACACCAAACTGGTCTGCTGTTTGAGCAGTAAGTATGTTATATACTAGAAAACAAAAATCATGGTTACCATTGTGTTTTTTGTTTGTTTGTTTTTAATTTTGTGGTTTTGATTTCACAGGGACAGGTTGTAGAAAACCTAAAAGCACAGGCCCTTTGTTCCTGGACTGCAAAGAAAGATAACCACTTGAACTTCTCAAAACATGATATCATTACTGTCTTGGAGCAGCAAGAAAATTGGTGGTTTGGGGAGGTGCATGGAGGAAGAGGATGGTTTCCAAAATCTTACGTCAAAATCATCCCTGGGAGTGAAGTCAGGTGGGAAGAGTAAGCATTTTTTTTTTTTTTTTTTTGGTGGTACGCGGGCCTCTCACTGCTGTGGCCTCTCCTGTTGCGGAGCAACAGGCTCCAGACACGCGGGCTCAGCGGCCATGGCTCACGGGCCCAGCCGCTCCGCGGCATGTGGGATCTTCCCGGACCGGGGCACGAACCCGTGTCCCCTGCATCGGCAGGCGGACTCTCAACCACTGTGCCACCAGGGAAGCCCAAGAGTAAGCATTTTTGTGTGTTTACATGAGGCGTGGATGTTGGTATTTTCACTGATGAGTCAGCCACAGTACAGTTGGCTGTGCAGGAAAATTAAAAGTTTATGCTTGAGTTTGATATCAGAAGGGTGATTCCTAGAGTGAAAAAAATCATACCTCAGATGATTTGTTCCAATTTTTGAACATCTTTTATTCTAGTTATTTCAGATTCCTAAAGTTTTCAAAGTGCTTAAGATTTTAGTTCTGTTGCTTTCTTTGTACTAACATCAGGTCAGTTAGAGAAGTTATTTTTCATTTCCTTTGGAGGTTTCTCCCTTATTATTTACTGTAAATTGTCAATATTTAGACAAATCAATACCGAGGGCCTCGCCTTTGCCAGAGTGAGGCGTTCCCATCTCTGGGCCTCCAGAGTTCCCTGAACATTACGTTTCTTACGGCTCATGACACACTGTGTTGTAGTTATTTACTTTCTTACCTATATCCCTTATTAGGTCATAAACTCCAGAGGGTGGGATTCACGTCTTTTTTGTTCATTTTTCAGTTTTTCCATACCTAGTGTGATCTTAATGCATAGTAGCTGCTCAATCATATTTACTTAGTAAATGAGGAGAGAAGCGAATGAAAGGACAATCAAATGAATGAACTTTTGCATGAACAAAAAACAAAACCAGATAAGGTCTCTGGCCTTTGTTTCCCAGTCTGTAAGGGAGTCAGGTCATCAAACTTCTTTAATACAAACAAATAAGTACTCTAATATAGCTGTGGGTAATTATCATTTGTGTTTTATATGGAAATTGATCTAAATAGAAAAGCAAAATGATTTATTGAAAAGGAACGGGGTCTTTGGAAATCAAGAGCCTTGAGTTCTGATTCTGCTATTTTTGCCAGACTGTATGGGGTAACCTGCTTGGTCTCTAGTTTTTTAATTGGTTGAATGAAAATAATAAACTAAAAAATCTTTAAAAATCCTTTCAGTGCTAAGGTTCTATACATCAATTTTCAGTTCAAATGCAGAAATTTACTTTTCAGACTGACATGGAATTTTAGATTTAGAGTGTGTAATAACAGGAACAACAATAATACATAGCTGATGTGTATGCTGGCACTGTGCTAGACCCTTTATAGTAATTATCTTATTTAAACTCCATGACATTTTACAGAGAAGGAAAACTTAAACACAAAGGGATTAAGTTTAAATGCCTTAAAGGGCATTTCTTCTAACTTTTCATTCAATTACTGATCTTTTCTAACAGATAAGGCATGCAACTCGAAATGCTGCGGTAATGGAGAATTCAGCAAGGCAGTCCATTCAGTGTGCCCATGAGTTGTAGTAAGGGTCCCCTCTGTTAACCTATAAACTGCTTCACTATACAATTTACTCACAGGTCCTGGGGAGCCCTGATGTATTCTACAGATGTCTAGTTCTTAAAATGCCACAGTTTTCCAGATTTTTGAAAACAGTTTCCTGGGTTAAGTTGGAAATAAAAGCTATGTATGTTCCAAAATGTAAAAATAAAGTTCTGTTATTTTTACATATTTTTAAATGTACTGTGCTCTAAACAAGTAGTAAAATTTATATACTGCCCTTATTTTACTCTAAACCAAGCCAAGTCCCATGCGTGCTTTACCAAATAACTGCCCATTTACCAATGCCTCATGTCTTTTAAAAGTTACTTTAGAAAGGCAAAATATCTCACATTTGAAAAACTATTTATAAATCATATTGAAATTACCTCAATAGATTTAAAAAATTAAGTCGTTTGTAAGTAGGCAGTTCTTAATCCACTAGGATTTTGCATATGAGGGTATTTCTAGCCTGTGTACTGAGACAATATTTCAATTAATTTTAGCCCTTAAAAAGAATGCACTGCTAAAACCTCCTGTTTTCATCAAATCACCTTTTTTATTTACTTGTTGATGTCTTTTTTTGTTATTTTATTATTTTTTTTAATCTGCTTGTGTGTATATTTGGCAGACCAGAAGCTTTGTATGCAGCTGTAAACAAGAAACCTACCTCTGCAGCCTCTACAGTGGGAGAAGGTGAGCTTTTGGCGATTTATAAATTAGATGGAAGTCAAATTAGCTACTGACTTCTCACAGTTGTTACTCTCCTTACTTCTGTGTCTTCAGTGTTAAAGTGAGGTTAGGAAAACCTGCTCCTGGTCTATTTCACATGAATATTGAGGATATAGAAAGTATATAGCTGAAAATACTTGACGCTTTTAGAAAATCAGTACTATAAAAATTCAGCATAGACTGCCTCAATAAATAAGATCATAGATAAGTGTTGCAATGAGATAGCATGAAGTCTTTTGTTTTCCTTTTATTATATATCTAGATTATAGATGTTTAGAATATAAGGAAATTTCAGTACATTTAGTTGTTTATGAATTGCATTTGTTTGTTTGTTTGTTTTTGGCCTTACTGCGCGGCTTGTGGGATTTTTAGTTCCCTGACCAGGGATTGAACCCGGGCCCTCAGCAGTGAGAGTGTGGAGTCCTAACCACTGGACCGCCAGGGAATTCCCTGAATTGCATTTTCTTTTCTTTTTTCTTTTTTTTTTTTTTTTTGCGGTACACGGGCCTCTCACTGTTGTGGCCTCTCCTGTTGCGGAGCACAGGCTCCGGACGCACAGGCCCAGCGGCCATGGCTCACGGGCCCAGCCGCTCCGCCGCATGCGGGACCCTCCTGGACCAGGGCACAAACCCACGTCCCCCGCATCGGCAGGCGGACTCACAACCACTGCACCACCAGGGAAGCCCCCTGAATTGCATTTTAATTACAGTGTACCATATAAATCATTAAGTAGGATTTGAAATCAAGATACACTTTAATCATAAATATTACAAAGAATTTTTCTATTGCCCTTTGGGTTGTTTGAGTATCTTAATTTTGATATTGTGCTGAAAAATGTCCACCCTTATTTCAGACAATATTTTTATTTAATAGTTTTATAGGTTTATAAATGAATTATATATTCACTGTAAAATTAGTTGAACAGTTTAAGTACATTTTGTTTATATTGCTCAAGAAAATCAGCTTAATGGTAAATTAAACAGTTTATTCAGTATCTACTACATTAGAGATTGTATGCTAGAGCCTGAAATATACACGGATGAATAAAATAGTTTCCCAAGTGCTCACAGTAAAATGGGAAGGCTAGGCATATAATTGTAATAAATTCTATAATGAATGAACAAAAACATAATTTTGAGTTAGGACCTGTGAATCCACAGAGGTGGCCGTGTTGAATCATCTTAAACAATGAGTAAATTCTTGCTTAGTGACGAAGAGAAAGCTTGGTGGACAGAGGGAAAGGTATGAGCCAGGGCTCAGCTGTGAAAGGTTAGGGAACTCGAGTCACCAGCAAGGCTGCAACCAGAGGTTTACTGTGGAATAACTGCAGTGGAATGATCCTAGGAAAGTGGTGAGGAGCATTTTGGAAAGGACCTGGCTTGTTGCAACATACCTTAACCTTGTAAGCATTTTTCATCTTCTTAAGTCAGCTAAATTGAATAATATGGGAATGTGGATAGTAAATAGTTTCCGGATACTGGTTCTGGCCATCTCCAGTTTATGATCTACAGAGCAAATTTCATGTCAACAAATACAAATAGTACTAGAAGAAAGAAAAAGAGACTTCTAAAACCTGGTCATTGACTGTTTCTTCTAAGTACTAGTAATCATCTGAACAAAAAAACAAAGCCAGTATAAAAACTTAGACATTTCCCATAAGGTTATTCATGAACAAATATTTATTGAGCATCTATTCTGTGCCAAGCACTGTGCTAGGAGCTGGGCCATTGTGATGGAAATTGGCCTCTAGTACTGATGTCAGCTGAATAGTGGGCATTTCCATAACTGTATGTAAAAGAATTAAAGAGAAAAGAATTTAGCAGATTAAACTATATGTAAGAAGGTTAAAAAAAACTTTTCATGTCTTGACTCTCTGTAAAGATACTGTTATCTATTTGTAGTTTTGGGGTTATTCTCTGTGACATGATGATGATGATGGTGATGATCATGGTGATGACGATACGGTTGGGGAAAAAAGAAACCCTGTGATAAAGTTTTATGTTCAGTCAAAGACATAATCTTTTTCTAAGAAATTATTAAATAATTACTTCATTCCATTTTCTACCTTAACATCTCTTTACATTAAGTTTCCTTAAGTCACAAGGGCTTTTACAGTAAAATTACTCAAGATCTTGGAGATCAACAGTTTTTTTTTTTTACGTCTGTAATCTTGCAACCAAAACTAGTTTCTTTTTGCTTTGTTTCCTGCAGAGTATATTGCACTTTATCCGTATTCAAGTGCAGAACCTGGAGATTTGACTTTCACTGAAGGTGAAGAAATATTGGTGACCCAGAAAGATGGAGAATGGTGGACAGGAAGTATCGGAGATAGAACTGGAATTTTTCCATCAAATTACGTCAAACCAAAAGATCACGAGGTAGAGTTATTTTGATATAGAAATAGAAGCATTCCGTTCCTGTTGATCAGGGTTCATATTTAAAACAGATGCATGTATATGGTTTTGGTCAGGCTGCTTTGGTTACAAGGAAGCCACTTAAGGTAGCTTCAGTAAAATGTAGTTTATTATAGGGATCCTGTTAGAGAGATAAGGGCAAAACTATTTCTATGAAATTCCAAGGACAAGAGCCATAGATAGGGCTTGGGCCTCATGATAACTGAAGTTAGGGAATGGTCTGGATTCATGGAGGCTTACAAGGGACTGCCTTGAAGAAGTCTGTAAATCTTTAAGGCTCTGACATTAATGTGACCCAGCCCACACACTGAGTTCCTGCTGTGTTTCATCCCACCACTAGTATGATATAGTGTAGCAGTTCTCAGACTTTTTGGTTTCAGGAACTTTTTACATTCTTAAAAATTATTAGGGACTCCAAAGTTTCTGAAAATATATGGATTATATCTAGCAATACTTTCCATATTAGAAATTAAAACAGAAATTTTAAAAATATTTATTAATTCATTTTGAAATAACAAAATTAAACCCATTATATGATGACATAACTTGCTTTTTAAAATTTTTTTTCTGTTTTTTTAAAATTTATATTCTCTTGCACATAAAAGTCATAAGCACATATGTATAAATATATTTTTTTCCTCATTTTAAGAACCTATCCCACTTTATTTTATTTTTATTTATTTTTTTGTATGTGTCCAATGAACGTTTATTATTACTATTATTATCATTACTGTTACCACTACTTCTCCCCTTTTAGGAATACAGGGAGAGAGGAAGTGTGCACGTAGGTAGAATTTTTCTCCACCTCTACTTCCGACAGACAATTTCAGATTTAGAAGCCTCTGGAGCAGTAGTTCTTAAACTTTTCTAACTCAGAGAGGCTGGTGAAAATTACAACCTCTCCTTGAATAAATTCACCTACACACAAAATATTGTACACAGTTTTGCGAGTGGGATAAGGACCCTTAGAAGGGATAAGCCCTTTTAGCATAAACTCTAGACTTCCCAGGGTGGTGGGACAAGGAGCCAGATGCAGTTCTATAGACAGTGTTTACAAGCACTACATTACGTGTGGAGAGAGAACGCAGACACATTTAAAAGAGACTTTAAAATAGCCACTGAACTCATGTAGCCAACATTCAACAGAGTAATAATTAACATGTGTCCAAGCCTCTGTTGAACATTCTGGAATATGCAAAGATCTATAAGACTCTAGACGTCAGGGTCTCAGATTCTTGTGGTGGAGAAGTACTAGACCAGAGTCATGTTTAAGGTCCAGGGGCATGGAGCCAGGAGCCAGCTTGCTGGAAGTGGCGACTGAGTGGCTACACTCATTACTGTAAAGCTAATGATGAATTAAAAACATTTACTGAGCTGCTGCAGTCGATAAAAGCCCCAATTAAGGCACCATTAAGGGACTTAACCGCGTAATGGTGGGGAAGCATTCCTGAAAAGGTTTAATGATCTCAGATCCTGACATAGCCGGGAAGTC
Organism: Aethalodelphis obliquidens; assembly: GCF_003676395.1. Lineage (NCBI taxonomy): Eukaryota > Metazoa > Chordata > Mammalia > Artiodactyla > Delphinidae > Aethalodelphis > Aethalodelphis obliquidens. The sequence continues at coordinate 25,110,932 of NW_020837956.1, forward strand.
ATTAGTCATTAATGCCACGTCTAGATCTTGATTATGAAGTTCTCTATAAGAAAACACTTGGCATATAATAGCACACAAGATTATACCTGATTTGTTACAGAGAGCAAGATATACCTTTTCAAACGTGTTTTTAAATCTCTTATGTGTTCAGGTAAGAAAAGTGGCCAATTATGAGCAGAAACTGCCTAGTGAAAATCCATAGCATGATCGCATGCCAATTAGATAAGCAATACCACTCAAGTAATAATAGTAATAATATAGTAATAATATTTCCATTATAATAATAATGGAAATACAAAATGGAACATGGTATTGTACTAATTAATAAGACTGTGACTGTACCTATAAAGTAATTTGATTAATTCCCAGTGTAATGTGTGGAAACTCCTTTAACATAAAGCTACATTGAATCTAGAGAAAATTAAGCAGGTAGAGTCTCTGCCTTCTTAAGTATTCATGCCCTTACTCGTTCATTCAACAGCTGTTCACTGAGAGCATCTGTGTAAGGCTTGGTCGGGGGCATTGGGAAACAGGTGAACAAAGCAGTCAAGGTACTCATGAAAGATACAGTCCAAATAAATGATGATCAACTGTGATAAGTACAGTGAAGGAACAAACATGGTGCAGGTAACAACAGACTGAAGATCTTTTAAGATGAGGTGGTCAAGGGAAGGCCTCTGAGGAGCTGGTTCAACAAAGACCTGAACTGTAAGGAGGCCAGTCTTGAAAAGGCAAAGCAGGGGAAGAAGCGAGGGGTGGAACTTCTTGGCTGTTTAGCATCTGAATTCCTTTCCTGAATTCCTTCCCACGGTGTGAGTCTTGGTAAGGGGCAGGCTTCTCCAAAGCCCACCTACTCACTTTCCTAGCCTTCCTTGCAGTTAGAGTGTGGGAACATGACCCAGGCTTGGTCAGAGTCATCTGTCCAAGGCAGTGAATCAGGAACTAGTGATACCAAAAAGCATAGCTGAGAATTTCTTTTGGTGGCAATGAGTGTGGTAGCAACATTCAGTTTTTGGAGCAGTGATTCCAGGATATCCTTGTCTAAGGGAGCATTGCATTCAGAGGCAAAGGCAACAGAGCCCTCTTCAGGCTGGTTCTGGGTGTGATTTTGCCTGAAGTTCTGTTTGTCCAGCTTTGCTTTGTCTCTTCCTAATCTCCAGACCTCGTATTGCAGCCTTCCTGGAAATTCTGTGAGCCACCCAATACACTCCATTTCTCTTAGGCTTAAATCAGCCAGAGTCGGTTTCTGATGATTCCATCTAAAAATCCTGATAGACTGGAGTACATTGCAGGTAGATGCATATGCAATAGCCCTAAGGTGGGAGGAGAGGGAGAGAGAGCTTGGAGGAACTGAGAAAAACCCTGAGTGGCAGCATTAGAGAAAAGGTAGCAAGTGAATAAGATGGCTGCAGCCGGCGAGCCAGGCAAGAGGCAGAGCAAGCAGGTGTGCGTAGCAGAAGCCGGAAATGTGCTGGGCCTAGCCTTTTCTCAGGGACACTCAACTAGCTCCCGTGTCCTGATGGGATGTGTCTCTACTGGTCTCTGAGGGCTCCGAGGCAGCGCTGAAGGGTTCTGGTTGCGTGGTTGCCACTCTGCTGTGCCAAGGAATTCCAGACTGTTCTCTACTGAGAAGGCTAAGCCTGAACTTGTCATTTCCTGCTCTGTGAGATCGCTCTCTCTTTCTCTCCTTTAAGTACCAAGATATGTATCTCTAAAGGCATTTATAGCATTAATTTGGTTATATGTTTTTGAGTGTCATATCCATCATCAGACACTAGCTAACTCCCTGGGGTCACAGTGGGGAGGTGGGATGATTGCATGCCTTGGATTAAGACAGATCTGGATTTTATCTCAGACAAGTTGCTTCACTTCTCTGAACCACAGTTTTCTCATTTGAAAAATGAGGATAGTAGTACCTCATTGAGGATTACATGCCCTGTAAGTTACTATACAGTGCCTACCACGTAGTAGGCACTCTGTTATACTAGTCCTTTGTTCCTTAGTATTTCATGGAATTGAATAGAATCTTCTGCAGCTAGGAAAACAATATAAAATCCTTGCTTTTGTGCTTACCTTATTGTAAAGTGCTAATTTAGAATAAAGTACCTTACATTGCTTTCTTAGTTCAGAATTTGATCATGAAAATTTCCTTTTTCTTAAAAATTCCCTAAAGAGTTATTGCTATTTATTCAGCTCACTCCAGCAAAATTACTACCCCCCCAAAAAAAGACCATTTTTCCCCTTCTAACATCCTTATATTAATGATGTAGACTACAATTAAAACACTGCATCCAAAACCAGAAGGTAGATTTTGTTATTCTTGAGAAACAGAGGAAGATATTACTCAAGTCCTGATTGTCTTAGCCAAAATATTCCCTTATGTAATATTCCTTGGGCTTGAGTCTTTTTCATTTTAATAACTTGAAATCATAGATGTTCTATAGGTTTGTCATTGATTGACCAAATTCGTAACTCAGCTCTGAAGATATTAAAAACTTTAAAACATCACAAAACAAAAATCCTAGAGCCTCCCAAACCCCTTGCTTACTGACTTGAACACCGTAATTTAATCTAATGAATTGACAGTCTTAGAATCCTTTTCTTTCCTCCTTGGCTGCTGGTCTTTTTTTTTTTTTTTTTTTTTGAATTTTATTTATTATTTTTATAAATAAATATAAATAATAAGCAGGTTCTTATTAGTTATCCATTTTATACATATTAGTGTATACATGTCAATCCCAATCTCCTAATTCATCATACCACCACCACTTGCCCCCCTTGTTGTCCATACGTTTGTTCTCTACATCTGTGTCTCTATTTCTGCCCTGAACACTGGTTCATCTGTACCATTTTTCTAAGTTCCACATATATGCATTAATATATGATATTTGTTTTTCTCTTTCTGACTTACTTCACTCTGTTTGACAGTCTCTAGATCCATCCATGTCTCAACAAATAACCCAATTTCGTTCCTTTTTATGGCTGAGTAATCCATTGTATATATGTACCACATCTTCTTTATCCATTCATCTGTTGATGGGCATGTAGGTTGCTTCCATGACCTGGGTATTGTAAATAGAGCTGCAATGAACATTGGGATGCATGTGTCTTTTTGAATTATGGTTTTCTCAGAGTATATGCCCAGTAGTGGGATTGCTGGATCATATGGTAATTCTGTTTTTAGTTGCTTAAGGAACCTCCATACTGTTCTCCATAGTGGCTGTATCAGTTTACATTCCCACCAACAGTGCAAGAGGGTTCCCTTTTCTCCACACCCTCTCCAGCATTTGCTGTTTGTAGATTTTCTGATGATGCCCATTCTAACTGGTGTGAGGTATTACCTCATTGTAGTTTTGATTTGCATTTCTCTAATAATCAGTGAGGTTGAGCAGCTTTTCACATGCCTCTTGGCCATCTGTATGTCTTCTTTGGAGAAATGTCTATTTAGGTCTTCTGGCCATTTTTGGATTGGGTTGTTGCTTTTTTAGTATTGAGCTGCGTGAGCTGTTTATATATTTTGGAGGTTAATCCTTTGTCTGTTGATTCGTTTGCAAATATTTTCTCCCATTCTAAGGGTTGTCCTTTCATCTTGTTTATGATTTCCTTTGCTGTGCAAAAACTTTGAAGTTTCATTAGGTCCCATTTGTTTATTTTTGTTTTTATTTCCATTACTCTAGGAGGTGGATCAAAAAAGATCTTGCTATGATTGATGTCAAAGAGTGTTACTCCTATGTTTTCCTCTAAGAGTTTTATAATGTCCAGTCTTACATTTAGGTCTCTAATCCATTTTGAGTTTATTTTTGTGTGTGATGTTAGGGAGTGTTCTAATTTCATTCATTTACATGTAGTTGTCCAGTTTTCCCAGTACTACTTATTGAAGAGACTGTCTTTTCTCCATTGTATATCCTTGCCTCCTTTGTCATAGATTAGTTGACCATACATGCGTGGGTTTGTCTCTGGGCTTTCTATCCTGCTCCATTGATCTATATTTCTGTTTTTGTGCCAGTACCATATTGTCTTGATTACTATAGCTTTGTAGTATAGTCTGAAGTCAGGGAGTCTGATTCCTCCAGCTCTGCTTTTTTCCCTCAAGACTGCTTTGGCTTTTCGGGGTCTTTGTGTCTCCATACAAATTTTAAGATTTTTTGTTCTATTTCTGTAAAAAATGCCATTGGTAATTTGATAGGGATTGCATTGAATCTGTAGATTGCTTTGGGTAGTATAGTCATTTTCACAATATTGATTCTTACAATCCAAGAACATGGTATATCTCTCCATCTGTTTGTATCATCTTTAATTTCTTTCCTCAGTGTCTTATAGTTTTCTGCATACAGGTCTTTTGTCTCCCTAGGTAGGTTTATTCCTGGGTATTTTATTCTTTTTGTTGCAGTGGTAAATGGGAGTGTTTCCTTAATTTCTCTTCCAGATTTTTCATCATTAGTATATAGGAATGCAAGAGATTTCTATTCATTAATTGTGTATCCTGCAACTTTACCAGATTCATTGATTAGCTCTAGTAGTTTTCTGGTGGCATCTTTAGGATTCTCTATGTATAGTATCATGTCATCTGCAAACAGTCAGTTTTACATCTTCTTTTCCAATTTGTATTCCCTTTATTTCTTTTTCTTCTCTGATTGCCGTGTCCAAAACTGTGTTGAATAATAGTGGTGAGAGTGGACATCCTTGTCTTGTTCCTGATCTTAGAGGAAATGCTTTCAGTTTTTCACCATTAAGAATGACGTTTGCTGTGGGTTTGTCATATATGGCCTTTATTATGTTGAGGTAGGTTCCCTTTATGCCCACTTTCTGGAGAGTTTTCTATCATAAATGGGTGTTGAATTTTGTCAGAAGCTTTTTCTGCATCTATTGAGATGATCATACGGTTTTTCTTCTTCAGTTTGTTAATATGGTGTATCACATTGATTGATTTGCATATATTGAAGAATCCTTGCATCCCTGGGATAAATCCCACTTGATCATGGTGTATGATCCTTTTAATGTGTTGTTGGATTCTGTTTACTAGTATTTTGTGGAGGATTTTTGCATCTATATTCATGAGTGATCTTGGTCTGTAATTTTCTTTTTTTGTAGTATTTTTGTCTGGTTTTTGTATCAGGGTGATGGTGGCCTCACATAATGAGTTTGGGAGTGTTCCTTCCTCCGCAGTTTTTTGGAAGAGTTTGAGAAGGTTGGGTGTTAGCTCTTCTCTAAATGTTTGATAGAATTAACTTGTAAAGCCATCTGGTCCTGGACTTCTGTTTGTTGGAAGATTTTTAATCACAGTTTCAATTTTGTTACTTGTGATTGGTCTGTTCATATTTTCTATTTCTTCCTGGTTCAGTCTTGAAAGGTTGTACCTTTCTAAGAATTTGTCCATTTCTTCCAGATTGTCCATTTTATTGGCATACTTTGTATTTCTGCAGTGTCTGTTGTAACTTCTCCTTTTTCATTTCTAATTTTATTGATTTGAGTCCTCTCCCTCTTTTACTGATGGGTCTGGCTAATGGTTTATCAATTTTGTTTATCTTCTGAAAGAACCAGCTTTTAGTTTTATTGATCTTTGCTATTGTTTTCTTTGTTGCTATTTCATTTATTTCTGCTCTGATCTTTATGATTTCTTTCCTTCCGCTAACTTTGGGTTTTGTTTCTTCTTCTTTCTCTAGTTCCTTTAGGTGTAAGGTTAGATTGTTTATTTGAGATTTTTCTTGTTTCTTGAGGTAGGATTGTATAGTTATAAACTTCCCTCTTAGAACTGCTTTTGCTGCATCCCATAGGTTTTCTTTTTTGTGGTTTTTTTACATCTTTATTGGAGTATAATTGCTTTACAATGGTGTGTTAGTTTCTGCTTTATAACAAAGTGAATCAGTTATGCATATACATATGTTCTCATATCTCTTCCCTCTTGCATCTCCCTCCCTCCCACCCTCCCTATCCCCCCCCTCCAGGCAGTCACAAAGCACCGAGCTGATCTCCCTGTGCTATGCGGCTGCCATCCCATAGGTTTTGGATCATCGTGTTTTCGTTGTCATTTGTCTCTAGGTATTTTTTGATTTCCTCTTTGATTTCTTCAGTGATCTCTTGGTTATTTAGTAACGTAGTGTTTAGCCTCCATGTGTTTGTGTTTTTTACGTTTTTTTCCCCTGTAATTGATTTCTAATCTCATAGCGTTGTGGTCAGAAAAGATGCTTGATATGATTTCAATTTTCTTAAATTTACTGAGGCTTGATTTGTGACCCAAGATGTGATCTGTCCTGGAGAATGTTCTATGTGCACTTGAGAAGAAAGTGTAATCTGCTGTTTTTGGATGGAATGTCCTGTAAATATCAATTAAATCTATCTGGTCTATTGTGTCATTTAAAGCTTGTGTTCCCTTATTAATTTTCTGTTTGGATGATCTGTCCATTGGTGTAAGTGAGGTGTTGAAGTCCCCCACTATTGCTGTGTTACTGTCGATTTCCTCTTTTATAGCTGTTAGCAGTTGCCTTATGTATTGAGGTGCTCCTATGTTGGGTGCATATGTATTTATAATTGTTATATCTTCTCCTTGGATTGATCCCTTCATCATTATGTAGTGTCCTTCCTTGTCTCTTGTAACATTCTTTATTTTAAAGTCTATTTTACCTGATAGGAGGATTGCTATTCCAGCTTAATTGATTTCCATTTGCATGAAATATCTTTTTCCATCCCCTCACTTTCAGTCTGTATGTGTCCCTAGGTCTGAAGTGGGTCTCTTGTAGACAACATATATGCGTCTTGTTTTTGTATCCATTCAGCAAGCCTGTGTCTTTAGGTTGGAGCATTTGATCCGTTCACATTTAAGGTAATTATCGATATGTATGTTCCTGTTACCATTTTCTTAATAGTTTTGGGCTTGTTTTCGTAGGTCCTTTTCTTCTGTTGTGTTTCCCACTTAGAGAAGTTCCTTTAGCATTTGTTGTAGAGCTGGTTTGGTGGTGCTGAATTCTCTTAGCTTTTGCTTGTCTGTAAAGCTTTTGATTTCTCCATCAAATCTGAATGAGATCCTTGCCGCATAGAGTAATCTTGGTTGTAGGTTCTTCCCTTTCATCACTTTAAGTATATCATGCCACTCCCTTCTAGCTTGTAGAGTTTCTGCTGAGAAATCAGCTGTTAACCTTATGGGAGTTCCCTTGTATATTATTTGTCGTTTTTCCCTTGCTGCTTTCAATAATTTTTCTTTGTCTTTAATTTTTGCCAATTTTTTTTTTTTTTTTTTTTAATTTTTGCCAATTTGATTACTATGTGTCTCGGAGTGTTTCGCCTTGGGTTTATCCTGTATGGGACTCTCTGTGCTTCCTGGACTTGGGTGGCTATTTCCTTTCCCATGTTAGGGAAGTTTTCGACTATAATCTCTTCAAATGTTTCCTCGGGTCCTTTCTCTCTCTCGTCTCCTTCTGGGCCCCGTATAATGCGAATATTGTTGCATTTAGTGTTGTCTCAGAGGTCTCTTAGGCTGTTTTCAGTTCTTTTCATTCTTTTTTCTTTATTCTGTTCAGCAGCAGTGAATTCCAACATTCTGTCTTCCAGATCACTTATCCGTTCTTCTGCCTCAGTTATTCTGCTGTTGATTCCTTCTAGTGTAGTTTTCTTTTCAGTTATTGTATTGTTCATCCCTGTTTGTTTGTTCTTTAATTCTCCTAGGTCTTTGTTAAACATTTCTTGCATCTTCTCGATCTTTGCCTCCATTCTTTTTCTGAGGTCCTGGATCATCTTCACTATCATTATTCTGAATTCTTTTTCTGGAAAGTTGCCTATCTCCACTTCATTTAGTTGTTTTTCTAGGGTTTTATCTTGCTCCTTCATCTGGTATATAGCCCTCTGCGTTTTCATCTTGTCTATCTTTCTGTGAATGTGGTTTTTTGTTCCACAGCCTGCAGGATTGTCTTTATTTTATTTATTTATTTATTTTTGGCTGTGTTGGGTCTTCGTTGCTGCACGTGGGCTTTCTCTAGTTGCGGTGAGTGGGGGCTACTCTTCATTTGCGGTGTGTGGTCTTCTCATTGTGGTGGCTTCTCTTGTTGCAGAGCACAGGCCCTAGGCACACGGACTTCAGTTGTTGTGGCTCATGGGCTCTCGAGTGCAGGCTCAATAGTTGTGGTGCACGGGCTTAGTTGCTCCGAGGCATGTGGGATCTTCCTGGACTAGAGATCAAACCCACGTCCCCTGCATTGGCAGGCAGATTCTTATCCACTGCACCATCAGGGAAGCCCCAAATAACATGCTTTTAATGAAAAACAACTATGTATTCCTCCCTCACCAAAAAAGTTTAGTGAAAAGAATGGTATATTCTTTTGGTTGAAGTATATGAAGAAAATTCACCCTCACGCATATATGAGAGGAAACAGAAATGTGTTAATAACATTTGCAGATATCTGCAGATACTCTTCTTTGATAGTACTACATCAAAACTTGAGAACTAGATTGTTGTAGGTTGGTTGTAGGTTGGTTGTTGCAACATGGAATCTGAAGCCATATCAGTGAACATTTCTTACTGTAACATTAAATTCACCAGTCTGTTTTGCACACTGAATACGGTAACACCATTCATTGGTCATTTGGGAAATATTGAATCACTGAATTATGCAAATATTCCCCATATTGCTACATTTCATCATATAATATTAAGAAAATCACATTTGTGGCTGAAAGACTGAAACATAAGACATGGCACCGTAAAACTCCTTGAAGAGATCACAGGCAAAACATTCTCTGACATTAATCATACCAATATTTTCTTAGGTCAGTCTCCCAAAGCAATAAAGATAAAAACAAAAATAAACAAATGGGACCTAATCCACCTTACAGACTTTTGCACAGCAAGGGAAACCATAAACAAAATGAAAAGACAACCTACAGAATGGCAGAAAATATTTGCAAACAGTTCAACAGAAAAGGGCTTAATTTCCAATATATACAAACAGCTCATACAACTCAACAACAACAAAAAACAAACAATCAGAAAATGGGGAGAAGACTTAAATAGACATTTCTCCAAAGAAGAAATACAGATGGCCAATACGCACATGAAAACATGCTCAGCATTGCTAATTATTAAAGAATTGCAAATCAAAACTGCAATGAAGTACCACTTTACACTGGTCAGAATGGCCATCATTAAAAAGTCTACAGGTAACAAATTCTGAAGAGGTTGTGGAGAAAATGGAACCCTCCTACACTGTTGGTGGGAATGTAAATTGATTCAGCCACTATGGAGAACAGTATGGGGAGGTTCCTCAGAAAACTAAAAATCGAATTACCATATGATCCTGCAACCCCATTCCTGGGCATATATCCAGACAAAACTATAATTCAAAAAGATACATGCAGGGGGAGGGATAAATTGGGAGATTGGGATTGACATATACACACTACTATATATAAAATAGACAACTAATAAGGACCTCCTGGGAACAGGGGACTCTACTCAATACTCTGTAATGACCTATATGGGAAAAGAATGTAAAAAAAAAAAGATGTATGTATATGTGTAACTGATTCACTTTGCTGTACAGCAGAAACTAACACAACATTGTAAATCAACTATACTCCAATAAAAATTAAAAGAAAAAAGATACATGCACCCTTGTGTTCATAGCAGCACTGTTCACAATGGGTAAGACATGGCAGCAACCTAAATGTCCATCAGCAGATGAATGGATAAAAATATGTGGCATATATACATATATATATATATATATATATATGTATGTATGTATGTATGGAATGGAATTCTACTCAGTCATAAAAAAGAATGGAGTAATGCCATTTGCAGCAACATGGATGCAACTAGAGATTATCATACTAAGTGAAGTAAGTCAGAAAGAGAAAGATAAATACCATATGGTATCATTTATATGTGGAATCTAAAATGTAACACAAATGAACCTATCTATGAAACAGAAACAGACTCACAGACATAGAGAACAGACTTGTGGTTGCCAAAGGGGAGGGGGTTGCAGGAGGGATGGAGTTAGGAGGTCGGGGTTAGCAGATGTAAGCCACTGTATATAGAGTAGATACATAACAAGGTCCTACTGTATAGCACAGGGAACTGTATTCAATATCCTATGATAGGGACTTCCCTGGTGGCACAGTGGTTAAGAATCCACCTGCCAATGCAGGGGACACGGGTTCGAGCCCTGGTCCGGGAAGATCCCACATGCCACGGAGCAACTAAGCCCGTGCACCACAACTACTAAGCCTGTGCTCTAGAGCCTGAGAGCCACAACTACTGAAGCCCGCGCGCCTAGACAAAGAGTAGCCCCACTTGCCGCCACTACAGAAAGCCTGCGCACAGCAAGGAAGACCCAACGCAGCCAAATAAATAAATAAAATTAATTAATTTTTTAAAAATCCTATGATAAACCATAATGGAAAAAATGTTAAAAAAAGAATATATATGTATAACTGAATCACTTTGCTGTACAACAGGAATGAACACAACATTGTAAATCAACCATACTTCACTAAAAAGTAAATCACATTTGTTAACATAGGAACGTCCTTAAGTACTTTGAAGTGGTCAAGCTCATGGTGGTAGATACCAGTTTTCCCTTGAAAGCTTGAGTTTTATTGTTGGCAGAAATCCTGTCAGCTCTTTAACTTGAAGGGACAGATTTACTTCATCCATCTTTGAGCAAATGTCTGCTAAATCTCAAGTCTGAATAATTTGTCATTAGTCATTTTTTCACATAAAAACGCTGTTCCATGAAAAATCTAGTTGACACAATTTAATCACCTAAGGCTTTTCCGTGAGACAACCCTTGTACTTCAGTATGCAGCAGAAGTGCTTTGGGCACACTTCATTTCGTCACCCAGACTCTTGAAAAGATGTGTACCTGAGGATTAGGATTCAGTAAACTTTTTACTGCTTGATCAAGGACATGCTTAAGTGAAACTGGCCTTGTTTTCCTGTGAGCATGTGGCTGTGAAGAGTATTACGACTACTAGTATTATTTGGCACCACTGCTGTGATTTGTGCTAAGACATCAGCAATTTTACCCACCAGTGTAAATGTCAGTACAGCAAAAGAGGCAAATAATAATGTCCTAGTACTGTTATGAAAGTAGTTTTTATCTTCCAGACCCCTGAAAGGGGCTGGAAGGACTGCCCCCAGGAATCCACAAACCACACATTGAGAACCACTGAGACTGCTTAGGTTGGCTTCTGGCTCTGCCACTTAGAGGCTAGGTGACCTTGGATAAGTTATTTCATTCACCTTTCTGTGTTTCACTTTCCTTCTCTGTAACATGGGGATAATCATAATTACTTAATAGTGTTATTGCAAAAATTAACTAAGTGAATATATGTAAAATTCTTGCAACACTGCCTGTTACATAGTAAGTACTCAAGAAATGTTAGCTGTTGACTACCATCAACTCTGCTTGGGTGCTTTTACTACAGTTGTGTCCACTAAGAGAAAAGGAAATTTAACTGCTTCCCTCGTCTTGCTCATCCTATAAAGTCAAACAGGTCATAGTTGCTGGGGTATCATGCGTTTTTTGTTCTTAGGTCAAGTTCAGGAGGAACGTGGCAAAAAATTTAAATTATCATTACCTTGTGTGCAGCAGGAGCTAAACTCACATATGCCTTAACATACCCAGAGCACATCTGTTTTATGTGGTAGACACTGATTCTAACCACATTGATACATGAAATGTATTTGTGTTTATGTTTAATATTCAGGAAAGATTCAGAATATGAGCTATTCCTGTTGAGTCAGTGGATGCCAGCATCAGCTACTTGTATATAATGTATTCTGTCAGAACCAGATCTCCCCATAAGTGTTGGATTCTTAATTTATTTGATTAATGTAGGTTAATCATTATTTTGCTCTTACTTGAAAGAAACAAGGACCCTGGGAATTAGAAATCTCTAGTTCCTAATAGCCTTTGTACTTTTACATCTAGATTGTTGGAAAATGATAAAACAGTATATCTTTTCCTTACAGGATTTTGGGAGTGCTAGCAAATCTGGAACATCAAACAAGAAACCTGGTATGTATAATAATGAAGCTGAAAAACTACTAAAGTGTTTAGTAGTCTTGAATTCAGTTTCTTATTTTTCTTCTTTTCAGAGATTGCTCAAGTAACTTCAGCATATGTGGCTTCTGGTTCTGAACAGCTTAGCCTTGCACCAGGACAGTTAATATTAATTCTAAAGAAAAATACAAGTGGCTGGTGGCAAGGGGAGTTACAGGTAATAACCTTTAAATAACGTTTATTAATTTTATTATAAAAGTAATGCATGCTCATTAGAAAAATGAGGTTAATAAAAATTTTAGATCACCTATAATCATACCACTTGGAGGTAGTCATTATTACCATTTTAATATCTTATGTTTCTCTCTTTTGCCTGTTTATTTTTAGCACAGTTGATGTTACAAGTAACAATATGAAGGGTAATTTCCCTAAAGACATAATTGTTTTCCAATAATAGCTGTTTTAATAAACCACAGGACACCTTCTTAAAGGAAAGCTTAACATCATCTTTGCCTGGGATAACCCCAGGCTTGCGGCATAACTTCCAGACTGAGCGCTAAGAAAATACTATTCACTGGACAGTCCCCCCCACCCCCACAGTCTTACGTTTTTGAAACAGCAGTGCAAGGAAAGGAGCTGCAGGAGTGAATGAGCCTGGTTTTTTCATAAAATGTTAACGGAGATAGTAATTGCATGTTTTGATACAGAAAGAGGAGTTCTTTTTTCACTCCTAAAATTTCCTTACTAGTTAAAACTAAAAAGCATTTTAGGATTAAAAGATGATGACAGGTGTAAGAGCTGGATTTTTACGTGAAATTGATACATGATTGTAATATGGAGGATTAATTTAGCGTCATTCTTGCAAATCAAGGTCTTACAGTTTCTAAAGAAAAGTGGAGGTTGAAAATTCAGTATCTTCTTGACTAACCCCCTGAAATTTCACCTTCTGATTTGCTTTGAAGATTGACCCAACTAAGTGGGAGATGTGGCTTTCCACAAATTTTGGATTAATTATTAGCAAAGCCCCAAGAGGTATTTACTGTGAGCTATGTCATTAAGTGTTGACTTGAACTTACTAGGAGAACATTAGAAAGGTTTTTTTAGTTTATAAATATTATTTGTGTGAAATATGCAGAGAAATTTGAGCCTGAAAGATCTCCAAATAGACTTCTACAAATAGTGTTGAGATGCATATTGAATCTTCCAGCTGTTTAATACTGACGTGCAAGGCCAGTGCAGAATTCAGGTGTTCACAAGACACCCTCACTTCTAACATCAGTCATAAGTTTGGAGGTCCCCAAGACCACTCCCGAGTTCAGTAATTCTCCATAAGGGCTCACAGAAGGCTATTATACTCATGGTTATGGATTATTACAGCAAAAGGATTTAGATTAAAATCAGCCAAGGGAAGAGATGTAGGGGGCAGAGTTCAGGCGGATTCCAAACACAGAGCTTGCAGTTGTCCTCTGCCCATGGAGTCGTGGACATCATTAAATCCTCCTGGCAACAATAGCCATGGAGTATTGCCAAGCAAAGCAGCTCACTTGAGCCTTGGTTTCCAGAGTGTTTACTGGGGCTCCATCACGTAGACACAGTTGACTGCCCACATGACTGAACTCAGTCCCCAGTCCCTCCAGAGGTTGAGTTCATACTATGACCTGGAGGGCCCACCATAAATCACATGGTTAGGCTATCTGGCTTGGTTAAGGCCCCCACGTAAAGTGAGACACTCTTAACAGTCAAGACCTTCCAGAGGTTTAGAGATTACCTCATTACCTTCCAGGAGCCAAAGGCAAAGACCAGACCTCTCTTTGGGCAAGTTTAAATTCTTTACTACACAGCCAGGGTTTTTCTTATTTTTAGTTTATGTCTCAATAATTGTCTTTAGTCTCATCTTTTATATTCTTTTTGCTAATTTTATAGGCCAGAGGAAAAAAGCGACAGAAGGGATGGTTCCCTGCCAGCCATGTTAAACTTTTGGGTCCAAGCAGTGAAAGAACTACACCTGCCTTTCATCCTGGTATGGAAATGGGTTTACTTTTATTTCATCTTAGAGAAGTTTTGTTACAACTTAGCACTTCTTAGATTAGCTGATTCTTTGAAAAATATTTTAAAATTTGTTCTTTCCTTACCTCTGCCTAAAAGTAATATTGCAATGAGAACTTCCTTTCTAAAAAGTTCTGTGTAGAAACAGCCAGCTGTTCGGTGATACTTGAACTACCTCACTCATTGACATATTTTAATTGCTATACCATCATACTTTAAAGCAAACCAGCTGCTTGGATTTCTAACTGCATTTGGGAAATTCTTGTTTTTGTAAAACAGGGAATGGGGGAAGGAGGGTGGGAGAAAACAGCTAAAGGGAAATTTTAGCTGAATTTTAACATATGATCCTTGTAGGAATAATTATTTTGTTTAATTTGTTACTTCGTTGTTCTTTTTCTGGTAGTGTGTCAGGTGATCGCCATGTATGACTATATAGCAAATAATGAGGATGAGCTAAATTTCTCCAAGGGGCAACTTATTAATGTTTTGAACAAAGATGATCCTGACTGGTGGCAAGGAGAAATCAATGGGGTGACTGGTCTCTTTCCTTCAAATTATGTTAAGATGACAACAGACACGGATCCAAGTCAGCAGTGTGAGTAATATCAAATTATTTACTTCTTAACTAGTGCATAAGCTTTAATGTGCAACATGGCATTCATTACTGCTCTGAATCAGATCTTAAACTTAGCACTCTTAGCAAATGTTATATTAACGTTTAAAGTAAGAAAATATAACAGGAAGCTTTCACAAGTTAAGAAGTTATACTGCTTTTTTTCAAATACTTTCTTCCTAGCTTCAGACCCTACTATTAGATTTTATCTGAAAAAAGTTCTAATTCCCTCGTGGGTTCTTTGGTATGATAACAGTCTATACTGCAACTTCCCTTTACACCAGCCTTTTTCAGCTTAACAAAGAGTAGCTGGCAATTACCCTATTCACCTATTCAAAATGACCCTTTTAGTGTACAGGTGCTATTAATTTTGCAACCTTCTCATTTATTTCCCACCTTTTTACATATCATCCAGCTTAGAAAATTTAAAAGAAAATTATAAAATTTATTTTATAAATAAAGTGCTTGCAAAACTCATTAGGTGATTTTTTTAGGTAGATAACTCATACTGCAAGAGATATATGAATTAAGATCTATTTCACTACTTTTACAGCAAGCGTCCAGATCTCAATGTATGAGATTCGGTATTACATAAAATTATCTCTTGGTAGTTACCTAGCCCTTCTTATATTTGAGAATAAACATAGCATTAATAATTAGAGAATAAACAGTACTTGGAAATATTTTTTACTTTTATAAAATAGATGTCACTTTTCCCCACCCTTTTGATTTTTTTGTCTTCTTAAATAAAATATATCATGATTTATATTTTTATCATTCTTGTGAAATTATCTAAAAGCTTTAGCCTTTCGTTTTAACTTAGCTTCTTAGAACATGTAAATGGTAAAAAGCTGAGATGTGTTTATGATTCAGCGCAAGTATTGTGAATTTACTTTGTACTATATCTATAATTTTAAAATATTAGTGCATTATTTTCGCTTCAGAGCTTATAAGATCGTTCTGATTTTGGGAGAAGACTGAATTTCCCAATTTGGAGGTGGAGTCCAGTTTTTTATGGTTTGAATATTCCTAAAAGTATCTCAGGGTTTCAGGAGAGGTAGTAAAGAAAATTATAACAACTTGGATTACCTAAATGAATGACCATTTTTAAACTCTGCTGATGGTTTGGCAGTTTTCAGTGCTTGCCAGTTTATCTGATTAATTAGAAATACCTGAGGTGTCTTTCCTGGACCTGAGAGAGGAAGGTACTTTTCAAACCTACTGGGTCTGGAAGATCTTTGACTAAGTGATCCCTGGAGGCATTCTGGTTTGTCAGTACATTTGGCTTTTATAGTGTCTACAATGTAAAGTGATAGTTTTCCAAAGGTTTTGTTGTTGTTTATCTTGTTTTTCAGTGGCGGAACTTTTTTCCAATTAAGTCGTATATAATAAGGAATACAAAGAACAGATAGAAGCTGTTCTAAAGGAAGAACAGCCAGGAGTGTATGAGTCAGTGAAAACTGGTTAAGTTTTAGACTATCATTTGTGTTTCTGTAGCCCTTATAAATATCACTTGCATTTTATTATGTAGTTAGGATATTTTCTAAAGGTTGAGAATTTTAATAGTTCAAATTTGTTGATGTTGCGTGTAATCGGTAGAATTTTTTCTCACCCACTTGATTTGCTTTATGTTCATTTTATTCCTCATTTTTCTTTTTATAGGACCCAATGTTGTCTTCCAGTGTGAAAGCACCCCAGAGACCCACTATCCAAGTTTGACTCTAGCGTGGAGTCAGGGCAGGCAGCCCTGATCAAATATCTCCTACACAATTCGTTAACTTCGTTCGAATGTTAGAGCCACTTGTGATTATTTCTTCGTGTTTCTAATTTACAGTTAAAATTTACTTGTAACAAGTTAAAGGATAGTGGGTCTTTGTGTGGCTTTCCCTGCTGTTCACTCTGGCATCCTTGAGCATTTTTCTTCTTTTTTAATTTGGTAATTGTAGGTCATTAGCATGCATGTTGAGTTTGCCCTTACATGGTGGGAGTTCAAACACACAAAGACCCACTATTTGCACAGACTTTTCTCGCTGGTTTGGAATGGGCTGCCATGCTTTTCTAATGTTATTGCAACATGTATATTCATTACAGAATTCAGAATTGCTTATGTTTTGCTATTATATTTGATCTAATCCTAATCACAGTGAGCTCTTAATTGGTTCAATATGTGATTTGTCCCTTAATGTGCACTGTTTATTACTTTCTAATATGCCACTATGAGTACCAATATTTAAATTTGTTTAAAGGCCAAGAAGTGGAAATATCCTTTTCTCTATTTTCTGTGTATTTTGGGGTGGGAGCAATAACACTTTGAGGGAGCTTTTATTATCTCACAGAAGAGGAAAGTGGCCTGCCCCAGCCATATGTGCAGAGCAGGGTATGTTTTATCTGTTCCGGCTGCCCAAGAATGAGTCCTGTGCATGGGAGTTCCCTTGGGATCTCTGTGGTCTGGGCTCATGAAGAAGCTTCATGTGCTGCAGCGGTCAGTTGTTACTTCTTTACTAATGAGCTAAAAATGGATTATTTTTGAGGAATGAAAGGCTCCCTTCATTGACCATGAGATATGAAACCTTCCCTTCCTTAGAGCATTTATATCTGTACATTTTGAAGTCAGAATTCATGTTATCTATTTTAATTAGGTGACTGCTTGTCCCAGGTCACAAAGGGACACTGGTTGACACTCTTCTTAATGTATTTAGTAAAGAACATAAGGAATCCTTGAAGAATTTAAATGCCCATGAAGCAGGCAGACAGTCTCTGTCTAGTTGAGAATGAATTCAGTGAAGGAAACGTGTGAGAGCTGGCATTCCTCTATGTCCATGAAGCTGCTTTGTGGCTAGAGGGTTGATTTTACCATTCAGAATTCTCTGGCTACTATCTATTATTCAACCACATTGGCTACTTTGGCATAGGATTTTACTTCTTTTCCTTGAATGGAAAACTTTAAAGATAATAAACATTATTATAAACTAATAAACGTGAGAGTACTTAGCTGAAACAAAAGGGAGTTTTAGTGGACAGTATTAAACTATATTTGAAAATCAATGAGAAGTTTATGCAATTTAAAATGTTTACAAACTGCAGTGCAATCTACTGTTTATGAATGTCCAAGTATTATCAGGAAAAGTGTACATACAATCACAGAGTCTTATTTCCTCACACAGTTCTTTAAGAAGAGTGAAATATGTTTTTATATACCTGAGTTTTAAGTTAGAGGCATATTTTGTGCAATATTTGTGTAAATGAGCCTATTCATTATAAATGAATGATTTTAGTCATACATTGCCTAAATCATAACTTCGCAACACTTGAGAAAGAATCAACAGTTTAGTTAGAATGTCACAAGGTTCAAATGTCTGTGTTCCAAAATACTTCACATCATTGGGATGTATGGTGATATGTGTGTGTGCTCCCTGAGGCAGGGATTTCTAGCTATTAGACCACCTCAACTTTTAGCATTTGGCATCATCATGATACTTTGTTTTTTGGGGTTTTTTTGCGGTACGCGGGCCTCTCACTGTTGTGGCCTCTCCCGTTGCGGAGCACAGGCTCCGGACGCACAGGCTCAGCAGCCATGGCTCACAGGCCCAGCCGCCCCGCGGCATGTGGGATCTTCCCGGACCAGGGCACGAACCCGTGTCCCCTGAATCGGCAGGCAGACTCTCAACCACTGCGCCACCAGGGAAGCCCTACCATGATACTTTTATAAAACATGACATATAGGAAAGCAATAATACCATTTTACAGGTGGCATAACAGATTTGCCTGCAGTCACTGAAGGGTAGAGACTGAGTCCTTGTGAATTCAACTGATCTTCTAAATTGTACAGTTTACTTGGTCTTGCCTTTTATTTTCTGAACTTTTTGCTTTTGCAACCGTTATTTGGGTTCAAATTAAGGGCAGTTACTTTAAATCCATTTTAAACCCTGAGGTTAGAAATTAGACCACTTAATTAGTCACATGATTTGGTGTAACATTTTCTCCTTATAATTTTGAATTTGGGTTTATTTAATACACTGATAAATTATTTCAAAAGTATTTTTGTAGCTCAAATTGCTTCACTTTTACACTGATAAATATAGTTTATTAAGAATGACATTCAGTAGAGCTTAGTGTCTGTAAATCAGTTTGCAAGTAATATATTCATCAGGTACCTATGGACTAAATCACATAATGGCATATTTAAGCTAAGTGTCTGGGAAATAAATTTACTGTATTTACAAAAATACCCCTCTTTGTTTAGGTATTTTGTCATATATTTGAGAAGAAACTAAAAGTAAAGGAAATGGTATGACATATAATAATAACTTGTCCTTAAAAGAGCATGCAGTCCTTTGCAATACCTCGTATTCAGCCACGTATTTGTTCTCATTCAGTATAAGAGGCAGCTTTCCATTTACTTAGAAAGCAACATAGAAAGCAACATTGGAAGGAGTTTATCAGGAACATAAAATTTTAGAATGAACAAATCTGAACCCTGTAGGAGGTAAAGAATGAAAATTTATTTAAAAATTGCAATATGTGCTGATCATTTTTAAGGTATATGATTAAACCTGATAGGTTTTTCAGCAATGAAAAAATCAGTTCTAAGACCAAAGCTGATTTTTTTAGAACACTTGAAAATCTAAATCCACCCTACCTGTTGTATAGTTTCCTCTAAAACTTTATCCTAAGGAATCATTTTAAAATAATACAACTATTAAAACAATGTAACTGCTATTTTAGTGTTTTAAAATATAATATGAATACTGATAGTTTAAAATAAAGGAACTGGGGGGAGGAAAAGTAGAGAAAGAAATGCCAATTTCAGTCCAAAGCTTTATTTGCCAAATTTTCTTAGGATGAATTTTACCAGGTTATAAATTCTTGTAAATAGAATCTATAATGGAAATACTGAGAGACTTTTGCGTGAAGTGGCATTATTGGATGCTGCTGTGATGCTACTGTAATGTAATAAATTATTAAATTGTTGCAAAGTGCTGTTTTTTTGCCTTAAATTTTTATTTTGTGCGTCTTGAAAATTATAGTATTAAAGGTCTTGAGATTTGTGCAAATGCTGGAAACGCTTGGCATGAGGTCATCCGTTTTTATTTTTACAAAATTGTAATATAACTATGCAAGTGTGTTTATTAAAAGGACACAAACTACATTACTTGTATTGTGTATTTCTTTTGAAGCATCCTTTAAAACCAATTGTTTATATATAGTCCTGGTTGAATTTCTTTGGAATGTCTCTTTTTCCGTAACATAGTCTCTGGGTCCAGACCAGCAAATTGTTTTATAGTAGGGGGACAAAAGAAAATTTTAAGTGGTAAAGATTGAGATAGTTTGATCCAAGATAAGCATATGTATCTCAAAAGCAAAAGAAATTTTGATTTGAAAGTAAAAGAAAATATAATCTAGGATGATAATAGACTACTATGTTATTTATAATTTTTATTCTGACTTTTTCTCCAAAAAGATTGGAAGGAATTTACAATACTCACTGGAAACGTAGACTAAGATATTTATACTACAAAGTAAGAGTCTGTATGCAGTGAAAGAAACTGAAGTGGTTGCTTGGGGGGTACCAGAGTTAAGCAGAGTTTTACAGTTAAATAATCATGTTGGTGGTTTCACCTTGAGTGAAAAAAAACATGGATCAAAATCCAACCCATCCATCAATGTCTGACATCAACAGTCTCTTTCCAAAATCTTTCCTCATCTCTGGAAAGTCATTCAACTAACATATGTTGAGTATTTGCATAAGCAAATGCAGAGTACTAGGTGCTGAGAATATGAAAATGAGTGCCAGGTGGTCCTGGCCTCAGGTAGTGCCTAACTCTGTGAGGGAATCAGGCACGTACGCAGATAAGTATAAAACAGCCTGCTGAGCACACTGATAGATATTACTGGGCACCAAGAGAGTACAGAGGAGGAATACCTAACTCAACCGTAGATTGGTGAATTAGAGAGGACTTCCTGGAGGAGGCAACTGCCAGAGTCATAAGATAAGTAGGAGTAAGCCAGATTGGAGGGTGGGATGGTGGAGAGTGTGATGGAGACAAGCAGCAGCCAGACGGAGGAGGAGAGGTGCGTTTATAAGAAGTTCATTATTGCTGGAGTGGAGGTGGAAAGCCAGCGACACTGAATGCTGACGCTTGAGAGCAGACGGAGGGCTAAACCAGAGATTCCTAGCTTGGCTGCTCATTGGAATCACCTGGGGACCTTTAACAAGCTATTGATGCCTGTGGTGGGGCCTGGGTGTGGGGAGTTTTAAGAACTCCTCAGGTGATTCTGATATGAAGCCAAGGTGGAGAAAAAGTCATGAAACTGAGTTAAGGCTTGTTTCTGAGGGAACCTTGGCAGGAGTTGGGGGTTGATGGGATGCGTGGTCAGGTGGAAGGTCAGTTTGACTTCCAAGTTTGTATCTTGGTGACAGGGCGGAATCATGGTGCCACCAGCTACAGTAAAGAATCGGAGTTGGGGGAAGATGAGTTTAGTTTTGACTGCACAGTACCTGTGGGACATCCAGATAGAATTGTCCAGCTGGTAGTGAGATATAATTAAGATATACAGCATCGGATATACATCAGCTGGTGGCATGAATACCTATTGATAGTTTTTGAGCCACTGAAAGTAAATGAGATGATTCAGGGAGAAAATAAGACCTTTGAGGGTATCAGCAGTTAAGGGTTGGGTAGTGAAAGGAACCCATGAAGACAAAACAAAGGTTCTGGGAAAATAAAGAGATTGTTGTGCTAATATTGCTACCATTTTTATAAAATAATGAAGTTCTAGCTATATAACCGTTGCCCATACCAGTAAAAAGAAAAGAGGAAAAGTGCTCTTTATTTTTTTTAAGATTTATTTTTTGTTTATTTATTTAATTTATTTTTGGCTGTGTCAGGCCTTAGCTGCGGCATGCAGAATATTCGTTGAGGCATGCGGGACCTTTCGTTGTGGCGTGCAGGCTTCTCTCTAGTTGTGGGGTGCAGGTTTTTTTTCTCTCTAGTTGTGGTGTGCAGGCTCCAGGACGCGTGGGCTCCAGAGCACAATGGCTCTGTAGTTTGCGGTACACAGGCTCTCTAGTTGAGGTGCATGAGCTCAGTAGTTGCGGCGCGTGGGCTTAGGTGCCCCGTGGCATGTGAGATCTTAGTTCCCTGATCAGGGGCTGAACCCTCATCCCCTGCATTGTAAGGCGGATTCTTTACCACTGGACCACCAGGGAAGTCCCAGTGCTCTTTATTGAGTACTTATTAGTCTAGGCACCTTTCTAAGGCCTCAAATGTATTACCTCATTACTATTTTCTTTTTACAGGCATGGAAATGAAAACACAGAGAAGTTAAGTAACTTGTTCAAGGTTACACAGATTGTCAGTGGTAGAGCTGGGTTCAAACCCAAGTGGTCCGACTCCAGAGTCCTTGCTCTTAACCTCTACACTAGGGTGCTAATATTGCCACCATTTTCATAATAAGGAAGTTCCTGCAGTACAACCACCACTTGAGCCAATGAAAAGGCAAGAAGAAAAACCAGAGGAGATGAGGAGGCAAGGACTGAAATTAACAAACAAGGATAAGAATCTCTTAAGAATAACATCTAGAAGGATAAAGCTGAACATAATCACTTTTTTGGTAACAGCTCTATTGAGATATAATTTACATTCCATACAGTTCCCCCAACTATACCAATTCAGTGGTATATTCACAGAGTTATGCAACCATTACCACAATCAATTATGGGACATTTTCATCACCTCAAAAGGAAACCCAGAACCCATTAGTTATCACCCTCGCATCTTCCTGTGTACCCTGCCTGCCCTGCAGCCACAGCTAATCTGTGTTCTGGCTCCATATATTTGCCTACTCTGGACACATATAAATGGAACCATAAAGTGTGTGGGGTTTTTGTGATTGGCTTATTTCACTTAGCATAATCTTTTCAAGGTACATAATGCTGTAGCACATAGCGGTACTGCATTGCTTTTTGTGGCCAAATAATATTCCATTGTTTAGATATACCACATTTTATTTATCCATGTTAATTGATGGGCATTTGGGTTTTTACTTTTTGGCTATTATGAATAGTGCTGCTGTGTACATTTGCGTACAAGTTTTTGCATGGACATACATCATCATCTTTCTTGGGTATATACCTAGGAGTGAAATTGCTGGGTCAAATGGTTTGACTTTTGGGGGAACTGCCAGACTGTTTTCCAAAGTGGCTGTACCATTTTATATTCCCACCAGCAGTGTACAAGGGTTTCTGTTTCTCCACATTTTCACTGACGCTTGTTATTATTTGGCGTTTTATTAAAGCCTTCCTTGTAGGTATGAAGTGACATCTCATGGTTTTGAATTGCACCTCCTCAATGACTAATGATGTTGAGCATCTTTTCATGTGCTCGTTGGCCATGAGTGTGTCTTCTTTGGAGAAATGTGTGTTCAGATGCTTTGCCCATTATTTATTTATTTATCTATCTATCTATTTATTTTTGGCTGCATTGAGTCTTCGTTGCCGTGCACGGGCTTTCTCTAGTTGCGGCGAGTGGGGGCTACTCGTTGCAGTGTGCAGGCTTCTCATTGTGGTGGCTTCTCTTGTTGCAGAGAATGCGCTCTCGGCGTGCGGGCTTTAGTAGTTGTGGCTCGTGGGCTCTAGAGCGCAGGCTCAGTAGTTGTGGCGCGTGGGCTTAGTTGCTCCACGGCATGTGGGATCTTCCCGGACCAGGGCTCGAGCCCGTGTCCCCTGCATTGGCAGGTGGATTCTTAACCACTGCACCACCAGGGAAGTCCCCTTTGCTCATTTTTAAATTGAGTAAATTATCTTCATAATCGCTTTTAAAACTTTATTTTAAACGAGAACAACAAATTATGAAAGATGTGCTTAAGAGAAATGTCTTAATGCTGTTGTCAAAGGCAGAATCACTTAGAGTGATAAAATCAAAGAGTGATAAAATGAGTGGAATGGGGAGTGTAGTGGGAGGGCTGCTTTGGATTGTGACTCTATGAGCTCACCTCTAGGAGCCTCAGCCTCACCTGTATAATGAGGATAGTAATACCTGTATTACAGATGAGACTTAAGGGATTTATGAAACACCAGTTCAGTGTCTAACACATAGCTACTAGAAATTACAGTTAACATTTACCAAGCATTTGCTGTGTCCTAAGTGATGGACTAAACATTTTGGGTGTATGTCTGGGTTAGTAAGTGATGGAGTTAAAACCTGAGTCAGCATCTGACTCCAAAGCTGGTGCTCTTAGCCACTTCTCACTAACTTGGAGTTGCTGTTACTTCAGATCACAAAGTTAGAACAATCATCATTAAATTCCAAGATATAGGTGAGAAGAGAGTAAAGAGAATTAACTAATTCATTCTTTAAATGAATCCAGGCTGGTCAAGTTACATTTCAAGGTACTGGGAGGACCTGCTACTGGGATCCCTGTGTCCAGTGGTCATCTGTTCACCACCACAAAATCAGAGTCAGGCAGTGCTATAGAATTAGTGTGTCCTAGACTCAGCAGTTTGGGCATAGTATTATGTAGTCATAAACAAGTTGGAAAATATGGGTTGTATAATCATACCATTGGGTAAAGTAGAGGTGTAGCAGTCTGCTTAGTAATACCAAGAAAAAAACATATGTGCGTATGAAACCCCTGTTGCCCCAGGTCAGTACTGTGGTAATGGGCGTACTGATACAGAGCACTGAAGGGTACAGTCTATTTGAAATTAGCTGTTAGATACAAGTTGTTAATTGCATATGTGACCAAGTAGAAGGGTATGTAAAGGGACCAATTATGTTACATAGACACAAAAAAGAGTTAAAGGCGAATAAGGGCCCTGTTGGTTTTCAGTGCTTTGGGCTCTTTGGCATTCCAAGTATTTATACTAAAACTTTTTTTCCTCTAGAATTCAGTTCAACAAGCATAAGACCAGGTTAGGTTTGTACACGCTGTTGTCAGAGTTTCACCTCAAATAGGATTGCAGTGTAAGCATCATTTAAAGTGGCCTGGCATTTCAAAGTGTAAGACTTGAATCAAGAGACCTAGATTTAGGTATTTAGTAGCTCTGAATTCTACAGTAAGTTACTTAACCACCAAAGCCTCAGATTCTCCATGTATTTATACAGTAGGAGTCAAAGTTATATTTGTTAGAGAATTGATCAGAGGTTGTAAATTGTGACACACATGTTGGTTATTAGTATTGTTAAAACGAAGTTCTGTGCGGGGTAAACATGAAGAAACTACTGTTTCATGACATCTGTTCGTAATATTCTATATTCTGAATAGCACATTAATAGTTGAGTCAGTGATACAGGGTCAAGTCTGGCAGACTAGAAGGTGATGCAAAAATCAGCTTGAACTAATTGCTTTCTGAGGCCAAAATCTGCACTTTTGTCTTCTGTTGCGGGGGGGTCTTTGCTGTCTTTAGGCTTATAACATGTTACCGTAGATTCAAAAATAAAAATAAAAAAATTGTGTTTTTTTGATAGATGCAAATCCACTTGCATTTATCAACAGAGCTGCTTTTGTAAGTTCTAGAATGTGTCTTTTCTGATAGTCAAATATTTTGCTTTCTGATGGTCTGCGGCATTAGAATCACACAAACAGGCCAATTTTATAACACAAATAGCCCTTTTTGTGCTTAAACAAGCAACCTAACACCTGATGACATAGAACTTAACAGGCAT
Organism: Aethalodelphis obliquidens; assembly: GCF_003676395.1. NCBI lineage: Eukaryota > Metazoa > Chordata > Mammalia > Artiodactyla > Delphinidae > Aethalodelphis > Aethalodelphis obliquidens. The sequence continues at coordinate 25,136,257 of NW_020837956.1, forward strand.
CAAAAAAGACACAAAAACTTGTTCAAGAATTATTTAAATTTCCAAAAACGAAACCACAAATATGTATGGCTTCATGGTGCCACCTGGTACACAGTTTGCACTCAGTAAATATTTGCCAAGCGGATAAAAGGCTATTCTTTTACGAAACAAGATACCCAGTAATTTCCAGCGCCCTGATAAAACTTGAGTATTAAAGGCAGCCTTCAGAAAATGCATGCAGTTGAGTCGTCTGGATTTACTGTTAAAATCTCATCTTTTCACTGAGGTTAAACACAGTGAGACTGAAAACCATTATGTGATACTCTGGCTCTTAATTTTGGGCACACAGAGAATAGCATTGTTCAGAGGCGTTGGTCTCCTCAGAATGGGCAAGGACTATTCTGGGACTTTATGACATAATCTGAACAAGCCCTCTTTGTAGCAGTCATCACAAATTGCCTTTTGTCCTTCACTTTTTGGAATCTTCGCAGATCTTTCTCCTCCTTTCTAAGCTCTCTTGTTCGCTTGCTTGCACTGTAATTTAGAACGGTGGTTCCCAGCTGTAGTGGGACACAGTTTTCATAACCATTATTCATTATGCATGTTTTGTCTCTAAGTCTCCACATCCTAAACACAAATGTCGGGGGTCTTGTGGCCCAGCCTACTGCTAATTATTCCTCTGGGAACTTTGACCTGGTAGTAGCCATGATCTCTCATTTTTCCTACTTTCCCATTCTTCCTGTCTGCCAGAAAGAACTTCCCAGGAAGTTTTCATCATTCTCTCTGACTGCTTATAGTTAATATCAATGTACTATCTCAGAGTGTATCTTCATATCACATTCGGTAAATACTTGTTGAAAACCTATTATGTGTCAGGCACGGGGGACATAGCAGATTATAAAACGGACAAAAATTCCTGCCCTCTTGGAGCTGACATTTGAGTAGGGTAAGACAGAAAACAAACAAAACAAATAAGTGTGTAGTATCTTAGAAAAATAAAGCAGGTTAGGGAAAGGGAGTACTGAGTGGGGAGAGGTGGATCCAGAGGGATTTCAGTTTTAAACAGGTTACTCAGATAAAGCTTCTCTGAAATGGTGACATGTGAGCCAAGACTTGAAAGATGTGATGACTATCTGGAGGAAGCCATATGGATACCTGGAAGATCATTCTAGGCAGAGGGAACAGCACATGCAAAGAGCATGCCCGTAATGCTTGAGGAACAGCACAGAGGCCAGTGTGGCTGGAATGAGGGAGGAGCAAGAGGACGAGGAAATGAGGACAGAGAGGTATCTGCAGAGATGGGGGAGGCCGTTTAGGTTCTTGTGGGCTGATTGTAAGAAATTTGGCTTTTGCTCAGAGTGAGAAGGACCCATTGAAGGGTTTTGATCAAAGGAGTGACATGATCTGCTGTGTTTTAATAGGATAGCTCTGGCTTGCTAGATTAATCTGGAGGTTGGGGGGCAGGGGTCAGAGCAAAGAGACCTGTTAGGAGGTTCGTTCAGCAATCCAGGCAAAAGATGGCAGTGGCTTGGATCAGAATGACAGTGGTGGATGAGGTAAGAAGTGGTCAGATTATGGACCACTGTTATCTCTTTTGAAGATAGAGCCACAGGTGGGTTGAATGTGAGGTGTAAGAAGAAGGAAAGTGTCAATCCACCTGTTGTGTTAGCTTCAGGTGTACAGTAAAGTGAATCAGTTATACATATACATATATCCACTTTTTCTTAAAATTCTTTTCTCATATAGACCATTACAGAGTATTGAGTAGAGTTTCCTGTGCTATACAGCAGGTTCTTATTGTTATTTATTTTATATATAGTAGCGTGTATATGTCAATCCCAATCTCCCAATTTATCAGGGAGGTAATTCTATCAGTTTTTCATTTCACACTTTGAGGCTCTCCCATTAGTTGCAAATAAGAGTTATTATATTTCCATGAGGTTTTGTGATGTCATCTTATACAGATCCTTGGAAGCCTAGTTTGTCTGTTGCTAATGAATCCTCCCCCACTGCTCTTTTATATTTTGCATTCGTATAGTTTTTTGCAGCCCTTTACTTTTTTTCTTTTAGGTCTTTATTTATTTATTTATTTGGCTGCGTTGGGTCTTAGTTGAGGCACATGGGATCTTTGTTGCAGCACGCGGGATCTTTTTTTTTTGTTGCAGCATGTGGGCTCTTCACTGCAGTGCATGGGCTTCTTCCTAGTCGTGGTGTGGGGGCCCTAGAGCACGCGGGCTCAGTACTTGCGCTTCACGGGCTTTCTAGTTGTGGAATGCAGGCTCCAGAGTGCACAGGCTCAGGAGTTGCAGCACGTGGGCTCTCTAGTTGTGGCACTCAGGCTCTAGAGTGCACAGGCTTAGTTTCCCTATGACATGTGGGATCTCAGTTCCCTGACCAGGGATTGAACCCGCATCCCCTGCATTGGAAGATGGAAGATGGACTCTTAAGCACTGAATCACCAGGGAAGTCCGCAGCCCTTTACTTCTAACATTTCTGTAACTTTACGTTTCTGGTGTCTTGTAAATAGCATCTAGCTGAATTCTTTTGTCCAATCTAGAGTCTCTCTTTTAACTGACAGATTTAGCCACTTATATTTATTAGAACTATTTTATACTTTATTTATTTATTATTTATTTATTTTATAAATAAATAATAATTATATTATTATTATAAATAAAAATTTATTATTTATTTATTATTTATTTATTTAATACTTTTATTATGACATTTTCTATTTACCATGCATTTTCTTTGCTTCTTTTTTAAAAATTAACATTGAATTTATCCCACCAACTTATTTATTATTATTATTGTTATTTTTACTGTCAATAATTTTCTTTCACATAATTACTGGTATTTTTGCTCACCATTCCTTTTTCTTACTTTTTTTTCTACCACTCCTTACATCTCTGTTTTTCCTTTTCAAAGTACATTTTTTTTAATGGTTCCTTTAGTCAAACCTGCTAGTGGTAAATGCTGTCAAACTTTGCCTGAAAATGCCTTTATTTCTCCCTCTTCCATGAACAATAGTGTAATTAGAATTCTAGTTTGACAGTTATTTTTTCTCAACACTCCCTATTGTTGGGTTGAGTTGTGTGCAGCCAGTCTGGATTGCTGTTCCTGTATAGTTATTCTGCTCTTTCTTTCTTACTATTTCAACAAATTTTTTCTTCCTTGGTGTTTTACAGTCTAGGTATGGGTTTATTTTTATTTTTTTCCCTAATCAGGAATCATTTTTCCTCCTGAATCTGTGGAGTTATGTCTTTCATCAACTCTAGAAAATTCTCAGCCATTATAATCTCAGTTATTACCCCTTCCCTTTCTTTCTGTTCTCCCCTCCTAGACTCCCATTAGATGTATGTTGGGCCTTGTCATTCCATCCTCTGTATCTTTTAGCTTTCATTTTATGTTTTCCATCTTTTTGTCTTTCTGAGCTGCATTCTAAGTAATTTCTTCAGCTCTGTTTTCAGATTTACTAATTGTTTCCTCCAATGTGTTTGATCTGCTGCCTCATCTATTAATTTATTATTTCCTTGATAATATTTACCTTTTTATTTGTTTCTGTTTCAAATCTTCCTGTTGGGTTTTTTAGACTCTAATTAGGGTTTCAAATCCTTCATATATGTCTCAAGCTATTTTAAACATATATATTTTACATCTCCTTTTGCTCTAATCCTCAGTTTTTTATGAATGGTGGATTGTTCCTTGTTTTTTGTAATTTTTTACTTTGAACTCATCTTTAGCGAGACTTAGTTTTTCTTTGTAAATCCTGTGGAACCAAGGTTGTGAGAGTGACCCTCCAGACCAGTTGTACATTTTCTTTGGCCAAGCACCCTGAAGTTATCACCAGCCAGGGACCAATTTTTGTGTTAATTCATCAGTTGTGGAATTCTTGAACTCCAAATTTATGTGAGATGCAGCCCCAGCATTTCTGTTCTTTACCCAGCAGGGACTAAATGCTTTCTTGGCATCTCACCATTCTGGCAGGAGGACTCTTTCCCTAGTCCACCCTGTAGTCTTCAGTCTCCTCCCATTAGCCAAGCCCAGGCAGAAGTCAACTAAGAAAAGAGCTTACAAAAGTAGCCTTAGAGGTTGGCCTCCTTGCAGTATGGAGCAGAGCAGGGGAAAGGTGAGAAATGGGTCTGGGGACAACACAATAGTCTTCTACTCAACAAATATTTCCTGACCTCGGTGGTCAAAACATGGCTAAGTGTGGTATTATGGACTGTGTTAGACACAGTCCCTAACCTCCACTGGGAGAGAAGGACATAGTAACTATATACAGAAGAACTACAATACACATTACATTGTGGGAAGTATTTAAAATATAGATGCAAGCCAGTACCATGAAAACACGAAGGAGAGCCAGTCTGGGGACGGGGATGGAAAAGGTTTCCCCAGAGTAGGATCATGTGAGCTGCACCCTGAAGGGGTAGTGAGATGGCTTCTGTGCAGAGAAGGGCCATGGACAGAGGCAACAACAGGAGTGGAAACAGCCAGGCCGTGGACAGTTAGTACAGCACATCACGAGGACCGAGCCCAGGCCAGGGTGGGTAGAAGGTGGACCGCATGGTCAGAGGCAGGCTGCTGCTGCATTACGGAGACTCTGGAGCCCTGTGCTCCCCCCGTGCTAGGACTTCATTCTGCAAAAAACAGAAGTCATTGAACATTCTGTCAGGAAAAGAACATGATAAAAAATGTAGAGGCTGGCTTGAGCTGTTCAATATAAATATAATGTAAGTCACAAATACAAGCCCATATGTAATTTAAAATTTTCCAGCAGCTACATTTTAAAAAGTAAAAAGAAACAGATGGAATTAATTTTAAGAATTAGTTTTACTTAACCCAGCCTTATCCAAAATATTATCATTTCAAGGTGTAATCGGTGTAATAATTTTTGTACTGATGCATTATTTTACATTCTAGGATGCTTCTACTGGGTCTTTGAAATCCGGTGTATATTTTACACTTACAGCTCTTCTCTGTTTAGACTGGCCGTGGTTCAGGTGCTCAGTAGTCACATGTCGCTAATGGCTGCTGTATTGGACAGTGCAGGTGTAGAGGATGGCAGAGGGGTGTATTCTATCCACAAACCCTAATTCCTCAGTTCGCAAAAGATTCACTCTCCTCTCAAAACAGAGGGTTCTATGGTCAAATAAGTGTTGGGAACTCTGGGTTCACTCAAATTAAATGTTTCTTTAGAGCAGGGTTGCTCAGAGGATAGTATGCGGATGTGCCTTGTGACCCTGGCAGAGAAATGCAAAGCCAGATTCGTTTGACCTTGCAGGTCAGGAATGCCAGGAACACATTATAGTATTTGCTGGATTGGGGGGACCAGAGGGCCTGGAGGCAGGCAGAGGCAGAAATGCAGAAGGAAACACCAGGAAGAAGAGGGTGACAGAGGCTGAGGGAGAGACTCGAGTGTTGGAAGCAGCAGCTCATCACAGGTGTCAGGGCTCTGGGCAGGTGCAGGAGGACGCCAGCTCCCAAGGGGGTCTCTGCATTTGGTGATGCTCAAGGTCATCATTACCTTCACAAGAGCAGTGTCAGTGGAGTGGTGGGAGAGAAACCAGAGTATCTGAAGTTGGAGAAGTGACAGAGAGAGCTGTGGGCGGGGGGAATGAGTGTCAGACCCCTCTACTGTCAGACATTTGGCAGTGAGACTAGAGACAGGTGTTTGTGGAGGGAGCAGGGTTGCAGGAAGGGTGCTTGTTTATTTTACATATTGTGGTAGGAGGGACACATAACCATGTTCATGGACTAGAGGGACCAGTGAAGACTGAAGATGGAAGTGTGAAGGGCAGGGAAGTGTCCTGCAGGAGGGGGCGGGTTAGGGATGCTGGCTTTAGAAGAAGTAGGATCCCCTCACCCCCTGACACGGGAAGGAAGTACAGGGATGAGTGAGCAGGAAGATGGGGCTGGAAGTAGAAGGGGCATCATGCCTTTATTTTTTTTCCCCTGATGTCAGAGGTGAGAGCATCTGAAAGTGGGGATAGGGGTCAAGTTGGAAACTTGGAGAATAAAAATTTAAGAACCATTGTAATGAAATGCAGAGGTGTCAGCTAGGGTTGGAGTACAAGGATTGTCCCACATTCATCCTGATGAAGCTAATGTCGTGTACGTCCCAGCCTTAGAAACGATAAACTACCTGAGACTTTTCCTATTATCCCAAGATACTGAATAGATAGGCCAATACTTGTGGGTTTTAACATCAGTCATCGATTCCCAAAGTGTGATATCCCGGTGGTGCACAACACAATGGCCCACAAAATAGTGCCCAGGAGGACTCGAATTATTTTAATAGTTATATGTTTATGGTAGTTACTATTAGAAGAAACATAACCATCACATCAAACCCATGATTTCATAGACATTTAGCTCAAACATGAAAAAAAATATTACATAAATAATAGTAGAGATACTATGTGGATGTGGCCGAATGTGAAGGACCGAGATTTGTAAACCACTAGCAAAGAGCTAGGGCAACCTTAGAGACTGCTGCGATTGCCCCACCAGCGTCAGCTGGATGGCCACGTGGTCAGCAACATTCCCCATCAGGCGTCGGCCTCGGCATCCAGCCGCCTGGCTGCACACAGCCGGGTCAGGCAGGGGCCTGTGTTAGCCTTGCTCATCCCTAGCTCTCGCTCATTCCTGCAGGTCTCCTTGGCAGAACAGGACGGAACACAGTCCCCAGAAAAGCTGGATAAGTCTGAACATGAGTGGCACTGCAATTTCATCTTGGTAGCACCAAACGTGACTTTTGCCTTATTCAATTTTTGTTTGACTGTGGGAGTAATTTTTTTTAAAGCTGTCGGCAGCATGTGCAGAAAATAGAACAGTTGTCTTCGTGAGGACTCTCTGAAAGCCCAAATCTATACAAAATACATAAAAAATCAAAAACAGTCACGAAGAGAAGCCCCCACTTAAAAGGCCAGTCTGATCCTGGCGTTTTCCGCCTCTGTGGCTCTGCGCCTTTGTCCCCGTGCAGGGCGTCTGCCTCGGTCCGAACACTGTGGGCTGCGGAGGCCCCGCAGGGCCGGCCCTGCTCCTGTGTCCTCTGCTCCCCAGACCTTCATGTTGCCTCCCCATCTCTCCCGCTTTGGACGTGCACTGCTACCGCCTCATGTTGTCCCTTGCTGGGCACCTACCTGCTTTTTCCTTTTGCCTGAGGAAGGGCTTTCTGAGGCGTTTCCCCTCCCACTGGGCCTTCGGCAGGCCCTCAGCTTCTTATTGAATGACTCTGGGTTAACGTCACTTCCCAGTGTGACAGTGAGCTCAGCTCCCATGTGCCTGTACATTGATCCGAAGTGACTATGGTACTTCTCACTCTGATGCCATGCGAGATGGCTGGGGACTGCCCTCAAAGCCCCCGTGGCTGCAGTGTACCCCATACCACCAGTTCTTTGTTCCAGTGGGTTAAGACAGTGCTCTTGCTGGGAACTGCTGGGCCCTGGAGACTTCAGGTTTCCTAGCTGAGCACTTAACTTTGAGAAATCTAGAGAAGTGTTTCTCAAACATTTTTTAAACAGTGGCTCACAGCAAGAAATACATTTTACATCCTCAAATACATACCTAACTAAAAATTTTCACAGTACAATACTGACAGATCCTGTGCACGTGGTAGTTATTTATTTTGTTTTGTTTTTGTTTTAAAAAATCGATAGAATGGCCCACCAATAGCTCATGACCTGCAGTTTGGAAAACACTGGTCTCCAGCATTTGAGTCACTTAATCATTACAGTGCTTTGAACATGTCTCAGGATGGTGAGAATAGCATAGTTTCTTCACAGGGCTCCCTCCGCACAGTTCTGGTTTCTTTGAGGCCATTTCTGAAAATCCTTCATTCTGTCATTACTTATTTGGAAAAGAAATTGGGACCATACCGAGCATTGCAGGCGTTGCAGCCAGTTACAGGTGTTGCTAATTTGCGGCTCTGGTGCTCTGGAGTGGCCAGTGGTTAATCCCGCTTCCGCAGGTGTGCGCTGTTCGCCCAAGTCCCAGGGCCCTTTGGCAGGCCACGTGGTTTTTTCCCGGCAACACTTGCAAACCCCGTGTATCTGACGGTTCATGTCTGTTTTCTCCGAAGAAGATAAAATAATATTTTGAAACTCTAGCCTGCTTTTCCACAGGGTGTGCAGATCTCCAAACCCTGGACACCATGCAGCCAGTGGAGAGGAAAAGGCAGGGCTACATCCATGAGCTGATGGAGACTGAGGAGCGGTACGTGGATGACCTTCAGCTCGTCGTGGAGGTGAGGGCGCCGCGGGCGCCGCCGGTTGCTCAGGGGGTGGGGCCTCATAGCGAGGTATCACCTTTGACGAGTGAATTCTCAGGCAGTGACGGGAGTGCTCACACCCTCAGAATGCTTCCTCTGACCCTTGGAGAGGCCCTGAAGATCTCAAGTCGGCTCTTTCTCCAGATTAGGTAATTCAGAGTGAAGAGAGAGAGAAAAGGCACTCAGTGCCTCAGTCGGATGTGGTAGAGGCCCCGTCAGGAAAGACCAGGGTACGGAGTAGGTGGGAAGGCTCTCCAGCAAACGTATCTGCCTCAGACTTTTCTCTGACAATGTCTGCACCGCTCTTCTGGCACCTGACGCTTTCATAAAGTTTAATGATTCCCAGAGGAATTGTGAGGCAGTGGGGGTGTTCACTTAACCTTTATGTCAGTTCGGAAAACCAAACAGTGTACTGTAAAATAGCTCCCAAATCTCATATATTTACTGTGTTGTGACTATTAATGTTGCCAGCAACCCTGAAGCAGACAACGGCCGTTAGAGTGGCACTTTTAAATGGTTCGCGTTTGAGCAAAGTAAGATTTTATACTTTTATTATGCTTTTGTTTCCATGGCTTTCAGTTCCCACAAAAATTTGTCAAGGCCCTCAGATGAGACCAGTTTAAAAAAAAACTTAAAGAGAACAGGTGTCCCCACTCAGGCCCAACAGGTGCACTGTTTACGTGGTCGTGACCTTGAGAACACACGGTGCAGAAGCTGAGTCCTGCATCTGCCCCAGCAAGGCCTTTCCCCGATTCATTCTCTCCCCTGAATTTGGGCTGGGATCTCAGACATGGCACACTTGCTCCTCTCAGACGTTCAGTGTCCTGCACTTCTCGGTTGATAACGTCTATCTTCCCCCAGGCTGTGAGCTCCTGAGGGCAGAGACTGTGTGTCCTTCGTCCTACACCCCAAACGTAGCCTGGCCCTTTACAGGCCTTCCCTACAGGACTGAATTTATGTGTGGCTAGGTGTGTTTATGTCTGTCTGCACTTCTCTCACCAGGATGGATGGCCTGTAAGAAAAGCCCATCTTTTTGATTAACCCCTACAAGTGTCAGCCCTGCTGCCGGTCAGATTCCAGTCCTAAGTGGTTGTAAATGGGTGTGGAGAACCGCTCTGACTAGCACAGAAGGTGAACGGGGGCCAGGTGCTTTCCCCATCTCAGGCCAGCCTCTTAACCACGTGGGCTTGGTTATTCTCACTCAGCGCACCTCACAAGACACTCTGAGGGGTGAGGCATCATGTTGGGGTCAGGGGGTTAGGGGAAAAAGCACTTCCCACAGGCAAGGGCTTCTCATTACCGTTGCCGTGGAGGGCCCCAGAGGACCCAGCCATCTCATGCTCTGCTTACCTCGCTGAGGCTGGCACAAAGCAGGCAGATAGAACGAATAAACAGTAACCTCAATTAATCAGCGAGTGAAAGAACCGACATCAGACGCTTTCGCTGTCCTCCAGGAGCAGCCTCAGAGCAGGTCGACCTTGTTTCCAGGGCTCTCTCTTACAGGGGTGTCCAGACATCTTCAGTCTGATTCTGGAACCGTAGAGGTTTAGAGACGTTAGTTCATAGCTCTTTTATCTGAGTTCTCTGAATCCAGGTTCAATTCAGTGCAGTAAGTAAACATTAATTTAGAACAGTTTCAATGGAGGGTAATGTCATGTGTATTTTGGAGAGATTTCACGTGAGAAGAGTTGTCTCAGATGACTTCACCATTTCCTTAAGGCTTTTAAAGTCATTCCCTAGTTGTTTAGTGGAAACTTGAACTTAGAATCAAAAAGTTGTTTTAGTTCTGGCTCCTCCACGTTCTAGCTTTGTGACCTTGAGCAAATTACTCTCAGCTTTTATTTCTTCGTGGGTCAATTGGGAATAATAATACCTGACTCAGCATGACCTACATCATCTATGAAATTAATTGAGAAACCCACACACACACGTGTGCATGTACGCACACACAAGCACATGTAAGTATGTGCATATCAAAACTTTGTGAAACCTTAAGTGCTACGGATTACCAAAGTGTTATCATTTAACCCCTGAAATCCACATGTGCTTGGTGGCCAGTCTTGAGGATAGGATAAGGCATCACTCTTTCTTCTGGTGCACTTCTCACAAACTGCTTCCAGACCCCTGAGGTGCTCAGCCTGACAACGGTCATGCTCCCTCAGTTCTGCAGGCTCTTCCAGTGTGTGGGTGCTTTATGCCCATGGTTTATTTAACCTGTGTAACACCCTGAGGAGGTAGGTATGAGAATCTCCTCTTCTTGATGAGACTGCTGGATTCAGTCCTTAAAATCAGCCCTGATAGGAGACAAAATAGCAAAAAGTGGGGAAATTTTGCAATTTAAAGTTTAACAGTCACAATATGTTTATTTAAAAGTGCCATGATCTTCCTAGTTTAGTGTATGAAGATAATGTTTTGTTTTGTTTTGTTTTTTGCGGTACGCGGGCCTCTCACTGCTGTGGCCTCTCCCGTTGCAGAGCACAGGCTCCGGACGCACAGGCTCAGCGGCCATGGCTCACGGGCCCAGCCGCTCCGCGGCATGTGGGATCCTCCTGGACCGGGGCACGAACCCGTGTCCCCTGCATCGGCAGGCAGACTCTCAACCACTGGGCCACCCTGAAGATAATGTGTTATTTAGACCACACAGCCTGTGTACTGCACTTGAGCTGACTTCTTTCCCTTGTGTTCTGAATTTAGGTTTTTCAGAAACGAATGGCAGAACCAGGTTTTCTCACTGAAGGAGAAACGGCCTTGATCTTTGTTAACTGGAAGGAGCTCATCATGTCGAACACGAAGCTGCTGAAGTGAGTCGTGAGCATCACCTGTCGTTGCAGCAGACGCCCCCAGCCCCAGGGCTGAGACTCATACCTAACTCTCTGCAGCCAGGGCTGCTTAGCAAAGAACTTTCACTGTTTTCTATTCCCTCGGGCTTTTTTTAAAAAATATAAATTTATTTCTTTTATTTTTGGCTGCGTTGGGTCTTGGTTGCTGCGCACGGGCTTTCTCTAGTTGCCGAGAGCAGGGGCTGCTCTTCATTGCGGTGCACGGGCTTCTCATTGCAGTGGCTTCTCCTGCTGCAGAGCCTGGGCTCTAGGCGCGCGGGCTTCAGTAGTTGCGGTGCACGGGCTTAATAGTTGTGGGTCATGGGCTCTAGAGCACAGGCTCAGTAGTTGTGGCGCGTGGGCTTAGTTGCTCCGTGGCATGTGGGATCTTCCTGGACCAGGGCTCAAACCCATGTCCCCTGCATTGGCAGGTGGATTCTTGACCACGTCACCACCAGGGAAGTCCCTCCCTCAGCCTTTTAATTTTATCATCATTTTATGAAATGCTCTCTAACTCTGAAATGCATAATTATTGAAGTAAAGAAATATAACAAAGAAAATATTTGATTAAGCAAAGGAAAAATTAAATCATTAAACAAACAATATATCAACATATGGTTCCAAAATATACTTGACTCTGCATCAGATAGAGTCAGGAGAGAAGCTGCAGCTCATGGCCTAGACATAACTGGCTGGTCTGGCACTCTCCTAAGTCCAGTGTGAAATTCCGTGGCCTGTGGTGATTTTCTGTCCCTTACGCCTGTGAGGACAGGCTCCTGTGGGCAGGCATGAGCAGTCCCAGCGCTTGCTGCCTCTCTGCCCTCCTTGGGGCTCAGCAGCTTTCTGGGAGCGATGCCGCCTCCACACGTGGCCTCTGTGGGCTCCTGCTCCCTTTTTTCCCTTACAGAGGGTGGAAATTTCTTTCTTCTTGGTTCAACTGAAAACAAGTTAAAAAATTTTCAAAAGGAACTTTGCTAAGATACTAAGCTGAATCCAAAACAATTCCAGAGACCTAGGAACACCCAAGTACACACACTTCATTTTCTTCTTCTTTCTAGCAGCTCACCCAGGTTGGCTGGGCGGGCAGGGCTTTAAGCCCTCGCTGCCTCCTCCTCCTGACTTTTCCCTCACGGTGCCAGAGCTTTTTAGGTAACTCACTGGTTGTCATTACCGTTAGTCTCACAAGGTATTCATCCTTCATTTGCGAAGCACATTCAGTTAGAAATGGGAAGTGAGAGTGTGTGTTGGTTGCAGGGCCTTGCGAGTACGGAAGAAGACCGGGGGTGAGAAGATGCCCGTGCAGATGATTGGGGACATCCTGGCAGCTGAGCTGTCCCACATGCAGGCTTACATCCGGTTCTGCAGCTGTCAGCTGAATGGAGCAGCTCTTTTACAGCAGAAGACAGATGAACACGCAGACTTCAAAGAATTTTTAAAGGTAACTCCATTCTGGGAATGTAGGCAGGTCAGCCTTGTTCTGAGCCAGGAGGCAGGGGTGTATGGCGGCATGGTGGGGAATCTCAGCAGTGGAGAAGGCCACCTCCATCACCTTCCAAAGGAAACACAGATATGGCAAAGAATTTTCTGACTGCTTTGAGTTGCCTTTCATGTTGAATTGATTTTTCTTGGCACTGGGACCATGATTTTGCCCATCTTTAATAGCAGAGTGTTTTTTTAAGCCTACTTACATAAATCAGCTACTTTATACTCCAGAAAAGTCCAGAATGTCACTTTCTTAATTTTGTAAATTGTATTTATTTTATACCCATCTTATTCCAGAAGGAATACAAACTAGCTTACTTAAACGTATAAAATGCAACAAGATAAAATAAAATTTAAAATAAGTGGATGGGGAGTTCCCTGGTGGTCCAGTGGTTAGGATTTGGTGCTTTCACTGCCGTGGCCCGGGTTCAATCCCTGATCGGGGAACAGAGATCCCACAAGCTGCATGGTGTGGCCAAAAAAAAAAGTGTATGAATAAAATGGGACAAAAGGAAATGAGAGTAGGAAAGAAAATGGTGACACCAGGAATTAGGATAATAAATAAAAAGCGCATCTGTGATCCTATATGTATACAAGAAGTGTACGCAGCTGTCTTAAAACCTTCCAGAAACCAATGAGAAGACAGAAAACAATTGGTTCCATGATGCCATGGTCATAAATTAAAAACAAGCAGCTGGTAAGGAGAAGTAATGCTAGAACTGTACTCAGAAAGTACACTATGTGTATATTCACTGTATATAACATAATGAGTCGGCAACAACCTTACAGTGATACATCAATGAGCTTCATATGTCCGGTTATATCATAATAGAAAATCACATTTTGATAAGTCATTTTTATTGATGTTGTTCAGTAATAGAAATATTACTAAACATGTTAAAATGGTGAGGGAAATGAAAGAAAAATCTGTTTTCTTGGTTTTTTTGCATTTTTTGTTGTTGTTGTTGTGAAGTACTTTATATTGGGATATATTATACAGCCACAGTAGTACTTTATGGGAAAGTGCATAATTTTTAATATTTTTATTATCAGAAAAGAATGGAAAAATCAGCATAAAATATAAGATATATAGGCAGAGGATAAAATTCTAAGAGAAAAATAGAGGAAGTAATAAAGATAAAAGCACAAATGATATCAATATGTCTGCAAACAAGTACAGTGAAAAGAACTGATAAAATATAACTCCACTAAATCTAATAGAAAAAGAGGGAAAAAAACACAAGTAAAAACAAGAATAGATACAAAGTTATTTCTTAAAAGTGTATGCAATTCAAAATATATGCTAATAAATATGAAAACATTAACAAAACTTGTAGTTTTCTATTAAAGTTTGAAAACTGATTCAATAAGAGTAGAACATCTAGAGAGAGTCAGGCTTGTGCCATCTTGCCCCCACCGTCTGTGCCCAGCCACCCTTTCCCTTTAGACACTCTCAGCCCCCCACCCGCCCCTTTCCAAGCATGTCCCGGGCCACCGCCGCCAAAACCGCACCATCTCTACCCGCACATTCTCCGTGCGGGACGTGCAGCCAGGTCTACAAGTATTCTTAGAGCAGAGATGAGCTATCTGGAATAAAGCCAGCAAGTACCTGTCCATTTAAGCCACAGATGAATAATACTGCAGCCAGCCCAATGTCTACTGCCACTTCAAGTAGTGGAAGAAGTACAGGGAAGTCTATAAGCTTTGCAGCAGAATTGCAGAGTATGATGTTTTTGCTTACAGATTAAAAACTTGAACATAGACCTGAAACCATAAAACTCCTATAAGAAAAGAAAATAAAAAAACTCCTTTAAGAAAACATAGGTGGTTTTCTCTAGGTGATTCTAGGAGGCCTCTTCATGAAATGGCAGTTTTGGTAGAAGATGTAGTACACACTCAGTTAATTTACATCCTGTGTGGCTGACAGGGTCTTGGTGCTCTGGCCTGGTGTCAGGCCTGAGCCTCCAAGGTGGGAGAGCCGAGTTCAGGACATTGTACCACCAAAGACCTCTCAGCCCCATGTAATATCAATTGGTGAGAGCTCTCCCAGAGATCTTCGTCTCAACACTAAGACCCAGCTCCACTTAACAGCCAGCAAGCTCCAGTGCTGGATGCTTCATGCCAAACAACTAGCAAGACAGGAACACAGCCCCACCCATTAGCAGAGAGGCTGCCTAAAGTCATTCTAAGTTCACAGACACCGCAAAACACACTGCCACATGCAGCCCCATCCACCAGAAAGACAAGATTCAGCCCCACCCACCAGAACACAGGCACCAGTCCCCTCCATCAGGAAGCCTACAAAAGCCACTGACCCAACCTCACCCACTGGGGGCAGACACCAAAAACAACAGGAACAACGAACCTGCAGCCTGTGAAAAGGAGACCCCAAACACAGTAAGTTAAGCAAAATGAGAAGACAGAGAAATATGCAGCAGACGAAGGAGCAAAGTAAAAGTCCACCAGACGAAACAAATGAAGAGGAAATAGGAAGTCTACCTGAAAAAAAATTCAGAGTAATGATAGTAAAGATGATCCAAAATCTTGGAAACAGAGAAAATACAAGAAACGTTTAACAAGGACCTAGGAGAACTAAAAAGCAAACAAACAATGATGAACAATACAATAAGTGAAATTAAAAATTCTCTAGAAGGAATCAGTAACTGAATAACTGAGGCTGTAGAACGGATAAGGGACCTGGAAGATAAAATAGTGGAAATAACTACCGCAGAGCAGAATAAAGAAAAAAGAATGAAAAGAATTGAGGACAGTCTCAGAGACCTCTGGGGCAACATGAAACGCACCAACATTCAAATTATAGGGGTCCCAGAAGAAGAAGAGAAAAAGAAAGGGTCTGAGAAAATATTTGAAGAGATTATAGTTGAAAACTTCCCTAATAAGGGAAAGGAAATAGTCAAGTCCAGGAAGTGCAGAGTCCCATACAGGATAAATCCAAGGAGAAACATGCCAAGACACATATTAATCAAACTATCAAAACTTAAATACAAAGAAAAAATATTAAAAGCAGCAAGGGAAAAGCAACAAATAACAAACAAGGGAATCCCCATAAGGTTAACAACTGATCTTTCAGCAGAAACTCTGCAAGCCAGAAGGGAGCGACAGGACATATTTAAAGTGATGAAAGGGAAAAACCTACAACCAAGCTTACTCTATCCAGTAAGGCTCTCATTCAGATTCGACGGAGAAATTAAAACCTTTACAGACAAGCAAAAGTTAAGAGAATTCAGCACCACCAAACCAGATTTACAACAAATGCTAAAGGAACTTCTCTAGGGAGGGAACACAAGAGAAGGAAAAAACCTACAAAAACAAACCCAAAACAATTAAGAAAATGGTAATAGGAACATACATATTGATAATGATGTTAAATGTAAATGGATTAAATGCTCCAACCAAAAGACGTAGACTGGCTGAATGGATACAAAAACAAGACCCATATATATGCTGTCTACAAGAGACCCACTTCAGACCTAGGGATACATACAGACTGAAAGTCTGGGATGGAAAAAGATATTCCATGCAAATGGGAATCGAAAGAAAGCTGGAGTAGCAGTTCTTATATCAGATAAAATAGACTTTAAAATAAAAACTATTACAAGAGACAAAGAAGGACACTACATAATGATCAAGGGATCAATCCAAGAAGAAGATACAATTGTACATATTTATGCACCCAACATAGGAGCACCTCAATACATAAGGCAAATGCTAAAAGCCATAAAAGGGGAAATCGACAGTAACACAATAATAGTAGGGGATTTAACACCCCACTTTCACCAATGGACAGATCATCCAAAATGAAAATAAATAAGGAAACACAAACTTTAAATGACACATTAGACAAGATGGACTCAATTGATATTTATAGGATATTCCCTCCAAAAACAACAGAATACACTTTCTTCTCAAGTGCTCATGGAACATTCTCCAGGATAGATCATATCTTGGGTCACAAATCAAGCCTTGGTAAATTTAAGAAAATTGAAATCGTATCAAGTATCTTTTCCAGCCACGATGCTATGAGACTAGATATCAATTACAGGAAAAAAATCTGTAAAAAATACAAACACGTGGAGGCTAAACAATACGCTACTAAATAACCAAGAGATCACTGAAGAAATCAAAAACTACCTAGAAACACCATCCTCAGGCTGACCATGGTGGACATTTTGAGGGCAGCTGATCCGCAACCTGTGTGCCCCGCACCACTTCCTGTGGAAGCTTGAGCCAGCCGTGTAGCTTTCTCCCTTTGTCTCATAACCATGTCCACCAATGCGAATTCTAATTCACCAGCTGCCCGCCTTAACAGATTCAAGAACAAGGGGAAAGACAGTACAGAAATGAGGCAGCACTGAATAGAGGTTAATGTGGAGTTCCGGAAAGCTAAGAAGTATGACCAGATGCTGAAAAGGAGAAACGTCAGCTCTTTTCCAGATGATGCTGCTTCTCCACTGCAGGAAAACCACAACAACCAGGGCACTGTAAATTGGTCTGTTGATGACATTGTCAAAGGCATAAATAGCAACAATTTGGAAAGCCAGCTCCAAGCTACTCAAGCTGCTAGGAAACTGCTTTCTAGGGAAAAACAGCCCCCCACAGACAGCATAATCTGGGCTGGTTTGATTCCAAAATTGTGTCCTTCTTGGGCAGAACTGATTGCAGTCCCATTCAGTTTGAATCTGCTTGGGCCTCACTAACATTGCTTCCAGGACATCAGAACAGACCAAGGCTGTGGTAGATGGAGGTGCTATCCCAGCATTCATTTCTCTGTTGGCATCTCCCCATGCTTACTTCAGTGAACAAGCTGTATGGGCTCTAGGAAACATTGCAGGTGATGGCTCAGTTTTCCGAGACTTGGTTATCAAGTATGGTGCAGTTGACCCACTGTTGGCACTTTTGGCGGTTCCTGATACGTCATTTTTAGCATGTGGTTACTTACATAATCTTACCTGGACACTTTCAAATCTTTGTCACAACAAGAATCCTGCACATCCCCTTAGATGCTGTTGAGCAAATTCTTCCTACTTTAGTTCATCTCCTGCATCACGATGATCCAGAAGTTTTAGCTGATACCTGCTGGGCTATTTCCTACCTTACCAATGGTCCAAATGAATGGATTGAAATGGTTGTGAAAACTGGGGTTGTACCCCCACTTGTGAAGCTTTTAGGAGCTACTGAATTGCCAATTGTGATTCCCACGCTAAGAGCCATAGGGAATATTGTCACTGGGACAGATGAACAGACTCAGGTTGTAATGGATGCAGGAGCACTTGCCATCTTTCCCAGCCTGCTAACAAACTCCAAAACTAATATTCAGAAGGAAGCTATGTGGACAATATCAAACATCACGGCTGGCTGCCAGGACAAGATATAACGAGTTGTAAATCATGGATTAGTCCCATTCCTTGTTGGCATTCTTTCTAAGGCAGACTTTAAGACACAAAAGGAAGCTGTATGGGCTGTGACCAACTATACAAGTGGCGGAACAGTTGAGCAGATCGTATACCTTGTTCATTGTGGCATAATAGAACCATTGATGAACCTCCTAACTGCAAAAGGCAACAGAATTATTCTGGTTATCCTGGATGCCATTTCAAATATCTTTCAGGCTGCTGAGAAACTAGGTGAAACTGAGAAACTTAATATAATGATTGAAGAATGTGGAGGTTTGGACAAAATTGAAGCTCTACAAAACCATGAAAATGAGTCTGTGTACAAAGCTTCATTAAATTTGATTGAGAAGTATTTCTCTGTGGAAGAAGAGGAAGATCAAAATTGTGCCAGAAACTACCTCTGAAGTGTATACATTCCAAGTTCAGGATGGCACTGCTGGGACCTTCAGCTTTTAGATTGTACCTCTGAGGCATAAAGTTGTTTGTTGTGTACTATGTTTGGCAGAAGTTTCTCTTACTGTTTCTCTACTAAGAACTCTTTTTACATGTGGTTTGTTATTGTAGCACTTTTTACAAAGAAACTATGCTTGAACAGTTCCAAGCTGTACATACTGTATGAAGCTTCTCCTCTCAATGGGTTTCTTATTTCTATGTGGGATTTCATATCTTGCAGTGTCCTGTAAATAAAGATTAAATTCCACCCTTTTCTTTACTTCAAAAAAAAAAATTACCTAGAAACAAATGACAGTGAAAACTCGATGACCCAAAACCTATGGGATGCAGCAAAAGCAGTTCTAAGAGGGAAGTTTATAGCAATACAATCCTACCTCAAGAAAAAAGAAAAATCTCAAATGAACAACCTAACCTTACACCTAAGAAGAACAACAAAAAAATCCCAAAGTTAGCAGAAGGAAAGAAATCATAAAGCTCAGATCAGAAATCAATGAAAAAGAAATGAAGGAAACAGTAGCAAAGATCAATAAAACTAAAAGCTGGTTCTTTGGGAAGATAAACATAATTGATAAACCATTAGCCAGACTCATCAAGAAAAAAAGGGAGAAGACTCAAATCAACAGAATTAGAAATGAAAAAGGGGCTTCCCTGGTGGCGCAGTGGTTGAGAGTCCGCCTGCCGATGCAGGAGGCACAGGTTCGTGCCCCGGTCCGGGAAGATCCCACATACCACGGAGCAGCTGGGCCCAGGAGCCATGGCCGCTGAGCCTGCGCGTCTGGAGCCTGTGCTCCGCAGCGGGAGAGGCCACAACTGTAAGAGGCCCGTGTACCGCAAAAAAAAAAAAAAAAAAATGAAATTGAGCTATTTTGTGGTGAGATGGATGGACCTAGAGCCTGTCATACAGAGTGAAGTAAGTCAGAAAAACAAATACTGTATGCTAACACATAATATGGAATCTAAAAAAACAAAAATGGTTCTGACAAACCTAGGGGCAGGACAGGAATAAAGACACAGACGTAGATAATGGACTTGAGCACGTGGGAAGGGGAAGGGGAAGCTGGGACAAAGTGAGAGAGTGGCATGGACATATATACACTACCAAATGTAAAATAGATAGCTAGTGGGACGCAGCTGCATAGCACAGGGAGATCAGCTCTGTGCTTTGTGACCACCTAGAGGGGTGGGATAGGGAGGGTGGGAGGGAGACACAAGAGGGAGGAGACATGGGGATATATGTATACATATAGCTGATTCACTTTGTTATACAGCAGAAACTAACACAACATTGTAAAGTTAACTATACTCCAATAAAGATGTTAAAAAAAAAAAAAAGAAAATCTGAAGATAATATTAAACAAGCGAAAAAACTGAGTAACCTATCCCAAAAAAGGAGATAGTTTCACTTGATGGATTTAATGGTGAATTCTTTACAACAATAAAGGAATAGATTATTCTATTTTATATAAACTGTTAACAGATCCCAGAAAAAAATAGAAAGCCTACCTAATTCATTATATAAGACAAAAGTGACTCTAATGCCAAGGCCCATTTTTGTATTTGTGTTTAATTACAAAAATAAAAAAAAAGTTATAACCCAATATCTTTTATATAAATATAGTTGTTAAAATCTTAATTAAAATAACAGTGAATAAAATTAAGCATTACATGAAAAGAAGAGTCTGTCATAACCAAATAGGATCAATTCCAAGAGGCAACACAGTTTCATGCTCAGAACAAGACAGCCTTCAGAACTGGACTGCTCGGGCTGAAATTCCAGCCCCATCATGGTCCACTGTGTGACCAGGGCAAGTTTCTTAACATTTGGTGCCTTAAGTCCCCTCATCTCTCACCTGGAGATAATCAGATAATACATTTAAAGTACTTTAGCACAGAGACCAGCACATAGTAAGCATTCAATAAATGCTAATTTTATTTATTTAGCTTATGATGATCTCAGGGATGTAAAAATGGTTCAGTATAAGGCACTGAGGACAGAACCCTTCAGTTGGTGGGAGGCAAGGTGTTGCCTAGAAATGAACTAGAAGAAACATAGAAAGAAACCAAGATCACAGAAACAAACATTAATCAGAATAATTACATAAATGTGGAATTATGAGTATATGTGAACATTTTAAAATAATAGTAGAATTAAATATAGGACATTTACCTTCTAAAGCATAGTAAAAGATTTAAAATTTTTTCTAATAGTGATAAAAATAGGAATTAAAAAAATAGGATGTAAATAGGATGACAGTGTCACCACAATTGTAACAATAGCAAAAATAAAAAGTGTTTAGTCTCATAATGAAAGGCGTGGTGTTGATTACACTAAAAAGCAGATCTAACAAGCTGTGTTCTAAAATGTTACTTTTTAAAAAGACTCAAAATATAGAAATAAATACCATGAAGATGCTTATCTTAGAAACATACATATATATCTCCAAAAACAAAAGGAGGGGGTAATTTTAATATCCCATAGTGGGAAATGATTAGGTAAATTATAGTAAATGTATTATTTTTCAGTCCTTAAAATGATCATACTAGAGTACTAGCTACTCTGTTAGGTCCTGTACTAGTCCTAGGAGTAGAAGCAAATAAATGTGGTCCTTGGCATCCTGGAGTTAACAGTCTGGGTGGGAGTTATAGAGACACCTCCTATGTGATGCCTCTACCTGTGTTACCCAGTCCAGATGTGGCATGATGATAAAGGAAGCCTCGGGGGCTTGAGAAGGATCACTGAAAAGGAGGGGAGGCATGAAGAAGGGGAGAGCCTGGACTGGAGGAGGCTAATCTGAGTCTTCAGAGATGGATATGAATTAGCCAAGTGAAGGAAGAGCAGAAAGGACATTGTGAGCCTGGCTCATAGCAGGTGCTCAGTAAATGTATTGTTATGAATGAAGCAGGGTGATGAGCAGGCAGAGATGGGGGAGATCAAGAGCTACTTAGAAGACAGACTGGCATCAGTGGTAACTCCTAGGTATGTGCGGGGGAAGGTGAGTGGGTGAAGAATGGTGCTACCAACTCTGATAGGAATAGGGGTAGAAGAGGATGCTTTTATGAGGGAAGACGAGGACTTCACTTCGGGTATGCTGAGGTATTGAGGTGCCTTTGGGACATCCAGGTGAGATGGAGAGTAATTTGGCAAGTGTAGAGCTCCACAGCTGGTCTGGTCACACTGTGGGGCTCAGTCGTGTGGGATCTTGGGCAGAGGAGAGGAAAGGAGTGAGGAAGACTTAGAGGGTCAGTGGGCTGGGAAGACAGTCTGGTTCCGGAAGCAATGGGAGGGAGGGATCGCACAGGCTGTCAGACGCACCTAAGAAAGAACTGAAAGCATCCACTGGCTTTGGCGCATGAAGTGGGATATTCCTGCTGTTAACCTGATACGTATCATTTTGGATCCTGAGTTTTTAAAAGAAGTTAGAAATCTAAAAGGTGGTCAAAGTCAGGAGAATAGCCAATGTTTCCTTGTTTTCCTCAGGCTATGATTTCCTCACAAGCCTCTCAATTATTTTGCAGAGGCTGGCATCTGACCCTCGATGTAAAGGAATGCCCCTTTCCAGCTTCCTGCTGAAGCCCATGCAGAGGATCACCCGCTACCCCCTCCTCATCAGAAGTGTAAGTGCCCAGCTGGGAGAAGCAGGACCCTTTGAGGTTCACAGAGGCTGATAGGGAGCCTCCAGATACACCAGCCACCCACCACGTGGTCCGACTATACTGTCTGGTGGACCAGGCACCGTGTGTGTGTGCGCGCGCACACGCCCATGGACACACATGCAGTCTGAAAGGATAAATCCTTGAAGTGGGCAAATAAAAGAGGTATCCATGGTCATTTGGGTTACCTGTCCTCCCCCTTCCCAGGAAGCTCCCTGGCCTCTCGGGGTCATGAGTGTATTTTGTCTAGGCAGGGCAACGCCCTCTAGAGGTCTCCAGCTGTGGAAAGAGTCCACAGTTAGTATGACCTTGGGGTCCAGTCTTCCTGCTGAGATCTGAATTCATCTACCAACTGAATGTGTAACCTAGACGTCCCAGCAGTCTCCAACTCAGTGTCCTAGACAGCTCATCATCGTCCCCTGGCTGTATCCTACCTCAGCTGGCTGACTACACAGTCCCTCTAAAATTCCATTCATCTTTTTGACACAAACAATGTTGGCCTCTCGAGCTGATACGCCTTCTAAGGAGAAGGCAGACTTTCAAAGGATTATTCCACAGGTAATCATTGAGGTAATTTTAATCATCTTACAAAGAAAAACAGTAGAAATAATATAAGACTGTTGCTTTTATTATGCCTTGATCTCCGGTTTGTAAGCCATGTTAACTCAATATAGACCTTATGTTACAGAATTAATGTCACAGTTCTGATACCAAATGGACCCGTTAATATACATTAATCCACAGTCCCTTACCTGAAATATTTGGGGCCAGATGTGTTTCAGAATTCAGAATGTAATTCAAATGCTGTATATTACATGACACCCCAACAAGCCTGGGCAGCACCGATAAGCAACACATTAATAGTCCTACAGAGAAATTCATGAATAATCACTATAAGTAGACATAAAAAGTTCATCTCTTCAGTTCAGGTCAAGTTTTGCCACTAAATGAGTAATGAAAACAGCTTTAGGCTTCCAGAGCTTTTTCATATCTTGGAACTATAAATGAAGCACAGGAGTCGTCTACTGATGGGCCCGCTAATTTCCAGAGGGACCACACAAATTTGCATTCTCTATCCCTTTACCTTTGGAACATTAGCGTGAAGTCACTTCTCAGTGAAATGAATGCATTTTCCTACATGCTGACAACATGGTTTTATTGTGTTTTTTCCGTGGCAGGGGATTCATTGCTTTCAGCAGATTTCTCAGAAGGATCAGTGACCCCCAAAATATAATGAAATGTTGCTATTCAGCAAGTTAACATACTTACCAAAGGCGCAGGCAGTTTATACTGGAGGGTTCACCCTAAAGGCACATGGCTTGTTACTGGGGGAAGTAGGGACGCACCCTTACACATACAGCCTATCCCCAGACCCAGCTAGAGGGCCACCAGAGACCCACAGGGCACTTGGTCCATGTAGCGCTTGGCCCACCCTCTTGTCACTGAGTCACCTGTCTCCCCGAGTACTCGGGGGCCCTGAGCCTCTCAAGGGTAAATGACTGTCTTGCCCACTATTGTATTTCCAGCGCCCAGCACCCGGATGGCAGGGCAGGTGGAAGACGTAAGACATCCCACATGACACAGCCCCCTCTCTTCCAGATTCTGGAGAACACCCCAGAAAATCACGTAGACCACTCCCCTCTGAAGCTGGCCCTCGAGCGGGCAGAGGAGCTCTGCTCGCAAGTTAATGAAGGAGTTCGGGAGAAGGAAAATTCAGACCGACTGGAGTGGATCCAGACTCACGTGCAGTGTGAAGGTCTCGCGGAGGTGAGGCCTGTGGGGCTGAGCTGGGTGCCGCCAGGCAGGCTCTGGGTGGGGAGCCAGGTTCGTGCCTTCCCCTAGTGTAGACAGTGTGTGCCTCAGCTCAGCCCATGCAGACTCACCCTCCTGCCCATTCTTGGGTTGTCATCTTCCTTTCTCATAAAGAGAGATGTTTTGAGTTCTTTGAATTCAGCCGGGAGAATCAGTATTCTGTGGTTTTGTAAGTAATTATTTTCACTATGCCAGTTTGAACTTTGAAGAGAAATAAATGTAAGGATCTTCTGTGCAAAAGTGAATGATTACAGCCACACTCCCACCTAGAAGGTCTACCGCACCTCCCTCAGGTCCAGGGCGCTGGCCTCGCCAGGGGTGCTGGGAGTTACAAAGTGACAGTTTCTTTCTCTTTAAGCAACTTGTTTTCAACTCCCTCACCAACTGCCTGGGAC
This sequence comes from Aethalodelphis obliquidens, assembly GCF_003676395.1. NCBI lineage: Eukaryota > Metazoa > Chordata > Mammalia > Artiodactyla > Delphinidae > Aethalodelphis > Aethalodelphis obliquidens. The sequence continues at coordinate 25,160,537 of NW_020837956.1, forward strand.
CCCGCAAGCTCCTGCACAGCGGAAAGCTGTACAAGACCAAGAGCAACAAGGAGCTGCACGGGTTCCTCTTCAATGACTTCCTGCTTCTCACCTACATGGTCAAGCAGTTTGCTGTTTCCTCGGGCTCCGAGAAACTTTTCAGCTCTAAGTCCAATGTTCAATTCAAAATGTATAAAATGGTAAGTGTCACATTCCTGGCAGTAGCATCAAGAGCACAACGAGGTGTTTCCTTTACTTTAAGGACCTCCTTCCCAGCCTGAGCCTTTCCTGTCCTCATGGGACTCTCTTCACCTGCCTCCAGACGGCTCACGCTTCCTTTGTCACTTCCCAGGGAAGAAGCCTAGTGTGGCTGGGCCTTCACTGCCCTCTGACAGCCACCAGCTGGATTCCAGCTATGGATTCCAGCTTCCTTCGCAGCAAACACGATGTGTGATCCCACCTCCGTCCACATTCAGCATCGGGTCTCTCCGTAAAACCAAGGCTGACGGGAAGGGTCAAGTGTCAGTGCCTGGAGGAGAGACCCTGTCACGTGAGCTGTCAAAGACACTCGGTGCTCCTGTCCCCACTTTAGTAACATCTGATCTACCCTAGATATTTACTTTCATGACACAGAGGCAGTTTCTTTTCTCCTAAGTAAAGGACTCTGGAAGCTAGACCCCTCTACTTCTCAACAAGGCTCTTCAGAACAGACAATTCTGGACGTAGGAGGGTGGAGTGTTCTGACCCATTTCACAGCCTGTGTTTTGGCCCTAATTCTTTCAGCCCATTTTCCTGAATGAAGCCTTGGTGAAACTGCCCACAGACCCTTCCAGCGATGAGCCTGTCTTCCACATTTCTCACATTGACCGGGTCTACACCCTCCGAACAGACAACATTAATGAGAGGTCAGTCCTGACCACGTGTGACCTGCCTTGAGGCCTAGGAGAAAGCCTGACCTCTCCCTCCACCATAAACCCACCTCCAGCCCATGCTCACGCCCTACTAATTCCTCCTCCACCACAGTCCCACTGGCAGGCCTTGGTTTAGACGTGCCAGGTTACCGCAAACGCCTCTAACACACTTTCCTGCTTCCAGCCTCTCCTCGGGATCTTCCGAAGTGGGAGAGCTAACACCTCACTTCCTACTGCAATCCCTCAGGGACAGTCTGTGCTCCTTCGCCTGCTCTCTGAGGCTGTCCTGTGCCTCTGGGTCTCAGTCCCATCCCTGCACTCCCGCCGGATTGTCTGCCCTCCCCCACTGCCCTCTGCATGGGTGCCTTCTTCCCTCCCTGCCTGGCCAGCTACGCGTCCTGTCCTCTGGGTGTAGCTCCTCCTCCGCTGCGTGCACAGCTCTCTGCAATAGAACCTGTCATTTGTCGTGCTGAGCTGCCATTGCATCTTCCATCTCTGTGCGCCCAGCACCTGACAAGTGCTTGGTGCCGTCAAGAACTTTCTAGAAATTCTCAGCTTGATCCTCAATTAGCAAACAAGTTCTTCAGTTGAGTTACTGTGAAGTCTATGATTGGGAACTTCTCAAAGCCAAGGTTAGCAAGCACAGAGCTCTGGGGCTCCTGGTGGACCTGTGAGCCGTGTGCGAAGTCTGCCCGATGGCACTCTGCTTCTCCTCCAGGACGGCCTGGGTCCAGAAGATCAAGGCGGCATCTGAGCAGTACATCGACACCGAAAAGAAGAAACGGGAGAAGGCTTATCAAGGTAGTGTGGGGGGGGGGGGCGGTGCCTGAGAGGGTTGGAACCAGCCACCAGGGGACCCTGGGCACTGGGCGGGGTCCCAGCTTCAGGGCACAGGCTGCTGCTCCTGCAGTGAGGGGATAAACAGGGACAGCCTGAAAGACCAGACTTGCCGCGGGCGAGCTCGGCAGAGCCCGCTCGGCCTCCCACAGCCGTTTCAAACCTCCTGGGGGCCTCCCTGAGCCCCCCCCCCACTGTCCCCTACATAGACGGGGGTCATCCAGTGCGAGCCCTGGGACCTCCCTTCTCTCTGTGGCAAGGTCTCTGTCCCTCCTCCCCACACACACTCTTCACTCCTGTTTCCAGGAAGAGGGGTCTGTCCTTTGCATAACCAGCCCTGCCTCTGCTTGGTCCATTTTGCTCCATCAAACTTCACTTCTACAGCCCGTTTCCCCTCTGCTCCTCCCCCACCCAGCCTCTACCCCACCCCTCCTCCAGGTCCAGCCAGCCTCCTCCCAGCACTGGGTTCGGGACCCTACACTCAGAGCCTTTCACTCCGCTTGCTGTCCCATCAATCTGTGCGAATGGCTTGCTCACACGACGTCAGTGACCACCCCCAACAACTTGGCTCGCTTTCCCCAACAGCAGGAAATTGAGGCCCCTCCCTCCCCCGGACCTCATGACACCCCTGAGGGTCCTTGTACCATCAGATCTTCTTTCATCATCTCCTTCCTAGCTCTGCTTCCTCCCACCCTACCCCAAGAGTTCTGAGCCTCCCTCCCTCGTGTCACCCCAGCTTCAGTGGTCACGGCTGGCCTGCTGTCCCTGCAGCCCCTGCTCTCCAGAAACACCTGCACCACTCCTCCTGTTGGATTAACCTCCTTCCAGAAGTAGCTCCTCCCGATAATCTCAGTGGCCGGTAGTATTGTCCTTGGGCGCACACTGGAAATGTGCTCTCTGACCATCCCCATCCCCCTGCATCTCTAGACAGTTGCAGAGTCCCGCATAGATTCTCTCCGTGGTTCTCTTCCCCATTTGCATAGCCCTGTCCTCTCCTGGTGGCACAGCCCTATTAAGACCCTCCAGTCTCCCACCAGGCTCTGGCACAAGGCCCCTCCCTAAGTCCTCCCACTTAGGTTCCTGGCTGCTGGAGTTGCAGCTCTTTATGTTTTTTTATTCAGGTTTCCCTTATTTTGTTATATACTCCTGAAAGGTATATGTAAATCGGCTTTTGCTAATTGAATCTTATTTTAATGGTACTTTAAAGGCATGTTATTGAAAAATCAATGATTGAATCTTTTCAGAAAGCATATAATGATCTCTTAATTGGTCGAAGATAAATCGAAGTTTTTCTTTACACCATTATCTGTACATATTGTTATGCACTTTCCACGTGTTCCATTCTTTAGACCTTTATTACTTAACTCTGTGCCAGGCCCTGTGCTAGGCTTAACTGGGCCTACAAAATGAATATGGCCCAGCCCTGCCTTCAAGGGGAACTGAATGCCAGTGCCTGCTGGGCGGGTGGGCACATAGGAGGGGTGGGCCACTTCTCACAGAGAAGGTTCTACTTGCCCTGAGCTTTGAAAAGTCAGTAGCTCACCAAGCAGCTTTTGTTAGTTTTTAAACCCCTAAGGGCAAACCCTGCTTAACTAACTTTATAGTTACCAAGATAATCTGAGTTCACTAACTCATTTCTCTCCATATTAAAAGTGTTTCTGAGTACCTCCTAAAATAAGGTCTTAAGTAAAAGTTTATAAGCTAAAGTGTTTACATGTAATTGGAATTATGGTGAGTGGTTAAGAAAGTAGACTTTGAGGGCTTCCCTGGTGGTCCAGTCCACTTGCACTGCAGGGGGCACGGGTTCAATCCCTGGTTGGGGAACTAAGATCCCACATGCCACGCAGCACAGCCAAAAAAAATAATAATTAAAAATAAATTCTAAAAAAAGAAAGTGGACTTTGGTATCTGATGTGTTTTGACCTTGCCGTTTTAGAAGCTCTGTGACATAAGCACGTTATAGTCATTTCTAAGACTCAGTTTTCTCATACATGACAATGGCAGTTATAAAGAGCTACGTTGTAAATGTGCAGTTTAAGTATTATAACATGTAAAAGTCGATCACATGCCTAACACAAAGTAAGTATCCAATAAATGTTAGCTGCTTTTAAGTGCTGAATGAATATAATGTATGGTGATGTTATTACTATTACTACTTGCTAGGCAGTTGAGGGGTTAACACAAGGATGAATAAACAGTCTGTGCTCTGCCATGGCCCCTCCTGACAGAGGGGATGGACTGACAACAGAAGTTCAGACCCAGCAGGCTGTGGGATGCACAGAGGAGGGAAGGGATCCAGGAGGTGAGATTGGACCTGCATGTTGAAGGATGTGTAGGATGCTGATGGGCAGAGATGGTGGCGAGGTACCCTAGCAGGCGACACAGCCTGGGCAAAGTCACAGAGCAGCCAGATGCTGCCAGGCCCAGTTCAGTGGCACGTGAGGCTGGGGAGTGCTGGGGTTGGTCAGAAAGACAAAACTATCTACAGCTTAGCGTCATCACTCTGCTGTCTGCATTCTGAGAGAAGAAATTAACATCACTACTCTTCCTCTTTTGTAGCTCGCTCTCAAAAGTCTTCAGGCATCGGGCGTCTGATGGTGCATGTCATTGAAGCTACAGAACTAAAAGCCTGTAAACCAAATGGTAAATGCTTCTTTCATTCAACTGGTGTGGTAACTACCCTGCTCTTTGCTGATAACTCTTCTGAACATTGAATAACGGGACACTTTTTAAAAGTCAGTATTTCCAGTGCCACTAAAATGGTTATTGGACCAAAATTATTATCACTCTAGTTTCCCAATAAATACCGATGCCTCCTTCCTCAGTGCTTCTGAGTAGAGAAGGCAGGAAGCAAGCTGCACTGACACATGCTCATAGGGAGCAGCCCTGGCATTCGCGCCCACAGTCCCTCCCCAGGTTTATGATGCTGTCAGCACTGGGAACAGAGACCACAAGGCAGATGCAGACCCTCAGGCAGTGACCCCTGCGGCCGTGGTCTATAGAGAAACATCTGTGTAGATCCTGCTTCTGCTCGAAGAAGGCCCTCTTGTCACATGCCACATGTATACTGGTTTGTTTTTGTTCAGGAAAGAGCAATCCATACTGTGAAATCAGCATGGGCTCCCAGAGCTACACCACCAGAACCCTTCAGGACACACTAAATCCCAAGTGGAATTTTAACTGCCAGTTCTTTATTAAGGATCTTTATCAGGATGTGCTGTGTCTTACCATGTTCGACAGAGACCAGTTTTCACCAGATGGTAAAGTATAACTCCGGGGGGTGGGGGCGGGGATATGAAGTTTCCCCCATACTCTAGGATCTGGGGTCTGGAAGCCGGGTGCTCAGCCTTGTTTTTACCCCAAGACACCTAAGGGCAGTGACACAGGCCATGGTCCTCAGCAGCTCTCAGTGGCTGCAGGTGGGATACCTTCTCAGGGGAAAGGGGGGGTGGCCTCAGGTGTGTTTCAGGTCTTTGACCCCAGTCACCCCTGCTTACCTAATGGAAACGCTGTGCTCCTGGCACCTACTGAATGGGTGAGCCACTCCCTGACCAAAGAGGCTTGGATTCCCAGCAGTTTGAGTTTCCCTCACACAAATCCCTTGTTCTGCATGCATCCATCCATTCACAGTATCCAACGGCCATTAACCAAAAGAAGTTACTTGTTTTGAATTTGAAAGTTTTATGAATCCTGTTTCAGACACTCCTTCTGTGATAGTTTTTTAACAGTTTTTTAAAGAAGACTTTTGACTCTCACTTGTCTATTCACCAGATTTCCTGGGTCGCACTGAAGTTCCAGTGGCAAAAATTCGAACAGAACAGGAAAGCAAAGGCCCTACAACCCGCCGACTGCTGCTGCATGAGGTCCCCACTGGGGAGGTCTGGGTGCGCTTTGACCTGCAGCTTTTTGAGCAAAAAACTCTCCTGTAGGGGCCTTAGGGATCTGCCCACCAGGCTGGGGCTGGAGAAGATAGCCGGTGCTGCCCCTGAGCTGGCGGAGCGTCGCGCCGCTTCATCCATCACAAGGCCACGCATGCTGGGGCCTCTATTTTATCGCACACTAAATCGCTAGCAATCTATGCAAACATGACCTTCCCTATAAATAAACCAAACCCCATAGCACAGTGCCTTGTATTAGTGTTAACATGTTCGGCTGTGTTTAGATGCCAGGATTTCCATTTTCAGGGCTATAAAAAGTATTATGTGGAAATGAGGCATCAGACCACCAGACGTTACCACTTGGTTGAATGTGTCCACTGTGGGTGGTTTGGGTGACGCTGTAACCATTTCACACCACGTGACCTCCGCTGGGTCACAGCCACTCAGGAGGTGAAGGACTGGGAAGAAATGCAGCCTCAGCGTGGGAACAGCCTGATTACGGAAATAGTGTCCACTTGTGCACTGAATAAAAACAGAAACTTGATCATTTTATTCCTGATTAGATTTTATCATTCTCTGCTGAGACAATATAGTTTGAAATCTAAGGGGGAAAGCTTGATTTACTTTAAATACTGTGAACTCTAATGATGCAGAAAATATTTTTCAACGTTAATTTTCTGAAGTATAAATTATTTATGTAAATTCCTTGTTTTTGCATATGTCATAGGACATGCATCTTTAAGCTTTATCATTGCCAATATGTACAGAAAGAGAATAAAAATATAAGTTTATGAATGTAACTTCAAAGCCTGACTGATTTACTTTCTATGTGAAAGGCTTTTAAAAGGTAATTTCAGGGGCTGCTTGTAATGAATCAGGACAGAATGTGGCGGGGGAGTAGTCAGTCAGGAGACCCCAGAGCCTCGTCTTGACTGCCATTGACTTGCTCTGTGACTCTGGTCACTTTACCTACTGTTTCTGGGGCTTGGTTTCTTTGATGGCTAGAATGGATGATCTCTGTGGGAGCTAGAGCGTTCCCTTTTGAGTGCCTCTGTTTGCCTAGCTGAGTAAACCCTCAGGGGTAACTTAGCCATGAAGAAAATGCACAAGTATTAAAAATCATCAGCAGGTCCCTCAGCCCCTCCAGCTCCAGAAGCACCTGTCTCCCTCCCCCTGCCCCCATGCTGTCAGAGACACATCCACACCTGTCAGAGCTGTTTACTTAGCCTCTGGATTTTGAAATGTGAACTCTGTCTTGAACACTGATAAAAATAAGGTCTTTCTTACACACTAAATCCCTGGGTTAATGAGTACAACTGGGAAAAGATCTGCCTTTTGGAACGAATCACACAGGCTACAGAAGCCCTGATTTCTCAGGGAGCAGGTGTTCTCTAGCAGCTATAAGGAAGGATTCAAATGTCCCCACACCATAGCCCCTGTTTCTGCCTAAACATAATCACTGGACAAAGAAAAACTGGAAAACAATTCAGAATATTCAAGGAAAAAAAATCCATCATTCCAGGTATTGATCCTGGGCACTGATGGGCTAAAACACAGACCTAAAAGGAATACGCCCCAGTGTCAAAGGAAGAGACGCTCAATATCTGAACCCAGACAATTAAGAATGTTGCTCAATTTAGGGAAAGTCTGGCTGCTCAGGCTCAGCCGCACTGAGCAAAGCAAACTGCTGATCTTCTACAGGGTTCTGAGACTCGAGCTGTGTTGGTTATGGAGGCAGGTGTGGGCTGATGTTCACAAGTCTGCCTCTGACCAGCTGACTTTCAAAGCATACAGCTGCCACTGATGTCAGGCAGGCTTAAAACCAGTCCTGGGATTACCTGTGACCATAGCTATAGGATAATCCTTTCCTGGGACTGTGGGACTTCCTCACTGGGATGAACTGTGGCTAGTGCCATGTCTCCATGTCTAGATATGTTAGCATTCTTGTGGGACTCAGGACAGAGGAGCCTGCAAGAGGTGAGTCAGACAACTATGAAGTTACAGAGGATAGTTAATGGCAGTACTTCCAGCAACTCCAGTCACCCCCTTTGATGGAGGAACATGGCACTGCTCCTTAAGAAGTCACATCCTCTCCTGACAAAAACGGTAGCCTGATTTTCTGAAGGGCGAGGAAGGGACTACCTTACACTACCTACCCCTCCAGGGGAAAGACTGAGTGGCTGGAGGAGAGCCCAGCAAGCCCCTCCTGTGCTCTTCAGGATCAGGGTGCCCAGGCGGGCACGCCGGACAGCTCCACGCTCTGAAAGGGGACCCAAATTCTGAGCAGTCTAACATCACAAAGTCAGAGTGGCTTCGAGGAGATCGAGTACCCTGGTGAATGACCATGTGCTTTGGCACCAGAGGGACTGGACGTGGGATAGAGAACACCGCCACTTTCAAACCGTGCAGCTGACCTGGAGCGAGTTAGCAAACCTCTGAGCTTTGTGTAATGGAAGGTGATAATACTACCTTGCTGGGAAATTTTTTAAATGAATACACAGTACCTCACGCAGTTCCCGATTCACAAGGAGAGCTCAATAAACAGTAACTTATTATTCGGATATTCCTCAATTTAGGGAAAGTCTGGCTGGTCAGGCTGAGCTGCATTGAGCAAAGCAAACTGATCTTCTATTTCTTTCTTCTGTTTTTCCATTTCTGGAGAGAAAAAATGTTGGCAACGTTTTAACTGTTGTAGAGACACTGCAAAGTAAAGGTCAGCAAAGCTTTGTTACAAATGGCCCCTTATGGGGCACAGTTCCGGGGGCCCAGGACCTCTGCTGTCATCACTCTTCTTTCCACGGGCTGTGACCTCTGCCTCTGCTGGCCTTCCCCACCTACCCAGGATCTGGGTCTGTGCCGTCTGGTTCCTAAAACCTATTGACAGAAGAGCTGAGTGTAGGGTGGGGAAGAGGGGCTCACGAGACAGGGAGGAACTTCCCGGCTGATTCCAACTGACACTCATCTTCCGGGCAGCTTCCCAGCCAGCCCTCCCCTCACCTTACCCTCACTCTATCTGGGGTGTGCACCTCTCAGACAGGGCTTCCCGTGTCTCTGGACTCCACACAGCACTAACTTTCTGTGGTGTGGGAGAGATGACCAGCTCTCCATGAGACGCCAGCTCTCCCTGCCACTGTGCTCTGAGCAGCAGGGACTACTCTTCCCAGCACCCCCTGCCCCCTGCAGTTAGGGGCCGCCTTGTGACTTGGTCCTGGGGGCCCCCCTACACCCCCAGGCCAGACGTCCTCCATGACCTCTTCCCTTTTCAGTTTGACAGGAATGAATTCCTGGGGCAAGCTTAGCAGCCAGGTGCTGGAGATGAGAAATGTTCCTACAGCCAGGCGCCCTAAAGACTGCATGAAAGAGGGACAGCCTGCCAACCTGCTGACCCACCGGCTCCGGTACAGGAGCAAAAAATAAACTTCCAGTGTACGTAACCCACGCTCCACTTTTTGATCTCTTGGGAGCAACAGTTAGGCTGCCCTACCGTAAGGGCCTGGCTGACCACAGTCACGTTCAAACCTGACTGAGGGGCTGGCTCCCCGTGCTCTCAGACAGAAATACGCTCAGAGGTAACTTACCACATGAGAGGCATCCGTTTCTCTCTGGACAGACAGGAGAACAACGGGATTGGGTAGGAGTTGGGTCACAAAATACCTATCTAACAAGGTTTTTAAGCTAGAGAAAAGGACAGCCCCTCGCGCTTTGTGTGTGGTGGAGGGAAGCAGCCAGGCTGGTGAGTGAAAGAAGAGATGCAAAAATCTACGGTTCGCTCAGAACGGCAGGAAGCTACTACCTACCAAGTGCCCGAAGCCCTCCCTAGAAGCGTCCCAACCCTCAGGCTTCAGGGTACAGGTTGTGGGAGAGAGGATGGAAGGGGAAATAGACCGTGAGCTGTCAGCTGTACCAACCAGGGTGTGAGCTCTGGGTAGGAAATCTGTGCATGGAAATTTCCTGCATGTAAAGGCCCTTCACATAAACTATCATTTTGCACTAATTTTTTAGTATAAATTTCATTTCAAAAGATTCCCACCTGTTGTGACCAAACTATGGAGAACAAAATTTTTGGTCTGGTTTGGATGTAATAAGCAGTAAATGGTAGGAAAATGGCAGGAGAGCAAAAACTCAGAAAAAAAGAGCTGAGGATATCCTAGAGGGAAGATCCCCTCTGGCCAGGTTTTCTCTCACCTTATGAAGGGCACAATCTGTCCCCCAGAAGTGGGGTCCGGGGTCCCACAATCTCCTTTCTGAGCGTCTTCACCCAAGGCTCTCCTGCCAAAGGGTGCCCAGAAGAGACCCCACCACTTCTTCTGCATGAAATAAATCCTCCTTCTGCCTCCTCTTTCTCACTCCCTTCTTTGGCTACTACTGCCTGTTCTGCCCTCAGAGTCTGTCTGAGAGGAAGGGATTTGTCAATGGATTCTGGACTCTGTTTGCTATCTGTCGGATGTTACACAACTCTGCCATCCGAGCCCTGTTCCCCCCAGATCTCTGCTCACCAGACTCTTCTTTTCATGCTTTTTACTCCTGGCCAAGCTTCGAGGAATAAAACTGCCTTTCAGAAACAGTCTGACTTAGGTCACTAGTCGTTTTCTCTTTATCAGGCAGATATTTCTCTTCTGCACAGACAAGCTTTTCAGGACTGCAAAGAAAAGGAGAAAAAATTTACCTTAATTCAGTATAAACAGAATTGTACCATTCAATAACTGTCTGAAAATTAAGTTAAGGAACTCAATACTCACTTGATGAAAAAGAGAGACTGAGAAAACATCACTTTGTGGCCGTCAATCAGTCTGCGCCACCCACACCTCTGCTGCTGCCACTCTTAGGCAGTAAGTCACGTGACCTTCTCAGGCTGTGGCAGAGGCCCCTGACCCAGAGCCTCAGGCCCTAGAGCTGTAATTGGGACAGAGGGGCTCCAGGCAGCTTTAGAGGGCTCAGACCAGAAAGGCAGCACCAGGGCATCCATTTTCCAGGACATGCACAAGAAAGCAGAGAAAGAGAAAGGAAGCAGTTCACAAAGAGAAGCTATGACGAATGCCACACAGTCCCAAAGAGGAAAGGACTGGCCTCATGGTCTCTCAAGTGGCCTGGCTATCTTCCTGACTGCTATGGTCTGAATGTTTGTGTCCCCCCAAAATTCAGATGTTGAAACACAACCCCCAATGTGATGTTATTAGGAGGTGAGGCGTTTGGGAGGTGATTAGGTCATGAGGGCAGAGACCTCATAAATGGGATTAGTGACCTTATAAAACAGGCCTAAGAGAGTTCCCTCACCCCTTCCACAGTGTCAACCAGAAAGCAGGTCCTTACCAGACACTGAATCTGCTGGCACCTTGATCTTGGACTTCCCTGCCTCCACAACTGAGAGAAATGTATTTCTGTCATTTATAAGCCACCCAGTCTCGTATCCTGTTATAGCAGCCTGAACAGACAGAGACACTGACTGTGGCTTCCATGACAGACTGATGCTTTCTAACATACCCAGGCCCCCTTGCCTTTTTTTTTTTAACTTGACAAGGACTCTGCTTTTTGTAATCAAACTGTCTCTAACATAGCCACCTTGCTCTTAAGTCCTTTTCTTACTTTACTGAACAGCCACCTGAAGCACCTCCAGGAGTGTCCTCTCAGAATGTTTCCCAGGGCTGTCTCCACTCCTGCCCTGGGAAGCCCAGGCCTATCTAGAGAAATCACCGCCTCCTTCATTCCTCCATTCCTGCCTTCCTTCCTTTACTCATCATACAATGTTCCAGCTAAGCATTTACTCATCAATGTTCCCAGAAGCATTTACTCATCATACAATGTTCCAGCTAAGTGCTGGGAGCACCAAGATAAGTTAGCAGCCCCTGCCCTCAAGGGGCTTGCTGTAGAGGCAAGAGGCAAATGGGGGAGTAGAGGTACTTCATCGTGTGATAATCCTCTCAAGTGCTGACTTGACCCAGATATTTCTGTGCTTTAGTATATTTCTTTTCTTTAGGGAGTGGGGATTTTTTAGAAGAAGCCAGAAAAGGTGGCAGGATTCAGAGGGCACCTTATGTGCTATGTTGAGTCTGGACATTATTGGAAGGGTTATGGGAAGCTACTGAAGGGTTTTCTGTTGGGGAGGGTTGATCACTTCAAAAAGATGGAAAGGTAGAGAGTCCATCAGAAGAGACAGACCCAAGCGCAGAATACCAGTTAAGGAGCTATGACCGTCTATAAAGGCTGAGGAGCCAGAGAAGGGAGATGAGGAAATAAAGCAATATAAAGTCTTTGTCTTGCTAGGGGATGGGGAGTTATATAATTATTGACATTTAAATAAAAATATTTGTTAAAACTGATAAAGAAACCATGAAACCAGAAATAGAACATAAAACTTCCAAATCACAAGAAAACAAAGTAGTGTTGTTCATTCCAGCAAAACTCAGGATGGGGGATAAAAAGGAAACACCAAGAAAACACAACAGGGCTTTTTCTTTTTTTTCTTTCTCTCTCTCTTTCTTCCTCTCTTTCTTTCTCTCTTTTATAATTTTTTTTTTGTAGAATTTATAAGTCTGCACAGACTGACACTCCTGCTGCAAAAACTAGAGAAAAATAAAAAGAATTCACCTCCTTCCGGCCCCACAAAATTCATACTTTAAAGTCTTTGGACAGCAGTGTAAACAATTCCAGAGAAGAAAGAGCCCTTCCAGAATGAGCTGGCAATCTCTGGCTACTTTGTCCCCTGGGAGCTTTGGCCAACATCAGGTAGCAGGGACTGACTCCTCCATGCCCCCGGCGTACCTCTGGTGGATCTTTCCTCCCAGGCCTGGTGCTGTCCTTGAAAGTGAGTAGTCAACCTTGTTCTGAACACCACCCCACCCTGCGGAGGGGGGATCAAACCAGGGCACTTGAAAGAGGTCCCTCAGGCCCTGAATATAGACAGCCTTCCCCAAAACCCATCTGAAAAAGAACCAAATAAAATGCTAGAACTATAAAAATAAAACAATTGAAAATAAGAACTCAGTGGGTGGGTTTAACAACATATTATTAGACACAATTGAAGAGATAATTAGTAAAAATACCTAGTATCAAATATGGGGCAACAAAAAGGATGGGAAATACACAAGAAAGGGTAAGAGACAGGGAGTACAATGAGAAAATCTAAAATATGTTTAACTGGAGTACCAGAAAGAAAGTAGAGAATATGGCAGAGGTAACCATCAAAGAGAAAATGAATGAGAACTTCCCAGAACTGACTAAAGATATCACTTTACAGATACAAAAAGACCCATGAATCCTGAGTAGGATAAATAAAAAGAAATCCGCATCTAGAAACATCATGGAAAACTACTAAAATCAAAGACAACAAGAAAATCTTAAAGGCATCCAGAAAAAAAAATAATTATCTTCAAAGGAACAACGGTAGGATGGGCAATTGAAAGAGCAAAAGACAGGGGGATATAATATTTGTTGAAAGAAAATATCTGCCAACCTAACATTCTTAATCCTGTGAGAACAGCCTTTAAGAATGAAAGTAAAAAAAAAATAAATAAAAAAAAATAAAAATAAATAAAAATTTAAAAAAAGTAATAAAAAAAATTTAAAAAAAAAAGAATGAAAGTGAAGTCTTGAAATGGCTACATACTGTGTGATTCCAACTATATGACATTCTGTAAAAGGCAAAACTATAGACACAGCAAAAAGACCTTTCCTGCATTTGCTACGAGTTTTGCTTCCCACAGGCCTTGCAGAAGCTGTGGGCTGCTCTCTTGGAACCACTCTGTGGAGACTGAAAGTCAGCTGGGGCAATCTGGCATACTGCCTGGCCTTCTCTAGTTCTTTAAAATTCTTTTAAGGTACATCGTTTTCCTACAGGAAGATAAAAATCTAAATCAACACTCTTAAAGTCAACTCCAGTCACTCTTGGGGTAGGAAATCACTTGACAATTGAAGTCTCTAAAGACAAAGCCCCATGATCACAAGTACCCATCTTATACTGAAAAATAGCCCTCCGCTCTTCATCCAACTCTTGCTGTCTTCTAAACAGAGGATCACAGAACGGTGGGACCGTAACCTGCGAGAACATGACTCTTTGAGGAGGCAAGTACAGTTTGTATTAAGCATTTTAAATCTGTCTGAAGCATTCGAGTGTGGCCTTACTCTATACCAACTCGGCTGAGAATAAGGACCCAGGAATAATGTCATACTGAGCAAGGGAAGCGTAAATGCCACCTGCCTCACACTAGGATATTTCACTGAGCCTTAAGTGGCTGAATGGAGCAAGGGCCACCCAAAGAGAAGACACATACTCCTGTTCAGAGTTCTACAGTATCACTGCATCAGTCAACAAATATCTGCTAATGTGACTGCGTGCTGCAACCCAGCAAGGTCCTGTCCTTGGGGATCTCTCAGTCTAGAACAGACAAGTCATAGACAACGACCACCTTGTCATGAGAGGCGTCAGCTCGGGTGCTTTAGGAGCACAAGGCAGAGCCCTAAGCCGGCTTGGGAGGAAGAGCGCCCCCTTGGGGGCTGACCACTGGTCTCTAAGGGCCCATGAGAACCGCGGGGCAGGAGAACATCAGTGTGCTGAGGGTCAGGGACCAGCTACAGAGGTCGTGGAGGAAGGTGATTTTCTCCTCCCCCATCCTAAGTATAGGCTTTAGACAGAGGGACTATTTCCCCTTGTTTACTTCCCCACACACTTGACCTTGACCCTTGCAAATTTGCAAGGACAACATCCACTGAATGAGGAGACAGCATAATGACTGCCCAACACAATACAGTGAGTCCCCCAGAGCCAAAAGAACCTTCCTATCTTCACAACCATGATCTGCCTTGGTTTTCGGGAGAAGCAAAAGAAACCACTTTTCTCTTCAGAGCCACACACGTTTTTTTAATGAATAGTATTATCAGATGGTCACTTTTGTTACACAGGAGTAAAAAACCTGAAACCTACATCTCAAAATTTTAAAGCCTATATTGTTGGTTTAAAATGTGAAGACTCATTACAAGTTCAACTACTGGCTCCCTGGGCGGCCTTTCTTGCATCCCTCCTTTCACCTCCCCTAGAAAGGAGCTCTCCCGGCGCTGGTTCTGTGACACTCTCATCACACTCACTGTCCACTTATCTTCCCCTACCTCCTGGGCTTCGAGTTTGCTGAATGTGAGTGGGTGGATGAATGAATGAATGGACGAATTATCACACACATGCAAGTGCCTTTTTCACAATGTCAATTCCCAAGCAGTCGAAATTACTTTGGGTTCCTAATCTAAAACTCAGAGGAAATGCTTTTGTGAATTTTTTTTTAATGAATGCAGAATAACTATGAGACTTCTAAAGTGACCAGGTTTTCCCCAACCCCAGAGCTTCTAAGAATAAATAGGTAAACGTAAGAAACTTACTTACCTTTCCATAATTTGAGTCCTTTTTTCTCATATAAAAAGGATTGTATACTTCAGGATCATAAGTCTCCAAATATAATTTCCTTTAAAAAAAAATAAGTACACTTAAGAGCAAAGCATTACATTTAAACGTGCTTTAGTATATTTCTTGTTTTTGCAAGATTCAAAAAAGCCAAATACTTTATTCCATTTCTTATATAAAATCATAGATTCAAAGGGTTGGAAGAAATCTCAGAAGTAATTGAGATTGCAGTGAGAGTCCACCACCTTCTGGGAGAAGTAATCATCCAGCTTTAGTCTCATGTCATCCACTAGCCTTGTTTGAGAACCTTCTGCTCCATTCTTGGTCATTCTAACCACCAGAAACCTTGTCCTTAAGACAGAGCTGAAGTCTGCCTTGTCACTGCCAGTTCTCCCCGTGAAGCAACACAAAACACAACTACTCTTCATCCACATGTCAGCCTTTTACAATATGTACTTAAAGGTTTCATTTCCTCTTGTATCGTCTCTGCCTTGGGCTAAATATGCTGTATTTCTTTCCACTTTTCCTCCTGTGAAGTGTTGTCCAGCTCCACCCTCTTCTAAAGGTTCTGTAACTGGTGACTATCCCCAGGTGGACAGGTTGGGCCTGATGCTTCCCACTCGAAGCACCGCCTCTCAATACAGCCTAAGAACTCAGATGGTTTCTTGGAAGCCAGCTCACACGGCTGACTCACACTGAATTTACTGTCATTTTAAATCACTTAGACTTCAACACATGGCTTTTCTAAGGCATGGCTTCCCCATCCTACACTTGTGTGATCACATTTCTGGGCATACTTGTAAGACGTTGCACTTTGGTTTCAAAGTGACCTGGATTCAACCTTGAGCTCTGTCTCTTAGGGCATTTAGGAAGAAGTAGTTAACATACACGTCCAGAAATTTTGCTCAGTAAATATACCTAAATACTCTAACATTCCAGTCAAACTACTCTAGATCTCTGCTAAATACCTGGAAATTTAGGTGGGCCTTAATGTCAAAAGAGGGTCCTGATCTCAAAGTTAAAATAGAAAACTCTTCCATAGAAGAAGCCAAAATTTTGTTCTTGTTTTGTAAAACCAAACTGAATAACAGAGGGTATAAACTGGTGATCCCTTCACCTCATGGTTGACTAACTCAACAGCCATGGAAACCGCTTCTCCTTTGCCCACAACCTATTAGAGAGATTGGAAAGGCACACACTCTTTCCTGGCTCTGCTTTTAGCTAGGACTTGGCATGTGACCCAGTTATGGCCAATAAGACCTGAGGGGAAATCTGCTAGGAGCTTCTGGGGACTCTTTTTGCTTCCTGATCACAAAGGATGAGATGAGGTGTAAGAAAAGGACCCCCTGGCATCATTTCTCACCCTTTCTTCCTGCCTTGAACACAGACCTAATACCTGGAGCTGTAAGCAACCAAATGTGCTTTCAAATGTGAGGGTGACGGGCAGAAACTGAAAATATTCAGGATAGCAGAATAGAACAACAGGAAAAACCCTGGATAATTAATGACATTGTTATGCCGCCAGAACCCACCATGAGACCACCTATCCCTCTATTTCTTATTAACCAATAAATGTTCTTATGGTTTAAGCCACTGTTATTCTATTAACATTTACCTAAAAGCATTCCTGATAAATCTAGTTCCAAATCAACACTTCTATTCCCTCTACCTGGAATTTCAGGTTTAAAAATGCAGTAGGTTGTATCACAGTTCCATGAATTCATCTTAAATACAAAAATAAATTTGAGACTCTTTGCATAAATAAAAATGCTGACCCAACTTTTCAAATAATGCTTCATTAAAAAAAAAACTCTCATGGGATTTCCCTGGTGGTCCAGTGGTGAAGACTCCGTGCTTCCACTGCAGGGGGCACGGGTTCCATCCCTAGCTGGGAAACTAAGATCCCACATACTACATGTCTTGTGGCATGGCCAAAATAAATAAAATAAATAAAAATAAAAACCCCATGCTCCAGTGATTCTAAAGCTGCCAAAAAAAAAAAAATTCTCATACCGTTTTATTTGTGTGCTTTAAAAAATATTCAGAATTCTCTTGTTTTTTCCAACCCTTTATATGAAATTACTTTTTCCATAATTCTCTGCTGAAGAGGCTTTGCAACATTTTCAGTCCATTTTTTATGTAACAACTCTTTTCTTCTTTCCTTAAAAACATCCAGATGCTGAAAATACGTATCCAATCTCTAAGGAAGTAATACAAACAAGGAAAACAAATTATTAAGAAGTTTTCCAGGCTTCCCTGGTGGCGCAGTGGTTGAGAGTCCGCCTGTCGATGCAGGGGACGTGGGTCTGTGCCCCGGTCCGGGAAGATCCCACATGCCGCGGAGCGGCTGCGCCCGTGAGCCATGGCTGCTGAGCCTGCGCGTCCGGAGCCTGGTGCTCCGCAACGGGAGAGACCACAACTGTGAGAGGCCCACGTATCGCAAAAAAAAAAAAAAAAAAAAAAAAAAAACTGAATTTTGGGCTTCCCTGTGGTGCAGTGGTTTAGAGTCCGCCTGCCGATGCAGGGGATACGGGTTCAAGCCCTGGTCTGGGAGGATCCCACATGCCGCGGAGCAACTGGGCCCGTGAGCCACAACTGCTGAGCCCACATGCCACAACTACTGAGCCCGTGTGCCACAACTATTCAAGCCCACGTGCCCAGAGCCCGTGCTCAGCAACAAGAGAAGCCGCCGCAATGAGAAGCCCACGCGCCGCGATGAAGAGTAGGCCCCGCTCGCCACAACTAGAGAAAGCCCGCGTGCAGCAACAGAGACCCAGCTCAGCCAAAAAAATAAATTAAATAAATAAATTTATTTTTTAAAAAAGAAGTTTTCCATTTATTTTCATTTGAATAAGCGGGGCGGGGGGGGGGGGAGAACACTTGTTCCCACTCCTCAGCTCTCAGCACATTCAGGCTGCAAAGTCATAGAATAAGATATTTGAAGAACAGTATAAATTTCAGAAAGAGAACCTGAGAGCACAGAGCAGAAAGAACCCATGAACAGTTCTACACCACAACTGTGCCTCCAGATTAAACCACATCCAAACCACTCCTAACTCAGAAAACTCCTGCTTCTTTTTAAGAATTCAAAGCATTCCCTGGTCACCATTCCATGTCTCCAGCCTTCATTATCAGTAAAGACTGTGATAAAAGTGGTAGAAGAAAAAGAGCCTAGACTTGCATCAGCACCTCTCTCTCTTTTATAAAGGAGGGTAAACCCACCTACCTCTTTTGATGCTCAAATGAGAATATATATAAACTTCCTTTATAAATTATAAGCCACAGTACAAATGTTAACGTATTATACACCAAATTTCAATCCCTCTCATTGAGATGAAAACGTCCTTAAATTTATTAATTCCATAGTGACGATCAGTACTGATTGGTCATTATCCTTAAATACTAATTCATCTCTTGTGGCTTTACATATTCCCACTGTGATGTAGGAACATATGAGAGAGGGGTAGATTTTAGGAAAGAATTTCTATTCAGTAACAGGACAAAGACGGGGAGCAGTTAGAACAATCTCTCAGATCCCTTAAGGATAGATCTGGGACTCCCAACCTCCTAGTGATTCTGCAAGGAGATGGCACAATCTCAGATCTATGTAGTATGAATGGGTGATTCAGAGGAGGTTCGTTCTCCCAGAAAAATGAATCTCTCTGACATGGTAACATCCTCTTGGCCACACTGCTCTGTATCACTCTTGCTTACCTAGAACACACTTGGAATCCACTCTCTGTACCCAACTCTTACCTTTGCAACATAATTTTCTCTAAATAATATCACGTATACAGCTTCATCAATGTCTTCTCTAGCCAATGCCTAAAATTACAGAATTAAATATTAGCATTTAGATCCTGAAGAAACAAACCAGTGACAAAATACAGTGTATTTTACCAATAGTTTGAGTGTAAATCTAACATCTGTACCTCAAAACATATTTTGTAACTTTTTATTATGGAAATTTTCAAACACAATTCTCCACGAACCCATCACCCAGGTTCAACAGTGATCAACTCAGAGTCGATCTTATTTCATCCAAATCCCTACTCACTCCCCTGCCCCCCACCCAGATTATTTTGAATCAAATCCCTTACATCACACCATTATTTTTAAAGTACCAAGAAAGCTTACTAATTAAAGGGATCCTCTATAAAATGAAGCCTCTTTATAGGCAGTCTGTAGGTGTGTTTTAAAAGCCCTTGAAGTTTCCTGACTTCTGCTAGGTCTCTTTATAAGTTAAAACCTATTTATAAGTCAAAACTACAGAAGTTTGATTTAGTTCAACGGGTCCAGAGCCAATTAGCTGGGAACTCCTGGCTGAGGACCAAGATGGTCTTACATCTAGGGACTTGCTGTTTCCATTATGAGCTTGGGTAAAGCTGATGCACTTAAATCCTTACTTTAGGGCTTTTCATTTGGATCAATATGAACTGATCTTCCAGCTTTTACTCTTACAGAACTAAGTAAGGACAAGTGGAAAGGCAATAAAAATTCAGCATCTGGAAGAGAAATTCTGTTACCTAATAGAATTATCTAGTGTAAAGTGATACAGGTTCTTAAAACTATGTTATTCAATCTCTGGCTCATCTTTCAGTTCTGCCACAACGAGTGCATCAAAATAAACTAAACCTCAAACTCAAATACCAAATCTGTGAATAAGAGAAATCTCAAAGCGCACACTTGTATTTTTACCGGTATATTTAACAGCTTCACATGAAATCTAAAGTGATATTCAGACAGCTAACTAGGGCCTTCTCCAAAATACAACCCTCTTGATAATGTAAACAGACTCTTGCTTTAAAATAAAGCCTTCTTACACTTATTTTAAGACGGAAATTGAAAAATCATGTAAAACAATTAAATGTTTTCCCCTAATACAACACAAATTTAGAATAAATCAATTTATCTGAAGTAGAAACATACACCGACAATCATCTTGAGAAATCACATTTTTTTAGCCATCCTATTAACATTATTAGCAAATGTTATACACACTATTGGGTGTATGTCAGATTTTTGAACCACTTTTTCTTCGTTTAAGGAAATAGTTTTTTTTTTTTTTTTTTTTTTTTAACATCTTTATTGGGGTATAATTGCTTTACAATGGTGTGTTAGTTTCTGCTTTATAACAAAGTGAATCAGTCATACATAAACATATGTTTTTGATAGCTCCTTCCTGGTGACTGTGCGCGCGCACACACGCACACGCACACGCACACACTCTCTCGCCACTCTTACTGCCACCACAGTAAAAGGGGTAAAACAGAAGAAATATCCTAGAGCTTCTCTCTATAAAATAATGAAACTTTATGAGAAAATCATTGCTTTACCAGACCCTGGAGTATCAAGAATTCACTGGCAAGCCCAGACCTGGCTTTCACCGCCTCTCCCGCAGGGCAGCTCAGGGACTGCTGTTTACCCACAGCCCGCCCTGTTGCTGTCCTGATGCTGCGGTGACCACGGGAAACACTACAACCACCCTGGGCCAAATGCGATCCCTGGCCATTCCCATTCGGCGAATTCTTTGAGAGCCAAGTTTATGCCAGGCGCTGTTCTAGTTCTGGGGAAAACAACTGTGATTAAGACACAACAGATCCTAATTTCAAGGGATTTATGTCCCACCACCCAAAGGCGGCCCCCAAATGCCACATTATTTTACCTCCATCAAAGCAACTGACTCGGGTTCTGGCCACTTTAATTGTTCTGGCCCAAAATGTTTATCATAGTTGGACATTTTCGTGGCAGCCATAAATAACAGAATCCCCGAAGGAAGAAAGAGTAAATTGAGGAGATAGGTGATTACAGTTGAAAAAGTGAGGTCTTTCAAATTCAGAAAGCAGTGTATCCTTGCTCTGCCACTTAATAGACTCGGTAAGTAAAATAAACAAAAAATAAACCCTCGGGTCCCCTAAACCTGTTTCAAAAAGGGGGTGATTAGGCTCCCCGACCCGTGGCCTTAAGGACCCAATCAGGCAACGCCTCAGGGTCTGCCCGGGGCTGGGCCCCCCTGGGCCACACCGCCGAGGGGCCACCGTGGGTGGTCACAGGCCTGGGCTGCCTTCTGCTCCCCACCTCGGGCTCTGCGCTCGGGGTGCTCTGGGGCCGGTGGCACGGCGACTCACTGTTCTGGGAGGGGAAGGGGAGCTCCTCTAAAAACAAATTAAAGCACTACGCTTAGACCCCAGCCCCTCTTCCCGCAAGCCCCCTACACCTCTCTCCACAGGGGGCGCAGAAAGGAAGGAGCCGCCCCCACCACCACCACCCCCCGCCACCGCTCGGGCTCGCCGCCACCCCGGCCTCTCCGTGCGACGTCCGCCAGGCCTTCAACCGTCCAATACGACACCACCCCAGGTTTTAGTTTAAAATATACATATATATAAATTTAGGTCATGTAAATTAATCCTAAAGAGAACTTACCATTTATCTGTATGATCCAGGGCAACAAGAAGAAGCGAGGATTGATTTTTAGTGCCCCTTTTGCCTAAGGAAAACAAAAGTCTCTCCTCCTATGCTCCAGGTCCTAAGTCTTCTGTGACTAGGAGTCAAACTCAACATGAGCCAGAGGGGTAATCAAAATGAATTTTTATAACTTTGCAGACTCAGAATCAGCACGTGGGTAATCAAAATGAATTTTTAAATTTTCTAAAGACTGCTGGAGAAACCTGGGGAGAATATGTGGGTGTGGATTTTAAGGGTGCCTGACAATTTAGGGAAAGAGCAAGTGAACTGAGATGGGTGCTAAGTAAGGTAGCTATTAGTATTTTTATTGTATCTTTCAGGCAACATTTCTTAACTCCTGGGGAAATACATTTGCAGTAACTGTCAATATACAGTACTGTCATTTCTTAATGATCATACAGACACTGGACTCAAAGATGAAGTTTATTGCAGATGCTCTTCTTAGACACAGAATAATTCTTGAGCGCCTTTCTTGCTCCTCATCCTGAATGATTCCTGCTGGCAGATGGCTTCCTTTGAAGCAGCCTTCTTTTGTGTCCTCTTTTACCAGCCAAGGCTCAGGGTGTGTGCTCCTTGGTTGCTAAAATCTTTTGAAAATGACAGAAAAGTGTAATTGATACAGGGATGAGGGGCTTACAAGAGCAGAAAGAATTCCTCTGCTTTAGCTGAGCTGATCTCCCTGAAACCTAGCCCTCCTGTTGGCGCTAAGTGACTTGGAGGCAGGGTCCCCACCTAAAGCTCCTGACTCAGCCTCTCCTCACTCTATCTGGATTCAGAAACAAGGAGCTTCCGGGACAGAGCCAACCCTATTATAGGTGGGGTAGAGCACTGATGTGTGATATGATTTGAGGGACCCCTATGGTCCTGCTTTCTGATGTCAATATGCCTGGAGTGCTAATTTACACTAGGATTATTGTGATTTATAAAATACTAGTTTCCCTTCTTCCCTTCTCTTTTCAAACCTCTGAATCTCTGTCTGCCTTCACTATCAGCTGATGGATGACCTTCTGACTTATGTGAGGAAACAAATTAAACAGAAGTAAACAATCTTCCTTCACAAAATTCACCAAGCTGGTTTCATCTATGGCTATTCCCTCTGCCTTCCTTCCTCTTGTAATGATGGATTGTCCTGAGCTCAAGTCGTGGATCCTACCTCTCCACAGGTAAAGGAGGTGGGAGGGTGGAGGAATGGATGAGGTAGAGTATTTTAAGTAGAGAAGTCAGAGAAGGCTTCTCTGGAGAGATGATGTTTGTGCAGAAGTCTGAGTGACCTGAGAAAATGAGACATGGAGAGATCTGTGGAAGGAGTGTTCCAGGCAGATGGACTGGTAGAGGCAAAAGCCTGAGATGGGGGTGAGGTTGACGCGTTCACACAACAAGAAAAGGAACATAGTGAGCGTGGAAAGAAAGGCAGGTGATACAGGTGGGGAGGAGGCAGGTGCCCAATCGTATAGGAGGTTAGAGGCCATGATAAGGAGTTAGAATAAAATTCAAAGTGTGAGGGGAGGCCATTAGAAGGTTTTGAGTAGGGGAGAATTCTGATCTAATTAACACTTTTAAAAGAATATGGTGCTGCATGGGGAACTGATTATACAGGGGCGAGAGCAGAAGCAGGAAAATGAGTTAGGAGGCTAATGCAATAGGCCAGGTAAGATCACAGAGGCTTGAACCAGTGGTAGTAGTGAAGAATTGAGAAGTGAACGAGCTAACAGAGCTCATTACCTATAAGACATGCGAACTGAGTGAAAGCAAGAAATAAAAAATGACTCCTAGACTTTTATCCTAGGGGTCCTTTTTGGATTATAGTCCTATTCACTGAACTAAGAGAAATTTGGCAGGAAGAGGGGCAGAGTGCAAAATTAAGACTAATCCTTGGGACTTCCCTGGTGGTCCAGTGGTTAAGACTCCGTGCTTCCACTTCAGGGGCCACGGATTCAATCCCTGGTAGGGGAACTAAGATCCCACATGCCATGTGGTGTAGCCAAAAAAAAAAGAATAATCCTGTTTGGGGCTGGTTATATCAAGAGATCCATAACCAGTACAGTACATAAGAAGGGTGTGTAGGGTATGATTACAAAGCAACTTATTGTATTGTTTTTCCTCACTGTCCATTTAAACCTGTTTGGTTGGGTAGTTCTCCAGCAACTTCCTGTTTTATTTTCCTCATTGCAATTACTAGCTCAAGTGATATATATTTGCCTGTTTATTGTCTGTCTCCCATCAAAATGTGAGCTCCTTGAGATCAGAGATTTATCTGTCTTGTTTACCTCTAGTCTCCAGCCTTTCAAACACTGCCTGGTTCAAAGAAGGTTCTTGTTAAAATTTGAGGAAGAAAGCAAGCAAGCACATGGGAGGATACTAAAACATGACAGTAAAAGGAGTGAAACCACAAAATTAAATCTTAATACATTTACCGTGAGTTAAAAAAAAGTAGCCCCCTTATCCTTTAGGAGTGGGGAAACAGAGTCAGAAAAGAAGTATGATAGATTGACTGTAGACTCAGACAAACAAATCATTTCCCTATTGATTTCTAACTGGGAGATGGGGAGGATAGGCTGTGACTTCTCCTTCAAATCCACTCCTAACAGAAGCTACACTCCAGAGACTCGGGACACAGGGTGTAGAGAAGAGAACTGAAGGGAAGTGGCCCCTAGACCGGGAAGCAGTAGGCTAGCCTAGACAAGTCAAATGGCACCAAGTTTAACCAAAGTCATCTTAGGATGAGAAATCTGTGAACAACTACATTCCTATACATTTTACATTTGGGGACTTTTACTTTTTAAACTTTACTTAAAAACTCAGTATATGGTCCTTTTGAAAATTTTTGCCTTTCTTGGCTAAATTAAGGGGAACAAAATTTGGGGCCTGGCTTGAGTGTGGTAACTGGTAAATGTGGTAGAGAGATGGTAGAGATGGTGGAAGGATGGAAGAAGGGCAAAATCAGGAGAGGGAGCTAGGGAAATCCTACAGTCCACCTTCTAGAGGACACCTCTATTGTGCAGCTGCCAGGGGCAACTCTCTTCATTCCCTCTGAACCAAGGAAACCTGCCTCAGTTTCTTCTACTCACTCCCTTTTGGCAGGGGGAGAGGGTAGGGAGGGTGGCCCACTGCTTCCTGTCTTCCGGGAAGACTGCCATACAGAGAAGTTGTTCCCAGCAGCTCAGATTTTGGTATCAGCAATTGCTGCCTTGTGTATTACAAGATGGAACTACACTGGCTCTCACCGCATCCTGGTCCTCATCCCTGTCTGCCTCCTAGCTCAAGAAAGTTCAAGGAAGAAAAGTGCCCTTTAGAGTTGGCCTCTTTGGGACTTGGATTCTATCCTTCCTGATAACATAGAGGTTCTTTTTCCAGAAAGGATGACCCTGTGTTTCCAGAGGGAGGAACCAGAAAGGAAAAAATTCTCCTATCAACTCAATTGTAGCATTTAATATTTTATTTAAATTTGAAGCTGATGAGTTCTATATGAATTTACACATTTTTATGAAAAATAAACCCAAATAAATAGCATTACCTTGCTCTAGTAATATTTTCATCTGAAATTTCATTGCTGCTTAATCAAATAGCTGAGTGAGGGTTCTCTGGCATATATGAGCCCCTCACAGAGGTGTCCACTGTGGCTTCCCTGGGAAGGTCTAACTCTACCAAAGACAAACATGCCTCTTCCACCTCGATGCTGTAATTGGTATGCTTCCCTAATTCATGGAAGAAAATATAATCTTCCTCCTTCCTCCAGGGGGAGCTCATGAATTTAAGCCTCTAGTTTAAGCCCCTAGGTACTCCAACAATGCAATATTCTCCTTCATATCTGAGTCACACTCTGCTATAAAAGACATTAAAGGACAAAACCTCTCCTTTTATACAATATATAAAAATTAAATAGGATTAAGATGTTTATTATCCTAAAACCTGACTCATACAAATATGTATGAGACCATGGCAGTTACAGATTGCAGAGGAACTTATTACTCTTTTGGAGCCTAACAGAAAAGAGTGATGCTAAAGCATTCCATCTTTTAAGGATTTCAGCTACCAAGTGAATAGGGCTTAATTTCAATACTTCCTATTATCCCTCAACTTCAGCTCCCATTCAAAAAAGCAGCAAAGTGTTAAACCACACCTCAAAAACACTGAGAAGTCCACAATGGCGAGCATCATCTCTAACAGTTATCTGTTTCTACTTTAAATCACTAAAAAGACCCTCATGAGGCAACCAGTTGTTCTCTCTGTGGGACATGTCAGAATCAAGCATCTCTAAGAGCCCTCTGGCTTCTGCCACGTTGTATTTATTCAACAAATTCTGAGTTTATTCAGAATGAGGAAAGGGAAACTACTGCAGCTTACTTTCGAGCTTTTTAGGAACAGAGAACTAACTGTAAGCCAACCTCCTAAACATCATGTAAGCTCACTTATCTTCTGCCTTGCTAGGTTCTTTTTTTTATTATTATCAAGTTTTACTACGATATAATTTATGCACCATAAAATTCACCCATTTTAAATGCACAAATCAATGATTTTTAGTGTATCTCCAGAGTTGTGTAACCACCACCATGATCTAGTTTTAGAACACTTCTATCAGTCCAAAACCTCATGCTCACTTACAGTCACTCTCCATTCCCAACTCCAGCCCCAGGCAACCAATAATCAACTTCCTGTCTCTATAGATTTGCTTTTGCTGAACATTACACTTAGATATAAATAGAATAAAAATTGTGATTGTATTCTTTCACCGAGTATAATAGTTTTGAAGTTCATCCGTGTTGTATAGCAAGTGTAAGTACTTCTTTTCCTCTTAATTTCCAAACAATATTCCATGTATGGATGCACCACATTTTGTTTATCCATTCACCACTTTATGAACATCTGGGTGGTTTCCACTTTTGGGCTATTATGAATAATGGTGCCATGTACACCCACTCATACACAAGCCTTTATGTGGCCATATATTTCCATTTCTCCTGGATAGAAACCTAGGAGTTAAATTGCTGGTCACTTGGTAATTTAATGTTTAACTTTTTGAGAAACTGACAAACTGTTTTCCAAAGTTGCTGCACCATTTTACATTCCCTTCAACAATGTCTGAGGGGCATACACCCAGAGAAAACCATAATTCAAAAGGACATATGCACCCCAATGTTCACTGAAATACTATTTATAATAGCCAGGTCATGGAATCAACCTAACTGCCCACTGACAGACGAATGGATAAAGAAGATGTGGTACATATATACAATGGAATATTACTCCGCCATAAAAAGGAACAAAATTGTGTCATTTGTAGAGACGTGGATGGACCTAGAGTCTGTCATACAGAGTGAAGTCAGAAAGAGAAAAACAAACATCGAATATTAACACATATATGTGGAATCTAGAAAAATGGTACAGATGAACCGGTTTGCAAGGCAGAAATTGAGACACAGATGTAGAGAACAAACATATGGACACCAAGGGGGGAAAGTGTGTGCGTGGGGGGGGGGATGAATTGGGAGATTGGGATTGACATATATACACTAATATGTATAAAATAGATAACTAATAAGAACCTGCTGTATAAAACAATAAAATTCAAAAAAAAAGAAGTAAAAAAAACCCAAGAAAACAATGTCTGATGGATCTCATTACTTTTAATCAGATACTTAACCAGTTATGTAACTATGTAGAGAAATCTCTTACTTTTAATTCCATTAACTAGTAAATTGAGATAATTCGCCATGTTACACACACAGTAGTATGTACCACTTTTCTGCTTATAACCTCTCTTCACTCTGGGTACAATATTGTAACAGCTACTACCCACCAGAACTAGTCCAAAATTCCATTTTTACCGCTCCAATTCAATTAAAAACCTCCTAACCTTTAACTTTAGTATGAGTTGTTAACAACTTTTTTCTATGTCTATGCTTGTTATTTCTGAATGTGTCAGCTGTTTGTTCTTTAAAACCAGAAAAAGCTGAGGAAAGTTGCCTCCTTTCCCAGTGGTGGGAAATGCCTGATGTCCAGCCACAAGAGTCTGGTGTATTCCTTGGCACCGACCCCAGCAACTTAAAATGATGGCAGGGGATGAAAACACAGCCAAGCATGTTAAATGAAAGAAGAACAAAGCTATGGAATAATAGGCTTACTTGTAAACAACTGCTTTTTCTTCTTCCTGGGATTCCAGAAGATGAGGAGTTTTTGCAGAGGGTTTCAAGTCAAAACTACTTTCGTTAAAATTCACTTTTACTTTTAACCTTTAATAAGATAACAGGTGTGAGAGGATGTCCTGAAAACAATATTAGCTTGCATTTATACAGAAATCATTGTTATACATTGACTGCTACGTATATTGTCCAAAATATCATTACTTCAAACTGGTGTGCATTGTTGGGTGTTTCAGAATTGCTGAAACTATGATAGAGACTGGTTTACTATTTACTGAGACCCTAGAATCAGCTAGGCAAAGTTTAAAGTATTCCCTATATCCTACAGCTTATACTCTAAATGTAAAAAGAAGCTCCAGAGATTGTCATTTACAAGCATAAACGTAAAATGCTTTTCCTAAGAAAGAATCCAAACAACCCATTTCCCAGTCTCCTTTGCCATAAGGTGGCAGGCAGGTGCCTTAGACCCCTCTAGTCTTGCCCCAGTCAAGAGATGGTTGGGGGACTTCCCTGGTAGTCCAGTGGTAAAGAATCCACCTTACAACTCAGGGGACGCGAGTTCGATCCCCGCTCACGGAACTAAGATCCCACATGCTGCTGGGCAACTAAGCCCACACGCTACAACTACTGAGCTGGCGCACCTCAACTAGAGCCCACGCGCTCTGGAAAACGCGCGCCACAACTACAGAGCCCACACGCCCTGGAGCCAGCGTGCCACAACTAGAGAAGAGAAAACCCACAGGCCACAGCTAGAGAGAAGCCCACGCACCACAACGAAGAGCTGGTGCGCCGCAAGGAAAGGTCCTGTGTGCCGCAACTAAGACCCAACGTAGCCAAAAATAAATTAATTAAATAAATAAATAATAAATAAATCTTAAAAAAAGAGTTGGTTGGAAGGGTGATACTGGCCCTGTGAGGAGCATCCATTTTGTTGGCACAGATTACAGCAGACCTGGTGGGGTTCTAAGCCAACCACTGGAGCAGCAGCTTCCTGATTCAGCAGTTTCCTGATCATAGTAGAAACAACACATCCCTTGGCCAGCCAATTCTACACTGTGATTTTGGGAGTTATTTCTGAAATTCAGCCCTGTTTCTTAAGACCTCCCAATGATTTCATGAGCAGTGTTAAGTCCTCAATAAATGAATCCTTTTCTGGGGTGGCTTCAGTTGTCTGAAACCAAGAGCCATTATCGTAACTAACACACCCAGTACACCTAGCATGCAAATAGCCACACAAAGAATTAATGGAGGGCTTCCCTGGTGGCGCAGTGGTTGAGAGCCCGCCTGCCGATGCAGGGGACACGGGTTCATGCCCCGGTCCGGGAAGATCCCACATGCTGCGGAGCAGCTAGGCCCGTGAGCCATGGCCGCTGAGGCTCCGCAACGGGAGAGGCCACAACAGTGAGAGGCCCGCGTACCGCAAAAAAAAAAAAAAAAAAAAGAATTAATGGAAAGGATCAGTCTGATCCTGATTTAGTCAGAATGAATATTCCTAGAGAATGTGGATTTTGAAATATGTTTTGAGTAAAAGAAATCGGTATGGCAAACATTTAGATTAGGGTATAAAGCACTACTAACAAGAGGGAAAAAAGGGTTTCCTGTGTTAATATATCTGAGAAGGACTAATGCAGTGGCCCATTTGTCTGCAGGAACATTCTTAGGCAAAGCTATCCTGGGGCAGAACCTTGAGATGAGAGTAAATACTAAGGGTACCAAACAATAATGAAAAGGTTGGATGAGAAGAGTATTATCGGATTAGACTTCTCAACTACCTCTCCTGCTCAGAGCAAACCAAAAGTAGGGACAGGAATGTCCTTAGTCAAGGAATCCAATGGCTTCCTCTCAGTTCTCTGTATTTGGCACAGTGCCTGATCCTTCTTGTCACCCTTTCCTCTCCTGATATCTGTGGCAAATCACAGACTGCTTCTTCTGTCTCCTTTTCTTCTTCCCACCTCCTAAACTTTATAGCACAACCTTTCATCTCAGTATTTTTCTTTTTCCCAGTATTCTCTCCTCAGCCTATCTAATCCATTCTTATGCTTTTACTCTCATTTCCAAAGTGAACAACTCTTTAATTTAGTTCTCCAACCTCAAATCCCCTTCTCTCTTGAGCTGTTGCCTCACTTTTCCAACAACCTGTAATACATCTTTACTTGAAAGGACTACCAGTATATAAAACTCAGTATGAACAAAACTGAACTCATCAATTGCATTTCTGAATCTGCTCCTCCTATGTTCCATCTTCTGCTGATAGCACCTCCAATCTTCCAGTGACCTAGATTTATATAGCAGGGTCTTTGGCCTCCCCCTCTCCCTGCTCATTACTTCATTAGTCCATGAAACAAGCACTTTATGCCACTCAATTACTATCCTCAAGGTAATTACAGTACATGTAAAGATATATATATATATATATATGTATATATATGAACAAAAAATATACTGTATATAGTAATGGCTGACTAGCAGCTCTGAGGCAGTGATCTTCAAGCAGTTTTGTTTATATGCTCCTTAAAAGAGTTTTGAAAAACCACATAACCCCTTGAACATTTTAAAGGTGACACCTATAATTTTTCATTGCAAGTTTAAATAAGTTTGTATCTTAATAGATTTTTTAAAATATCAAATATTCATTAAGATAAAATGAGTATTGGCCTTACAAGCAATGAAAATTTTAGGATACTATGTGATAAAATATATTTTAACCACCATATTAAATAAAGCACACTAAATCTGAAAACAATCACAAAAAACTGTTATCAGAGGATTATAGCTATTATATTTTGAAATTCTGACAGTACCAGAAAACATTCCAGCTATATTTAAAAGAAGCATCAGGACTTCCCTGGTGGTGCAGTGGTTAAGAATCTGCCTGACGATGCAGGGGACACGGGTTCGAGCCCTGGTCTGGGAAGATCCCACATGCTGTAGAGCAACTAAGCCGTGCGTCACAACTACTGAGCAACTAGAGAAAGCCTGCAGGCAGCAATGAAGACCCAACGCAGCCAAAAATAAATATATATATATAAAATTTAAAAATAAATTAAATAAAATAAAAGAAGCATCACTAAATTATACAGCTTTAGCTACTCCAAATTCAAAGCAACCCAACACAGACCAAGTACCCTGATTCTGTAGCATGCCTTTAAATCAATCAATTAATCAGTTAATTAAAGTAAAATAAAATATATATGACAGGGAAATACAGAAAGACCTGTTGGTTAAGTTTTCTTGCTTCATCATTAAAGGAAGTCTCTCAAAAGCCAGTATTTTTATTTGTCCCTTTATTTGGTACCTTAAAATTTTTTATAACCAGGTTGAAAGATATGCCTCTCTTTTAAAAAGTGGGATAAGAAGTCATATGAATGCAGGCTTGTTCTCAGGCAGATCAACTTTTGGAAAGAGTACATATAGACTTCAGAATCTGGAAGTTGAGACCCTTAAGACTATCCATGCCTATGTACACCTTGGTGTCTTTACAAGCTGTTACTGTATATTTTGAAATTCACAAAATTCACTGCTTTGAGGGAATCCATTTACTTCAAACAACTAGACCCTGGATAGAATGTACCCTTTGAGGTGTCACTAGTCTTACAAGAGAAGGAGGGGGTCTTTAAGAAAAAAACACACACACAAATGTAGTAGACGCTAGAGGTGTGGGAACTTACGGCCATAATGGTGGGCAGCAAGGGCAGGTGGAATAACAGATAATAATCCCTGAGGGCAGATGCCAATAACAGAGCTAATAGAATACTGAGCCCTGTCTATGCCAGCTGTAAGGTGGGGACACTACACTTGAGACTGCCACACTGAGCCTAGACATTTGAAGGGAGCTGGTTAGGCCCAGGTTGATGGCATCCCAGCTACTGGCAGAGGCAGAAACAGAAGCAAATCATCTGTGTAGATAGAAAAGTTTCCCCAATTTAGGCCAATAGTACACCCAAAGATAAATTGAACTCACAAATAAAATTCACTAAGCATACGAGAAAGCAAACCATTATAAATGAGAATCAGCAGAGAAAAACAAAAGATTTATTAGCATCCCCCCAAAATACAGAATTTGGAATGATCAAATATAGAATGTAGAATGGCGATATATAAAATGTTTAAAGAAATAAATTATCCAATCACCAAGACTAGAAAACAAGAAGAGCCTATCAGGAATGAAGAAGCATATGGGGTGGGTAAGGGGAGAAAATTTCAGAAATTAACATTTTAATATTCAACACAGTAAAAAAAGAATAGTAAACTGGAAAATATATCCAAAGAAATTACCAAAGGTGATGGAAAATATGAAAGAGATATTAAAAGTATTAATATATAAGATATTTACATATGATATATACAAAGACTAATATTTAGTACAAGGGCTCAGATAAGCCAGTCTTCCCCAAACATACTAGCCTCCACGAGAGTGGAGCAATGTGATACACAGAGAAAAATCCAGAAAATCATCCAAAGAAAACATTTTCCTTACCATATTAGTCATCTCCAGAACCTTCCTGAGGAGGAAAATAAATACTGCAATTGGAACCTACCATGTGCCCATTATTAGCTCACTATAAAATCAATATTCTCAATATCATCACCTTCACATACAACCTGAGTTAAATCTGTCATGAACAGATTCCTGGTTTGGGTAGACCCTACCTAATTACTAGAGTTAGGCTTATGATTCTCAAAGACAATGAAAAAAAGTAGAAAGCCCATTCTTTCAGAATTCTGTCTTAAGGTTTATTTCTGGTTTATGTAACATTTACAGTGCCATTTATAGCAAATTTTTTTAAAAATAAGAAAATTATTAGAGTTCTGTTTCCATTTAAGGATGAATCAACACTGGTTCACAAAATGTAACAGATGTACCACACTAATGCAAGATGTTAATAGAGGAAACTAAAGTGGGGAATGGGGAGGACAGAATATACAGAAATTCTCTTTCTGCTTAAATTTTTGATAAACTTAAAACTGCTCTTAAAAATAAAGCCTAATAATTAAAAACAAAAGATATCAGCTAAAACTTTAATGAATGCTTAAAGGCCAAGTGTGGGCTAGCATGTCATTTTGGAATAGCTGGGGAGACCTCATACAAGAAGTGTTTACACTCATGAGCAAGCTCTTTTCCATGGGCCTGCACCAGGTGCTAACAAGAAAGACTGGGCACAGAGCAGAAAACCAGAGAAAACCCCCATCAGTGGCAAAGATATGCAGGAAGAGATTGACAGTGCTAGGTAAACAAGTGCCCTTCCCACTTTCCTGGATCCTTCCCCCTTACAAAGCAAAGCATTAAGCTGCTGGCGTAAGGGAAGCAAACTCTTTTTCCCCCAGGGTGATAAGCAAAGATCTAGGGCTTTTGGGAGAGGAGTAAAAGCAAACTCTATCTACCTCTGGAAGAGGGATGAGAAATCCTCTTATATCCAGGACAGACTTAAGGCTCTATTGTTACTAAGATAGGGATAGGAGTAAAAACCCTCTGTCCCAGGAGGAGGTGCAAGAAATTGCCTGTGCCCAGAATCCTATACTTAAACCCAGCAGAGGTATGCTACTATTGGCAGAGGGGCAGGAAACTACCATCCAAGAACAACCACAGACATAAGATAGTGTTTGGGTGCTACAGGGAGAAGAGAAAGGAACTCTAAGAAAACCCTACTCCTGAGGCTCAAGTATATAGGGCTTGCCTAAAACTGAGGCTAGGATAAAGAAAACAGAGAACATTCCTTTACCTCCCTCTTTGAGCCTACCAACAAGCAACAGCAGAATACTTCTGGCGGGGTCTCCCCTGGTGGTGCAGTGGTTAAGAATGCACCTGCCAATGCAGGGGACGCAGGTTCGAGCCCTGGTCTGGGAAGATCCCACATGCCGCGGAGCAACTAAGCCCGTGTGCCACAACCACTGAGCCTGTACTCTAGAGACCATGCTCCGCAACAAGAGAAGCCACCGTAACGAGAAGCCCATGCATCACGACAACGAGTAGCCCCCACTTGCTGCCAACTAGAGAAGGCCCGCGCGCAGCAACAAAGACCCAACACAGCCAAAAATAAATTAATTAATTAAAATAAATTTAAAAAAAAAAGAATACTTCTGGGATGAAGCAAGACCATGGAGACACCTCACTCCCTCCACCTCTGTGATGCAGCCTTGCAGGGATAGCCAAAAACTGAGGAGGGCACAGGAACACCTGAGAAAACCCCTCAGGTACCCCAGCCCCTACCCTAAGCACAAGGTAACAAAAGCCCACCACTAGAGGCATCTGAAGTCTGTGATGCATTGCAAGTAACAATAGCAATAATAATACCTAAACCCTGCTCAATTTCGGACTAGGTAAGCCCAATTCTCCACGCTAATGCCTGACAGAAGAAAAAGCATATTCATTTCTAGACATAAATATTCACTATGTACTATTCTACCTCTAATGCCTAGCATTCAATTAAAACTTACAAGACATGCCAAAAAAAAGCAAGACAAAATATCCCACTGTCAAGAGATAAAGCAGTCAACAGAACCAGATTCAGAATGAACCTGAGCTGGAACTCTCAAATGAGGAACTTAAAATAACTATTAATATGTTAAAGAGTCTAGTGGAAAGATGAATAATATGAATGAGCAGATGGAGGATTTTAGGAAAAATTAAACCTATGTGAAAAAAATCAAATGGAAATACTAGAAATAAAAATCATCACATCTGAAATGGAGAATTCCTCTGATCGTCTCTTCAGTATGTAAGACAAAGCTGAGGAAAGGTTCATTTGATGGTGATCAATAGATGGGACACAGCTGAGGAGAGACTCAGTGAACTTAAAGATAGGTGGGTAGAAACTGTCCAACTGAAATACAAGAAGAAAAAATACATAAATAAATAAAAACAGAGTATCTAAGAACTAAGGGACAATATCAAGTGGTCTAACATACATAGAACTGGAGCCTCAGAAAGGAAAAAAAAAAAAGAAGAATAGAACTAAAAATAGAACTACCATATGACCTAGCATTTCCACTCCTGGGTATCCGAA
This sequence comes from Aethalodelphis obliquidens, assembly GCF_003676395.1. Taxonomy (NCBI): domain Eukaryota; kingdom Metazoa; phylum Chordata; class Mammalia; order Artiodactyla; family Delphinidae; genus Aethalodelphis; species Aethalodelphis obliquidens. The sequence goes on from NW_020837956.1 coordinate 25,195,136, forward strand.
AAAAACAAAAGCATCCCAATGTTCACAGCAGCAGTATTTACAATAGCCAAAATATACAGTCAACCTAAGTGTCCATCAACAGATCAATGAGTAAAGAAGATGTGATACACACACACACACACACACACACACACACACACACAAAACACACACAATGGAATACTACTCAGCCTTGAAAAAAGAATGAAAATTTGCCATTTGCAACAACATGCATGGATTTGGAGGGTATTATGCTTAGTGAAATAAGTCAGACAAAGAAAGACAAATATGGTATGATATCACTTACAGGTGGAATCTAAAAACTAAAACAGGGGCTTCCTTGGTGGCGCAGTGGTTAAGAATCCGCCTGCCAATGCAGGGGACACAGGTTCAGGCCCTGGTCCAAGAAGATCCCACATGCTGCGGAGCAACTAAGCCCATGCGCCACAACTATGGAGCCTGTACTCTAGAGCCCACGAGCCACAACTACTGAGCCCACGTGCCACAACTACTGAAGCCCATGCACCTAGAGCCTGTGCGCTGCAACAAGAGAAGCCACTACAATGAGAAGCCCAAGCACCGCAACGAAGAGTAGCCCCCACTCGCCGCAACTAGAGAAAGCCTGCATGCAGCAACGAAGACCTGACCCAACACAGCCAAAAATAAATAACTTAATTAAAAAATAAATCAAACTAGTAACTATAACAACAACAACAAAAAGAACAGACTCACAGATACAGAGAACAAACTAGTGGTTACCAGTGGGGAGAGGAAAGGGGAAGGGGCAAGTTAGGAGTAGGGGAGTAAGAGGTAAAAACTACTATGTATAAAATAAATAAGCTGTAAGGATATTTTTGTATAGCCAATATTTTATAATAACTATAAATGGAGTGTAACTTTTAAAAATTGTGAATCACTGCACTGTGCATCTGAAAAACTTATATAATATTGTACATCAACTATACTTAAGTTAAAAAAAACACGGGGGAGAGATAAACTGGGAGACTGGGATTGACATATACACACTACTATATATAAAATAGATAACTAATAAGAACCTACTGTATAGCACAGGGAACTCTTCTCAATACTCTGTAATAACCTATATGAGTAAAGAATCTAAAAGAAGAGTGGATATATATATATGTATAACTGATTCACTTTGCTACACAGCAGAAACTAACTTTTTTTTTTTTTTTTTTGCGGTACGCGGGCCTCTCACTGCTGTGGCCTCTCCCGTTGCGGAGCACAGGCTCCGGACGTGCAGGCTCAGCGGCCATGGCTCATGGGCCCAGCTGCTCTGTGGCATGTGGGATCTTCCCGGACCAGGGCACGAACCCATGTCCCCTGCAACGGCAGGCGGACTCTCAACCACTGCGCCACCAGGGAAGCCCTAACACAACATTTTAAATCAACTATACTCCAATAAATTTTTTTAAAAACCACACAGGAAGAATGAGGCATAAGAAATATCTGAAGTGATAACAGCCTAGAATTTCCTCCCAAATAATGAAAGACATCAAACCACAGATATAAGAATCTCAGTGAACCCTAAGTAGGATCAAACAAAAAGAAGGGGGAAAAAACACCTACACACATCATAGACTAGCTAATGAAAACCAAAGACAAAGAGAAAATCTTGAAAGTACCCAAGAAAAAAGAAACATCACATACAGAGGAACAAAGACAAGAATTACAGTAGACTTCTCATTGAAAAATGAAATAGTTTTTAAAAATCATAATTATGACAAAATATATATCATTGTCTCAAGAAACAGTTTTCAAATTCGAAGAGGTTCCATAATTTCTATCAAACTAACCATTACCTGCTCCTTTTACAAAATTCACTCTCTATGTAGTTTGTAGGCAGTTTAAGCCACTCATTTGGAGTCATAAAGTGCCTTGAATTAGAAATTCCTGGAAATCTGGAATGCAGTTTGGCCTTCTCAACCTCTTTAAATTCTTTCATTGTAAATATTCTGCCTGTAGGAAGATGAGCAACCTAAATTAGCATCCTTAAATGCAACTCCCATAGCTCTTGGGTTATGAAACCACATAACAATTAGAAACTAAGTACCAGTCTCACACTGAAGAAGAATTCTTTTTCCATCGTCTTTGTCATATTGTGCCTTTTTCAAAGGGTCACGAAATGGTGGGATGGTAACCTACAAGAAAAACACTTCTTTGAGGACTGGGTTCCAGCTCTTTTTCAGTCTATTCTAAGCATCCATGCCAAGCTCTTATGCCAGAATAACCAAGATTACAGCATCTACAAACTAACAGCAATCTAATTATTATATATATTTAACACATTACAAAGAGATGGCAGCACTCCAATACATCTCCTAACAAGGCCCTTCAGCCAAAGAAGCATGGTTAGCTCTTGTTTTAATAGCCTTTTCAGATCACTGTGGATTTCTTTTTAGATATCAATACTATACCCAAACTCAACAAGTGGCAGCTTCTTAAAGGTCAGTTATGATGTAGAATCTGAAACCATATCAATGAATTATTCAAACTCTGCTACATTAAAATCCATTGGTCCATCTTGAACTTGAACTCTGAATGAATCTTTTATCCATATCATGAATTGGTTGTTTAGAGAAAATTAGATCACTGAGTTATGTGAGGTCTTCCAAATGTTAATACATTTCATTATACAATAATCACATTCATTAATATCATCACCAGTCTCATCAGTAAAGTCTTTGAGTATTTGAACACTGTCACACATGATGGTCAGTATGATATTTCAAAAATTCAAATTTTTGTTTGAAAGTTCACATTTTATCACTGGCAACAAATACTGTCAGCTGTTTTTCTTGAAGTGACAGACTCACTTCATTAATTTTCCAGAAAATGTCTACCAAACACCCAAGACTTAATAAACATAGTCTGTAAGTCATTCTTTCAAGTAAAAATGATGTTCCATGAAAAAAAATCAGCCAGTTCAGCTCACAATTCAAACAATCATACTGTATTTCAGTATGCAGAAATGTTCTTTGCATACCTCCCATTTCATCACAGAATATTAAAAAGATGTGTAGAAAAGTCCAAGACTTGGAGGGGAGGAATGAATTAGGAGTTTGGAATTAGCAGATACAAACTACTGCATAGAGTAAAACAGATAAACAACAAGGTCCTATTGTATAGCACAGAAAATTATATTCAATATCTTGTAATAAACTATAATGGAAAAGAATCTGAAAAACTAAAAACCAAAATCACCTTGCTGAACACTAGGAACTAACACTGTAAATCAACTATACTTCAATTAAAAAAGGGGGGAGTAAGACTTAATAAAATTAATAATTTTTTTACTGTTTGATCAAGGACATTAAGTGAAATTGAATTTTTTTTTTTTTACTGTGAGTGCATGACAGTGAAGAATATGAGTACAGTACCAGTATAATTTGGTAACACTGACTTAAGTAGCTCTAAGGTACTAGCAGTTTTACCCAACACTGCTTTTGTACCATCAGTGCAAATGTCAACACAATGAAAAAGGCAAATAAAATTTGGCACTATTATGAAAAGTTTTGGCCTAATGGACCCCCCAGAAGGGTTTTGGGGCTGTCAAAGGTCTATGTACCTCACTTTGAGAACTGCTGCTATAACCTCAAAGTGCTCAGCTTACCTTAAGAGGTCACCTATCAGCTTCATTTAGAGCGGCAACATGGTGAAAGAACAGAATGGAATTCTGGTACCCAAAAGATCTGGTTTCAGGCTTCCCTAGTGGTGTAGTGGTTGAGAATCCGCCTGCCAATGCAGGGGACACAGGTTCGAACCCTGGTCCGGGAAGATCCCACATGCCGCAGAGCAACTAAGCCCATGTGCCACAACTACTGAGCCTGCACTCTGGAGCCCGCGAGCCACAACTACTGAAGCCCGCATGCCTAGAGCCCGTGCTTCGCGACAAGAGAAGCCACTGCAATGAGAAGCCCGCGCACCACGCCGAAGAGTAGCCCCTGCCGCAGCAAGAGAAAGCCCGCGCACAGCAACGAAGACCCAACACAGCCAAAAAATAAATAAATAAATAAATAAATTTTTAAAAAAAGATCTGATTTCAAATCCCAATTCTAACCCTTACCAGGTATGCTACTAGTTAGTATGTCTAAGGATATAACTCTAAACTCTCAGTTTAACTCTGACCTATAAAAATAGGGACAATAGCACATACACACACCCTAATTTGGGGAAAAACTTAAAAGACCTGCTTTGCCCTGCAACTACCAGCAGTTTAAAATGTCTATGATTCAAGGTAGGTTTTTTGTTTTATTTTCTTTAATAATATCCACTATTAGCAAAAGTGTGGAAAAAATAGATTCTCGGGAGGAGGTACAAATTTATATAACCATTCTGAAGGACAATTTCGTGATATGAATTAAAATCATGCATAATTTTTAACCCAGCAGTTCTACTTCTAGCAACTTACCCAACGGAAAAAATTAAGAAATAAATAGTTACAGGGATGTTCATCATAATGTCATTTATATCAACAATAAGTCAAAAACAATCTAGAGGTTCAAAATAAGGAATATGTTAAAAAAAAAAAAAAAGATGGTATAGCAAGATAGTATATGTGTTTAGAAACGTACCCGTACTCTGCTATTTACAGCTGTGTAACCTTGGACAAGTAACTTAACCCACCCGTGCCTCACTTGCCTTATTTGTAAATTAGCAGTGAATGCTCAAATAAAGTGAAAAGAAATCTTAACATTTGGTTAAGCTCTCAATGCAAGTTAGCTATTAATAACAGAATACCATGTATTGATTACAATTGTATATTTACATTTACTGACAAAGAAAGAAAGCAAATCATAAACTACTGAGAAAAAAAAGATTTTAAAACCTAATGTGTGGTATGATCCCATTCTTGTTAAATAAAAATGTGTACATATACCTACCCATAGAAAGAAGTGTTTTTTTTTAATTGAAGTATAGTTGGTTTATAATTAGAAAGAAGTCTTGAAGAATATACAGAAAAATGTTCATGAGTTCATTCTGGGTAATGGAATTGTGAGTGGTCTCTTATTATTTATTTTAAAATTGATTTTCTCATTTACATATCATAAAAATATATTACTTTTGTAACAAATTTAAAAGTCTGAAATTTTTTAACGTTATCTATCACCCAATTATTATACAATATTTTCAAATTTTACAGAGGTTTAATTTACTTTGGACTTTGGCTTTTTTGTTCCTTTCTAAGATATGGAGATGGGACATGATTCTTAAGATTTTACTGCATTCATTGGAAATCACTAAAGGACTACTTATATATTAGGACTGCTCAAAAAAACAAACCACATAATACCAAAATTAAAATTAGAAATCTACCTTCAGAAAATTCGGGTCCTCTTTTTTCATGTAAAAAGGATCATATTCTTTTGGATCATAATGCTCTATAAATGCATTTCCCTATAGGAAGGAAATAAAACCACACATAAGAACAAGCAGTCCATAATTAATTTTGAGCATAACAGGACTCAAGAGTCAAACACACAGTTCCACTCTTATGCTTTGAAATGGCATCAATGACAGATGCAAAAGGGAAGGGAAGACCAAATTGGAAATTAAATTTAATGTATTTAAGTAAGAAATATTATAGTGATAGAAGGAATCTACTTAAAATTTGCAAGATTTTAATAAAGGATGTTGGAACACTAAAAGATACAGGAATTTGTTTTTAGGTACTTAATATTCAAACATCTCAGATCTCTTAAAAATGCCAGGAGAACAGAAATATTTTATAGCTTTATAAATAATCAAGTTCCAGAATAAAAAACAAAAAATTCAAAAAAACATATATCTTGAACCTAGAGTCCAATTTTTTTAAATTGGTATATAAAATTAACAATTACATAGGAGAAAGAAAGAAAAATTATACTAATGTACACATTTAAATTCAGACCTAACCCTTTCCCTCCATCCTTTCCACATGCCCTGGATTTAAGAATAGTATGTGCTATAACGGAGTACAGATTACACATATACAGAATTGGGAAGGGCAGGCTGTTTGGATGATTATAAATAAAGATAACTGTAGCTTTTAAAGCAACTGAAAAAAGTAATAAATGATCTCTTAGTACCTTTTTATTTACGTATTTTAAAAAAGCATCTAATTCCTCTTGTCTCCTTTTTATAATCTTCTTATGTGAAGCAACATTTTCTATAATTTTCTTCTGGAGAGGATCTGCCACATGATCAACCCATCTTTTATATAATATCTCTTTTTTTCTTGCATTTAAGAAGTCATGATGCTTTAAATATTTACCTAGTTCCTAGTAAACAGTGATAGGAAAGACAAATATATTATCTTAAAGTTTTCTTGTTCCAAATTTTAAACTTAATTTATATTCATAAGAATAACCCACAAAATCATCCATTAATTAAATCATTTGGTTGGCTTCTGTGTGACACACTCAATACTGGAAACAAAGAATACATGAATAAATTAGACAACATGCCTGCTCTCCCTGGAAGACAGACAACAAATCTACAAAACAACAGGAGGAGGGACCATGTAGCAAGAGATATATGGGGTTCAAACAGATACTAGTATACCAGTGTTCACTGCATCATTACTCACAATAGCCAAAAGGTGGAAACAACTCCAGTGTTCATCAACAGATGAAGGTATAAACAAAATGTGGTATATACGTATAATGGAATATTATACAATCATAAAAAGGAGTGAAGTTCTGACACATGCTACAACATGGATGAACCTTAAAAGCAATATGCTAAGTGAAATATGACAGACACAAAAGGATAAATATTGTAGGATTCCACTTATATGAAATGTCTAGAATAGGCAAATTCATAGAGACAGAAAATAAATTAGATGTTACCAGAGGTTTGCGGAAGGAGAGCTGGGAAGTTACTACTTAATGACTACAAAGTTTTGGTTGGGGTGATGAAAAAGGTTTAGAAATACATAGTGGTTATGGTTGCTCAACAGATAAATGTAATTAATGTCACTGAATTGTACACTCAAAAATGGTTAAAAAGCAAATTTTATGTTATATATATTTTACAATAGAAAAATTAAATTTTTTAAAAGATTTCCAAATTGGTAGACATTTGGGATGGGCCTTAAAGAACAGAGTTATCTAGGAAGAGAAGGAACGACATAGAATGAGGAAGAAGAATATTCTATGGAGGGAATTCCCCGGCGGTCCAGTCATTAGGACTCCACACCTTCACTGCCGAGGGGCCGAGTTCAATCCCTGGTCAGGGAACTAAGATCCCACAAGCCGCACAGCACAGCCAGAAAAAAAAATAAGAATACCTAGTGACTCCACAGAAGCCCCACTAACACGAAGGAACAAGTGAGTAGGAGGAAACTCTTATAAGGTATCTATAAAAGAGTCCTCACAAAGTATAGGAAGAGAGGAACTAAATTAAAGCAATCTCAGAGCTCTTTTAAGTTCAATCCTAAAGGCTAATGAGTGTTTTAATTGTTTTCTATATTTTCTAAATTTTTTTTTTTTTTTTGGCGGTACGCGGGCCTCTCACTGTTGTGGCCTCTCCCGTTGCGGAGCATAGGCTCCAGACGCGCAGGCACGGTGGCCACGGCTCACAGGCCTAGCCGCTCTGTGGAATGTGGGATCCTCCCGGACCGGGGCACGAACCTGTGTCCCCTGCATCGGCAGGCAGACTCTCAACCACTGCGCCACCAGGGAAGCCCCCTAAAATTTTTATAATGACAATGTACTACATCTGAAATGGAAAAACAAAATTTAATTTTTGAGACACATTCTGCAGCCAATTCTTACCTTAATTATATAATTTTCTCTGTATAATATTGATTGAATAGCTGCATCAATATCTTCTTTAGCTAATGCCTAAAATGACAGAATGACATTTTGAAAATCAAATATTTGAAAATTAAATTATTAATACTATCTAGACTCATAATATTTTATGTGACATACATATCCCTGGAAAGTTCTCTATAAATCCAATTTTTCTACTTCAAATCATATCATCAGTACTTTTTAAAGAGGATTTGAATCTTTCTGCTCTCAGCTACAGTTCACTCTCGGGAAAAAATAACTCAGATCACAGACATTTTGAGTCCCAATATGGTCAAATGACTTCGCCCAGACACACATGGTAGGTAAAACCCATCTTTTTTCACATCCTATAAAGTGATACAATCAGGCCTCTATTTGAATTCATTTACTCTGAATGAATTCTATTTGAATTCATTTAGTCATTATAGCTATCAAATATTAATACTTTTTATGAACAAGCCACATTTTCAGTATTTTAAAGCAACACAATCTTCAGGAAATAGCTCATAAAATTAAATTTTTCCATTTTCATAACAAATTTTCCACAATTAAACATGTCAGAAAATGCAAGAGGTTGATTTCTAGCACACATGTGAATGTAATTAACATCACTGACTTACACACTTAAAAATAGTTAAAAAGAGTAAATTTTATGATATAATTTTTCCACAATGGAAAAAATGATTAATAATAAAAGAGTCCCAAAGTGGGCATTTGGGATGGGCCTTTGAAATCCTCTCTTAATTACACAAAAATAAAATATTCTCAAATTAACTGTCATTGGAATTAGTTGTCTTCACTTCCACTACCCTTGTTTTCCAGAATAGATGAGTAAAATCTCAAAATCTAAGAACTAACCTTCCCCATTAACACACAAGGAAATTAAGGCTCAAGGGAGTTAAGCAACAACCAGAAGCCTAGAAAATCCTGCACTGAGCCCAGAATTCAAACTCAAATGTATCTAACTCTAAATTCATTTTCTTTGTCTTTCTGCCTCAGAGTTGCTATTCCTAGCAAATCTACTGCTGTCAAAACCAAGATGAGTACTGAAATATTAAAACCACCACCTGAAAACACTGGAGACTGACCCAGAGCAGGAAGAAACTAAAGGGTAGTCAACACTTGGAAAAAGAGAACAGCACTGGAAAAGTTTTCAGTTCTTTATGGACTTTTGTCTAACAGCAGGCCTCAGTCATAGCTAAACAAGGTAGCTCAAATGCAGACAGAAATACACAGTTTTACAGATTCAATAATTAGAAGACAGAGTTCAGGGCAACCATAGCAGCAGAAAAATGAAGAGGAGAAATACCTGAAAGGAGTAAGCCATAGACAGAATGCCACAAATTCTGCAGACCAAATCTCTGGCAGACCCTTGAACTACATAAGCACAAATCAGACTCCGTGGAGCCCAGCTAAAGCTAAAAAAGACTAAACAGTGATTTCACCTGCTGCCAACTGCAGGAGAGACAAAGTTCAGAGTTCGTGTTCAGCCAAGTTAACTGCCTGCTAAAACAAAAACTCAGTATTAATCACAGGAGCATAACAGAATCCAGACCCTTTACAATGTATCTCTCATAACGTCCAAAATCACTAGACAAATAGGAAAACGTGACCCTTACACAGAAAGACAATCAACTGGAGACCAACTCTGAGATGGCCCATATGTTGGAATTAGCAGACAAGGATTCTAGGTCAACTATTATAGCTATGTTTAAGAAGTTATAGGAAAATATGCTCATAATGAATGAATAGAAAACCTCAGCAGAAAAATAGAGACTGAAAAATAACCAAGTGGAAAATACAGTTCTTAAATTTAAAAAACAAACAAACTTAAATGGGCTTAACAGCAGATTGAAGATGACATAAAAAGAGTCAGTGAACTTGAATTCAAATCATTAGAATTTATCCAATCTGGGAAACAGGAAGAAAAAAGACTGGAAAATGAATAGAGTTGTAGCAACTTATGAGACAATAGCAAAAGGTTCAACAAGTTGATAACTGGAGTCCTAGAAATGATAAATAAAAGAATGGAATAGGAGAAGAAAGAAAGTTAGGAAGGAAGATAGAATAAGAGGGAACAGATTTATCCTCCTACCTTAAAAAAAAAAAAGTTAAACAACAGTTCAAGACACTGGACATCAGGCTATGAAGGACAGTGGCCCCTGAGATACAGAACACAAGGTAAGCCTTAAAATAGCTCAATAGAGCCTGGAGAGAATTTCCAGACTGTGGCACAGAGAGGAGGAAATCAGGTGGAATCCACCTGTCTCCCTGAAATGAGCAGGGGAGCTGGGAGTCTGGGGAGGCCAGGGTAGCTACAGTTCATAGAGCACAGTACCAGAGGGAAGAAAGTCATACAGAGAAAGAGCTTTAGGGATCTGCAGAGAATTAGATCTGTAGAGGGTCCCCCTTGCGTCTTCAGGTGAATGCTGAACACTATATGCATGTGGGGAAACTACCCAAAGAAACACTGGGCAAAGAAGTACCTGAAAGGATTAGGGGAACAATCCCTAGAGGTCACACAACCCCAGGAGTTATTCCTGTTAACATCAGCCAGGGTGACAAACTTTATGGTGCATAAAACAGAGTTGAGTACTTAGAGGGGTTTTACAAAATAAGTACTAAAGCAAAATTGGCCATACACTGAATGATACTACAGTTCTGTCTAACAAAGCTTGGTGGCAAGACATGAAAAAAATCAGACTGTGTCCAAGTAACTTAACCGCATACCAGAACAAAGCTCAGCATATTTATTGGAAATCAAAGATATCCAGCACTCAACAAGGAAAAATTCACATCTGGCACCCAATTAAAAACATCACCAGGCATACAGGTCATGGAAGAAACCTAAATGTCCATCGACAGACGAATGGATAAAGAAGTTGTGGCACATATATACAATGGAATATTACTCAGCCATATTGGATAAAAAGGAACAAAATTGAGTCATTTGCTGAGACGTGGATGGACTTAGAGACTGCCATACAGAGTGAAGTAAGTCAGAAAGAGAAAAACAAATATCGTATATTAACACATGTATGTGGAACCTAGAAAAATGGTACAGATGAACCAGTTTGCAGGGCAGAGGTTGAGACACAGATGTAGAGAACAAACGTATGGACACCAAGGGGGGAAAACCGCGGTGGGGTGGGGATGGTGGTGTGCTGAATTGGACGATTGGGATTGACATGTATACACTGATGTGTATAAAACTGATGACTAATAAGAACCTGCAATATAAAAAAACAAACAAAAAAAAAACAACTAATACTAAACTTTCTTTGGGTTATTTGTATGGAAATATGTTTATATAAATGTTTCAGACATTACATGAAATTTCTAAAAATCTTATATGTTCTGGTATAATGTTATAAGTCATAATTCTAGTTATTACTTTAAAATGTATATCTCAGAAATTAAAAAAAAAAATCACCAGGCATATAAAGAAGCAGGAAAATTTGACTAATGAAAAGAATCAATCAAAACTACCCCAGAGGAGACTTCCTTGTGTTCCAGTGGCTAAGACTCCATGCTCCCAATGCAGGGGGCCTAAGTTTGATCCCTGCTCAGGGAACTAGATCCCACATGCCGCAACTAAGAGTTTGCAGGCCGCAACTAAAGATCCCACATGCTGCAACTAAGGATCCCACACCCAGCAACGAAGACCTGGTGCAGCCAAATAAATATTTTTTAAAAAAACTACCCCAGAAATGACACAGATGATATAATTATTAGACCAAGACATTAAAATAGTTCATAAGTGCAGGAAGCTAGACGAAACAGCAGACGTTTTGAGACACGGAAGATTTTTAAAAAGGCCCCCTAAAAACTTAAGGGATAAAAACCACAATGTCTGAAATGAAAAATACAACAGACAGGATTATCAACAGACTGGGTATTACAGAAGAAATGATTAGTAAAGTTAAAATCATAATAGAAGCTGTCCAAAATGAAATGCAGGGAGGAAAAGTATGAAAAAGTTTAACAGATAATCAGTGGGCTATGGGATAGCTTTAAGCAGGCGATTAAACATGTAATTTTATTTCCCAAAAGGAGAAGGGGTGGGGTAGAAAAAATATTTTAAGAAACGATGGCTGAAATTTTTCCAAATGTGTTGGGAACTATACGCTCACCAATACTAGAGGTTCAATGAACTCTAAGCAGTAGAGAAACTGGAACCTTCATACATTGCTGATGAGAATGTAAAATGGTACAGCCACTGTTGGAAACAGTAGGCAGCTCCTCAAAAAGTTAAACACAGAATTACCATATGACTTAGCAATTCCATTCCTAGGTTATATACCCAAGACAGCTGAAAACATATGTTCACACAAAAACTTGTATACAATGTTCACAGCAGCATTGTTCATAATAGTCAAAAACCAGAAAAAATCCAAATGCCCATCCACTGATGAATGGATAAATAAAATGTGGTATATCCATATACTGGAGTATCATTTGGCCATAAAAAAGAATGAAGTGCTGATACATGCTACAACATGGATGAACCATGAAAACAGTATGCTAAGTGGAAGAAGTCAGACACAAAGGACCACATACTACATGATTCCATTTGTATACAATGTCCAGAATAGACAAATCTAAGAGAAAGTAGATTAGCAGTTGCCAGAGAACAAGGGAGAAGGGAATGGACAAGGACTGCTAAACGGTATGAGTTTCCTTTTTGGGGTGATGAAAATGTTCTGGAATTAGAGAGGTGATAGTTATACAACCTTGTGGATATACTAAAAACCACTGAATTGTACACTTTAAGGTAGTGAATTTTAAATTAAAAAATGCACGGGCTTCCCTGGTGGCGCAGTGGTTGAGAGTCCACCTGCCAATGCAGGGGACACGGGTTCGTGCCCCGGTCCGGGAGGATTCCACATACCACGGAGCGGCTGGGCCCAAGGGCCATGGCCGCTGAGCCTGTGTGTCCGGAGCCTGTGCTCCACAATGGGAGAGGCCACAACAGTGAGAGGCCCGAGTACCACAAAAAAAACAACGACAACAAAAAAAAAAACACACAATGAGGGACTTCCCTGATAGTCCAGTGGTAAAGAATCCGCCTTACAATGCAGGGGACGCAGGTTTGATCCCTAGTCGGGGAACTGGGATCCCACATGCCATAGGGCAACTAAGCTCGCGTGCCACAACTACTGAGCTTGCACACCTCAACTAGAGAGCCTGCGTGCCGCAAACTACAGAGCCCACGCACCCTGGAGCCTGCATGCCACAACTAGAGAAGAGAAAACTTGCATGCCACAACTAGAGAGAAGCCCGCGCACCACCACAAAGATCCCACATGCCTCAACAAAGATCCCACGAGCTGCAACTAGGACCCGACGCAGCCAAAAAATTTTTAATTTTTTTAAAACACCACACAATGAAACGTGACTCTACATCTTTTGAAATGTGACTCTACATCTTTTAGAATGTCTCAAAAGACTACACCTACACACACACACACACACACACACACACACACACAAACACACACAGACTGTACCAAATGTTGGCTAGGATGTGAAACACTGGAACTCCCATACACTGCTAGTGGAAATATAAAATAATATAACTTTGGGCTTCCCTGGTGGCGCAGTGGTTGAGAGTCCACCTGCCGATGCAGGAGACACGGGTTCGTGCCCCAGTCCAGGAAGATCCCACATGTCACAGAGCGGCTGGGTCCGTGAGCCATGGCCGCTGAGCCTGCGCATCCGGAGGCTGTGCTCCGCAACGGGAGAGGCCACAACAGTGAGAGGCCCGTGCACCAGAAAAATAAATAAATAAATAAATAATATAATATAATATAACTTTGGAAAACAGTTGGCAGTTTCATAAAATATTAAATTCATTTACCATACGACCTAGGCATTCTACAACTAGATGTTTACCCAACAGTAATGAAAATATATATCCATATAAAGACATGTACATGAATGTTCCTAACAGCTTTATTTATAACAGCCAAAAACTGTAAACAACCCAAACGTCCAATGACAGAATAGACAAACTGGGGTATATAGCATTCAGCAAAAAAAAAAGGAACTGAGTACTGAAACATGAAACAACATGGATGAATTGCAAATTATACTGAGTGAAAGAAGCCTGACAAAAATAATACATAACATTATATTTGTATAAAAAAATTTAAATGTAAAATAAACTATAGTGAGATTGGTTCAAGATCCGGAGTAGAAGGACGTGCTCTCACTCCCTCCTGAGAGAGCACCAGAATCACAACTAACTGCTAAACAATCATCAACAGGAAGACACTGTAACTCACCAAAAAAGATACCCCACATCCAAAGACAAAGGAGAAGCCACAATGAGATGGTAGGAGGGGTGCAATCACAATAAAATCAAACCCCATATCTCCTGGGTGGGTGACTCACAAACTGGAGAACACTTATACCACAAGAGTCCACCCACTGGAGTGAAGGTTCTGAGCCCCACATCAGGCTTCCCAACCTGGGGATCCGGCAACAGAAGGAGGAATTCCTAAAGACTCAGACGTTGAAGGCTAGCAGGATTTGACTGCAGGACTTTGACAGGATTGGTGGAAACAGAGACTCCACTCTTGGAGGGCACACACAAAGTAGTGTGCACATCGGGACCCAGGGGAACGAGCAGTAACCCCATAGGAGACTGAACTAGAACTACCTGCTAGTGTTGGAGGGTCTCCTGCAGAGGCGGGGGTGGCTGTGTCTCACCGTGAGGACAAGGACAATGGCAGCAGAAGTTCTGGGAAGTACTCCTTGGCGTGAGCCCTCCCAGAGTCCATCATTAGCCCCACCAAAGAGCCCAGGTAGGCTCCAGTGTTGGGTTGCCTCAGGCCAAACAACCAATAGGGAGGGAACCCAGCCCCACCCATCAGCAGTCAGGTGGATTAAAGTTTTACTGAGCTCTGCTCACCAGAGCAACAGCCAGCTCTACCCACCACCAGTCCCTCCCATCAGGAAACTTGCACAAGCCTCTTAGATAACCTCATCCACCAGAGGGCAGACAGCAGAAGCAAGAACTACAATCCTGCAGCCTGTGGAACAAAAACCACATTCACAGAAAGACAGATAAGATGAAAAGGCAAAGGGCTATGTACCAGATGAAGGAACAAGACAAAACTCCAGAAAAACAACTAAATGAAGTGGAGATAGGCAACCTTCCAGAAAAAGAACTCAGAATAATGATAGTGAAGATGATCCAGGACCTCGGAAACAGAATGGAGGCAAAGATCGAGAAGATGCAAGAAATGTTTAACAAAGACCTAGAAGAATTAAAGAACAAAGAGAGATGAAAAATACAATAACTGAAATGAAAAATACATTAGAAGGAATCAATACCAGAATAACTGAGGCAGAAGAACGGATAAGTGACCTGGAAGACACAATGGTGGAATTCACTGCTGCAGAACAGAATACAGAAAAAAGAATGAAAAGAAATGAGGCCAGCCTAAGTGACCTCTGGGACAACATTAAAGGCAACAACATTCACATTATAGGGGTCCCAGAAGGAGAAGAGAGAGAGAAAGGACCTGAGAAAACATTTGAAGAGATTATAGTCGAAAACTTCCCAAACATGGGGAAGGTAATTGCCACCCAAGTCCAGAAAGCGTAGAGTCCCATACAGGATAAACCCAAGGAGAAACACACCGAGACACATAGCAATCAAATTGGCAAAAATTAAAGACAAAGAAAAATTATTGAAAGCAGCAAGGGAAAAACGACAAATAACATACAAGGGAACTCCCATAAGGTTAACAGCTGATTTCTCAGCAGAAACTCTACAAGCCAGAAGGGAGTGGCATGATATACTTAAAGTGATGAAAGGGAAGAAACTACAGCCAAGATTACTCTACCCGGCAAGATCTCATTTAGATTCAATGGAGAAATCAAAAGCTTTACAGACAAGCAAAAGTTAACAGGATTCAGCACCACCAAACCAGCTCTACAACAAATGTTAAAGGAACTTCTCTAAGTGGAAAACACAAGAGAAGAAAAGAACCTACAAAAACAAACCCAAAACAATTAAGAAAACGGTAATAGGAACATACATATCAACAATTACCTTAAATGTGAATGAATTAAATGTTCCAACCAAAAGACACAGGCTTGCTGAATGGATACAAAAACAAGACCCATATATATGCTGTCTACAAGAGACCCACTTCAGACCTAGGGACACATACAGACTGAAAGTGAGAGGATGGAAAAAGATATTCCATGCAAATGGAAATCAAAAGAATGCTGGAGTAGCAATAGTTGTATCAGATAAAATAGACTTTAAAATAAAGAATGTTACAAGAGACAAGGAAGGACACTACACAATGATCAAGGGATCAATCCAAGAAGAAGATATAACAATTATAAATATATATGCACCCAACATAGGAGCACCTCAATATATAAGGCAACTGCTCACAGCTATAAAAGAGGAAATCGACAGTAACACAATAACAGTGGGGGACTTTAAAACCTCACACCAATGGACAGCTCATCCAAACAGAAAATTAATAAGGAAATACAAGCTTTAAATGACACAATAGGCCAGATAGATTTAATTGATATTTATAGGACATTCCATCCAAACACAGCAGATCACACTTTCTTCTCAAGTGCGCACAGAACATTCTCTAGGATAGATCACAACTTGGGTCACAAATCAAGCCCTAGTAAATTTAAGAAAATTGAAATCATATTAAGCATCTTTTCTGACCACAACGCTATGAGATTAGAAATCAATTACAGGAAAACAAATGTAAAAAACACAAACACAGGGAGGCTAAACAATACGTTACTAAATAACCAATAGATCACTGAAGAAATTAAAGGGGAAATCAAAAAATACCTAGAGACAAATGACAATGAAAACACAACGATCCAAAACCTATGGGATGCAGCAAAAGCAGTTCTAAGAGGGAAGTTTATAGCAATACAATCCTACCTCAAGAAACAACAAACATCTCAAATAAACCATCTAACCTTACACCTAAAGGAACTAGAGAAAGAAAAACAAATCCCAAGTTAGTAGAAGGAAAGAAATAATAAAGATCAGAGCTGAAATAAATGAAATAGAAACAAAGAAAACAATACCAAAGATCAATAAAACTAAAAGCTGGTTCTTTGAGAAGATAAACAAAATTGATAAACCATTAGCCAGACTCATCAAGAAAAAGAGGGAGAGGGCTTCCCTGGTGGCGCAGTGGTTGAGAGTCCGCCTGCCGATGCAGGGGACACGGTTCGTGCCCCGGTCTGGGAAGATCCCACATGCCACGGAGCGGCTAGGCCCGTGAGCCATGGCCGCTGAGCCTACACGTCCGGAGCCTGTGCTCTGCAACGGGAGAGGCCACAACAGTGAGAGGCCTGTGTACCGCAAAAAAAAAAAGAAAAAGAAAAAGAGGGAGAGGACTCAAATCAATAAAATTAGAAATGAAAAAGGAGAAGTTACAACAGACACCGCAGAAATATAAACCATCCTAAGAGACTACTACAAGCAACTCTATGCCAATAAAATGGACAACCTGGAAAAAATGGACAAATTCTTAGAAAGGTATATCCTTCCAAGACAAAACCAGGAAGAAATAGAAAATATGAACAGACCAATCAGAAGTAATGAAATTGAAACCGTGATTAAAAATCTTCCAACAGGGCTTCCCTGGTGGCGCAGTGGTTGAGGGTCTGCCTGCCAACGCAGGGGACATGGGTTCGTGCCCCGGTCCAGGAGGATTCCCACGTGCCGCGGATTGGCTGGGCCCGTGAGCCATGGCCGCTGAGCCTGCGCGTCTGGAGCCTGTGCTCCACAACAGGAGAGGCCACGGCAGTGAGAGGCCCGTGTACTGCAAAAAAAAAAAAAAAAAAATCTTCCAACAAACGAAAGTCCAGGACCAGATGGCTTCACAGGTGAATTCTATCAAACATTTAGAGAAGAGTTAACAGCCATCCTTCTCAAACTCTTCCAAAAAACTGCAAAGAAACACTCCCAAACTCATTCTATGAGGCCACCATCACCCTGATAACAAAACCAGACAAAAATACCACAAAAAAAGAAAATTACAGACCAATATCGCTCATGAATATAGATGCAAAAACCCTCAACAAAGTATTAGCAAACAGAATTCAACAACACATTAAAAGGATCATACACCATAATCAAGTGGGATTTATCCCAGGGATGCAAGGATTCTTCAATATACGTGAATCAATCAATGTGATACACATATTAACAAATTGAAGAATAAAAACCATATGATCATCTCAATAGATGCAGAAAAAGCTTTTGACAAAATTCAACACCTATTTACGATAAAAAACTCTCCAGAAAGTGGGCACAGAGGGAAACTACCTCAACATAATTAAGGCCATATACGACAAACCCACAGCAAACATCATTCTCAATGGTGAAAAACTGAAAGCACTTCCTCTAAGATCAGGACGAAGACAAGGATGTCCACTCTCATCACTATTATTCAACACAGTCTTGGAAGTCCTAGCCACAGCAATCAGAGAAGAAAAAGAAATAAAAGGAATACAAATTGGAAAAGAGGAAGTAAAACTGTCACTGTTTGCAGATGACATGATTCTATATATAGAGAATCCTAAAGATGCCACCAGGAAACTACTAGAGCTAATCAACACCATGTGGTAAAGTTGCAGGATACACAATTAATGCACAGAAATCTCCTGCATTCCTATACACTAATGATGAAAAATCTGCAAGAGAAATTAAGGAAACACTCCCATTTACCATTGCAACAAAAAGAATAAAACACCGAAAAATAAACCTACCTAGGGAGACAAAAGACCTGTATGCAGAAAACTGTAAGACACTGATGAAAGAAATTAAAGATGATACAAACAGATGGAGCGATATACCATGTTCTTAGACTGGAAGAATCAATGTTGTGAAAATGACTATACTACCCAAAGCAATCTACAGATTCAATGCAATCCTTATCAAATTACCAATGGCATTTTTTACAGAACTAGAACAAAAAATCTTAAAATTTGTATGGAGACACAAAAGACCCCGAATAGCCAAAGTGGTCTTGAGGGAAAAAAACGGAGCTGACTTCAGACTATACTACAAAGCTACACTAATCAAGACACTATGGTACTGGCACAAAAACAGAAATACAGATCAATGGAACAGGATAGAAAGCCCAGAGATAAACCCACACACCTATGGTCAACTAATCTATGACAAAGGAGGCAAGGATATACAATGGAGAAAAGACAGTCTCTTCAATAAGTGGTGCTGGAAAACTGGACAGCTACATGTAAAAGAATGAAATTAGAACACTCTGTAACACCATACACAAAAATAAACTCAAAATGGATTAGAGACCTAAATGTAAGACTGGACACTATAAAACTCTTAGAGGAAAACATAGGAAGAACACTCTTTGACAGAAATCGCAGCAAGATCTTTTTTGATCCAGCTCCTAGAATAATGGAAATAAAAACAAGAATAAACAAATGGGACCTAATGAAACTTAAAAGCTTTTCCACAGCAAAGGAAGATGAAAAGACAACACTCAGAATGCGAGAAAATATTTGCAAACAAATCAACGGACAAAGGATTAATCTCCAAAATACCTAAACAGCTCATGCAGCTCAATATTAAGAAAACAAACAACCCAGGGCTTCCCTGGTGGCACAGTGGTTGAGAGTCCGCCTGCTGATGCAGGGGACACAGGTTTGTGCCCCGGTCCTGGAGGATCCCACATGCCGCGGAGCAGCTAGGCTCGTGAGCCATGGCCGCTGAGCCTGCGCATCCGGAGCCTGTGCTCCGCAACGGAAGAGGCCACAACAGTGAGAGGCCCGCGTACAGCCAAAAAAAAAAAGAAAACAAACAACCCAATCCAAAAATGGGCAGAAGACCTAAATAGACATTTCTCTAAAGAAGACATACAGATGGCCAAGAAGCACATGAAAAGCTGCTCAACCTCACTAATTATTAGAGAAATGCAAATCAAAACTACAATGAGGTATCACCTCACACCAGTTAAAATGGGCATCATCAGAAAATCTACAAGCAACAAATGCTGGGAAGGGCGTGGAGAAAAGGGAACCCTCTTGCACTGTTGGTGGGAATGTAAATTGATAAAGCCACTATGGAGAACAGTATGGAGGTTCCTTAAAAAACTAAAAATAGAATTACCACATGACCCACCAATCCCACTACTGGGTATATACCCAAAGAAAACCATAATTCATAAAGACACATGCACCCCAATGGTCACTGCAGCACTATTTACAATAGCCAGGACATGGAAGCAACCTAAATGCCCAGAAACAGACGAATGGATAAAGAAGATGTGGTACATATATACAATGGAATATTACTCAGCCACAAAAAGGAACAAAATTGAGTCATTTGTAGAGACGTGGAGGGATCTAGAGACTGTCATACAGAGTGAAGTAAGTCAGAAAGAGACAAACAAATATCGTATATTAACACATATATGTGGAACCTAGAAAAACGGTACAGATGAACCGGTTTGCAGGTCAGAAATAGAGACACAGATGTAGAGAACAAACGTATGGACACCAAGGGGGGGAAAGTGTTGGGGGGTGATAGTGGTGGGATGAATTGGGAGATTGGGATTGACATGTATATGCTAATATGTATAAAATGGATAATTAATAACCTGCTGTATAAAAAAATTCAAAAAAAATTTAAAAAAATAAAAATAAAATTTAAGAAAAATAAAATAAACTATAGTGATAGAAAGCAGGCAGGGAGGGGGCACTCACAAAGGGACACAATGAGGAAACTTTGGAGGTACTGAATATGTTCACTGTCTCAACTGTGGTGATGGTTTCATGTGTGAATACATAGCTAGGAATTTATCAAACTGTACACTTTCAATATATGCAGTTTATTGTATATCAAGTATACCTTAATAAAGCTGTGTAGAAAAAAAGAATCTAAAAAAACAAAACCACAACATATATAAATTTGGGTGATGCAGTTAAAGCTTCAGAAGAAACTTCGTAACTCTGTTATACTAGAAAAGGTATATAACCCATGTTAAACTAGAAAATGGAGAGCAAAGTAAACACAAGGTTAATAGAAAGAAAGGGATAATAAAGAATAGAATAGAAAACACAGAGAATAATATATTTAGCACAGGCCACTTGTCAGTGCAACCACCCAAGTATAAACTTCAGAATGCCACTACTACTGTACCTCCATGAAGGAAAGTGGCTGGGGCTCCAGCCATTCGTTTGAGCTCTTGAGCCTGGTAAGTCTGTCAGTTATCACATCACTGTCTGAACTTTTCATTGTGTTCACAAATAACAGAGCCCCTAGAAAAACTAAAAAATCAGCTTACTTAGTAACGAGAATTCAGATTTATTCTCTTCTATTTGATTAATAATCACTATTCGTGGCCGTGAACGGACGTGGAACGGATTCTGAACTTTAGACACCCACACTTTCCCTAAGGAGAGGGGCCTTCACCCAGGATTCTGCTGGTGTCTTCCGAGCCAGCCTCCTTTAAGCAGGGGAGCTCTCTCCAGACCCACCCGCTGTCCCCTCGAATCCCAGGCTTCCCACAACGTGGCCCAATGGAGCCGGTGTGGCAATTCTCAGCCTGGCCTCTAGGAGTCGCATCTGCAGTTTTCGGAGTGGGCAGAGTTGCAGCCTTCTGACTCCTGAAGCACACCCAGGATGCGCTTCTCACAGAAGGAAGGGCTTTTGAACACAATTAGCTTGTCTTCAAGCTCTGAGAGTCCCAAACCGCCACCCCCAGACCCGTCCAGCCCCGTCCAGCCCGTGCCTGAGGGAGAAGCACCCACGACGCCGCCCCTTCCCTCCTACCCCGCTGGCAAGGTGCGTGTGGCCTCCGCCCGGCCTGGAGGAAAAGCTGCAGGCCGCGACAGGTACCTCAGCTCCCCTCCCTCGACTGGCAGGGCCTTCGGTTCTCTGGCACCACGACAGGGCCGGGCCCGACAGCCCACGACGCCTGAGTCGTCAGCTGCGGCGGGAGAGTGAGCCCGTCCCACCTGAGGTCCAGTCAGCTCGAGCCCGTCGCCTCGGTAGATTAAGAACGTTTCGTGTCCAGAGATTCGGTCGAGGCACCCCGCGACCCCTCCGCCGCGGCGGACAAGGAGTCCGCGCGCCGCCGAGGCGGCCGGTGGACTCCGAATTCCGCAGGACCGCCCGGTCCGGAGACTCGGCCGCTGCGTCCCTGAGTCCCGCGCAAATGCGCTACCGCAGACCAGCCTGGCTGAGAAGAAACCAGAAAAGTCGTAGCTCCGGCGCCCAACGGCTGGTCGTGGTCTGCGGTCGGGGCCGTAGCGCTTCTCGGTGACGGGCAGCTGCCGCAGCCAATAGCTGGGCTCGTCGCCCTCTCGCCCCGCCTCCCCCCTCGTCCGTTGACCGCCGCATGCGCTTCAAGCCAGCTTTTGGTTGAGTGTTGGGCTCCTTCCCGAGAGCAAGGGGGCTTTTCCTGGTCAGGCCCGCCGCGATCCCCCAAACCCTCTGCCCCTCCTGTGCGTGTCCGCAGCCAACCAGACTGGACATTAACACACCCTCCCTCGCCCTCAGTAACCCCGCTCCAGGGAACCCCCGTGGGCCAAATCGCTGCGAAGGGAGTGGCGGGCTAGGGGCTCCTTGGAATGACGAGTGTTTGTGGAGTTTGTCCCGTTGAGGAGGGCCCAAGAAGACTTGGGAACCTGTGCGGAAAATGTCGCTTTAGGTTCCTTAAGGTGTTTTTAGTCCCCTGGGGTATTGATCAGTGTCCATAGTTGGTGCTGATGTTGGTCAGTGGGAAAGGAACGTGAGGACTCATGACCAGTATATCTCATTTAGTCTTGTTTACTTCAGTAGTTCTCCATTTCGTCAGGTTTTTAATTTTTTTAGTTTTAATCCTAGGTGATTCTGATGCAAACTACTGACACAGATAGAAAATTACGAGCTGTGATTTTCCAAACTCATAACCCTCTCTGTGAACTGATTTTCTATGATTCTGTTTTCCTCTTGAGTATTGGTGGGCACTGGATGATGGAACTCCATTTTCACCTTTCATCTTTTCAAAGTGCACATGCTGATATTAAAGCTGTCCAGGGTGTCTTAGGGACATTTGTATTCACAGGGCTTTTAAAAGCTAGCCAGAGCAGATGGTTTCAACTGCAGTTCCCTTTTTCAGGGCTGAGGGAGCATGAGCCATTTGCAGAACTTACTGTTAGATACACTCCTGGGAACGAAGCATGTAGACAGTGCAGCCCTCATCAAACTCCAGGAGCCGAGCCTATGTGTAGCATCACCTGGATTTAGTGTAAGAAAAAAACAGGCTTGGGCATAAGAGTTTAAATCTTTTTCTGTAAAGGCCATAGACAGTACATAAAAGAATGGGAGTGACTATGTTCCAATAAAACTTTATGAACACTGAAATTTGAATTTCATGTAATTTTTACATATCACAAAATATTATTATTTTGATTTTTTTTCAACTACTTAAAAATGTAAAAACCATTCTTCATTTGCAGGCTTACAAAAACTGATAGTGGTACAAATTTGGCCAGTCCACCATAGGTTGCCAACTTCTAGTCTATTTAACCTCTGCAGGTAATGCCCAGTGATGTCCGAACACTTGTGGATGGATTTGCCAAGAACCCTTTGAAAACCAGAAGAGAAGGATTGTATTTCAAGGAGAAGGACTACAAATGTGTCCGGGCAGATGACTATTCTCTTTATGCTAAGAGTGTGAGTGTTCAAGATTTGAAGACAACTTTGTAAAAACCTTAAGAAAAGAATTTGACTCCAGTTTTCAGTTCCTCTCCTGATACTATCTTTAAAACAGACTAAGCCTGTTACTGCAATGGCAATGTTTGAGATAGCAGTCTAGTGCCAGGAAGGCACATGTAAAAGAAAGTTCTAACAGAGAGCCTAGTTCTGAGAAATGTTCATTCCAGAATTTATCAACTGAACCTTGCCTGAACTGTCTCTTTCCACTGTAATTATTCCTCATACTCTACATTCTCCTTCTTTAAAAAACAAAGTGATATTACTCTTGTGCTTAAAACGTCTGTTGGTTCACTGTTGCCTATAAGGAATTAAGGGGATGACAGTCATATTTCTGTATGCCCTATATGATGGGTTAGGCACACTTCACCCACATTATAAAATAAGTAGCCTCATTTACAGATGAGGAAACTGAGGCTTAACCAGGTTAAATGACTCTTCCATAGTCATACAGCAGAAAATGGAGGTGCTGGGATTCAAGCCCAGAGCTATCTAATTCCAAAATGTATTTCCTTTCCGTGACATCTGTTGTTCTCACTGGGATAGGGGTATATTACAATCAATTCAGGAGCTTTTTTCAGAATACACATGCTGTTATTACAACAGTCTAAAACTTTTTGACAACTAAATCAGTGAAAAAGAGCAGAGAGTCCAAAAACAAACATAATGAATATGGAAGTCAGGAAATGGTGAAAAATGTGGCTGGCGCGTAACTTCTTGTCCTGTAACTAGAACCAAGAGAAGGGCATTCTGTTTTATTTTTATCCAGGAAAATACTGGTGTGGTTGTTGTGAAGACCCGTCTGTATCTTCTGGTGGCAACTTACACTGAGGGCATGTATCCTAGTGTCTGTGTGGAAGCCACAGAGAAATTGGGTAAGTTTGCTCCCAATGCCTGTCTTTGTTCCCTGTGGTAGTCAAGTCTTCTGACTGCAAGTAACCCAATCAAACCAGCTAGGGTAGAAAGGAGGAATTTATTGGAAGGGTACCAGGGTTACTTATATAACCGGTGAAAGGACAGAGTGCAGCTGAGCCACAAGGAAAATGGATTCCAGGGACTGGAACACTGCTAGCACTCTACTCTAGTCTCTCCTCCTAAGAGGGTCAGCTTTGTTCCATCCCATTGCAGACTGCCTCCTTTCCTAGTGGTGTCATGGTCAAGCCTTGCATCCTATCTCTTAATTTCTTTTAGAACCCTGATCTGACAAGTCTTAGATCATATAATTTACCTTTATATCAGTCAGCTGGGGTTAGGAGGTGGGAAAGCCAGGGTTAAAAAGCAGAGATGTAGTTGCTGGGGGCCATCCTCTATACAAGGATTTTCTACAGAAAAATAAATTACTGTGAGCCAGGCTTATTGGTGTCTGCTGCATTCCCCTTCCATGTCTCTACATTTTAAAATAAAGATCTAATGTAGAACTAACTGGGAAATTA
Source organism: Aethalodelphis obliquidens (assembly GCF_003676395.1). Taxonomy (NCBI): domain Eukaryota; kingdom Metazoa; phylum Chordata; class Mammalia; order Artiodactyla; family Delphinidae; genus Aethalodelphis; species Aethalodelphis obliquidens. The sequence goes on from NW_020837956.1 coordinate 25,220,097, forward strand.
TATCTATGAGAGTTGAGCTTAATAAACGATAAATTGTATCTGTGTTTAGATTTTTTAATCTAAATTTAAATTTTTTTTAGCAGTTTTAGTAGTCGCTTTTAAAAAAAATATTTATTTATTTGGCTGTGCCAGGTCTTAGTTGCAGCAGGCAGGCTCCTTAGTTGTGGCATGCAAACTCTTAGTTGCAGAATGCATGTGGGATCTAGTTCCCTGACCAGGGATCGAACCCAGGCCCCCTGCATTGGGAGCGCAGAGTCTTATCCACTGTGCCACCAGGGAAGTCACCTAAATTTAAATTTCTAAAAAAAAGTTTTTGTTGGAGTTGCTTGAACACTCCTTTGAGATAGGAGAATCCTCCATCTACTTCTGCTAGTGAGGAAAGCAGCCAACCTTTCATTCTTTCAACGAATTCTCAGTGACGACCTACATGTATGTGCACTGCACTATCCTAATAAACTAGGAAATCAAAGCTGGTTAAGATAGTCTCTGCTTTCCATGCCTCTATACGATACTGCTGCCCTATCTGCCTGAAATATCTTCCCTTTCTGTCCCTGCCCTTTCACATCCAGTTGGCAAATTCCTAATTATCATTGAAAACCCAAATCAGATCTTGGGCTTCTCTCTACTGTGCTATGTATTTTATGCATACCTTTATTATTACTGACATTAGAGTCCTTTGTTTACCTTGATTGTGAGTCCCTAGAAGGCAAAAATTTCGTCTTAATCCAGTCCCTAAAACAGTGTCTAATGATGAGTAGGAAATTAATGCATGTTTGATGAACAAATAAATGAATGACCTCTGCCTAGCAGAATCTGGGAGGGCTCCAGACAGCGGAATCTTTTTTTTTTTTGATTAATTTTTATTGGAGTATAGTTGCTTTACAATGTTGTGTTGGTTTCTACTGTACAGCAAAGTGAATCAGCTATACGTATACATATATCCCATCTTTTTTGGATTTCCTTCCCATTTAGGTCACCACAGAGCATTAAGTAGAGTTCCCTGTGCCATACAGTAGGTTCTCATTAGTTATCTATTTTATACATAGTATCAATGGTGTATATATGTCAATCCCAATCTCCCAATTCCTCCCACCCGCTCCTTTCCCCCTTCGTACCCATAGTTTGTTCTCTACATCTGTGTCTCTATTTCTGCTTTGCAAATAAGATCATCTACACCGTTTTTCAGACAGCTGAATCTTAAAGGATTAATTGAGAAATTAACTACCATCACAGAAACTACACACACACAAAATGTATATAAGTACAGACCTTCACAGTTGTCATAAATAGTTCCCTGGCATGGATTGTCATAAACCATGCTACATGGCTGGCAATGAGGTATTCTAGGAGCAAATAGGACTGAGCGTAGGCAAGACACAACTTAGGAAGCACCTAACAGGAGGGGTGATTTCCAGCATGGGAGGAACAGGCAATTACAACCACAGAGGATCTTTCCTGAGCAGGTGTCAGGATTTAAGGGAGGTTCAGTTTCAGTAGCGTAGGGCAGGAGCAGGAGGACAGAATGGAGACTTGTATATCTGGGCTAATTATCGAATTAAAGCTATCCAGAAAAGGAAGCCAGGAAAATGAGCAATTAGGCTCTAAAGAGGCCAGACGCTATCCTATCAGCTGTGGCCCAGGGCTAATTCCCCAGGTATCCTGCGGAGAAGACCAGAGAAGTTGCCTGCCCACTGTAATGTAGATTCTGTGGCTGGCACCAAAGAGTGCTTAGGGCCACAAGAGACTCCAAAGAATGTGTGTTATTTAGAAGGACAGGGCTGACATCATTCCACTAAGATCTCACTACTCTGGGAAGGGATCGGCTATCTTGGAAGTGACTGAATGCTCATGAGGGATGGATGAGGCTGATATCCACTCAGGAGCCAGTTACTTATCTCATGTCTCTTTTTTTTTTTGGCTGCACCCACATCGCTGGCAGGTTTTGCAACCAGGGATTGAACCTGGGCCACCGCAGTGAAAGCGCTGAGTCCTAATCACTGGACCTCCAGGGAATTCCCTCATGTCTCATTACTCTATTTCCTTGACTTGTTTTTCTTTTAATTATATTTTTCTCTTTCAAAAATTATGCATGACAATTATAGAAAATTTGGGAAATAAAGAACTATTACAATTTTCTATTATGAAAGATTCTAGGAGCATTGTGTGTGTGTATATATAGATACACAAATATATATCTCCCCTAATAGACAATGAACTCCTTGAAGTCAGGGATTGGGTCTTAACTATCCAGTCATCCTTGTATCTCCAAGTACTTAGCACAGTGCCTAGCACGTGGTAGTTACGAACATTTATGGAATAAATGAATGAATCATATTGTGATAATGTACTGTTCATAAGTAATAACTATATTCTGTTTTCTTTCAGGAGAATATCTAAGAAGAAAAGGAAATTAAGTCATCAGAGGACTATGAAAGACAGCTTTTATGATTTTAGAAGAAAACTATAGATCCTAAAGAAAAAGTAATGCCTTATATTGTGGTTGAAAAATACTAGGCAGAAGATACTGAAAAGGAAGAATGAGTTAAGGAAGCAATTTTTCTTATTTCAAGAGATCCTCTTCTTTAATTGGAATTACTTAGTCCACTTTATTTGTTCCTTTTTTTTTTTTTTAGTGTTGGTCATTGGCATGAATGTGAGGCATTTCACAGGGCATATGATAGTTTCACAGGGCATTTCTGTTGGGAGACTCCTCCATGAGTCTCTGTATTCCCACACATCTTGCTAGGTATGCCAAGAATACAAGGCCCTAACCACTCTTCATGCAGACCATTTCAGGGTTATGTTGCAGGAAGCAACCTTGAAAAATGAAGTGATGTCTCCCTTCAGAACCAAGGGCAAGCTTGCTTACTGCTTGCTCTGAAAGAGGTAGATTCCCTGAATTCAGTGTTCCTGTCCTAGAGTGCAGCTCACTGCATGTGTGGCATCTATCTGGTCCACATCACCCCTGTGGGACCTGGGGAAAAGGGGAACCAATGTAAAGACCACCCAACAACAGGCCACTCGTCAAGGTATCTGAGGGACACACTGCACTCCCCACCATCTGCAGGCATCTGATTTTGTTGAGCACTGGAAAGGTCTTCCCAAAAATCAACTCAAAAAGATTTCTGACTCCACCTCCCTCACTTCCTCCTAGTCCACACAACTTAGTGGGGTCAATGAATACAGCCTTCCCCAGAAAGGGTTCATCTCCTCTTGGTCACCTCCTGGGTGATGAACAGAATGATGAGGGTAAAGAGTATATATAACCTATTTTGAAAATTCAGGATTCTACCCTGATCATTCCTGGCCATGGTGCATCTTTCTTTCTCCTAATAGCAACCCCAGGCCAGTCTGTTTGTACAGCTTCCAAGTGTCCCTAGGGAGGGAATACCATAGGCCACTGGCATTTCTTGACATTACCATGCAGTTTTCTGAATTCCAAAAGCATGCTATCTGAGGCAAAGTGTCTTTCGTTAATGTTTATAAAATTCTCCCACTTTCAGGTTTTGTATAACAGCCTTTCAAGGAGCCTACCTCCAATACAATTCCTTTTCTGAGCTTGGGTGCCAAGAACTACAGATTTGTTCTGGGTGGTCAAGCTGACCACTGTCCGTTCATTCATTTATCTGTTCAGCTGCTTGATTCTTTTCTGAGTTAGAGGTAAAAGTACATTTAAAATTTACTTATTTAGCATTCGTTGAGTAGTCTACTGTGTGCTAGGTACTGTTGATACAAAAGTAAATAATATATACACCCCACCGCAGATAGGATTACAATTTAGTGAAGAAAATTTATAAATGAGTCACATTACCATGTGACAAATGCTGTAACAGATAGAAAAAAAGAACTGTAAAGCACAAAGCCTAAAGCAATCAACTGTGCATTCAGGAGCCTGAAAATGCATTTGAAGTGAATCTGGAAGAATAAGTAAGTACAGAAGAGAGCGAAAAGCATTCCAGGTTTAAGGAATAGCATATGCAAGTTCCTGTTGTGTGAAAAGAATGGTGAGAGGTTCAGTGTGGCTGGAAAATAGTATGTATGAGAGAATGATAAATGAAACTGGGAAGATGGATGGGGCCAAAGGAGAAAAGGCTACTTTCTTCAGGGTAACTCAAAGGACATCAAGCAGTGTTGCAGTATAAACAGTACTTTTTGAAACTTTTATAATTTTGATTGCAAAAGTAATATACACTCATAAAAACACTTGAGAAAATAAGTTACTCATAATTTCACATTAAATGAAAACAACTGTTGATAGTTTTTGTTATTTTCTTCCAGTCTTTTTTCAGTGCACATAATATATACATTTTTTTTATAAATCTATAGTTTTATTGAGACAAAAACTGACAGTGTTGGTATGAAGTTTAACATTTAAACAAAAGTTTTCACAGAAACCTAACACATGCCTAAAAAGATTTTACAACAGAGTTCTAGATGCAGGTCTAAATGATGTCAAGAACTGATGGATCTCATGATTCAAGACAGCATTTTGGGTTTTAGTTAATTCTTAGGATTAAAAAAATTTGTTTTGTTTTAAAGTGAACCACTGCCCCAGTATGAAAATTTAATCTCCTGAGACCAGGGCTTCAGAAATCATTCAACTCTTGAAGTGACTCAGTGAACTTGTGCTGTCAGTGACTGAACCCTGCCACCAATGGTCTCAAAGTTCAAAAAACAGAGGCTCCAAGAGTTTTCCACCCTAAGAGCACCGGCCCTTGTCTTTGCCTACTCTCCCATCTCCTATACCACCCTCTGCCCTTCCCCAAATACTTCAGCCAGTGGCTTGGATAGAGAAGCTGATATTTATAACTTCAAAATCGGAAAAGAAAGGGTCTTCTTGTCAATTTCAAGAATTAGCACCTCTAAGACAGAATGATCTGCCTGTGTATACAACTCCAATAAGACATTTCCTCCTCAACCAGTTTCCATCCCCCAAATGGCAGCTTTGGTAACTTCTTAACTGGGAAGTTAAGAAGTTACCAAAGCTTAATGCTTTTTGGGAACAGCATTAAGCTCAGGCAGGGAACACCTTGGCTTCTAAGTTTCAGGCATTCACAGCTTTTAAACAGTCTCTCACAGACCTCATTTAGGTTGCCAATGACATTTTTTGAAAGGATGAAAAATTCTGGACACAGAACCAAATCATCATTAGTTGTTCTCTCCTTTGTTTCACCATTTTCCCCCAACAGGCCCCAAATTTTAACAAAAATGACTCTAACCCATCCCCCTTCTTTCCCACCCCATCCCTCCCACCCCAAATAATACACCAGAAATAGCCAAAAACTACATACATGCTACACTGTAAAAATGCAGAGTTAACACTATTGGGAAGAAGGTTGTGGGTTGTGGAGATGCTCTTTGAAGATCTACAGTATCTTTTGCTCTCCCACATCCCATTCTGCAAGTTTTGTCCTTCATAGAAGGCCCTTTGCTTTTCTCAGCAAAGTTCAGAACGGGTTGTCTTGAAACACTGACCCTCCTTCCCCTCCACTGGGATGGGTGTGCAAACTATACAGCATGTAGCAGCTTTAAAGCACTTGGGCTGCTGTAGGGCACAGAAACTATACTGGCTCTTCAAAGGACATCTTCTCAAGCCCCCTCTACGGTGTCAAGACAAGTAGAACTCCTTCTTTCCCCACTTGAAACCCAGTCAGATGTGACAGGGGCTGGTACTCAGGAGAGTTAATTCTTGTCATCTTTTTTGTCATCATCCTCCGAGGGGTAGGAATGCCACGTCAGCCTTTCCTCATAGGAGGATATGACAACCTGTGGGCACTTGACATTGGCTTCCTTGGCAGGGACCAGGTGAGCCTCATCAGAGTTTTTCCATTTCATCAGGAACATGAGTTCTCCACTGGAGTCTGTAGCTCCAATAATCCGCTCCGATTCCAAACCCCCGGCAAAGCCTTGTGGCTTTTCTGACTCTTCTTTCTTCTTCTTTGGTTCGCTCTCCTCCCCCTTAACTTCCGAATCAGAATCAGCTTTGCGCTTGCCTCCCTCTGATTTATGTCTCGTGTGCTGTTTCCTGTGACTGCAGGAACTCGGCAACGAGGTCGGGGCGATCCAGGTTTTCTTCTGGCTCCCAAGTGTCGTCCTCCTCTGAGAACCCCTTCCACTTTAGGAGGTACTCCACTTTGCCCTTTACCACTCGACGGTCGAGAACTTTTTCCACCACATATTCTTCTTCCTCTTCTTCTAGCACCTCCTCCACTTTCTTCTTGTTTTGTTTTTTCCCCATAGTGCCCACCAGCTTTCTGGTATAAAGGGTGACACTGCTCAGAGCAGCGCCCACGAGCCCGAGAGGAATCGGTGCCGTGCTACTGGCGCGTCTTGTCGGGCCGGCCAGGGGAGTGGCGACCATAATATATACAATATAACCTAACCTAAATCATGAACACAGATGGTTGACAACCCACCCTGTTCATATAGCATAATGTTATAAAATCTTGTATTTCATTTAAAATTGCTTAGAAAATTTTAATTGCTTAGAAAATATTTTAATCATTGCATATCACATGGTATTCCTCTTTGTTAGATATTTATGTTATATCCACTTTTTCACTTTGTAAATAACGCTGCAGTTTACAACTTTTACATAATTCTTTGTGTCTCTGATTATTTCCTTAGGTCTGGAAGTGGAGTTTCAGGGTCAGAGTATGAGCAACTTTACAGCTCTCTGTAGTTTTGTTGTTGTTGTTTTGTTTTGTTAACAGAGAAGTTTTACACCATGTTAATAAGAGGCAGGGGTTTTTGTGGGGGTAGGTGGGCGGGGAGGGAGTTATTTGTAATTCAGCTGTTAACTCATCAGTTTCCTATGCTTGTGGGATTGGGTCTGAGGCAATCTTACCAAGTGCCTCAGTAAATGAGAAAGAGAGGAAATGCAGTCAATTGAACTGGCTGAGTCAGAGACCAGAGAGGCAGGTTACTATTTGAATCAGACAGTGCTAAATCATGGTGACACTGGACAGTTGCTCCTGTATGATACAGAGATACTCATGAGGTTTGCAGGACAAGCCAGGAAACATTTGGGGGCTTCTAGATACAACTCCAAAGGAGTCCAGGCATGCCAAGGCCCAGAGCTAAACAGAAGGCTGGGCTATCAATGCTTCAGGCTAAAGTCACACTCTATTATCAAAACAGAGTGGACTAGAGCAGAGATATGCAAAGAATAGCACTCAGACCCACAGGACTAGAACATCTGAACATGCTGATGTGTGTAGAAGGGAGATGTAACCATAAAAAGTGGAAGCTGGTCAGCCAGGGAAGCCTAGAAAAGGAGTCATGGGAGCAAAGGCTGGTTGGGCCATTCCAGGTGGGAGGATCTTTGAGCAAACAATTCAAGTTGTCTGGTATTTTCTAGCAGCAACTTTCTGACAGTAACTGGGTGTCCTAGAATTCAATCCCATTTTGAACTAACTACCTGGGGTTAGTGCAGACCCTACAGGTTAAGGGGGCTCAGCCCTGTAAGACTGCCTTCACCTCAGAAGCCAGCCACAACTCCCAGGTCCTCAGGTTACCCACACTTCTGACTTGGCTACAAATTTGGGGGTTCCCTTGACCGCCCACCCTTCAGGTTTGATAATTTCCTAGAATGACTCAAAGAACTTAAGTGCCATACTTATGATTACAGTTTTATTATAAAGGATACAACTCAGGAGCAGTCAAATGTAAGAAATACTTAGGGCATGGTACCGGAGGTGGGAATGGGCTCAGAGCTTCCATGCTCTGGTGCACCACTCTCTCAGTACATCATTGTGTTCACCAACTAGGTAGCTCTCCAAACCTCATTGTTCCAGGGTTTTTATATGGTGGTTTCATTAGTGGGCATGAATAATTAAGTCAGTGGCCACCTGATTGAACTTAGTCTCCAGTCCCTCTCCCCTCCCCAGAGATCAGGCATTGAGGCTGAAAATTTCAACCCTCTAATCTAATTGACTAGTGACTAGCCCCCATTCTAAAGATATCCAGCCCCTCATTAGCATGAATAACAAAAGGCACTCCTATCATTCACAAAATTCCAAGAGTTTCAGGAACTCTGTGCCAGGAACCAGGGACAAAGGCTAAATATATTTTATTATATCACTTCTGATCTTCATGGCAAGGTTGTACCAGGTATAGAGGTGGATATATCTTGCTGTCTTAGCCAGATTAAGTATTTAACATTCAATTCATCTCAATCATCCCACCTTGTCCAGAATCTTCGCTCACCATTTGGCTTTCCATGTAGATCTACCTATAGATTTTGGGGTCAGACCTCTTGCCAATGATTTCTCCTTTTAAATTAGCACATTGACATCTGAATGTTATAACTTAGTTATGTGGACTGTACACCTACTCTCCACATGCTGACAAGCTGGGGTTTTGAGCCTACAAGGCAGAAGGTCTGATCCTGGATCACAGTGATCTCTAAAGTACTGAAGGCCATCATGAAGCCTCTTGGCTACTTACCAGCATTTCCCAGACGCGCACACACTGCACTGTTGGGTGCCTAGTGGGAGCCCTTTTCATAAACCTCATCAAGGCAAATGCCTCATTGTCTGGAACCCTCCTATGTAAGGCGGTCCAGTTGCTTCCTACAATTCTCACTACAAAGTTCCAGTTGGGCTTAGCTACTCAGGGAGACCCACAAAAGGGACCCTTTGATGGTAGCTACACAGTACCTGTGGAAGTGCCCAGGGAGCAGGTGATCTTCTGAAACAGCGGTCTCCAAATCAGGGAAATGTATCCTGGTAGTTCACAAAGACTTTAAATGGCACATACAGGCATGAATGGACTTAAGGGGTTCATTTTTCCCAGATCTTTAACTTCCATATGTACTTTCCTAAAATTTATCTGTTGTGATTGAGCAGTAATGCCAGTTCTTCTCCTGCATCTCCCATCTCCAACCGCCTTTCTCCCAGTATACAAAAGAAAGGCCTACTCTCATCCAGTCCCAATCTTACTGTGATGCTTGGCTTGGAGGGTAAAAACTGCAGGGTGCCAAAGGAAAGGAAAATTCTCAATGTTTTTAAATTTAATGACCTCTTCTGTCCTCCAGTGTCAAAAATACATCATATGTGAAGAAGAGTCCCAAGAGAATATTGCAAAAAGAGCATCACTGAGAAATAGTGAAAATCTTTGTATCATAATTCATCTAGGAGAGAAAGACTCCTTGTCTTTATGTTTCTTAAAATTCAGAAGCAAGACAGTTATCATAAGGACATGAATTAATATGATTACTTGAGGGACTTCCCTGGTGGTCCAGTGGTTAAGACTTCGCCTTCTAATGCGGGGGGGTGCAGGTTCGATCCCTGGTTGAGGAGATAAGATCCCACACACCTTGTGGCCAAAAAAACAAAAAAAGATTACTTGAAAAATGAGAAATTTTTCTGATAGAAAGTAATTTGACTTGGCTGATTAGTTTAAAACAATGATGGCTGGCTTTGCCAATAAGAATGTCACAGCTGTTTTTCATAAATGGGTTAAGTCTACAACTCCAAAATATTAATAAAAATGTATTTAGTTTTTTAATTAATTTTTACTGGAGTATAGTGATTTACAATGTTGTGTTAGTTTCTGCTGTACAGCAAAGTGAATCAGTTATACATTTACAGTTATCCACTCTTTTTTAGATTCTATTCCCATATAGGTCATTACAGAGTACTAAGTAGAGTTCCCTGTGCTATACAATAGGTTCTTATTAGTTATCTATTTTATATATAGTAGTGTGTATATGTCAATCACAATCTCCCAATTTACCCCTCCCCTCCCCTAATAAAAATATTTTTAAAGCACATGATAAGGTAAAAGGATTTGGCCCAAAAATTGTCTTAGCAAAAGTGTATTGGAATTAACACTTCTACTTTCCATATCTTCCTGAGTATATCAATTTAAACAAGGTGGCTCGGGGCTTCCCTGGTGGTGCAGTGGTTAAGAATCCGCCTGCCAATGCAGGGGACACGGGTTCGAGCCCTGGTCTGGGAAGATCCCACATGCCGCAGAGCAACAAATCCCAGGGGCCACAACTACTGAAGCCTGCGCGCCTAGAGTCCGTGCTCCACAACAAGAGAAGCCAACACAATGAGAAGCCCACCAACGGCAACAAAGAGTGGACCCGCTCGCTGCAACTACAGAAAGCCTGCACACAGCAAAGAAGACACAATGCAGCCAAAAATAAATAAATAAAATAAATTTATAAAATAAATAAATAAAAATAAACAAAGTGCCTCTAAGTGAAAAAGTAGCAGAAATAATTAATAATCATTTGATAAATCTTTGCAAAGATTTGTTGGCATAATCCCAGAAGCTGAGAACCGGAATGACACTTATGACTGGGTAACTAATACTTTACAGGTTGAGTGGTTTCCAAATCTTTGCTTTCAATAAAATTGAAGGAATACCTAATTAATTTGCCAGCTAATAGATCACTGAAAATAGTTTTTGATGATAGATCATTATATGGTTTTTATCATATAACTCAGAGGTATTCAAATAATTAGCTGACATTCCTATAATGAAATTTCTTTCCCATCTAATTTATGCAAATTAGGTTTCTCAGACATTGTCCATAAAAATGAAAAACAGGAAGAAATTAACGTTGAGCCCAGTCTCATTCTAGCAATAATTAATATTCATCCACAGATATAATAATTATTTAGAAAAATTCAGCTTCACCAACGGTCCAATAAAATTTTACTTTTTATGTTCAATAATTACTAATATTTAAAATAATACTTTTATTTTTGGCCGCACCATGTGGCTTATGGGATTTTAGTTCCCCAACCAGGGATTGAACCCAGGCCCTTGGCAGTGAGAGCACAGAGTCCTAACCACTGGACTGCCAGGAAATTCCCCTGAAATAATACTTTAAATAACATAAAAATAATTTAAAATAATGTTGTTTTGATCAGCTGTGCACTAATAATACTGTAATGATAATTAAATCCAGAAGAAATTTAACACTTATAGCCCTATGGTCACAGTAAATAAAATATATGTCGGATTACATATATTTTGTTGCAGATAAGAATGATCAATAAAGCATAAAATATAGCAGATGTAATTCTTATGTAGAATGAAAATGTAAATATTGGAAGAAAAATAAAATTTTAAAACTTCTAACTGTTTAAAGAAGAACTTGTTTGGGTACTTTTTAGTGGATGATTATAGTATCAAATTGCTCTGAAATCTTAATTCCACTTGACACATTTAAAAGCCTGATATAAGAGTTTTAAATTCAATATTTATGACCAGAAATCATATCTTTTGCACTACTTAAATTTAAGATGAAATATTTTAGATCTCAACTTAAAAATGTGAGAGGGGACACATAGTTTTTGAAAAGGCTTTTTGTCTATTTGCAAATAAAAAAGTGTGAAAACCACTGCCTGGAGTAAGAAATGTCTTGAGCCCTGAGCGATATGGATGCCCTAGGCCCATAGGCCCAGGAAGATGGCAGGGGCAGGTAACCAAACAGGCAACTCCACCAAGCGGACTCCAAGCCTTTTCCTCTCCTAGAGCCTTCCTGAATCCCTGCTCCTGGGATTCGCTCTGCCACCCTAAGGATGGAGTACCCATGGAGAGAGGGGAGGAAGAGCCCAGAGAGTCATGCAGGGACAGAAGCTGGCACAGTACCCAGAGCTGAACTGCCCCAGCTTCTCTAGGGAAAGGTCAGCCCTTAGCTGTTCCAGAACCATGAGTCACCACTGAGCTGCTGGGCTGCCCTAGCTTGGGCTTGGTTACCACAGAAACTGCTGTGTTAAGGTGACTCAGCAGAACTGCGCAGAACCCTTCAAAGGACCTCTGGGAGAGATTATAGCCCCACCCCCATTTACCTTTCAGGATAAGCAGCGGCAGCTGTACCCTCACATCAGTTGGGTTTCTGGGACACATGCTTCCACCTCATTCCTACCCAGAAGATCTTTCTTGCTCTGCTAAAACATGAACCTTTGGGGAGTCCCTTTAGAGGCCAGAGATGTAGAGGACTGTGGAATACTGCCACTGCAACCAGTTCATCTGAAAATTACCACCCAATCCCAAAATTTATATTTTGAAAAAAAGGGGTTGGAGCAGGGGATGTTTTGTTTTAAGAAAATCGACATTGGGACTTCCCTGGTGGTGCAGGGGTTAAGAATCCACCTGCCAATGCAGGGGACACGGGTTCAATCCCTGGTCAGGGAAGATCCCACATGCCACGGAGCAACAAAGCCCATGCGCCACAACTACTGAGCCTGCACTCTAGAGCCCGCAAATCACAACTACTGAGCCTGAGAGCCACAACTACTGACCCTGTGTGCCACAACAAGAGAAAGCCCACACGCAGCAATGAAGACCCAACGCAGCCAAAAATAAAATAAATAAATAAATATATACATATAAAATACATTTAAAAAAAAAGAAAATCATGGGCTTCCCTGGTGGCGCAGTGGTTGAGAGTCCTCCTGTCGATGCAGGGGAAACGGGTTCGTGCCCTGGTCCAGGAGGATCCCACATGCCGCGGAGCGGCTAGGCCCGTGAGCCATGGCCGCTGAGCCTGCGCGTCCGGAGCCTGTGCTCCGCAACAGGAGAGGCCACAACAGTGAGAGGCCCGCGTACCGCAAAAAAAAAAAAACTTTTCTGGGGTTTGCAGCAGAGCTCTGTGCTGACCCTTTGGGAGGATAGTGCACTCAGAGATGGAGAAAGTCTGTGTAGCACCAAGGGAAACCTCATAAACTCCCCTACAACTTCGTAGCAATACCTCCTTCTCTCTCCTGTGAGGCCCAGCTATTTCTACAGTGTCCTTCCTTCTCTCTATTTGTTGCCCTTTTTCCTCCTCCTTCAATGGAAGCCTTTAGGTGAGAGTGTTGCTGAGACAGCCTAACTCAGGAGTCCTGAGTTCAAGCGGCTGCTCTGCATTGACTAGCTCTGAGGTCCTAGAAGGCATTTAGCTCTGAATCTCAGTTTCTCCATCTGGACCTCATAACCTGTCTGCCTTTTTAGGGTGTTGTGAGCCTCCAGTGAGCACAGCCACATCCATAACTTGTGACCTGTCCCCCAGCCTTCTTCATCCTCCATCCACAGTCTGTACTGCCTCCTCTCTGCCCACTGCAGGGCTAGCACAGGACTGGACAAAAGATGGTCACCCCTTCTTCCAAAGGTAGGTTATCTACCCTTTAGGGCAGCAGCCAGAAGGGAAAGCTGCGGTCCTTCCACCCTGTCATCTGATGCTGACTGCTGACCCCAACTCAGGCCTCAAACTGCCCTCACCCTCAACTCTGAGCCCCTCACTGATGCCGCGACACACCCTGACCTCTAATCCCAGTGCCGGGACCTGTCTCCCATGGGGACAACTATGGACAGTTTTTATGACCAATGTGAGACAGAACTAAGGTTCTCAGCCTGATTAACTCCGAAACAGAGCTGAAGACACACATATCAAACCAACTTCTTGACTTTTTCCACTCAAATGTCTCAAAGGTACTTCTTTTATTTTGGCCGTGCTGCCCAGCTTGTGGGATCTTAGTTCTCCAACCAGGGATGGAACCTGGGCCTCAGCAGTGAAAGCGCTGGGTCCCAACCACTGGACCGCCAGGAAATTCCCTAACTTCTACTTTAATACGTTCAAAATTTAACACATAATCATCACCCAATATCTGCTCCTCTCCCAGGGCTTCCTATCTCTGAGAATAGTGCTTCCATCCATCCAGTGCAGAATCCAGAAATCTCGGGGGTTTTTTTTTTTTTATAACTATATATACATATATATCCATATATATAACTCCATATCCGAAAGATCACTAAGTAGTCAATTTTATTTTCTAAATACGTTCACTTTTCCCTTTCTCTCTGTTGTGCTGCCATCTCCCCTAGTCCAAGCCACCATCACCTTTCACCTGGGCTACTGCAATACTTTCTAAAAGATTTCTCTACACTCACTCATCTTTTCTAACCCACACACTATGCTGCAATAAAAGTGAGCTCTTCAGATGCAGATTTAATCATGTCACAGACCTGCTTAATACACTTCAGTAGTCTTCCATTCCTTCTAGAGTAATAATAAAAAGCTTACAGGGCCAACAAGTCTGCATAGACTGACCCATGCCTATCTCTGCAGCCTCATCTCCCACCCTGCTCCTCCTCCAGCCACAGGGCCTTCAAACATATCTCCTCTATCTCAGATCTCTCTACCACCATCCAAATATCCATCAGGAGGGGACTTGTTGAATAAACTTTTGTATATTCACACAATGGATGTAGCTATAAAAAGGAACATAAACTGCTATAGAGTAATCTCCAAAATATGTTGTTCAGCAGAAAAAAGCAAAATACAGAACAATATATTTGGTATGCTACATTTTTATCTTAGAAAAGGAAAATATGTGAACATATCTATACATATTTGCTTATTGTTTAAAAATAGAATAATAAAACAAGGGACTTCCCTGGTGGTCCAGTGGCTAGGGCTCCACACTCCCAGTGAAGGGGGCCTGGGTTCAATCCCTGGTCAGGGAGCTGGATGCTACATGCCACAACTAAGAGTCCACACACCACAACAAGGATCCCACGTGCCACAGCTAGGACCCCAAATGCCAAAACTAGGACCCAGTGCAGCCAAATAAATAAATAAATATTAAAAAAGAAAAAAAGAATAAAACAAAAACTAAGGTAAACCAATGTTTACCTTAGGGAGTAGGAGGAAACAGGGTGGAAGGGACAGGTATAGAAGCTAGATTTCTCTGAATGTACCCTGTTTTGAAGATTTAATTTGGATACCATGTAAATGTTTTACATAATTTCAAGAAAAACTTAAAAATGTAAAAAAAAAAAAAGAATCTCTAAAATTCAAAATTAAAGAAATAACCTTAATTGTGTTTCCAGTTGATAGGTTAGCCACACAGAAAGGAATAATTTCAAGTGACGCTAAAGTAAAAACACAATAATTTGAGTGGTATGTCCTTATTTGGGGATATATCCCAGGAACAAAAAGAACAGCAATGACAAGCCTCTTAGATAGCCTCATCCACCAGAGGGCAGACAGCAGAAGCAAGAAGAACTACAATCCTGCAGCCTGTGGAACAAAAACCACATTCACAGAAAGATGGACAAGATGAAAAGGCAGAAGGCTATGTACCAGATGAAGGAACAAGATAAAACCCCAGAAAAACAACTAAATGAAGTGGAGATAGGCAACCTTCCAGAAAAAGAGTTCAGAATAATGATAGTGAAGATGATCCAGGACGTCGGAAAAAGAATGGATGCAAGAAATGTTTAACAAAGACCTAGAAGAATTAAAGAACAAACAGAGATGAACAATACAATAACTGAAATGAAAAATACACTAGAAGGAATCAATACCAGAATAACTGAGGCAGAAGAACGGATAAGTGACCTGGAAGACAGAATGGTGGAATTCACTGCTGCGGAACAGAATTTAAAAAAAAAAGAATGAAAAGAAATGAAGACAGCCTAAGAGACCTCTGGGACAACATTAAACGCAACAACATTCGCATTATAGGGGTCCCAGAAGGAGAAGAGAGAGAGAAAGGACCTGAGAAAACATTTGAAGGGACTATAGTCGAAAACTTCCCTAACATGGGAAAGGAAGTAGCCACCCAAGTCCAGGAAGCGCAGAGTCCCATACAGGATAAACCCAAGGAGAAACACACTGAGACACATAGTAATCAAATTGGCAAAAATTAAAGACAAAGAAAAATTATTGAAAGCAGCAAGGGAAAAATGACAACATACAAGGGAACTCCCATAAGGTTAACAGCTGATTTCTCAGCAGAAACTCTACAAGCCAGAAGGGAGTGGCATGATATACTTAAAGTGATGAAAGGGAAGAACCTACAGCCAAGATTACTCTACCTGGCAAGGATCTCATTCAGATTCGATGGAGAAATCAAAAGCTTTACAGACAAGCAAAAGCTAAGAGAATTCAGCACCACCAAACCAGCTCTACAACAAATGCTAAAGGCACTTCTCTAAATGGGAAACACAAGAGAAGAAAAGGACCTACAAAAACAAACCCAAAACAATTAAGAAAATGGTCATAGGAACATACATATTGATAATTACCTTAAATGTGAATGGATTAAATGTTCCAAGCAAATGACACAGGCTTGCTGAATGGATACAAAAACAAGACCCATATATATGCTGTCTACAAGAGACCCACTTCAGATCTAGGGACACATACAGACTGAAAGTGACTGGATGGAAAAAGATATTCCATGCAAATGGAAATCAAAAGAAAGCTGGAGTAGCAATCCTCATATCAGATAAAATAGACTTTAAAATAAAGAATGTTACAAGAGACAAGGAAGGACACTACATAGTGATCAAGGGATCAATCCAAGAAGAAGATATAACAATTATAAATATATATGCACCCAAAATAGGAGCACCTCAATACATAAGGCAACTGCTAACAGCTATAAAAGAGGAAATCGACAGTAACACAATAATAGTGGAGGACTTTAACACCTCACTTACACCAATGGACAGATCATCCAAAATGAAAATAAATACAGAAAAAAAAAAAGAACAGCAATGAACTTTAAAACTGTTTTCAGTGATCATGTTACTATTAATAATAATTGTATTCTGAAACAATTATATGAATATAGCATAGATTAAATCAAATAAACAAGTATAGTAAGATCATCAGAAGCCATGATTTTCAGGAAAAATATATATAAACTCAAAGGAGTTACATTAAAACCCTATAATCCTAAATCTGACTTGGAAATATCAGTTGAAACTCTTCATGTTTCTTTTAAAAAAAATAGCTATTTCCTAGCTCTGTCCACTAAGAAGGACTAGAAACAGGAGCCATAGCAATCAGGCATCCCTTGTGTACAGATTGTGGTCTCTAAATGTCACTTTCCAATAATAGGAACCAGGCTCCTTTGAGAAATGACTGAATCCAGATTTGAGCAGGAAATGTACAAGATGAGCCTGAAACATCTTGCCATACCAAAAAGCAAGGCCCCACTGGCCAAAAATGAGACAAGTTGAGCCTCAAAAAGAATGATAACTGTAATGGGTTGAAACTCCTCAGCTATGCTGAAGTCCACGGTTTACAATGTTACTTTTTAAATAAAAATCATAAGTCATCTTTGGAAGATGCCAGGAAATCAAATCATTATTCTGAAGCTTGGTAAATACCGTTTATCTTTTTTTTTTTTTTTTTTTTTTTTGGTACAAGCTATGGCTCACAGTAACCAAATATTAGTTACTGAAAGAAAGGAAAGCCCTAATGAAATAATCTAGGCCCTTGCTACTCCAAGTGTGATCCATGGACTATCAGCACTGGCTTCACCTGAAAGCATGTTAGAAATGCAGAGTTTCATGCCCCAATTCAGACCTACTGAATCAGAATACATAGTTTAACAACATTCCCAGGTGATACCTATGCACAATAAAGGTGGAGAAAACTGATCTACAGAATGATCATCAATGGCTACTGAGCGATCAGGTGAAAAACCTAATGGGGGGAACTTCATAATGAAGTGAGCCACCTGGCAATACCTGAATGCAGGATGTCTTACAACACGAAATGAGACTCAACCAGACATTATGTCTCTCCTGATGTGACACAATAAGACTGCCCAAGGGTTAACTGATGAAGTTGAATGACGGGCATACAGAGGTTCATTATATTATTCTCTATACTTTTATATGCTTTTTCCACTTTCCTATTTATTTATTCTTAATTGTGGTAAATAATACATAAAATTTACCATCTTAACCATTTTTAGTGTACAGTTCAGTGGCATTAAGTACATTCACATTTTTGAGCAAACATCACCTGCGTCCATTACCAGAACTCTTTTCATCTTGCAAAACTGAAACACTATACCCATTGAACACTAACTCCCCATTTCCCTCTTCCTCTAGCCCCTGGCAACCACCATTCTACTTTTTGTCTCTATGAATTTGACAACTCTAGGTACTTCATATAAGTGGACATATAAGTGTCCTTTTGTGACCAGTTATTTCATTTAGCATAATGTCTTCAAAGTGGAACCATGTTGGGACTTCCCTGGTGATCCAGTGGGTAAGCCTCCACACTCCCAATGCAGGGGCCCAGGCTCAATCCCTGGTTGGAGAACTAGATCCTGCATGTGTGCCGCAATTAAGAGTCTGCATGCCACTACTAAGAGTCCACATGCTGCAACTAAAGACCCCATGTGCTGCAACTAAGACCCAGTGCAGCCTAAATAAATAAATAAATATTTTTTTAAAAACCTGAGACTTAAAAAAAAGGTTTAACCATCTTGTACTATGTGTCAAAATGTTCTTCCTTTTTAATACTGAATAATATTCCATTGAACGTATGTACCACATTTTGTTTATTCATTCATCATTGATGGACATTTAGATTGTTTCCACTTTTTGGCTATTCTGAATAATGCTGCTACAAACATTGGTATACAAATAGCTATTTGAGTCCCTACTTTCAATTATTTGGGGTATATACCCAGAGGAGGAATTGCTGGATCATAGGGTAATTCTATTTTAAATATTTTGAGGAACTGTGATACTGTCTTCCATAATAGCTGCACCATTTTATATTCCCACCAGCAGTGCACAGGAGTTCCCCACATCCTTGCCAACACTTGTTATTTTCTGCGTTTTGATAATTGCCATCCTAATGAGTGTGAAGTGGTATCTTGTTGCAGTTTTGATTTGCATTTCTCTAATGATTAGTGATGTTGACCATCTTCCCATGTACTTATTGGCCATTTGTATATCTATCTTCTTTGGAGAAATGTCTATTCAAGTACTTTGCCCATTTTTCAATTGGGTTGTCTTGGGGTTTTTTTGCTGTTGAGATGTAGGAGTTCTATATATGTTTTGGGTGTTAACCCCTTATCAGATGTATCATTTGCAGATATTTTCTGCCATTCCATGGGTTGCCTTTTAATTCTGTAGATGTGTTCTTTAATGCACAAAGTTTTAATATTGATGTAGTCCTGTTTACCTATTTTTTCTTTTGTTGCCTGTGCCTTTGTTTCATATCCAAGAAATCATTGCCAAATTGAAAGTCATGAGCTTTTCCTTTATGTTTCCTTCTAAGAGTTTTATAATTCTAGCTCTTACATTCGGTCTTTGATCCATTTTGAGTTAATTTTTTGTGTATACTGTAAGGTAAGGGTCCAACTTCATTCTTCTGCATTATATATGTTTGAATATTTCTATTTCAAAGTTTTAAAAAAAGGTTTCTTTAAGTTATTAAAAAGTGTTCTCTACTTATATTGCCCAACCTCCCATACCTCATCATTTTATCCCATCACCTTGCACAGTGTTTATCAAACAGTGGGCATTCAATTATTATCTGTGAATAAAATGGATGAATATTTAAAGTAAGAAAGGAAAGGAAGGGAGGGAGGGAGGAAGGGGGAAGGAGGAAGGGAGGGAGGGGGAGAAACAGATTGGAAATATTATACATATTCTAGCCCATGCTAATGGCCTAGTTCTCTGAGCAGGTCTACCCTGAGAACAGTTCCTTACCCACATAGTGCTCAGACCTGCAGAGGCCAGACTCCATCCTCAGCAGACTAAACATCACAAACTCCTTGAGATTTGAGAATCATTTTTGGTATCCTAAAGTAAATCATTCTTGGGTCAAAGTAAAAGGGCTGGGTGGAAAAGGGGCTGTTTTTTCGCCTCCCTGGCCTACAGAAAAGAGGGGTTAATTACAGCAGAGATGCAGTTGTCCCCACTTCTCCCATGGATTTTCTCTTCTTAAAATGCTGGCGCTTCCCTCCCTGGCCTCTTTCAATGGCTCAAACTCTTCGATATCCCAAATAAATCTGAAATCATTCATTCAGTCAACAAATCTGAATTGAACACTTAGGTGATAGGCACAGGGGATACTGAGATGACTAGGATACTCTAGACTAGGATACTCTAATACATCCCCAGTCTGGTCGGGAAGAAAGTCCGACAATAGAGTGCTACAAGTGTTATTAAGAGATGTATTATGATAGAATAGAGGAGAGGAGGCCTCACTCTTCTTGAGGAGCCTTTTTGTATCCATTATCTATTGCTGCATAACAAACAACCCCCAAATATTAGTGGCTTAAAACAATAATCATTTTACTTGCAACCAATTTTGTAGGTCAATAATTTGGTCTGCGATTAGTCAGGAAGTTCCTCTGCTGATCTCAACGGTAGGTCATTCATGTAGGTTCAGTCAACTTGCAAATCATCTGGGGCTATTTGGTCCAGGAGAGCTCAGTTCAGGCAGCTTGTCTCTGCTCCATGAAGTCTCATGCGCTGGTAGAGTAGCTCAAGAAGCTTCTTCACATGACAGTGAAAAAGTTCAGTAGCAAGAGCGGGCAAGTTCAACATATAAGCGCCTCCCCACCTTTTTTTTTTGGTCGCACTGCGTGGCTTGCAGGATCTTAGTTCCCCGACCACTGGGGAATTCCCTATAAGCACTTTTCATTGTTCCATTGGCCAAAGCAAGTCACACGGTCAAATCCAAATCAGTGTGCGAGGGGACTACCCATAGGCTGTGATTACAGGGAAATATGGTTCAGTGTGACCATTCAACGTTCCTCAATTTTTTTTCTTAATTTTAAAGGCTTATTTAATTTCTTTTACATAGCTCTACATATAAACTGCTTAAAAGTTATACACTTTTTTCTCTTTTCCTTTTTTATTGTTCCTTAACTCCCATGACATCACCCTCTTTCAGATAACCCCAAACAACTTACATATAAAGATAATGATATATATAAAAAGATTCCATCTTTTTCCATGCTCATGTAACTCATATGTGTGTGTGTGTGTGTGTGTGTGTGTGTGTGTGTGTGTGTGTGTGTGTGTAGTCATGTATATGTGTATGGGGATGTTTTGTCATTATTTTAACACAATGTTTCTCTCATTAAACAAACGTTTCATGTAAATCACTCTGTGACAACTGCTATAACACTTGGTCATTTTTCAAATGGATGCACAGTATTCGTCATTTATTCAGCCATTCCCCTAGTGTTGGGATCTATTTTGTTTCTAGATTTTTGGCACTGTGATCAATGCTGCAGTAAACATTTCTGTCTGTCTGTCCTTACATATCTGTGTTTTTTATTTCTATGGAACGCCTCAGAAGTAAGTACTATATTGTCATTTTATCATCATTACAATATTTTCTGACATCTGGTAATATGTCTTCCTTACTATTGTTTTTCATATTTTTCTTGGCCATTTGGGGGAATTTACTCTTCCACATACTCTAAGATTTTATACAATTTAAAAAGACCCGGGGGAATTCCCTGGTGGCCCAGTGGTTAGAATCTGCCTGCCAATGCAGGGGACACGGGTTCGAGCCCTGGTCTGGGAAGATCCCACATGCCACGGAGCAACTAAGCCCGTGTGCCACAACTACTGAGCCTGCGCTCTAGAGCCTGTGCTCCACAACGAGAAGCCACTGCAATGAGAAGCCCATGCACCGCAACAAAGAGTAGCCCCCGCTCACCGCAACTAGAGAAAGCCCATGCGCAGCAACGAAGACCCAATGTAGCCAAAAATAAATAAATGTATAAAAAGACCTGGGCTTCCCTGGTGGCGCAGTGGTTAAGAATATGCCTGCCGGGCTTCCCTGGTGGCGCAGTGGTTGAGAGTCCGCATGCTGATGCAGGGGACATGGGTTCGTGCCCCGGTCCTGGAAGATCCCATATGCCGCAGAGCGGCTGGGCCCGTGAGCATGGCCACTGAGCCTGCGCGTCCTGAGCCTGTGCTCCACAATGGGAGAGGCCACAACAGTGAGAGGCCCACATACCGCAAAAAAAAAAAAAAAAAAAAGAATCTGCCTGCCAATGCAAGAGACACGGGTTCAAGCCCTGCTCAGGGAAGACTCCGCATGCCACGGAGCAACTAAGCCCGTGAGCCACAACTACTGAGCCTGCGCTCTAGAGCCCGTGAGCCACAGATACTGAGCCCATGAGCCACAACTACTGAAGCCCGGGCGCCTAGAGCCCGTGCTCTGCAACAAGAGAAGCCACCGCAATAAGAAGCCCGTGCACTGCAACAAAGAGTAGCCCCTGATTGCCGCAACTAGAGAAAAGCCCGCGTGCAGTAACAAAGACCCAAGGCAGCCAAAAATATAAATAAATAAATAATTTTTAAAAATAAAAAGACCCTGTTGGCATTATAACTAAATTAACAATAAATGTATATATTAATCTGGTAGATTTGACAATTTTATGTACTGTCTTCTTACCCCATAGCATGATTTTTTCCACTTGTTCAGATCTTGTTTTCTGTTCTCCAATACAGTTTTATAGTCTTCTATATATAATTCCTATGCCTTTCTTAAAGTTAAGTTCCTTAAATAAGTTAAACTTATTCCTAAGCCTTTTACAGCTTGTGCTATTGTAAAAGGGATATTTCTCCCATTTTTTCCCCTAAGTGCTTAGCTGGAGAATAAAGCTACTGATTTTGGTGTACGCATCTTGCATCCAGGCATCCTAACAAATTATCTCATTAATGTTAGTTTTGTTTTGTTTACTGGCATCCCTTAGGTTTTCTAGGTCTACGCTCATATCAACGGCAAAAAGAGATAGTCCTATCACTTTCCAATGTTTATATGTTACTTCCTTTTGTTTGTGTATGTATTAGTGCATTTACTAAAACTTCCCAAGTAATGTTAAATAATAATGTCAATAGTGGGCATCCCTATCTACTTCCTGATTTTAACTGCAATGGTTTTAGTGTTTTTCCATTTAGGATAGTACTTGCTGCGGGTTTTTGGTAAATAATACACAATTCCTTTTATTCTTCTTTTGCTCGGGGTTTTTGTAACAAATGGCTTCTAGGTTTAATCAATGTATTTTTAGCTTCTATTGATTGGCTCATAAGGTGCTGTATCCTTTTTTTTTTTTTTTTTAAAGATAAGTTATCAGGGGTTTCCCTGGTGGCGCAGTGGTTATGATCCGCCTGCCAAGGCAGGGGACACAGGTTCGAGCCCTGGTCCAGGAAGGTCCCACATGCTGCAGAGCAACTAAGCCCACTACTGAGCCCTCGTGCCACAACTACTGAAGCCCACACGCCTAGAGCCCGTGCTCTGCAACGAGAAGCCACCGCAATGAGAAGCCCGTGCACCGCAACGAAGAGTAGCCCCCGCTCACCGCAACTAGAGAAAGGCCCTGCGCAGCAACGAAGAACCAACGCAGTCAAAAATAAATAAATAAACAAAAATTTATTTAAAAAAATAAAGATAAGTATCCGATTTTTTTTTTTTTTTTTGCCCTCCTGCCGTCCCCCAGCAGGGGAGGAAAAAAAAGCTACCTATCTTGGGCTTCCCTGGTGGCGCAGTGGTAGAGAGTCTGCCTGCCAATGCAGGGGACACGGGTTCGTGCCCCGGTCTGGGAGGATCCCATATGTCCCGGAGCCACTGGGCCCGTGAGCCATGGCCGCTGGGCCCGCGCGTCTGGTGCCTTTGCTCCGCAACAGGAGAGGCCACAACAGTGAGAGGCCTACATACCGCAAAAAAAAAAAAAAAGAAAAAAAGCTACCTATCTTGTTTTTACACAGGCGCACATACGTGTGTATTCTTCCAACCCAGTGGTTTTTGACTAGAAGTAATTTTGCCCCCCAAGGGATATCTGGCAATGCCGATACATTTTTTTATTGTCACAACTAGATAGGGGTGTTGTTGGTATCTAGTGGGTGGAGACCAGGGATGCTGCTAAACATCCCAAGCTGCACAGGACAGTCTTTCACAACAAAAAAATTTGGTCCAAAATGTCAATTGCAACAAGGTTGAGAAACCCTGATGTAGCCTATTTATACAGCTTTTAACCAGGCTAAATTGCCTCACTGGGCAGCGTCTTCCAGAGGCCGCTCCCTCATCCCCTGGAAAGACTGGAGGAACCGCAGAAGTGACAAGAATCCCGGGACTGTTTTACCTTCCCTTTGCCCCTAATGCTCCTCTTTTTTCTCAGCAGCACCCTGCTTGCCCACCCTACTGGGACGCCTGCCCACAAGAAGGGCAGGAAGCCAGACTTAAAGCCCAAATGGGCTAAAAGCCTGGCCTGACTGAGAAATGGACCGATCACCTGCCAAGAGTTCGCGTCTTGCTGCCTAGAGAGCGGAAAAGTTTTCTCAAAGTGAGGGCTGGAACAGCATTTCACGCCAAACCAAGAGAAAGACTAGATTCCAGAGGCTCAAAGTTAAAGAAAATCTGATTTGCCGCCACTAGCTTTGCATTTTAAAGGGAAAGGAGGCGAAGGAAGAAGGGGAGGGTCAGCCCCACCGTTTGCACTACCCAGAGTCCAGCCGTCCATTGTGGTGGTGGCCGAGGCAGCGCCACTGCTCCGAGGACTCGCAGGGGGCGCAGGACCACGCCGCGTCACCTGGAGCAGCAGAGGGGGCCACCCAGAGCAAGTAAATAACTTTCACGGGCTCCAGTGACCCTGGCGGGCGGGGGATTCCAACTCGGAGGGAATGAAACTTGCTTGACGCTCTTCAGTGTCTTCCTGCTCCGCCGCAGCCAACCCGCACGGCCATCCTCTCTGCACCTCGTCCCAGCCTGTGTCCTCCGCGTGGGGTCAGTCCGGAGGCTGCAGGGTCCCCGCGGGAGGGCGCTCAGGGGGTTGGGGCCGGACGGACTGAGGGAGGCCGCTGGCCGGCAGGAGTCGCTGCGCCCCTCAAAGAACCTTGGTCTACCCTGTGTCCTCAGAGAACCTGTTAGCTGTGCACTTTGATAAGCCCGGAGGACCAGAAAACCTTTACTTGAAGGAAGTGGCCAAGCCAAGCCCAGGGGAGGGTGAAGTCCTCCTGAAGGTGGCAGCCAGCGCCCTGAACCGGGCGGACTTACTCCAGGTACCCAGGGGTCTGGCAGCGGCTGGGACTGGGCGGGACTCCAGGTTCTTCAATAAACATTCACCAGGGGCTTCCCTGGTGGCGCAATGGCTGAGAGTCCGCCTGCCGATGCAGGGGACACGGGTTCGTGCCCCGGTCCGGGAAGATCCCACATGCCGCGGAGCGGCTACACCCGTGAGCCATGGCCGCTGAGCCTGCACGTCCGGAGCCTGTGCTCCACAACGGGAGAGGCCACAACAGTGAGAGGCCCGCTTACCGCAAAAATAAATAAATAAATAAATGAAAATAAATATTCACCGGATGAAGGAAAGACCTAAGGCACTACCATTAATGCTCATCATGCATGCTGGGGGTCTGAAACTAGAACCACTTAGCCTCCATTGTTTACACAAAATACAGGGGTGTTTGCACAGCAGAGTCCACCCTGCATCAAACCACTGTCTGCTCAGGTTTGCAGATAAGGAGACTGGACGCGCGTGCGTGCGTGTGTGTGTGTGTGTGCTCCTGTGCGCGAGTGTTAGACCTTGCTCTATCTCCTTTACTCCTCAGGCAGCCCTGTTCACCATTTGTATTCGACAGATAAAGAAACTGAGGGTCAGAGAGGTTCAGCAATGAGCCCAAGGCCACACACTAATTTATTTTTGGCTGCGTTGGGTCTTCGTTGCTGCGTTCAGGTTTTCTCTAGTTGTGGCCAGTGGGGGCTACTCTTAGTGGCGGTGGGCAGGCTTCTCATTGCGGTGGCTTCTCTTATTGTGGAGCACAGTCTCTAGGCACACGGGCTTCAGTAGTTGTGGCTCGCAGGCTTTAGAGAGCAGGCTCAGTAGTTGTGGCACACGAGCTTAGCTGCTCCGCGGCATGTGGGATCTTCCCGGACCAGGGCTCAAACCCGTATCCCCTGCATTGGCAGGCGGATTCTTAACCACTGCGCCACCAGGGAAGCCCCCCCAAGGCCACACACTAGTAACCAGGGGAACTGTGACTCAAATTGAGGTCTTTGTCTTAAGGCTCCAAAGTCTGTATTCTTTCCACTCTGAGGGTCCCAGAGCTGGCAGGGGGCAGTACTCTAAGAATTTTCTTCTGACTTCTTTTTGAAGCAGTAAACTAGGCCAGCTGCATTTTTTGAATTAAGAAATGTACACCAGAATCACAGGAGGCACTTATTCAAAATAAATAGGACCAGGACCCAGGCATGTGTACTTTGAAAAGGCTCCTCAAATGGTTCAGATGCACACTCCTAGTTCAGTCCCTCTGGTCTCAAGCATCTGGTTGAAGGCTTCTGAAGACTGTGTTGAGCAAGTACAGAGCCTGGCACTTGATATATCAGAACTATCATTAAGGAGTACACAGTTTGGTTTGCAAGGCAGAAATAGAGACAGAGATGTAGAGAACAAATGTATGGACACCAAGGGGGGAAAGCTGTGGGGTGGGGGTGGGGGGTCGGGGGTGGTGGTGGGATGAATTGGGAGATTGGGGTTGACATGTATACACTAATATGTATAAAATAGATAACTAATAAGAATCTGCTGTATAAAAAAATTAATTTAATTAAATTGAAAAGAAAAGGAGTCCACAGTTTTATTCCCAGTCTTGCTATTAATTTGCTTTGCCACCTTGGACAAGGCATTTCCCTGCCCAGGTCTCAGTTTCTTCATCTGTAAAACAAGGGGTTTAGATGAGAGAAATAGCTAAGGACTCTACCAGTTAGACATCCACTGACTATGGGACCTACAGTCTCTTATTTGCATGAAACAAATCACCTCTGCTCTCTTTTTTCTTGAATTAAAAAACCTAACTTTAGGGCTTCCCTGGTGGCGCAGTGGTTGAGAGTCCACCTGCCGATGCAGGGGACACGGGTTCGTGCCCCAGTCCAGGAGGATCCCACATGCCGCGGAGCCGCTGGCCCCGTGGGCCTTGGCCACTGAGCCTTTGCGTCCGGAGCCTGTGCTGCACAGCGGGAGAGGCCGCAACAGTGAGAGGCCCGTGTACCGCAAAAAAAAAAAAAAAAAAACACCTTACTTTACCCTGAACTTTGTCTTGGAAAAAAAAAGGGGCTATGGGAAGAGGGCCAGGGACGGTGACACACAGAATTCTGATCACGTTTACTACTTAGTGCACCCTTTCTCTACAGAGACAAGGCCAGTATGCCCCACCCCCAGGAGCCAGCAACATTTGGGGACTCGAGGCATCTGGACATGTGGCAGAGCAGGGGCCTGGTTGCCAGGGACACTGAAAGATTGGGGACCCAGCCATAGTTCTGCTGCCTAGCGGGGGCCAGTATGTCACTGTCCCCGAAGGGCTCCTCATGCCCATCCCGGCAGGACTGACCATGCCCCAGGCTGCCGCCATCCCAGAGGCCTGGCTCACCGCCTCCCAGCTGTTACATCTCTTGGGTAAGGACCACCTCACCCTACCTCATGCTTACTCCATACAGCATGGTTCAATTGCTTCATGACTCAGCCACCTCAGAACCCGGCAGTCCTGCAGGGCAGCTTTGATCTGGCCACTGAGCCACACCCAACCCCAGCACCTCAGCCTACTGTACCATCAGTAGTATCAGGTCCTCATACTGGGCAGCAATATTGAGGCTGAAAATTATGGTTAGCACATAGAAAATCTGGAAAGCGCTGGATGAAAGGCCTGTGCACATCTTCACACAGTAAGCCCAGCAGTAGTCCCAGCTTCTCAGTCAGGCTAAGCTTCTCTCTGGGAGCCCTAGCACAGCAGAAGAAGCCATTCAATCAACTCTTTAATTCCTCCCCAATCCCACTGAGGCCAGCAAAGAGCTTACATGAGGGTCCCTGGCTTTGGGGAGACCAGTGTAACTGGCAAGACAACCACAGTGTTTGGAAGGGTGGCCCTGGCTCTAACTACAACAGAAGCTCAAGATGGGAAAAGTTGGTGTGGGCAAAGGGGGTCCGAGAAGGCTTTCTGAAACAGAAGGCCTTGAAGGGTGGTAGAGCTGTGATGGACAGATGGCATACCAAGGTGGCCTAAGAGGGTCAAGGTGAGATCAGCTGCTTCACTCAGAAGTGAAGGATGACAACTGTAACTTATGAAAGATGAGACTGCAACTAGATTGTGGTGGCCTTGAACGGTAGGCTATTTGGACTTGACACGAAAACCAATCAAGAACCACTTGACATTTTGAGGAGAAAGTGACATAATGAAAGCTCCATTTCAGGAGGAGCCTGGTGGCTGTGTGTGGGGCCTGGATTTGTGAGACCAGCTGGAGGCCAGTTTCAGACTGAAGAGGGGCTGCCTTCAGGTAGTGACAGCAGGAATGGTGGTTATTCTTACTCATTCAGGTATAGGTCAGAGATATGTTTTCGTATTATTTCACAGGTAGAACAGAGATTATGGATGTGGCTGCTAGTAACTGTTTCCAAAAGTTGTTTCCCACTTTGACCAGAGGCAGTAAGACAAAAAGTCAATATGTGCTCTCAAAACAGCCAGAGATTTGACATTTGGTGGTCTCAGGGCCAGGTGATCATGGTAGAATAAGCCTATGTGGAGAATGTGTAGCAGTTGCAAAGCAAAGAAAATGGTTCCTGTACTTTCTGTCGCAGGAAATGTTCAGGCTGGAGACTCTGTGCTAATCCATGCAGGAGCAAGTGGTGTGGGCACAGCTGCCATCCAACTTACCCAGATGGCTGGAGCTGTTCCTCTGGTCACAGCTGGCTCCCAGCACAGGCTTCAAATGGCAGAAACGCTTGGAGCAGCTGCTGGATTCAATTACAAAGAAGAGGATTTTTCTGAAGCAACACTGAAATTCAGCAAAGGTAAATAAAGCTTCTGCAATTCAGCAGGAGTTTCAGAGATGATTAAATAAAATCCTCACCAGCCTCAGAGTTGCCTCTGGATCTGTCTCCCCTCTGCTAAAAGCACAACAACTGCCCAGGCCAAATTCTAGTACTCTGGTGTTTGACCACTGGAGACAGGCAGGCAGTATTTAGGACTAAGATGATTTTCCTGTGCATTCTTGTAAGTGATATGATTCATATGCTTTTTAGAAAGTGGATAATCACACAGAGTTGGCCTGGAATTATTCAGGACCTCTTTTTCCCAACCAGCCACTCTGCAGTGAACTAACAGGAGGCATGGAGCAGAAACCAGTTTGGAGCTGGTCAGAGTAGGCTTGGGTAGGTAGCTCCCTAAATGGGTGAGTAGATGTGTATGCCTCTATATTCTGAAACTGAACCTGCATATATTTGGCTCATCCCCTTCCATTGTTCCACATGAGTCAAAAAGGAGAGATGAAAACAAAGCTAGCAAGGCCATGATTCAGGCAACCCAGCTCAGACACTTGATAACTTAGATATGGACTAGCCTGTCCTGTAGCCTGGGGTGGATCTCCCCTATTCCCCTGGGTGCCAGTGGGTTCTCTACTTACGTGGAGGTCAGGGGAAATACCAGATCATGGTGCTGCCCCATTTCCCTCCTGCTGTGGCAGGGATCATAAAATATGATCATGTATAATATCACACATGTATAATAGAGTTCAGCCAACTAAACTCCATTTACAACCATGTTTCTATAAGCAATGTTCTGAGTTCCAACCTATAGATTTACTGCTTGCACTTGTATTTATTTATACCCATATTTCCACAAATATACCATGTAATCTTATTTCACACCAAGCTTTCTGTGTCTGACTAGCATCATATATCTGTGTTTCATGTGAAAGGCGCTGGGGTCAACCTTATTCTAGACTGCATAGGCAGCTCCTACTGGGAGAAAAATGTCAACTGCCTAGCTCTTGATGGTCGCTGGGTTCTCTATGGTCTGACGGGAGGTGCTGACATCAGTGGGCCTCTGGTTTCAAAGATACTCTTTAAAGGAGGAAGTCTGATCACCAGTCTGCTAAGATCTAGGGACAAAAAGGTGAGTGATGGGTGAAAAGAAAATGTGATTTAACTATTATCCATAAAAGTGTGATTCATTCACATAATCCTGAGAAAGTAAGATCATATATTAAGTTAGAGAGCCTATGTATTAATAGAAACCTGCCCCTCTGTGTATAAATAGGTAACCTAATTTCACAGAACTAATTAAAATCGGTTGATAAAGGCCTCAACATCTTGGAAGGAGGGTAATGTATTATGTAAACTTTATAACAATGAACAAAGCATTGACCATATTAGGAAATACTACTAATAGTTCCAAGACTTTGTTTTCAAAGGCAGAACTGTTCTCAGTGTGCTAAGAAAGCCTCTTAGGTAAGTAAGGTTAGTAAGCTTCTACCTTTAACAGATTATACATTCATGAAATCTTTTCTGTGTGGCATTCCAGCAGGTGCCAGCTTTGGGAGTTTTGTAACAAGGTTTCACAACTGCTGGGGGGATAGCAGAGGTTAAGCATCCCTTTTGAATTGAACCTATATTAAGTCCTGTCTGTGGCTGCCTCCTGCTTGAAGTCTTTATTTAAAAACAGCCCTTCAGCTTTCAGTGACACTAATATTTTCTCCAAGCTTCGGTCTTTATCTGGGACAGAATAGAGCTTACAAATCTAGGGACATGCACATACATGCTGGTAGTGAAGGGATTACATACCCTTGTGTGACTTTTCAGATGTGTACAAGTTTCAGAGAAAGCAGAAAGACTAAGCAGGGTGGGGAGTGGCAAGGTAAGGCCTCTGTCCAGGCTGATGGTCTCCTTTTCCTTATCTTAGTACAAACAGATGCTGGTGAAGGCTTTCACAGATCAAATTTTGCCCCACTTCTCCACGGGGAACCCTCAAAGTTTACTGCCGGTTCTGGACAGAGTCTACCCCATAACTGAAATCCAAGAAGCCCATGCGTACATGGAGACTAACAAGAATGTGGGCAAAATCGTCCTGGAGCTGCCCCTGTGAAGGAGGAGGGGCAGTACAGGACAAGGCTACCTCAGGTCTTCCAAGAGCAAACTTGGAGAAAATTCACAGTACTCAGGCGACCGGGTGCTACACCAGGCTCGCCTGTAATCCCCTGTTCCTCTCCGAGCCTCAAACGATCAGTGCAAAGCCGGTCTAAGGAAATAAAGAGTGGACTTGAAGAGTGGCGCGTGGACTGTGGCCGTCAGGGTGGGGGTGAGGTGGGAGTCGGTACTGGCATCGCCGAGGAGATTACAGAAGAGGCCCGGTCAGCTGATGCTGAACTTTGGGGGCTGAGCCAGCGCCAGGGGTTCTGGGTACGGAGTAGAGCGTCGGCCACGACCCAATCAGCCAGAACCCTGCAGGCTCGTCTTAGTGCACTGTCAGGGGCCCAGGCACACCCACGCATCCCCCGCACAGCAGCGCGCGCCCCGCAGGCCCTGACCCCACTGTAGTCCCCGCCCTCCCCGGCAACTCACCCAGGCGCAGACCCAGCTCTCACAGCTCTCCTCAGGCTCCACCCCCTTCTGCCAGCTTCCGCTGCTCTGGGCCTCCGCGACCGGAACACCGCCCCTTCTTAAGCCCAGGTCCCGCCTTTCAACCTTCCGGCCTCTTAAGTCTCTCAGCCCTGTTTTGCCCCGGAGTCTTTTCCTGAGGGGAGACTACGTCAGCACGTTTCGGCGTGAGACGGTGGTATTCCGGTGTGTTAGAACAGCTTCCGGCGGGGTCTGGACGTTGATGTCTTGCGTCTGACGCCTTGTTGCACTCGAAGCTGAGCGAGCTTCGGAGGAGTGTGGAGGAATTCACGTATTTGCTGCGGTAACCTCATCAGTCTGCCAAGATGGCGATGCAAGCGGCCAAGAGAGCGAACGTGAGTGTCTGGGACTTCTGTCGAGGAGGGGGAGCACTTCGCTGCTGGGCTTTCTCATTGGCGTAATCAGAGCATTCTTGGCCTTCCTCCGTCCCCTAGGCAGGGAAGCCCAGAAGTTACTGACCTGTCAGGGGGGATTCCATCCTGGACCGGTCCTTAGGGATGTGCTCTTTGAGCCACACTTTCGCCCCTACCCCTTTTGAGAGTTCCTTTAAGTCTGTTATCCTAGTGTCAGTGATAGTGTTAACAGCCTGTGTTGCTTCACCTGCACCGAGGACCCGGCGTCAGGATCTTCTCCTCGGCCTAAAAGTCGGTAGCACAGATGAGTCCGCAATAAATAACTTATGCTTAACAGGCAGCTGGAACCTGGAAGTCTCCTCAGATCATGGAGCTTTTTGGATCCTTCATTAATGGTTTCAGTGATAATTTTGAGCACCTAGTATGTACCAGACTTGAGAGATAGGATACAATAAATCAGTCATATTTATTGAACACTTACTATGTGCCAGACACTAGTCTAGGTATCGGAGATACCTAGAATAAAACAGAAAGGCCTGCTGCTTACATTGTAATATTAGGGAGTCGGGGTGTTATGGAAACCTAAGAAAAATTATCTTAGGAGAAAGAGTAGTCAGATCTTAAGATGCTGAGAGGTACAGTAAGGTGAAGACAGTTAAATATAGTGAGATGAAGATTTTTGGTAACTTTGATGATAATCATTTCAGTGGATGAAATGTGGGATGTGGTGGGATGAAGAGAAGGTAGAAGTTGAGAAAATGGAGACAGCTCTTTCCACAAATTTTCTCGTAAATAGGGAGAAAAGAAATTGGATGATAGTTAACTTTTCTTAGGATGTGTGATACAAGGTGTATTTGTATGCCAATGGGAATGATCCAGTAGAGCCGGAGAAACTGATGATGTAGGAGAAAGGTGGGTTAAGTTCAGGAGTAGTTTGGGGTAGGGGAGGGGTTGGCATAGCAATGAGAGGGAAAGTGGCTGGATATGCATGAATGCATATTGAATATAAGGTACTTACCATTTGGTCGCATCTATTTTCTCCAATAAACAAGAGCCAAGGTTATCACCTGGGATGAGCAGGGAAGAGAGGATACAGCTCAACTCGGATGTTAGAGGGAGTGGTGATGGTAAGGTTTGAGAAAAGAAGGGAAAATGTGATATAGTCTCTTGCAGAGTGAGAAAGCAGATTTACTGGAGATGTATATTGTGATTGTCTGACAGTGTTTATCATCTATTTGAACTTAACCTTAAATCTTAAAGTCTAAAACTTTATTGTACTTATTTGTTTACCAGTTGTCACCATTTGAGGGCAGGGAATAAGTATCTTATTCTTCCATTTATACAACACTTAGGTTAATGCCTGAAGTAGTTGCCAGTTTAATAGTTATTGAGCAAATTAATGTCTAGTATGTAATTAAGTATGTTAATAAGAAGCACAGGAGTGAAATCTGGACCAGAGATACATATTTGAGAGTCATCGACTCAGTGTGGAAAACGTGTATGGTTAAGAGAATGTAGAGTTAAGGGGAGTATACAGAGAGTCAAGAAGTCTAAAGGTGAAACTCTGTGGAAGAGCCTATTTTAATGACAAAGAAGACTGAGAACAACTAGCCAGAGAGTTAGGAGGAATCCAAGGAAAGTGTGTCAAGAAAGGTCAAAAACGTAATAGTCAACAGTGTCAGAAGCCTCAGAGAAATTAAGTTGATGAGAATTGAATACTGTACTCCAAAAAAAAATTTTTTTAATGCAAAAAAAAAAAACACTGCAAGTGAAACGTCTTAGTGCATAAAAGCATTTTTCATCAGCGTGCTGGAGTAGGAGCTAGATTGTGGTAGGCTGATGAGTGTTATGAACTGAAGAAGCAGTGAGTATAACCTGCCTCTTTTCATATGCTTGACTGAGAGAAAAGAAAAAAGAGCAAGATAGGATAGCAAATAGAGGGCTGATAAATTCAGGAAAGGCAGAAAACTTGTCTTTTTTCCTTCACTCTGTAATCCTAATACCTTGCCTTGCCTGGTGTATTAACGAAGGCACTTATTAAATATTTGAGTGAATGAAGAGGGATCCAAATAAGTGTTTTGTTTTGTGTAACAGTTGGGAGTACATAAGCAGCTGCTCACATGAGTAATAAAGGAAGCCAATGGTGAGGGAAAGGCTGTAAATTCAAAAGAAAGAGATCATTGATAGAACAAGTTTCTGAGAAGACCCGAGAATGGTTATCAGTGGGAGTTTTATTATCCAGCAAACAGGAAGAGTTCCCTTGTTCTGTCCCACACATGTCTGTGGCATTGAGGACTTTTAAATGAGGTTGGAGATCTTTGTTTACCTGTAGTGACTGAAAACCTGGGTTTTGTAGTAGCCCCTTATTAGTTCCTACTAATAGTCCTCCCTAAAACCAATGCTTTTCCAAAGAGCGTGCCATTTTCAGTAATATCAGATTATAATTCTTGGCTTATAAAAATTATGCATCATCTTTATTAGAATTTATTATGAGAATTTTTTTTTAAATGATAGCACTCCTGCCTCTGATTATAGTGACAACACATTATTTTTCATTTTAGATTCGACTTCCACCTGAAGTAAATCGAATTTTGTATATAAGAAATTTGCCCTACAAAATCACGGCTGAAGAAATGTATGATATATTTGGGAAATATGGACCTATTCGTCAAATCAGAGTGTGAGTCTTACTGAGACATTTGAAATGTCATTTAAAAGAAAATGATTGTGTAATTTATAATCTCAGAATTATAGCTGACAGAGGGCCTAACCAAGAGCCTAGAGACCAAGGGAAAAGTACCTACAGAGACCCTCATGATCCAGCTCAGTGAAAGCCAAGAATGGTAGTTGTGAAATTATAGAGAGCACGAAGTAGTAATGAGTGGTTTGAGGGGAATGGGTGGGAAGAGAAAGAACCAACATTTATTACATACCTACTGTTTGTTAAGAAGTACTCTACTGTGGTTTTTATATGCATTAACTCTAACTCTCTCAACACTCTTCACCATCTCCTTTACTGATTCCAGAATTTCTGAATAAGCTGTGCAAAGGGATATAAAAGTAACAGAAAAAGGCTTTTTTTTTCAACTATAGCTTTCTATTGAAGATTTAAAAGTATAGGGCAAAATAATTATAACATAAACCCATGTTTTAATTTAAAGATTGGGGTTCATACCTTCAAATGATGTTTAACATCTGCTATATGCCAGTTGTAATAGGTGCTTTTGTTTGCATCACCAACACTACAGCCCTGTGTGGAGGTGAGAGTGTCTCTTTCACAGGTGAGACTAAGGCTTAGAGAGTAAAGTACCTTTCTAGCTTCACACAGCTATTTAGTGATAAAATCTTCTGATTCTAAATTGAATCTCTACACAGTACCACAGCTGCTGTCATTTTAACTAGTATACATAAGCCAATTACCTGAGTCCATCTAAGAGGATTTCTAAGCTTTTTATTTTTAATTGGAATATCCCTTTCTTAATACATTTTCTTTCATGACTTGAGAGTTCCTCCGTGGCTTTTAGAACTCTGAGATCTTGAGGACTCTCCTTTACAATGATCACTATCCCTCCAAAAAGTAAACCAAGAGCTAGAAATATATCATCATTGGTACTCAAACAGGGATGAAAATGAAGTGTTATAGAGCAGCTGTCCTTTTTAGGAACTCTCTTTGCATATTTGATAAAAGCTTTTGACCCTTTCTACAGAATACACACAACGTTTTGCAAGTGATTTCAGTGGGTACATGGACTCTAGGTTGAGAACTCCTGTTCTAGACATACAAGAATAGTGTACAGAAGAATCCCTGACTTGGGGCTCAGGAGACGAGATTCTACTGCAGGCCCTTTTACTAGCCATGTGACCCTAGACAAGTTGCCCAGCTTTTTCGTCACATGTAGGATAATTGGTCACCTTAATTGGCATGTAGTAGACTCTTGGTGCTTTGATTTTGATTATTAAAGCCATGAGTAAGGTAGGACAGGTGATGGAGCCTGATGTCACTATTTGACACATGAAGCAGCTAAAGCTCAGAGAGGTTAAGTTACATGATTAGGTTTTCTTGTTTTCACTTTAAGCTTTTACCACCAATCAAGAAAATAATGTTGACTTAGTGCTTAACGTATAGTAGGTAGCAAGTACATGTTTTTAATTAAAATTACAATATGGAGATCAAGATATTAGGTTGATAATTAGGGGCTGGGGCACTTGAGATGGAGAGTCTTTTTTTTTTTTTACATCTTCATTGCAGTATAAATGCTTTACAATGTTGTGCTAGTTTCTGCTGTACAATAAAAGTGAATCAGCTATATGTATACATATATCCCCATATCCCCTCCCTCTTTTTTTTTTTTTTTTTTTTTTTTGGTGGTACGCAGGCCTCTCCCTGCTGTGGCCTCTCCCGTTGCAGAGCACAGGCTCCGGACGCACAGGCTCAGCAGCCATGGCTCACGGGCCCAGCCGCTCCGTGGTGTGCGGGATTCCCCCCGGACCGGGGCACAAACCCGTGTCCCGCACATTGGCAGGCAGACTCCCTACCACTGCGCCACCAGGGAAGCCCTCCCCTCCCTCTTGAGCCTCCTTTCCACCCTCCCTATTCCATCCCTCTAGGTCATCACAGAGCACCGAGCTGATCTCCCTGTGCTACGCAGCAGCTTCCCACTAGCCATCCATTTTACATTTGGTAGTGTATATATATGTCCATGCTA
Organism: Aethalodelphis obliquidens; assembly: GCF_003676395.1. Taxonomy (NCBI): domain Eukaryota; kingdom Metazoa; phylum Chordata; class Mammalia; order Artiodactyla; family Delphinidae; genus Aethalodelphis; species Aethalodelphis obliquidens. The sequence goes on from NW_020837956.1 coordinate 25,256,331, forward strand.
CTCTCTCACTTCGTCCCAGTTCCCCCCCACCCCGCCCAGCCCCGTGCCCTCAAGTCTGTTCTCTACGTCTGCATCTTTATTCCTGCCCTGCCACTAGGTTCATCGGTACCGCTTTTTTAAATTGAGATGGAGAGTCTTTAAAATGGAATTAGCGCCTCTCCCTATTCTACTTCCTAAGAAGTTGTAAGAGGAAAGAAGAGAGATGCTTTTGTTTTGTTTTGATTTGTTCTGTTAGCTTCCTGGAGAAAAGATGTGTGAGAGAACTAATAGGAGAAAGTAGATCTCCACCCTTCAAATGCTTATTAGCACTTGCTGAATGCATAGCACTGTGGGAGTAAAATAAAATATAAGGTCATGTTTGCCCTTAAGGAACTTAAATTGTTGTTGAGTTTTTTATGGTTTTATTCTGAAGGAAAAATTAGGTAGACTTTTTGGGAAAATCTTAGGGACAGTGTTTTTTTTCCTTTGGGTAGTCCCAATTTTCATACCTAAAGCATTTTAGAAAATGGTTAAAAGTCAAAAGTCCAAAAGTTGTTAGATTATTTGCAGAAAGTAAAGAATATTATAAAATTTTTCATCAGGCCCATGTAACCTGACAAAGTGAGAGTGTTTGATGACACTGGCACCCTCCAACCACCCGGCGCCCTATACCTATCCCATCCCCTTTTACAGGAAGCACAAGCTCTGACCAGCGCCCAAGACTGTAGTCTCATCCTAGATCAAATCTAGGCAGGTGCCTCCCCTTCCCATGGGGCCCACTGCCTTTCCTTGAACCTCTGCAGGGACTGTGGCAGTTAATAAACCTTATTCTGCAGTTGCATTGGGTGGATAGAACACAGATGGAGGAAAGGGGATCCATCTTTAGCTTACTGGAGCATAAGCTGAATGGGACCTCTGCCAGCTCTCCCCACTCACAAGCACATGGCCATCTGCCACCTGCAGTTTGTTGCTCCTCACACTTCCCTAGCTCCTCCCCTAACGGAAGCTGGTGAGGTGAGGAGAGGAGGTGGCAAGGAACACCTACACAAGAAGCAGCCCCATATCCATGAGTGAGATCCAGCTTCCGCTTTCCACTTCCAGCCACCTTCCAGCATTCTGCTCTGGCTCACAGGTAACCCCACCAACAAGCACACTTCAAACCCAATCCCTCCAGAGACCCAGCCCTTTTCTCCAGCTACACAGGGCTGTGTAATGCATAAAAGTGCAGATATTATTAAAAATGAATGGGTGAAAAAAAAAAAAAAATGAATGGGTGAAAGTTGGGAGTTGACGCTTGTTTTAAAAGGGCAGTGAATCTTGGGGGAATTTCCTGGTGGTCCAGTGATTAGGACTCCGAGCTTCCACTGCAGGGGACACAGGTTCAATTCCTGGTTGGGGAACTAAGATGCCGCATGCCACGTGGTGCAGCCAAATAAATACATAAGCAAGCAAGCAATGAATCTTCTAAGAAAAGTGTAAGAAACTACATTGGCTCTTTACATTGGAGGACATCCTTTCCTGGCCATAAAGGATGGTGGTTGCTGTTTTCCTATGTATCATTTATAATTTTGCTATCTTCCTGGTAGGGGCTTCCTTCCAACCCCAGCTCCTTCTACAGACACAAAATGGTTTTATTTTTATGGATTTGGTAAACTTTAGTAAAATATTACCCAGAAACTTTTGTCCCCTACATTGATGGAGATTTTTTGTGGGTTTTTTTGTTTGTTGGGGGAGTGGTTTTGGCCGCACTGTGTGGTATGTGTCTTAGTTCCCTGACTAGGGATTGAACCCATGCCCTCTGCAGTGGAAGCTCGGAGTTTTAACCACTGGACCGCCAGGGAGATCCCGAGGTTGTCTTATTTTTAAGGACTGGAACTAAAATTAGAGTGAGGGAGAAAATCAGAATCTTTAGAAACAAGGGACTAGTGTGGTAAATAACTAAAGTATTGGTTCTGTTGCATAAATGCATAGTAAGAAAAACCCCATTCTAGACACTGCTGACTAATCACAACTATCATCCTAAGGTAGCATACTTTCCAGTGTAAAACTGAAAATTGATTCTTAGTATGAGAAGTAGGAAAGACTAGAGCAGTGAACATGAAAACTGAAAGTTTCAAGCTAGTTCTTTGCTGCTATTAGTAGCCATATTAGTATTAGCTTTAGTAGCCATATTAGTATTCTTGATATAACAGTAAGTTTAACCTGAGCTATTTTACTTAAAATAAAAACAAAAATTACATGTTTTGAGAAATTATAGGCTTATCCAGCATACCTGTCCATAGTATCTATTTCCTTTAATGGTTTTCAGGTAAATGTGTATTTTAATTAAGTCCGATTCAACTCGGTAGGGGGAACACACCTGAAACTAGAGGAACAGCTTATGTGGTCTATGAAGACATCTTTGATGCCAAGAATGCGTGTGATCACCTGTCAGGATTCAATGTTTGCAACAGATACCTCGTGGTTTTGTACTATAATGCCAACAGGGTAAGTATGGCCATGGTTCTCATCACGTGGGGACCCCATGTAAGAGTTAGTAGAGAGCTGTACCAGCACTAGGGGAGATGTGTACCCTGAGTTCTTTTCTAGCTACTGCTATTGGTGAAATTCATTTGACTGTAGATTGGTAACTGTTAACTTTGATGCTTACCACATTTTCAGGCATTTCAGAAGATGGACACAAAGAAGAAGGAAGAACAGTTGAAGCTTCTCAAGGAGAAATACGGCATCAACACAGATCCACCAAAGTAAATGTTTTCTGCATTTTCATTTTGGACTGTTTAAAACCCATGAATGACCACCACAACCCTTTTTTTTTTTTTAACTAATAGTGAATGTTGTGATTTCTTATTTGAGATTCAAAAAGACCTCCTTGAAACTTTGATATATTTTAGAATATATTATGTTAATAAACTTGTAGCTTTTTGTAAAACATGTCAGTGTTTTCTCTTAAAATTTCTCCTTCTGTATTATACCAGAAAAAAAATAATAAAACAGCATTTGAACCGTATCAAGAATTGTTCAGTGGTAGGTGGTCCTAGAGACTGAGTTTCTTGAGGATGGGGACCTTTTGATATTCTTAATGCCTCCAGTGACCAGTACAGTGCTTAGCCATCAAAGGAACTTGTTAAGAGTATTGTTATTTATTGAATGTCTATTAATAATGAAATCTCCATAACAACTTAGTGAAGGTATAGGTATCTCCACTTCGCAGATCCAAAGTTTATCATGTTGAGTGAATGAATAAAATGCTTACATAAAAAGCTGCTTTTTACTTTTTTTTTTTTAAATACTTTTTTGGCCGCACCTCATGTGGGATCTTAGTTCCCCGACCAGAGATCGATCCCGAGCCCCTTGCATTGGAAGCGCCAAGTCTTAACCAGTGGACTGCCGAGGAAGTCCAGAAGCTGCTTTTTTGCATCAACTAGTTACTAGCCTCATGAGTACACTTGAATACTTGCTTTACAGTTAACGACATACCTTTGTCAGTATGGGTGCCCTTGTCCTTACAGGTTTATTCTAGAAATCGTCGTTCAGATGACAGCACATGGTTAGAAATGTGAGAGCAAGCTGCTTGGGTAGTGCTATTTGTTGTTACACGTCTAAGATGTATTTATGTACTTTTCCCTTTAGTTAGTAAGTGTCTGTGTATATTTTGGACCTTAGCTCACAGTTTATCTTTGCCATAAATAAAATACTTAATGTTTATTCTTATAATCACAGACTCCCATGGCATGGAAATAGTATGGTTATTACCACATTCATCATAGCTCAGCAGCTTGGAGGAGATAGCTATAATTTTCTTTTTATAGTTTAGGCATGGGCCAAATGGAAAAACATGGACTAATTGTTTTGTATATAACTATAACCCAGAATCAATTTGAAGGGTACAAGCACTGAATCATTTAAATGCACAAAAGCCTATTCTACTTTTAAATGCATTTAGCTTTCAAATCTAACATTACTGTAAGAAAATGGGCTATTTTATACTTTTTGTACTGTCTTCTCAAAGCCTACTATTGAAAATGAAGAAATAATTGTCTTATTTATTAATTATGTCTGAGTGCTTTTTGAAAGCACTGTTAAAGAGTAGAAAGAGTCATTTCTATAAGGGCAGGAAGATGACAAAGGAGCCACAGCTGTAATTTTCTTGTGAATGTTTTTATGAGTTTCTTACTAATTTTTGTAATGCACAGTGTGCTTTTAGGTATTTACAAATATAAAAAGAATTTTCTAAAAGACTTTTGTAAGGGGACGACAAATTAGACTTATAGTGTGATTTGTCTAAATGGCAGACTGACTTGCCCCTAGTATAAGTTGTTTTAAATTAATAAGGGGAAATTCCTTCTACTGACAGTTACGGCAGGTCTGTCATTTTGATTAATATATCTGTTAGTTGAATTTCATGACCTGAAGTTAAGAGTTTAAAAAAATGCCCTCTAATTCTTTGGAAATTTTTTAGCCTGTTCCAGTTATGTTACAAGAACTTTAATTCAGTGGACAAATACTGAGCCTCTGCTCTGCCACGTCTGTGTGTAGTAAAATGCTGAGGACATAGTTACAATCAGTCCTCTGCACCAGGCATTGAAGGTGCAGTTTTAAGAGCCTCAGTAAAGCAGGGCCTGTGAAGCCTAGCATCATATCCTCTCCAGGTGCTAGCCAGTAGGTATTTGCTTCCCCCCACCCCCACCTCTTCTTAGTGCCTCCTGTTACCACGTTGGCTATAAATACTCTAGACTGAGATCTTTTATGTGACTCCATAATGGGCACCTGAAATGGTCCTTGGTGCTATTTTTAGTTATCCTATTGGTGTCACAGCAGAAAATGTGACTGTCTTTTATACAGGCTGAGTTCTGAGAAATTATAGACATTTGTATCATTGAGGAAAGCTAGGAACCAAGACATTCTGAAGGAAACCCCCCAGAAAGGAATGAGTGCAGCACCTTTTGACTGGTCTGGTCCCACTGCAGAGGTGAGCACAGGGACTGGTGATTAAAAGCAAAGCAGCCCCTTTCTCATTTCATTTTCTGCATCTTAAAGCACTGCATCTTCATTAACTCCTCAGTCCTCAGCAGGGGAATACAGCCAGGACTTCTTGGAGACAAAAGGGATACATAAAATAATCAAGATGTTGTGTCCCCATATCACATGTATCGTCATGTGACGTATTATCAATGAGTCTATGAAGGAAACTAACAGTACCTGTTACCTGCCCCTCCCTCAGTCTTGAAACAATTCCAAGACATCGCTGACAGAATAACTCTGACTATGGCCAAGAGCTTTTCTCACCCATGCCAACTAAAAGAAAAATCTCTTAGCTACATTGCCACAGGCTCCCCTGACGTACACTAACACATATCAATAAGCAGGCTGGTTGTAAAACCTAACTGGAAAGTCCTGTAAGTTATAATAAGTGTAGATTAAAATAAGCAGCATATGTGGAAACAAGTTCAAAATCATACATTCTTCTCAGAAGTAATTCCCCACTGTAAAGTTAGAGCAAATCTACATGAAAATAAGCACACATTTATTTTCAAAAGTAACTTCCTAATGTGAGTTAGTGTGTGGCTCTGAGGCCTAACACACCCTCATTTCTTTAGGTGCACAAAATGCACTTTTCCAAGAAGGGAGCTCATCCTTCTTATTCTAAGTCCCAATGTAGATTTCATGATTGATCACCTAAAGTTTCAAATCCCACATTTGATTGCTAAACTGTGGGTTTTGAGCACAATGTATTCCTTTAGTTACTCAGAGGGGAATTCTGAGCCTGTGAGGTGAGTGGCAAGTCATAACCTACCTTGTGGGGCTGCTTAGAGGATTGGTGGTAATTTTATATTAAAATTAAAAAAAATTAAAAATAGAACAAGGCCCAGCAAGTACAATAGGTACGTCAGAGCTACAAGTATCCGCTGCTTTTCAAAAGTTTGCTTCATGCTAATTCACTTTTAGGAAAGACCTACAGGAGTACCTGTTTTTGCTGCACGAAAGAAATCCAGAAAGGATTTTTGCTTTTATGAAAAAAGGAGAAAAGCAAAAATAGCATTCAGAGCCATTATAGAGGCAGTATGAACCCTGAGCAGTGAAAGTGACACCACCAAGCTCCTTCCCCAAGAACTATACTCAGCATCTTGGCATCAAGCTGTCATAGCTTTGAACTGTGTCTGTGAGCATCTGTGCTTTTATCTCGATTTATTTCATGCATCCGTAAGCAAGATGTGCCCTCAGGTAATTGCTTCTTCGCTTTATACCATTTCAGCTTACAAAAGGCTTCATAGGAATGCTCTACTTTCTACTTTCAGATAGTGGGGGAAACCTGTACTGTATTTATTATCACTCTCCTGGCTACTTCTCCTTTCCACTCTTTTCCCAAGGGCAACTGACTTATGTGGTCCTTAAAGCACTTTCTACCTTCAATAAGGATGGACAGGAATTTGTCAAGCACAGAGCCTTTATTTTTCATATCATTTCCAAAAAGGACATCGTTTAAGTCAGCAGAATTTCTGAGAGAGAAAGTGACAGCAAAGGCAACTGGCTCAAGTCCCTCTGTGTACACCATGTACATTTCATGTCTGAGCACCTTGTGTGTCTGGCTTAAGTAAAGGTAAGGCAGTGTAGATTGTGCGAACAAGAAATCTGTTCTGTGATCAGGAATGGCTACTACATGCATCACGCAAAATGCACAACCTGAAACATTTCAATCTGCAACTGAAGTTTCCTCAAGCAAAGATGCGCGTGAACAATGACAGAACACATACAGAGCAACTTGGGCAGAGAGAATGGATAATGCCTTGGGGCAGTGAGGTTAGCGCACTGATCAAGAGCCCCAAGCAGGAGGAGCCGTCCCAGTGGCAGAGCAGGCTAGGAGGGTGAGCAGCAGCCATCTCCAGCCACCTTCAGTTCCTTCCTGCCTTCACTCTAAGTTGAGCAGCTCCACGTCAAAGATGAGGGTGGCATTGGGAGGGATGACACCGGGGTGGCCCGTGGCTCCATACGCCACATCAGGGGTGCAGGTCAGCTTCGCCCTCTGCCCCAAGCTCATCTAGCAGGGATGGGGGCAGATGGGGAGAGGAGAAAGAGGACCCAGCTTGATTTAAAAGAAAAAGGTAAGATAACTATGGCATTTTCCCAAACCATCCTCATGGTAACTCTGAAGATCTGAGATGAGTTTTATACGTGGCACATTGAAGTGATGCTAAGAGTTGTAACAAATGCAGATTGTGCCTCAGACTAACAGAGACTTGACTGTGGGAAAAGTAGTCTCAAATTCATTCATCCAACAACACTGCTGGTTATTCAATTAGTGTATGGCCCAACACTTCTATTTGTTCATAATTTTTCCTTCTTCCAGAGAAGCCTAAAGAGGTGTATAAAGAGCACATGTACATGTACATGCTCAAGTAGGTGATAGAAGCAGTTCATTAGAGAGATTTAGAGATTAGAGGCCACAGCAAGGAGCATCACATGACTTCACAGAGCAAAGAAGAAGAGTTTGAACCAGGGCTCATCACAGCAGTCCTCAAGAACTTGTCTGGCATTAGTGGGATAACTGGTGAAATTTGAATAATCGATTTTTAAATTTTGAATAACCAACTCAAAAATTTGAATAGATTGGTTAATAGTATTGTATCAATGTTAATGTCCTGGTTTTCATCACTGTACTATGGTTATGTAAAACATTAACATTTGGGGAAGCTGGGTAAAGAGTATATGGGAACTCTACCTGCAATGTTTTTGCAAGTCTGAAATTGGGTTTTTTTTTTTAAGTTTAAAAAAAAAATCACCTTGGCCTCCCCCACCCCAACTCTTCTGCTGCCTCGGTCCCAAACAGCTGGTAGCTCACAGGCTTGCTCAGAACTAGCTGGGGAGATGTGCTTGGGATGAGAGCCCCCAGTGACAGAAAGGAGTCATGCTGGCAACTAAAAGGGTGGGGACACAAAGCCACGACTGAAACTAGGTGGCATCACCATGCCTGACAGTGGAGTCAAAGCAGTAGTGGTCTGTGATAGGGTGAGGGTGGAGAGCAGAGTGCTGAGCCCAGAACCCCAGCTCCTCAAATCCCCCTTAACAAGGATCCTCATCCTACCTGGGCTGCGCCCTCTTCAAAACCCTTGATGACTTCCTGTTTGCCAATTCTGAACTTGAAAGGTTTGTTTCTGTCTCTGGATGAATCGAATTTCTTCCCATTTTGGAGCATTCCTGTGAAAGCAAGGATAGGGTGGAAAATAATTGTGGTCATGAGCTAACTTCCAGTTCAGGTTCAACATGTCTAAAATGGAATTCCTATTCTGTACAAACCTTCTGTCTTTCAGTCCTCCCCATCCGTCCTGTTGGCCAAGCAAGAAACCTGGATACTTCCACATACAGCCTATCACCAAGTCCTACATATCTTTGGAGTCCAGCTATTTTCTCCATTTCTATTACCACCACCCTGTGTCCTCATCAAGCCACCATCATATCTCACCTGTGTACAGGAACCAACTCTAACTGGCCTTTTTGCTCTGTTCTTACTCCTCCATTCCATTCTCCATACTGTACCCAGAATGATTTTTTTTTTTAAACACATACCTGATCCTATTACTCCCTTGCTTAAAATACTTCAGTAACTCCCCAGAGGCAGAATCCAAATGCCTACATTGTATCCAGGCACTTTAAGATCTAGCTACTGTTTGCCTGATAACCTTCTCTCTGCCCTCCCTTCCTTCCCTTCCCTGCCCTATTCAGGTTATACCTTTCTCAAGTACTTCTGCACATTGCAACTTTTATCATGGAGCTGCCTCAACCTGAAGATCTGTTTTCCCAGGCATTTCATCCTCAGGTTGAGTCCGCACCTGGTCTGCCCAAGGTTCCCCCAACATGCAAAACCCAAAGGTCATATCATCCTTTACTACAGTGAACTGTAACTGTAAAGTGACCCAGACAGGGACCTCCCTGGTGGTCCAATGGTCAAGAATCTACCTTCCAATGCAGGGGACACAGGTTCGATCCCTGGCTGGGGAACTAAGATCCCACATGCCGCGGGGCAACTAAGCCCATGCACCACAACAAGAGAGCCCGCGTGCCGCAACTACAGAGCCCGTGCGCTCTGGAGCCTGCGCGCCACAACTAGAGAGCCCATGAGCTGCAACTACTGAGCCTGTGCGCTCTAGAGCCTGTGCGCACCACAACTAGAGAGAAGCCTGTGCGCCGCAATGAAAGATCCCGCATGCCGCAACTAAGACCCGACACAACCAAAAATAAATAAGTAAATAAATTTTTTTTTAAAAAAAGTGACCCAGCCAGTCAGTGGTGGCCTCCAGACCTCATACAAAAGAGATATGTGAACCCAGAACACCCCGAGTGTTGTCTTAGCAGTTTGGAGCACCCCTCAGCCTCCAGCTGCAAATACCTTGTCATCCCTGATGTACATGTGTTGTCTCAGTCCAGCTGCCTAAGACCCAAGAGCTGCTTTTTTATTTTCTGTTCTTACTGGTGTCTCTAGTTCAAAGATCAGACATTCTGTAAATGATGCTATTCCATGACTTCTTGTGGCCCCTGGACCACAACAGAAGGCAGTTTGGGACCAGAGAAAGGCCTAGCCTGTAAGTTCAGAGACTGGATTCTGACTTCACCCGGACACTAACTCATTGTGTAAAGTGAGGCAAATTACTTCCTCTCTCTTGGCCTCAGATTTGCCATGTTTAACATGAAAGGTCTGGGCCTGCTCAGTATCTGAGCATCTGTGATTCCACTTCCTAATTTCTACAACATAAATGTATACAAGAGACATTCTTATTTACCTATTTTCTGGGCAGAATAAATTGTGCTCTTGCCCTGGGTACTAAATCAGGCAAAGAAGAAAACCCTATCGCTACACAGAGATACAAGCAGATGGATCCTTCTGTATCAAATATAGGAGATCAAATACAAACTCATGCATACACACAGGCTGCTAAGATATTCAGAGATGCGCATGCATGCTCACATGCATATATGCATAGACCCTCAGAAGAAAACCCCGATGGCCAGATGCTAGGAAAATATTTAGATACACAGATATAATACATTCACACAGACACATACTTGTACAATACATATATGGATAGGTGCACACACACATTCATACACTCCATTTAAAGACTGATTTGTTCACTCCCCAATTTCTTCAGGTTTCATATGACTTAATCCACTTCAGACCATATACTGTTATCTACTGCTGCAGGTTCATCCAAAACCATGCAGTCCAGAAACAGACCCACAGATACATGGTGACCTGATTTGACAAAGGTGCCACTGAATGCAATGGATAAAGGATGATTTTTTTTTAATTAATGTTGCTTGATTGACTGTATATGCATATGGGGGAAAATGAAACATCAAAGTGAACCCCTATTTCACCCACACATAAAAATCAATTCCAGGGGCTTCCCTGGTGGCGCAGTGGTTGGGAGTCTGCCTGCTGATGCAGGGGACACGGGATCGTGCCCCGGTCCGGGAGGATCCCGCATGTCACAGAGCGGCTGGGTCCGTGGGCCATGGCCGCTGGGCCTGTGTGTCCAGAGCCTGTGCTCCACAATGGGAGAGGCCGCAGCGGTGAGAGGCCCGCGTACCGCAAAAAAAAAAAAAAAAAAAAAATCAATTCCAGATGAGTCACAGACCTAAATATGAAAGATAAAATAATAAAGCTTCTATAAAATAATAAATAGAAGAACATCTTCATGACCTAGGGATAGACAAAGATTTCTGAACTGTACTAACTATAAAGGAAAGACTGATGATATGTAGGACTTCATTAAAATTAAGAATTCTGTTCAACAGTATGGAGGTTCCTTAAAAAGCTACAAATAGAACTACCATATGACCCAGCAATCCCACTACTGGGCATATACCCTGAGAAAACCATAATTCAAAAAGAGTCATGTACCAAAATGTTCATTGCAGCTCTATTTACAATAGCCCAGAGATGGAAACAACCTAAGTGTCCATCATCGGATGAATGGATAAAGAAGATGTGGCACATATATACAATGGAATATTACTCAGCCATAAAAAGAGACGAAATTGAGCTATTTGTAATGAGGTGGATAGACCTAGAGTCTGTCATACAGAGTGACGTAAGTCAGAAAGAGAGAGACAAATACCGTATGCTAACACATATATATGGAATTTAAAAAAAAAAAATGTCATGAAAAATCTAGGGGTGAAACAGGAATAAAGACACAGACTTACTAGAGAATGGACTCGAGGCTATGGGGAGGGGGAAGGGTAAACGGTGACAAAGCGATAAAGAGGCATGGACATATATACACTACCAAACGTAAGGTAGATAGCTAGTGGGAAGCAGCCACATAGCACAGGGAGATCAGCTCGGTGCTTTGTGACCGCCTGGAGGGGTGGGATAGGGAGGGTGGGAGGGAGGGAGACGCAAGCGGGAAGAGATATGGGAATATATGTATATATATAACTGATTCATTTTGTTGTGAAGCTGAAACTAACATACCATTGTAAAGCAATTATACTCCAATAAAGATGTTAAAAAAAAAAAAAAAGAATTCTGTTCAAAAGATGCCAATAAAGGAGTAAAAAGGCAAGCCATAGCATGGGAGATGTCTGGAATAGGTGTAACCAACAAAGGACTCATATCCAGGATACAGATGGACTCCTACAAATCAATAAGAAAAAGAGAGACCACCAAATTTTTTTTTTAAGTGGACAAAATTTGGGCAAACTAACAAGGATATCCAAATGGTCAGGAAGCACGTGAAAAGGTACTCAGCTTCATTAATCATCAGGGCTGTGCAAGTCAAAACCACCAGGACAGGCCAAAAACAAAACAAAAGCCTGACAACACCAAGTGTTGATGAGGATGTAGAACTGGAATGCTCAGACATTGCTGGTATCAGTGGAAACTGGCACAACTACTTTGGAAAGCTGTTCGGCAGGATCTGCTACATCTGAGCATAGGTATAACCCTGTGCCCCGGCAATTCCGCTTCTGCATATATATAGCCAAACAGAATGTCGACACGTGCACCAAAAAACATCACAATTCATAATAGCTAAAAACGAACAACAATCTAAATGTTCATCTACTGTAGAAACGATAAATTGCAATATATTCATACAATGACCTGTACAGGAATAAAAAAGAGCAAACTACTCTGGATAAATCTCACAGACATAAAAAGTGAAAAAAGTGACATAATGAATGAAATAAGCTAAACACAAAAGAGTACATACTCTACAATTCCATTTATATGAAGTTCAAAAACAGGTGAAATCAATCCACAGGGACAAAAAGTTAGAATGCTGTTTACCTTTAGGGAGGTGTAATGACTATGAAGAGGCAAGAGGGAGAGTCCTGGGGGTGCTGGAAATGTCTGTTGATCTGGGGGGTGGTTACATAAGTGTGATCACTTTAGAAAAATTTCATCGAGCTGTTCATCTTAGAGTTATATTCTCTACTGTATTTATATATAATAAAAAAGTTTACCAAAAAGTCCCATACAGTCTCCTGCTGGGTTTGATGAGACAATCCCTCCCCAGACCAGAGCCACTCATGGCTGATGTTAGTATTTAATGCACATTGCCTCCTGTCTGTATGTATTGTGAAAAGTCTTCGCAAAAGGATGTTGTGGTTTGAGTAACTTGACAAGGACTGGTCTGTCTGCAACATGTCGAACAGATAAATCAATTACACAGGTCAGAGGCCCCAGAAGACTCATGGTAATTAGGCCACATCACCAGGAGATAAAACACAGCTCCAGCCCACTGACGTCAGCGACCGGCAACACAGCTGTTGAGAAATACCCACACTGTCTGCCTAGAATCAACCTGGCACTTCACACTGGCCCAGAGAACTGCTAAAAATGGCCCCATCTGACTATGTCCTAGGAATTAAACTGGCCTTGCTGTCTGCTAAGTGGCTGTCACCAAGTTTGCCACGTTGGGAAGCAGGTCACAAGGCAGAGCACTCAACCCCCAGAACAAACATCTGCTTGTAACCTTCCTGCCAATGGTCCTCAGGATCTCAGCCCACCTGGCCTTCCAGTGCAGATCATCCAAGAGGGCTCAGCAGAGGCGGGGCCTGCTCTGGCCGCACAGCACCCTGACACAGCCACTGCCACCCATGCCTCACACTGCGTCAGAGCCTCCAGTTGACTTCCTGCCCTCCCCCACCCCCACCCCCCAGCCCAATGAAGGTAGGGATCCTCTTGTTTCATTTTTGTGCCCCTACTGCTCAGCACAGCATCTCACACACAGTAGGTGATCAATAACAGTAGGCTGAATTGAATAGTCTGTTTCTGAAAAAAGAAAGGGAATTCTCAGGAAGCTGACCTCCTCTGCTCTAATAACACTGTAGGATGAAAAGGGAGTCTGCAGGGAGGGTCAGGGCTCTCAGAGCTGTAAGAGGAATTTCCAAGTATCGGACAGCACCAGGAGGGCCAGGGCTCCACCCTGCCTGCAACAGACAGAAGGGGAATGGAGGTGGTATAAGAGGGCAGGGGTGGGCTTCCCTGGTGGCGCAGTGGTTGAGAGTCCGCCTGCCGATGCAGGGGACACGGGTTCGTGACCTGGTCCGGGAAGATCCCACATGCTGCGGAGCAGCTGGGCCCATGAGCCATGGCCGCTGAGCCTGCGCGTCCGGAGCCTGTGCTCCGCAACGGGAGAGGCCACAACAGTGAGAGGCCCGCGTACCGCGCAAAAAAAAAAAAAAAAAAAAAAGAGGGCAGGGGTTAACCTTGCAAGCCCCCTTTCTCATTCCCTCAAGCCTGGCTGGGAGGAGTTGGGGATAGCTGGTCAGAGGGAGACTTGGCTGCCTTGGGCTCTGGGCCTGGTCTGGGGGAGCTGATACCTCTGGAGAGGAATATCAGAGGAGAGACCTGCCTGGGGAGGGGCAGGTCTGGATGAGGGCTCAGGGAGTGAAGCCTACCTGTGTAGTGCACCACACACGTCTGGCCCTTCTTGGGGAATGTCCTTCCTGCAAGGAGACATGAGAATAGATGAATGAACAGCACATTGGAGAAAGCCGCCTGGGACATTTCAGGTGTGATTGTGACCAAGAGCTCTGGCCCACATTCCCCTCCATACCATGGAGATGCCCATGGTTCCAGTTCTGGCTCTGTGCTTTGTACGAGCCAGATTAGTCACTTTACTTCTCTGGCCTTGATTTGACCTTTATTTCCTTGGGTTCCACAACTCCACTCTCTCCTGGTCCTTTTCCTTTCTTTGATTGCTCTTTTTACTTTCCTTTGTCCATTCCACGAACCTTTCTGACAGCCTGCTCTCTGCCAGGCCTGGACTAGATTCCAGAGACACAGAGCAATCTATGAACTCACAATGAGGTTAGGGAAACAGACACATAAATAATAGATTATAATGCAGGGTGATGACTGTGCACAAGGATGAATAAACACAATCATTCACAAATATTTACTGAATACCTGCTGTGTGCAAGGCCTGGGCCTGATCTCGGGATACACCAGTGAATTATACAGACAAGATCCCTACTCTCTTGGAGTTTACATTCTAATGGAGGGAGACAAACAATACTCAGATAAACAAGACAATATAGATTGTCATAAGTTCTCTAAATAAACACAATGATAAACTACAGAGAGATACAGTGGGACAGGCCATTTTAGAATGGGTGGTCCAGGACAGCCTTTCAGAGAAGATGACATTTCAGCTGAGACTTGAAGGATGAGCAATACGCTGGGAAAAGCACTGCAGGGAGAGGGAGCAGCAAGTGCACAAACTGTGAGGCAGAAAAGGATCAGTGCATTTACAAAACAGTAAGGAGCCTAGACGACTGGAAAGAAGGGAAGGAGGTGGAGACAAGTGGGAAAGAGCCAGATCACACAGGGCCTTGCAGAGCCGGATTTAATTCTAAGTGCAGCAGGAAGGCACTGGAGGTTTTAAGCAAGAGAATGACATAATCTGAATTAAGATTTTATAAGATCATTCTGGCTGCTGTGTGTAGGATGGACAGTTAGGCGCCTGTTGCAATAATCCAGACAGAAAATCAATGATGGCTTGAATTAAAGTGGTTGGCAGCAGAGAAGAGAGTAAAATAGATTGGAAATATACTTTGGAATTGGAGCTGACAGGGCACGCTAATGGCATGAAGATGGGGTCCAGGATGAGAGAGAAGGAGAAAACAACCACGATGCTTGGGTTTTAGGTTTGGAGGAGCTGATTTAGGATGGAGGAGCTGATTCCTGAGATGGGGAAGGCTGATGAGGAACAGATTTGTGCAGGTGGCAATCTTTAAGATTCCTCTTAGACATGTGAATTTGTACTACAAGTAGACAGATGGAGAGTCTGCACTGGAGGTATAAATTTGAGTGGGATTTAAAGCCTTGTGAGGGCTAACAGCTGAGCCAACATTTAGATGGGGGCCCTTGGGAGGGAGCACCTGACTGACTGAGCAGCAGGGAAAGTATCAGAGAGGAGATAATGGTTAAACTGGGTCTTAAAAGATGAGTAGTTTACCAAGGAAGTAAGGGAGATAATTTGGGAAGAGTGAACCACATGTTCAAAGGCTTCAAATTGAGCAGTAGTGGGAGCCCGTCTGGTTCCCTGCTGTGTAATCCTAGGGTCTAGCACACAGTATATGCTCAATAAATATTTGCAGAATGACTGGTATATTTAACAACTGGCAGGCAGCTCGATAAAGCCGGAGGAAAAGTTGGTGGTGGGGGTAGGTACTGGTAGTAAGAGATGAGGCTCTAGCATGGAAGGTAACAGGAGGCTGTATCACTGTCTGCCTGGAGAAAAAGTAAGATTAATTAAAACGTTTTATGCCCAGGGAGAGGCATGGTCAAATATGCATTTTAAAGAGTGCTCAGGCTGTGGTGGGGAAAATGGTGGGGGTGGGGTGGGAGGCCAGATGGAAGGCCAGGAGGTGAGAATGGAGGTGCGGAGACCAGTTTAGAGACTGTGCAGAAATCCAGGTGAGAGAGGATGTTGGCCTGAACTAGGGCAGGGGCTGAGGAGATGGAGCCTTAGAGATATTCAGCAGAAGAACTTGGCAGGATGTGGTGTGGGCTCCACCACGGCAGGCATCCCCAACACTGCAGCGTAGTCATTGAAATATTAATTGGTACATTGCCCCCTCTGGGTTATAGCATGGTAGCTGGCCCTTTTGTGCTTTCTTGACTCAGGGGTTTAGATTGAGCTTAAAGCAGAAGGCCAAAGTTCCTCCAGGCTTTCCCTAAAAATCTGATCCCCCTTCAGGAGAAAATGCCCCTTGTCTAGCCAGGGAGGGAGGATAAGGAGAGAAAACTCTAAAGGCTTCTTTGAACCAGGGAAAGGAGAAGAGGCCTGGAGGCCACTGGCAGAACTCTATGGCAGTGCCCCGGGGGGTAAAAAGGCCTCAGGGAGATGCTTCCTGGGGCACAGCACCATGGTTCCCAGCATGGAAAAAGAAGCCTGCAGCCCATGGGTGATCCAAGGTTGTGGCTGGGACTTCTAGGGACCACTGCTTTTCAATAAGGAGGGTGGCCAAGAACCAAGAGTCCCTCCAATTTCCCGGGGGTGGGGGAGTGTCAATGTCTGACATGCAGTTTGCCTGTCAAATCCTGCAGAAATGAGGACTCCAGTCTGAATTAAGGTTGGTTTAAGAAATAAAGAAATAGCTACTCCTGGCACATCCAAACTCAATTACAGAAGGGTGATGCCTGTAATGTCTGGCTTGGGAAAGTGACTGGTGCCAATCCTGAGGCAGGAAACAAGGGAACACAGAGGAGTGCTAGGGAGTGGGGGAGACCAGGAGCATGAGTCCTGTTTTGTACTTGCTGACTTTGAGGGATCCGTGGGATGTGCAGATAGAGGCTGAGCAGCAGCTGGATAAATGGACCACCCGGAACTCAGATTGGAGGCCTGGGCTGGAGGCTTAAGTTTGGAGACCATCGGTTTGCAGCCCATAATGAAAGCCATGGGAGTGGACAGGATGGCCGGAGAGGCTGAGTGGGACAGGGAGGATAAAGCAAGATGCAGAAGCAGTGGAAGAAGAGCTCCATCATTCCCAGACTGGGTCGGTCCCTACAGCGTCTCAACGCCCAGATCGCAGGGGGCCGCCCAACCAGAGGCCGGGAGGCGGGCGCGTTAGAAGGGGGCTGCCCCGAGCAGAAGAGACCCCAAAGCAGGTCCTTTCCCCTGTTTCCAGAGCTCAACCAGCAGGGCAGGGAAAGCGGAGCTAAAAAACGGCCCTAGGAAATCAGGAGTAGCGGATAATCGAGCGGTTCCAGTCGCGGGCAGCGGCAGCCCGAGGCCCCCGGGGCGGTGGCGGGCCGCAGACCCCAGCCTCCCAGCCGCCGCCTTCGTTCCTCTAGGTGAGCAGGCGCGTAAGGGGATGGCGAAGGATGTGTGCTAGACATCCAACAGTTCCATCTAGGGTCTTCTCCCGCCTCCCCCATCCTAGGCCAGCTCTCCCTGTTCAGCACCCTCCGCGCCACCTCGGAATCGGACCCCCGCCCGCCGGGCTCCGCCCCGAGACCCCTCCTCCTCCCCCGGCTCCGCCACCCGGTACCGTCTCCCGGGGAGATGGTCTCGATCTCCACGCCCATCGCGGTCCCACTGGCCCCGCCTCCGAGGGTCCCCGCTGTTTCCCCGACCCCGGCTCGGCTCCGGCCCTGGCCCGCTGGCGCTCCGGCTCGCCACCCCGCCGCCACTGCAGAGTCGGAGGAGGTGCGGCTGGAGTCGGGACCTGCGCGGGGAGGGGCCACCGGGAAGGGGGCGGCGGGGCGGAGCGGCGCGGAAAGGTGGGGTCGACCGGGGCGGGGCTCGGGGGAAGGGACCCTGACGCGGCTGCTCGGGAGCTTGACCAGGCTATTGCGGGAGGCATGCAGACACTCGTGCGCATCCACCCACCCATCTATCCATCCATTCATCCATCCATCCGTTCAACACATATTTATCTTGCACCTACTCTGTGTTAAGCTGGGGTGAGGGGGGCCGGTCAACTAGGTCTCACAGACTTGGGGGAGAAGGCCGGCAACTAAACCAACACTTTCATTAACTGCGTTCACTGCCATAGCGTTCAGAGCGTCATGGAAGCACCAGAGAGGTACCCACCCCAGCTAGGCTGTCCGAATCTGCAGGGGCAAGCTGAGGGGTGGGGGCGGGGGGTGGAGGAGAAGTCAGTAATTACTGACTCTACCCCACCCCCCCTAAACCACTGTTCTCCATCCTGCGTAGTTCTGACGTACGCACAGGTGGACTCCCACCTTTCAAGGCAGAGAACTGTGCCCTGGGGATACCGGCTGAATTAAGACAGAATTGCTGTCCTAGAGGAACTGAATCTGTGATGGGCAGGGACACAAACAGTTACGGCGTGGAGTGATTTAAGTTGTGGGATAAATGAATGAATGAATGAGTTCTACCAGACCCTTCACCTCCACCCAAAGGAGACATAAGAATCTGGAAAGGTATTTTTTTGGAGAAGGTAACATTTGTTTGAAAAATGAATGGGACTTTCTCTCTCTTTTTCTCATTCTTCATGCACTGTTGCAAAAATTGATATGAAGGTATGATTCTTCCAGCTATGGTGCTGGAAGATAGGCATGGGGAGAAAAGCCTGAGCAAAGAAGAGTGGGCCCTAGAGGTGTTCTCCTTGTCTCCCAGATGGTCGGGGCAGAAACTTCAGGTTATCAGCATCGCTGAAGGAGGGTTGGCTGTGTGTTCAAGAAACATGATGCTCAACTGTACTGTGAGGGTCAGGATCTGAAATTCCCCATGGGCGGCCCCAAGGCGTGGCCCAGAGTCTCCCAGGGGTATAGCCGGTCTTAAGCCTAGTGAAGCACTAGCTTCTTGAACTGTGGCCATGGTCAGGCACTTTGGGGGTAAGTGTAGAATAACGGTTTGTAATTAGCACAGGTCCATGGAACGGCTTCAGTATTTTGTGTACGGAAAAGAACATTTTTCTGAGGAGATTTTATCTTATTTTAGAGGTCCTCGACTCCTTCCCCCAACAACCCCCGCACCCCTAAAAAGGTTAAGAAGCCGTGTTGACTTCAGGGCTCCCGGACTCCTTAGACTAAGAGAACCGATGAGAAGTGGGGGAAGGCGCTATACCTTTCAAGGGAGAAATTGTAGCACGCTTACCTTCGGTGGCGTTTCACGGGGAATACAACTCCCAGAGGTCCGTGCGGCAAAGCCCGAGCTTATTGGCCAATGGGAAAGACCGTCTGATAACGGGACACAAGCAATAGCCAATAGGCAAGGGTCATTGCCGAGCTTCCCAGCCACCGCTCACCTATCAGGGGCCTGGGAGCCGATGCTTCCGGTCCCCCCTCAGGGCTTCGGATCCGCGGTCTGTGAGCAGGTAGGGCCCAGGGGAGACTGATTTTCGGTGGGGCAGTGAGACCAAAGGTATTTTTGTCTCCACTGCTTCCCGGCCTGGCTGTTGTGGGGAGGCTGTAGGTGGGCGGGGAGAGAGGTGGAAGGACAGGCACTTTGGGGGAGGGGGGAGAAGAGGAAGTGTCACATGTGCGGAGAGGATGGAGAGAATGGTGGGGGGCCGCGTGCGAGGGCTGGCGGATGCGGACGAGCAGCGGGTGGGTTTAAACCAGAGAGTATATTCCCTGTGACTCACGAGTGAAACTTCTGGGAATATATCCTAAGGAAGCCATTCAAAATGAAAAACATGCTTTATGCATAAACACCTTTATCCCAGCGTTATTTATAAAAGGATAAAGTTGGCTCTAACCAGATATCTCACCAGTAAGGAAAAATTATGGAACTTCCCCAACAGTAAGGAAAAGTGAATATTAAGTGGCTTCTAAAAATAATTTATAAAGTCTTTAAATAACATGGGGAAATCCTAATATATAATGTAAAGTGAAAAGATCGTGATATGTAATTGTACAGTATGATTGAAAAAGTTTAACCCAAACTGCATAGAAAAATATCTGGAGGGATGTAGTCATAATTTTCTTTGGATGAATGTTTTTTTGTGTGTGAATTTACCTTTTGACCTTTTTAAAAAATTTTTATTGGAGTGTACTTGATTTAAAATGTTGTGTTAGTTTCTGCTGTACAGCAAAATGCATCAGTTATACACATAACATGTATCCGCTCTTTTTTTAGATTCTTTTCCCATATAGGTCATTACAGAGTACTGAGTAGAGTTCCCTGTGCTATACAGTAAATCCTTATTAGTTATCTATTTTATACATGGTAGTGTGTATATGTCAATCCCAATCTCCCAATTTATCCCTTCCCCTCCCCCCCCTTTCCTCCCTGGTAACCATGTTTGTTTTCTACATCTGTGACTCTATTTCTGTTTTGTAAATAAGTTCATTTGTACCATTTTTTAAGATCCAACATATAAGCGATATCATATGGGGATTTGTCTTTCTCTGTCTGACTTACTTCACTCAGTATGACAGTCTCTAGGTCCTTTTGACCTTTCTTGTATGTTAATTTAAAACAATAATAAGGGCTTCCCTGATGGTGCAGTGGTTAAGAATCCACCTGCCAATGCAGGGGACACGGGTTCGATCCCTGGTCCGGGAAGATCCCACATGCTGCGGAGCAACTAAGCCCGTGCACCACAACTACTGAGCCTGCGCTTTAGAGACTGCAAGCCACAACTACTGAAGCCCGTGCGCCTAGAGCCCGTGCTCCGCAACAGGAGAAGCTACCACAATGAGAAGCCTGCACATCACAACAAAGAGTAGCCCCTGCTAGCCGCAACTAAAGAAAGCCTGTGTACAGCAACGAATACACAATGCAGCCAAATAAATAAATAAATAAAACAAAAAAACATTAATAAGTGTAAAGAACTTGGAATTATTTTATAGTGAAAACACAATAAATTTAGAAAAACAAGTTGGGGAGTATGTAACTGTTTAAACCTACTGGAAGTGCTCCATTTCACTGGAGCCCCTTGATTCTCACTATAAGTTGTCTTTAAAGAAGGTTAAAAACAGAAGAATTAAATGGCCATAGACTGAGCACCAGATCCTCGTTCTGACCACCTCTCCCCTGAATTAATATAGTCAGATTTTCTCTTCCTAAAACAACCAGGGCTCCTGATTTGAGAAATCTTATAGTCTGAGGGTTGAGAGACCAACAGGTATACAGTTAACTTCAGGCAAATTGTAAATATTTTAAAGCATACAAAATAATTGGGGAGCACCAGAAGGTCATTTCAGCCTTTGTCCTCTTGGTTCTCTGATCTTTTAACTACCAACTCTATAACAGTGACTCCCAAATCCTTACCTCTGACTGCCTGAGGTGCAGTGCTACCCTATAAACATCTTAAATGAAGCACATCTAATACTAAGCTTATCACACACTACACACTGTTCTTACCTTTGAAGCATTCTCTGTCTTCTTTATCTCTGATTAATGGTTCAGCAATTTCCCAAGCTAAAAATTTGCATGTTATCTTTAATTCTCCTTTCTTCCTCACCACTTACCCTACTTGATATCAATTTTATCTGCCTTAGAAATATCGCTTGAATCTGGCCCTCTTTCTCTACTGAGGTAGCTACAAACTTGGCTCACTTTCTCATCCTGACATTCAAACTGTTGCATGGTCCATTATTAAACTTGTCAGCTTCCTAGTTTCTCAGGTCCATTCTGCACATTGTTGCATGAATGTGTGCTGGTTCCTCTAAATTCCAAATTATTCAGCAGGGCTTTTATGATCAGGGAGATAAGGTTGGAAAGGTATAGCAATATAAAATAATTTAAGGCCTTCAGTGCTTTCCTTAAACATTTTGGAAGAACTTTTATATACACAGACTGTGGAGACTCATCAAAGGTATTTGAGCACAAATGCAAAATTACCAGAGCTGTGACTTTTCTCAAGATAATTCTACCCAACACACAGAGTCCAGGCTCTGTGGGAAAGAAGAGACTGAAATGAAGAGGACTTCTTGTCCTACCCTACTACCAAGGAAGAGGTGGTCAGGACCCTGACTAATAATGGGAGTAGAAGGGATTGGAAGAGATTTTTGTAATTATCATTGGGTTTTTGAGGAAATTTTTCATTATTTTTAATTTAATTTTATTGAAGTATATTTGATTTACAATGTTGTGTTAGTTTCAGGTGTAGAGCACAGTGATTCAGTGTGTGTATATATATATATATATATATATATATATATATATTATATATATATTTTTTTTTCAGATTCTTTTCCTTTATAGGTTATTACAGAATATAGAGTATAGTTCCCTGTGCTACACAGTAGGTCCTTGTTGGTTATCTATTTTATTGGGTTGGCCAAAATGTTCGGGTTTTTCCATAACATCTTTTTTTTTTCTTGGCTGTGTAGGTTCTTCATTGCTGCACGTGGGCTTTCTCTATTTGTGGCGAGTGGGGGCTACTCTTCGTTGCGGTGCGTGGGTTTCTCATTGTGGTGGCTTCTCTTGTTGCGGAGCACGGGCTCTAGGCGTGCGGGCTTAAGTAGTTGTGGCACGTGTTCTCAGGAGTTGTGGCTCGCGGGCTCTAGAGCGTAGGCTCAGTAGTTGTGGCGCACGGGCACAGTTGCTCCGCGGCATGTGGGACCTTCCCGGACCAGGGGTTGAACCCGTGTGCCCTGCATGGGCAGGTGGATTCTTAACCACTGCGCCACCAGGGAATCCCTTCCATAACATCTTACATCAATGTATATAGTAGTATATATACGTTAATCCCAACCTCCATAATTTAAACCCCACACCCCACCCCACACCCCGTCCTTTCCCCTTTGGTAACCATAAGTTTCTGTATCTGTGGGTCTATTTCTGTTTTGTAGATAAATTCATTTCTATCTTTTTTTTTTTTAGATTCCACATATAAGTGATATCATATATTTGTCATTTTCTGTCTCACTTACCATACTTAGTATGATAATCTCTAGGTCCATCCATATTGTTGCAGAGGCATTATTTCATTCTTTTTTATGGCTAATACTCCATTGTATATATGTACCACATCTTTATCCATTCATCTGTTGGGCATTTACGTTGCTTCCACATCTTGACTATTGTAAATAGTGCTGCAGTGAACATTGAGTTGCATGTATCCTTTTGAATTAGAGTTTTCTTTGGATATATGCCCAGGAGTGGGATTGCAGGATCATATGGTAACTCTATCTTTAGTTTTTTACCAAATTTCTTCTTGTTAGTAAAGATGAAAATATTAAAATTAATTCTTCTAAAACATCTCAGTAACTTTATTGTCAAGTTTTTTTTCCTTTATTTACAAATCCTTACGCTGTGCTAACCCTAGCCATACACATCCTCAATGACATTAGACTGACTTGGGTGGCCTAAAACATATCATATAAATTGCTTTTGATGTAACTGGCCCGTTAGGAATTTTCTCTTCCAGGAAAATGTATCATGCATTATTTATCAATAAAAGTCTTTTTTTTTAAAGTGCATAAGTAGGTATTAGGGAAAAGCATATATTATCTTATACAAGACCAGTGGGTTTGAGATGGCAGTTTTCTTCATTAGTAATGTCAGAAGACATATTTTTCCATTTAGCAAACCACTGTAGAACCACTTAACCTGACCTCATGTGTAAGAAGCATAACAGAAAAAAAAAAAAGAAGAAGTATAACAGACCATTCCCTCTTAGTAAAAGATTCTAAGAGTAGGGATGAAGCTAGCAAAGAGGAATGAGAAAAAAATTGCAGGTAAGTTAAAAGCAAATCCTCCAGTTTGGTGAAGAATACATTTCTTTGGATTTAGGGTCTGAAGGCAGCTTCTCAAGTTCTGTCTTTGACATTTACTAAGTACAATAAAACAAGGTTGAAAAATGTCCATCGGATTCAGTGACGTGGATAGCACTGGTGGGTTGGTGAGAGTTGTTTTGGAGAAGAGTTGGGAATGGAGTCAATTTGGGGTGGGTTAAGAAGAGAATGAGTGGTGAAGAAATGGACACTGCAAGTTTAGACAATTCTTTGATAACTAATAAGATTAAACATCATTTAGAATATGTTTATTGATCATCATAATTGTTTTGTAAATTGCCTGTTGATATTCTTTGGCCACTTAAAATTTTGTCGTTTTTTTTTTTTTTTTGCAAAATTTTGTCGTTTTAACTGGCTTAAAAGAACTTTTTATTTACTTATTTATTTATTTATTTTTGGCTGCGTTGGGTCTTCATTGCTGTGCAGGGGCTTTCCCTAATTGCAGCGAGCAAGGGCTACTCTTTGTTGCTGTGCGTGGGCATCTCATTGTGGTGACTTCTCTTGTTGCAGAGCACAGGCTCTAGGCATGCAAGCTTTAGTAGTTGTGGCATGTGGTCTCAGTAATTGTGGCTCGCGGGCTCTAGAGCACAGGCTTAGTAGTTGTGAGGCACGGGCTTAGTTGCTCCCCAGCGTGTGGGATCTTCCCGGACCAGGGCTCGAACCCATGGCCCCTGTATTGGCAGGCAGATTCTTAACCACTTTGCCACCAGGGAAGTCCCAAGAACTTTTTGTAAATTAAGTATTTTGTACATTTGAATCTTTAGTTTGTTTTTTCAATTAGAAAAGGGCTATTTGAATATATACTTATTATAAAAACAGTCTTTCCAAAAAATACAGAAATAAGTAAAGAGGGTCCCACCTTCTCTCTTCTGTCACCTCACTCCATCTCAGTATGTACTGTGAACAGTTTGGTATGTGTTATTTCTGATCTTTTTCTGCATCTTTATGTAAATATATACAAACACATGTATATGGACATATAGAGGTGGATTTCTTTTTCATAAATAGTAGCTTACTAAACATGTTATCTTGTGAATTTCACTGCTTTTTTTGGGGAGGGATTTTTCCATATCACTACCCATGGAGCTTCCTTATTTTTTTATTTATTTCCATGTTGATGTACATTTAGGTTTTTCTGTTACAAAAAATGCTATAGTAAATCCTTATACACATACATATACATGTTTGAGTATTTCTATAGTAGTGTAAAAAGTCTTTCTTTTAAATCTCTTAATTTTTGTTTTGCACATTTGGATCTTTAATCTATCTGGAAGGTGTTTTGTTATATGAAGAGCAAGTTTCTTAACTTTTTAGAGCTTCAGATCTGTTGTCTCTCACCTAAGAATAACAGTGCTACCCTCACAGGACCGTTACAAGGGTTGTATTGGATTCTAGGTGACCAGCACCATGTGTGGCACATACGGGACATGTTTATTCCCTTCCTTTCCTTCTAATTTGCCCAGCAAATTCAGGTAGTATCTGGGTGTGTTTATAGAATATGGTCTGTTTTTTCATATTCAATAACAATGTCATCCTGATTTCCTCAGTTTTGACATGTCTCACATTTCACAGAAAGGCTAACCCCAAAATTTTACCATCGAAATTGATGGAAGTTAGTAAGGCTCTACCATATTTTAAACTGGTGACAAAAGGGAGTTTAAGTGTTGCCTTTTGCTTTTCCTTCAGTGTTAGGAAGGAAATGAAATAAAGCATACTGACAAGAGTCAGATGTAAACAATCTAAAAGAAAAATATACATGAAATAAAGTTATTTGAAAGCCTTAAAAATGAGGGTCTTTTAAAATATCTTGGATCCTTAATTGCAATAAAAATTATTACTCTTTCAAATAATATGCATTTTGTAATTAGGTTTTGACATTTAACTTTACAAGATTTTAATCTTTATGCACACTTATGATCTTATTATATATGTAATTGTTACATACTCTGTTTACAGAAGGACTAGAGGCAGCCATCTATAGTATTGATCAACTCCATGATGAGTTGACTCATTTCTGGCCTTATGTGCATCTTGCATATTTTATTGGCTCTTTCTAATTCATCATAGTATCATAGTGAGGCTACAGTAAAAAACTGTGATTACAGTAACTTACGGAGACACAGGGTTAGTAAGCCTTTTTTGTTTACCTGATTTCCTATGAGTGGCTCAGAATTTTGAACCAGAAACTGCTACCATAAGCGTTACTATTTTGCCTGTATTGCTGATTTTTAGTACCCCAGTTCTGTGATCAAGGAAGTTTGAACTAGAGGTGCCCCAAATATACGTTTGGCTGCATAAATCACCAACTGTTAAAAACCAGTATGGCTTCCCTTGTGGCACAGTGGTTGAGAATCCACCTGCCGATGCAGGGGACACAGGTTCGATCCCTCGTCCGGGAAGATCCCACATGCCACGGAGCAGCTAAGCGCATGTGCCACAACTACTGAACCTGTGCTCTAGAGCCCGCAAGCCACAACTACTGAGCCCACATGCCACAACTACTGAAGCCCATGCACCTAGAGCCCGTGCTCCACAGCAAGAGAAGCCACTGCAATGAGAAGAAACCTGTGCACTGCAATGAGGGGCGGCCCCCGCTCGCCACAGCACAGCAACAAAGACCCAATGCAGCCTAAATAAATAAAATGAATTTAAAAAAATTAACAAACAAACCAGTATTCCACAGAGGCAGTCATAGAATGAACCTGTGGACCAATAACAAAATATGAAATTTCATCCCCATTATTAAAATTTTACTAAAACATTTTATTCATTAGGTTTCAAAAGTTTGACCTTATTTTGCAGGAAAAATAATTTCTCAGCACTGCCAGGCAGTCTTTTAATCTGTCAAATTCCTCCCATCCTTTTATCCTCTCACAATAATGACCTGTGAAAGGGCTAAGCCAGTTGTCTTGTAGAATGTACTACATCCTGAATTTGTCTGACTATATTCTTATGGTATAACTTCCTAATTATTTCAGATAACCTTTATCAGAAAGGATGGAGTTGGGAAGAGGAAAACTTCTCAGGACTGGACTGAATGCGTTGTATCAAGCAATACACCCAATTCACGGCCTTGCCTGGACTGATGGGAATCAGGTAGTCCTGACCGATTTACACCTTCACGGTGGAGAGGCCAAGTTTGGGGACTCAGCGGTCATTGGACAATTTGAACATGTGTATCGGGTGTCCTGGGCCCCACCTGGTACAGCTGACACGCCTGCTCTGCTCGCTGTCCAGCACAAGAAGCATGTCATTGTGTGGCAGCTGTGTCCTAGCACTACGGAGACAAGCAAATGGCTGATGTCTCAGACCTGTGAGATTAGACAGTCACTCCCTGTCCTTCCCCAGGGCTGTGTGTGGCACCCAAAAAGTGCTGCCCTGACTGTGTTGACTGCACAGGATGTCTCCGTTTTCCATAATGTTCACTGGGACAGTTCCCAGGTCAAAGTGGACATCAGCACCCAAGGCCTCATTCACTGTGCATGTTGGACCCCGGATGGCCAGAGGCTGGTGGTGGCAGTAGGCAGTAGCGTGCATTCTTATATTTGGGACAGTGCTCAGAAGACTCTTCACAGGTGCTCCTTCTGCCCAGTGTTTGATGTGGCCAGCTACGTGCGCTCAATCGGAGCCACTGTGGACTCACAGGTCGCTATAGCCACTGAGCTTCCACTAGATAAGATTTGTGGCTTAAATGCATCTGGAACCTTTGATGTTCCCCCTAGTAGTGAAGGCACTTGTCTGTATACTTTACCAGTTATTGACGAAGTTTCCTCTGAAACAAATTCTGAAACACCAGTTTCTCCCTTTTCTTCATCCTTTTCTGATCCTCTGGATCTAACTCATATACACTTTGATGGATCTAAATCTGAGGCTAGTTCTCTTATTTGTCTAAGAAAAAAGGACTACTTGACAGGAACTGGCCTGGATTCTTCACACTTGGTCCTCTTGACCTTTGAGAAGGAGGTTACCCAAAACAGAAAAGTCACCATCCCGGGCATTCTGGTTCCTGATCTAATGGCGTTTAATCTTAAAGCACAGGTAGTCGCAGTGGCTTCCAATACGTGTAATATAATTTTTATCTATTCTGTCGTTCCATCATTTATGCCAAACATCCAGCAAATTCAGTTAGAGAGTAATGAAAGACCAAAAGGCATATGTTTCTTGACAGATAAATTATTGTTAATTTTGATAGGAAAACAGAAATCCACTGATTCAGCATTTCTTCTTTCTTCAAAGTCTGATCAGTATATGATTCGTTTGATTGTTAGAGAAGTTATGTTGGAAGAAGGCTCTCCAGTGACACCGAGTGAAAACCAGAGTGGTCACTCTGCTTTCAGTACTCTGTTAAATAAAGCAAATAGAAAAAAGCTAATTGAAAGTCTTTCCCCAGATTTTTGTCACCAAAACGGAGGGATCTTGTTAACAGCTAATAGCAGCAGTCAAAGTGGAAGGCCTGGAAGAACACTTATTCAAGAAATCAGAAGTCCTCCATCCAGTATCTGTGATGGCTCCACAGCCCTAGAAACTCTAGATGCCGGGCCTGTTAACCAGTCGGTAACACTGCCCGGACCCAGCGGCACACCAGACCACAACAGTACCGCGGGACCTCCTAACTTACAAGTGGAAAATGAAAATTATCAGCTATCTAAGATACTGGAAATTTTATCTAGGAACCTGATTGAAGTGCAGCAGCGTCTTTCTGAACTCACAGACTTTCTACATAATGGAAAGAAATCCTCTCCAGTGTATCCACTCTCTCAGAATGTGCCTTACGTTCACATCACTTGCCAGGTAACTTCTCCTTTGAGGAGCTACCACTGGCTCCTGCAGCCAGTAGGTACTGCAAGAGAAATTTATTGATGAGGAAGTATAGTATTCTAGTTGAACTTCACTGATCTGGACATGTTATATTCAGGCAAGTTGTTATACCTTTCCAGGTTGGTTGGATGGGCACACATACCAGTATACACCGTGATTTTATCATGTGCATGGTGTGAAAACATGAATGATTGCACTCATTGTGGCACGCTATGTTTAGAAAAAAATTTTAATTCATGCTGTTTCATTGCGAAAACCTTTTCCTTATGCAATCGCAGACACTCTTCTATTTATAAGAGAGCTTATAATAGCATAACAG
The DNA here is from genome assembly GCF_003676395.1 of Aethalodelphis obliquidens. Classification (NCBI taxonomy): domain Eukaryota; kingdom Metazoa; phylum Chordata; class Mammalia; order Artiodactyla; family Delphinidae; genus Aethalodelphis; species Aethalodelphis obliquidens. Next base: position 25,285,121 of record NW_020837956.1, read on the forward strand.
CATAAGATTATAACAGCATCTTATAATATGCTGTTAAGAGAGGTTATAGTCATTAAAAATTTTTAATGCATCTGTTTATGCCTGTATACGCAAACATAAAATATTATATAGTGGGATCATACTATATCTGTTTTTATCATGAACACTATCCTTTCCCGTCACACTTGGCCCTGCTCCTCCTCCCTGTAACCCACTTTAACTAGCAGCTTAATGTGGATCCTTTCATATTTTACTTCACGCTCATATAATCTTACACAGGTCTTTGTATACGTAGGTATATAGGTGCGGGGGGTGTTGGTGGTGACTTTGTCATTGTTTTACAAAAATGGGGTCGTATGGTGCATTCTTTACTTCATGTTGGGAGTGTGCTTGTTTATTCAGCCTTTCCCTTGCTGATGGACATTCACTTTGTTTTCAGTTCTTAGGCACTCCAAATGGTGCTGCAATAGTATTCTCATATGTATCTATTTGTATTCATACTTTTATTTCTGTTGGCTTGGTTCCCAGAAGTGGAAGTGCAAGTTTGAAGAGTATATATATAGAGTGGACACATATATATAGAGTGGACAGATTGCCTTTCAAAGATTTTTTACTAAACAGTGCATCATCACATGTCCATCAGCGACCAATGAGACTGTCCTTTTCCTCACTTCCTTACCAATCTGATGAGTGCAAAGTGGTATTTCACTTTTATTAATTTGTATTTCCTTTACTATTAGTGAATTTGAGTATGTTGTCATGTTTTTTGGCCAACTGAATGTGAATTGCGTTTTGCTCATTTTTTCCTATTATCAGTTTAAAAGAGCTTTTTTTATATTATAGAAATTGATATATATGTAATAGTCTAGATTTTCTTGAATTATTTTACTATATTGTTTTTACATTATTTATTTTTTTTTTTTGCGGTATACGGGCCTCTCACTGCTGTGGCCTCTCCCGTTGCAGAGCACAGGCTCCGGATGCACAGGCTCAGCGGCCATGGCTCACGGGCCTAGCCACTCCGCGGCATGTGGGATCTTCCCGGACCGGGGCACAAACCCGTGTCCCCTGCATCGGCAGGCGGACTCTCAACCACTGCGCCACCAGGGAAGCCCTAAAATTTTTTTAGTATAAAAAATTTCAAACACATAAAATATATTTTTAGTTACGAAAAAATTGTAAACATATAGAAAGAATACCTAATGAAACCCTATCTATATCTATCACCTGGATTTAATGGTTGTTAACATTTTACCATAATTGCTTCTTTTTTTTGTTTCCTAAAATATTTTTCTAAGTAGAGGCATCATGGTGTTTCACCCATAAGTATTTTGGGATGTTGTTCTAAAGTGTAAGCACATTTTCTTTAATTATCACTGTACCATTACCATACTTGATAACATTAACAATAATTACTTAATATCATCTAATACCTACTTCTTATTCAAATTCCTAAATTGTCCCCCAAACCGGTTAAATCACAAATAAATCAGTTAAAAATCAGTTAAGTCACTGATATAAAAAATTTTTTTTAATTAATTTCACAAGCACATTAGTGATCTTAGTTCTATTACGTACCAAAGCTAATTGAAACAAATATTTATAAACATTTAACATCCCAATCCTAGATTTTTGAAGAGGATTTTTCCCACATTGTCTTCAGCCAAAATATTTAAATGGCTTTATTAACTACATGAAGTTTTCAGTGTATTTTTAATAAACAGATTTTTTATTTTTAAAAATTATAGTACTTTATAAGTGTGAAATCTAGTTTGGATTTTTTTTTCCTTCCATGACTTTTCAAATATTTTTTCTTTTTTCCCTTTTTATTTCTCTTTTTGAATAGGCAATTCATTTACTTGCTTTAAAAAACAAAACATTCTTGCAATAGAAAGGTATATACTGAGAAGTCTTAGTTTCACCCCATCTTATTCAGCTTGTTCCCTTCACCTCATATAGGTAACCATTTTAATTTTTATTACTTTATTCAGATATTAGCAGATCTTACTATTTATTTTTATTTTTCCTTTTGTTACACAAAAGGTAAGGTACTATATACAATGTTCTTCATCTTTTTCCATTTAGTTTCATAGTCTCAAGAACTCTGTCAGCACACAGAGCTTTTTAAATTTTTTTAACAGATACACAGTATTTTTTTTTCCTAATTACAAAAGTAATGTATGCTCATTGAAGAAAAAATTTAACCAATATAAGCATATTTAAGTATATTTAATGTTTATTGGTTTTTTAATATAAGCATATTTAATGTAAGCATAAGCATATTTAATGTTTGTTTATTGGGTTTTTTGGCCATCCTGTGTGGCTTGTGGGATCTTAGTTCCCCAACCAGGGATCGAACCTGGGCTTTCAGCAGTGAAAGCGCAGAGTCCTAATCACTGGACCACAGGGAATTCCCAAAAATATTTAATGTTGAAAGTAAAAATTCTTCATAACCAAACCCGTAGAGAAAACCACAGGTATAGTTAGTAATGGAAGTATTTATTCCATTTTTTTCTATGCATTTACTAAAACCTTTGTCAATCTAAAAGATATAATGTCTAATTGTTTGTACATGTACATGTACATGCTACTCTTTGTTGCGGTGCTCGGGCTTCTCATTGCGGCGGCTTCTCGTTGCAGAGCACGGGCTCTAGGTGCACAGGCTTCAATAGTTGTGGCATGCGAGCTCAGTAGTTGTGGTGCACGGGCTTAGTTGCTCCGTGGCATGTGGGATCTTCTCGGACCAGGGCTCAAGCCCGTGTCGCCTGCATTGGCAGGTGGATTCTTAACTACTGCGCCACCAGGGAAGTCCCTAAATAGATTATTTTATCAAACAATATATACTTTTTTACAAATATTTTTACAAATATTTATATTTGTAAATGCATTTTTTTTTAAGTAAAAAGAAATGTGTTTTTTGCCTTTCAATTCTTCCTTTTCTCAGTTTATAATGAGCTAGTTCAGCCAAGCTGTTATCAGTAAGTACTTCTGGAGGTAGAATTTTGGGGACTTTACTTTCTGCATTTTAAATTTCTGTTTTCTTTATGTTGAGCATATATATCTTTTTTAATGAGAAAAGTAAAAGAAAAACAAAATAAAAGCAATGAAGAGTTTTTCCCCCTATAATATCAGAAGCGACATTTCATAAGAGTTAAGATGAATAATTAGTTGCTTATGGCAGTTTATTCATGTGCTATCTTTTAAAATGTTATTACATAGTAGACATACATCTTTTGAGCTGTTCATCGTATCAAAAATGGAGTACAGTTTACCTTTTATCGTTGAAATTATTTTTCTTAGTAGTCAGAAAATGAGTAGTGATAACTTTAACAAGAAAATAAGTTAGACACATAACTTATAAAACTTTAAGAAATGCTTACATGAAGATATTGTCTCATAATATAGAATTAGAAGTTACATTTTTTATTCTATGTTCTATGAATATACCTTTGGACTCAATGTGTCTTAAAATAGAGCTATAATTGTTCTATATTTTCTTTCTGTATGGATAGTTGCAAACATTTTCAAACATGCATTAATTTTTAATATAACTTTTTAAAATTTAAAAATCACTGTTATTTGTACTTTTTCTAAGCTAAGTGAATTTTTACCACAGTTTGTTTATTTTACTTATGCAAATCCTCTGCTACTTCACGACTTAGGGCAGTCTTTCTTGGCATTTTTTTCCCCAATAAAGAAAACGTAAAACTTCTTAGTTATACAGGCATACCTAGTTTTATTGCACTTCAGAGAGATTGTGTTTTTTACAGATTGAAGGTTTGTGGCAACGCTACATTGTCAGATGATAGCATTTTTTAGCAATAAAGCATTTTTAAGTTAAGGTATGTACATTATTTTATTAGACATATGTATCTGCACACTTAAATGGACTATAGAATATGCATTAGGAAACCAAAAACTTTCATGTGGCTCACTTTATTGTGATACTAGCTTTATTGCAGTGGTCTGGAACCACACCTGCGGTATCTCCAAGGTATACCTGTTTCTACAACAGCCAAGCAGTTGTTCCTCACCATCAGATTTTATCTCTCAGGCTGCCATCCATCATCCTATAGTGTTATTAGTCACATCCTAGGAAAGCCAGTTCCTAGCAATAAGGACATAACGCTGGGGAAGAACAGAGCAAAAGGAAATTAGGGGTTGTGTTTTGTCTGATTCTTTAGTTGTGTTAAATGATGCAGCAAAAAGCTCCTTATTTTTAAAACTGAAGTTTAGTTGATAGCGGTAATAGATAGGAATTTTTAAAAATACACATTCTATTCTTAGGAAATGTTAACTCCATTGCTTCTGCAATCAGTTTAACAACTTTTATTTTTATATTTGAAGAAATCTTATTTTTTAGGTCCTGTTGTAGAAAAAAGAGCCGTGCTTCTCTGCAACGGCAAGCTAAGACTCAGTACAGTCCAGCAGACTTTTGGCCTCTCTCTTATTGAAATGCTACATGGTAGGTAAAATTCAGAAATTGACTCTACCTGACACCCCCTCCCTCTATTAAGTAACTTTCACTGGTGATGAAAATGAAGTGTACCAACCATTCAGTGATTCATTAGATAGTTAAAAAGTATCATTAATTGCCTATTGTATGCCCAGGCCTATTATAGGTGCCAAAATACATGGAAAATATGGGTTCTACCCTTAAGGAACTTACAACCTAGCTGGAAAACCTAAATGTACACATGAAAAAAACAAATAGAGTTATGAAGCAATATATAACAGCTGCAAGGAAATAACATAAAAACCTCATATATACTTGTTGCACTAAAACATAAAGATCATAGCATTGCAGAATATTTCTTTTGTGTGTGTGGGTGGGAGTTTTATGTATACATTTTTTTAAAAATATTCTTTTCCACTATGGTTTATCACAGGACACTGAATATAGTTCTCTGTGCTATACAGTAGACCTTGTTGTTTTCTTTTTTATTTTTGGCTATGCAGCTTGTAGGATCTCAGTTCCCCGACCAGGGACTGAACCCTGGCCATGGCAGTGAAAGCTCAGAATTCTAGCCACTAGGCCACCAGGGAACTCCCACAGAATATTTCTTAAAGGAATTGTCATTTTAATATGCAGCAGACTTGTGGACATGAAGGGTACTCCTAGGTGGCAAGGGACTGAATCATGCCTGTATTCCATCCAATGGAGAGCATGGCGGTTTTCTTATGCCTGAGTCTTCAGGACACCCACTACACTGAACATAGAACTTTGTTTCATCTTTTCCCCCTTAACATTGTAGCATCAGCATTTTTCTGTTTTGACACATGAATTTATGATATGACTTCATAACAGTTATTTTTACTGGGTTAATAGTCTATCCTGGGCGTACCATATATATTTCTCCTTCCAGTTTTATTGAGATATAATTGACATATAGCACTGTATAAATTTAAAGTGTACAACATAATGATTTGACTTAAATGCATCATGAAATGATTATCACCGTAAGTTATTGAACATCCATCATCTCATATAGATAGAAAAAACTTTTTTTCCTTGTGATGAGGATTTACTCTTTTAATACCATATTTTACTTGGCCATGTTTTCTTTGACATTTAGGTGGTTTCCAATTTTTCATTATCATAAATAACCGTAATAAAAACCTCTCTGCATATTTTACATGTTTTTGGAAAGTGTAGATTTTTAGAAGTGAAATTACAGGGTCAACAGGTGAGACACAGTAGACTCGAAAGAACCAGAGAAAGTCCAGGTATGTATTATGCTAGTGGCCCTAGGTTACCCCAGAACAAACTATTTAGGATTATCTGGGCCATTCTAGTCTACCTCTAGTCAGCTCAGCCTCCTTGGGTGTCTAGAGGCTGGTATGGATCTCAGGAATATAGAAGTTTCCTCCAAAGAGTAGCTGTTCCAAACTTCACATAGTTTCTGGAGAAACTGCTTAACAGCATGTATTGATATATAAGTTAGGAACACCGTACACCCCTAACACCTGTGTGCACACATGCACACACAAGCTCAAATGCATAGCACTGAGTGATTAATGCCTAACCTGGGTGAAAATACATGTTCCTTAGCTATGCCTGTCATCAACATCCCCTTGCTGCCATGTAACCTGACCTTAAGTCTATACTGGGTCCCTCCATCTCCCCATTCTCTGTAATGTCTTGTGATGGTCAGGTTCATCAACTACTACATTCTTTTCCTCAAAAAAGTCGTATTTGTCATATTTTTCTTTATAGAATAAGACAGGATATTCTAAATTGCCTATGTGTTTATTTTACTTTGCAGACTCCCACTGGATCCTTCTCTGTGCTGATAGCGAAGGCTTCATCCCCTTAACTTTCACAGCCACACAGGAAATAGTCATAAGAGATGGTAGGTCAAATGACTTTAGGGGCCCTGTCTCTTGAAGTCTTTTAGAGACATACTGCCCAAAGCGTAGATGCCACCGGCTGTTCTAACCATTTTGGCAGTATAGTCTGATGCTTGTTTGTAGAATATTTGCTGCACAGCCTTTCAGATGAGGTTTTTACAAGCAAGATCTGTTTTCCGACGCTCCCCAGCTAGGATTTGTACTGTCGCTGGGAGGTGAAGAACTTGCCATGGCTAGCTCGGCCACCTCTCCCCGCAGGCTGACATTGCCTACTCTCAGCAGAGGCCAGTCTTTGGTAGATGGCTCAGAAAGTGGTTATTTATGTATTCATTACTGTGTGGTTTTGTCTAAGGGCAGAATTCCCGGTGCAAAGCGATCTTATGGTGCCATGTGGATTGTGTTTTATGGTTTCTCTGAGGTTTTTTTGTCCCTTACCCAAAACAGTGTTAAAGCCCTTAGAAGCACTTAAAAGGTACCTCAGCATTGTTATAAATCTTTTTCTTGGCTTAAAGTTGAGTGTGAGGAGTGCTGGAGAACATCTGCTGCAGCCTATCTTTTTACGCCAAACAAGCAGGAATCAGCAGAGCTCAAAGGAAGACAAAAAATCGATTGACTTCTGCTCCCAGGGCTACCTAGAACAGAAAGTAGTTCTCATGTTGGTTGGACCTCCCAGGATATAAACCTAACCCTCTCACTTCCCTAGAAAATTCTGGCTGACATAGTTCCAGGTACTCCTAAAAACTGTCCCTGGGCAAATTTCAAATGAAATTTCAAGTGCTTTGACTCCCTCTGGACCCCATTTCAGTGTGTCCTGATGTTACTAGTATAATGCTAAGCATAGGTGAGGCCTACAGCATGATTTGTGCTGTTGCCACTCATGATTTTCTCCCTGATAGGTTACCCACCCCCCATTGTTGGGATCATAAAAATGTCCTATTTTTTCCCCAGTAATCAACTCCCTTAAATTGTCACTTTAATTTTGATATTTTTCTTCCCCTCACCTCCCGGATTCAAGTCTTAGAGACCAGCATAGAATCTGTGAGAGAAAGTATTTCAAAAAGTTGGAGGTTTCACTGAATCTGAGATAGTTTATTATAATTATGGGCTAAAGCACCAGCTTAGCATAGTGGAAAGAGCCCTGATTCCAGCTTCAGATAGATTCACCTTTTCTCACTGCCTTCAGACAGTCATAAGCTTCAGTCACTGCAGCATAACGAACGGATCAGTGTGTAGCTGGTCAGAGCACATCTGCAGATAAATTGTTTCAGCCATAGGAGCTCAGATGCATAAGAGCTCAAGTGCATCTTTTTCACCCTTTCTTTTAAAATCATCTGGAAAGAAATATTTTGTACCCTTGAGGACTCCTGTTGGTCTGTTACAGTTTATGAAGGTGGAGCTGGGATAGGGAAGAAGCGAGGGCCCACTTTGTGATTGAAATGCGTTAGAGGAGCTGCTGGGATAATGAAGTGGAGCCCCTGGAACCAGTCGCCTGAGAGCATTGGCTGAGGACAGTCTGAGGCCTGCTTCCATTTTTAAAGAAAGTGTCCAGGTGGGGTGAAAGCACAGAACTGTGAAGCCTCAAGAGGGGGTCTGGGGTACCCCGTAGTAAGATCAGTGTAGGTCCCGCACTCAAGGTGTATGTTATACTCATTTCGCTGGTCAGAATCCTGTGAATGAGTCTTCAATAAAATCACTAATGGTTGTTGTGGCTTTTGTGAATGTTTTGATGGTGTTTGCTTTGTGATTGTTGCTGGTATAAAGGAATGTTCTTGATTTTACATATGTGTATGTTGTCTTTGTATTTCTTCTGGTGGACAGTCGAGAACATAAATTTTTTCTTTCCGGCAAATCTGATTCCGTGACAACTCTCAAACATAAGATGTTTCCTTGGCCTTTACTATTTATAATCATTGGAATCATAGAAGATAATCCAGTATTTGTTGGTTTGGGGAGAGAGGGAAACAGGGAGAGAAGAGCTAAATTCTTTAAATTATTGTTTAATGTTACATTGAGAATATTTTGCATAAAGACATTATTTATAAATTCTATTTTGGGCCCATATTTTAAAAAATCTTGTACGGTATTATTTGATAAATGCAATAGATGTAAGGTGTAGGAAGGCTTAATAATAAAGTGAACCACCTACGACCTAATTTAAGAACCAGAACGTTACTAGGAACCATTCAAACTCCCTGTGTATCCCTCCTGGATCCTTCTCCATAGAGGTGACTCCACCCGAGAGGTGACTGATCTCTAGATTGTTGTAAATTATCATTTCTTCATTTCTTTTTTTTTAATTTTTTATTCTTAATTTTATTTTATTTTATTTTGGCCCCGCCGTGCAGCTTGCGGGATCTTAGTTCCCTGACCACGGATTGAACCCAGGTCACCTCAGTGAAAGCGCCAAGTCCTAACCATTAAACCACCAGGGAATTCCCTCTTTCTTTTTAAAAAGGAGTTCCACCATGATCACATATACACATTGGCCTAGATAATGTAATGTTTTTGAGCTTTATACAATGGTATTTTATTGTATGTACTCTTCTGCAACCTGCTTTTTTTTCACTCAGTATTGTTTCTAAGGTTCATACTTGTTATGTGTATGTTCTATTGCTTTCATTGTTTGAAGTTACCACAATTTATCCGTTTTCTTGCTGTGCACATTTGGATTGTTCCCTGGTTCTATTTTTGTGATTATAAACAATATTGCTTTGAATATTCTTATTAAATGTCTCCTGATGCAGGTGTTTGAAAAGTCCCTCTAGGGCCTTTTATCTAGAGGTGGAATTGCTGGAGCACAGGGTGTATGTAAATTCAAGTTATTTTCCAAGGTGATTACATCAGTCTTCATTCCCAACAGCTCCTATTGCTCTAAGGCTCAAGGGTTCTTAATTTATGACCCTCCAATAGTTATAAATGGTTTCTCCTTTAACCTGATTTTTACTTCTGGACCAACAGTGAAATTGAGCATCTTTCATGTGTTTATTGGCCATTCCAGTTTTCTCTTTTGCAAAATGCCTGTTCTTGTCTTTTGCCCAAATTTCTATTGGGTTGTCTTTTTCTTGTCAAGTTGTAAGGATTCTCTTCTTTTTTTAAATTGAAGTATGGTTGATTTACAATATTATGTTACCAAGTTGTAGGGATTCTTTATATATTCTAGATGTTGTTTAGTATGTGGCTAATATCTTCACCCAGTTTGTGACTTGTCTTTTCTCTTCCTTGATGGTGTGTTTTATTGAACAAACATAATTAATTTTAATGAAGTCACTTTTTTTTATTGAAGTAAACGATTTACAATGTAATGAAGTCACATTTATCTTTCCTTTTATGAAAGTTTTGTCTTTCACATTTATTTCTTTAATCAACATTCTGTTGGGTACTTGAGTAGGACCTTCTGTAGATCTCCCGAGTTTTCTCTTGAGGAGTAGCTCACTCCTCCACTATTCTGTCCTGCAAACTCTAGCCACTTTGGTCTCTTCCAGCCGCTCTTCTCAACTCAGGGAGCCCTCTGGGCTCTAAATTGGTTCTCTTCACTGTCATCTGGAAATTCTTAAGGCAGTAAACTGGGGCAGTTGTAAATTTCACTTCATTTGTTTCCCTTCTCTTAGAGATTCCTCCTTTGTTGCCTGATGCCACTGCCTTGAAAACTGTTGTTTCATATATTCTGTCCAGTTCTTTTTGTTGTTTGTTTGTTTTTTAACAAACCAGCCAAGATGTGAGATCTGGTCTCTACCGCTCCATCATGGCCAGAAGCAGAAGTTTTTCCACATTTTATTCATTTATTCTTAGGTACTTGATATTTTTTGTTGCTACTGTGAATGGTTTTTTTTTTTTTTTTTTTTTTTTGCGGTACGCGGGCCTCTCACTGTTGTGGCCTCTCCCGTCATGGAGCACAGGCTCCGGACGCGCAGGCTCAGCGGCCATGGCTCACGGGCCCAGCCGCTGCGCGGCATGTGGGATCTTCCCGGACCGGGGCACGAACCCGCGTCCCCTGCATCGGCAGGCGGACTCTCAACCACTGCGCCACCAGGGAAGCCCTGTGAATGGTATTTTTAAAAAATTATATAAGTGTTGCATATAAAGTGCAATTCTTTTTTGTTAATTTTATATCCAACTACCTTGCTATACTGTCTTATTAATTCTAATAATTTATCTGTAGATTCTTTGGGTTTTCTATGTAGGCAATCATATCATTCACAAATAATGAAAATTTTGTGGATAGTGGGCATCCTTTCCTTATTCCTGATTTTAAAGGAACTGTTTCATCCTTAAAAGTGATGTTAGCCCTAGGTTTTTGGTAGATACCCTTTTTTTTTTTTTTTTTTTTTTTACATGGGCCTCTCACTGTTGTGGCCTCTCCTGTTGTGGAGCACAGGCTCCAGACGCGCAGGCTCAGCGGCCATGGCTCACAGGCCCAGCCACTCCGCAGCATGTGGGATCTTCCCAGACCGGGGCATGAACCCGTGTCCCCTGCATCGGCAGGCGGACTCTCAACCACTGCGCCACCAGGGAAGCCGTACACGTTCTTATGTTTAAAAATTTCCTTTTCTTCTTGGTTTTTAAGTACTTTTATCATAAATGGGTGTTAGATTTTTATCAAATGGTTCTTTCTGTATCTATTGAGACTGTAATTTTTACCTCCCTTAATCTGTTAATGTGGTGAATATCACTTGATGGATTTTTCTAACATTAAACAAACTTTGCATTGTTGGAATACACCCAGTATGTTCATGATGTATTTATTTTTTAGACATTGCCAGACCCAGTTTGCTAATATTTTGTTTTGGATTCTTGCTTCTATGTTCATAAGTAAGATTAACCTGCAGATTTCCTTTCTGTTTGCTTTTGCTTGTCTAGTTTTGGTTTCGAGCTTATTCTGGCCTGGTATAATGAGTTGCTGAGTATGCCTTTTTCTGTTCCCTGGAAAAGTTTTCATAAGATAGGAATGATCCTTGATTGAATGTTTGATAGACTTTGGATCTGGTCTTTTCTTTGTGGGAATGTTTTAAAATACTTATTTTATTCCTTTAATATTTATGGGACCATTTAGGATTTCTGTATATTTACACCCAGACACATATACACTCAATTCTGTTACAATGTTTTGAAAACAAATTTGTTCCAACACAATTGTTATATTAGGGAACTATTAGAGCATAACTTGAATTTCCTGTTGCTTGTGTACCAGTTTTGTCCTTAAGAAACACTAGGTGAACACAGAAAACTGTACCCACCTGAACTGAGTCCCATAGGGATACACAAACATATATATAGATACACATATATACACATCTCAAACACCTAACGATCAGCTACATCAGTTTGCTGTGTGTGTTATGAGCCACACCCATCCATATCTGGTGTTACAGCTTTCTGTTAAATTTCAAATAACTTCTACCATTTGATAATGGTAGAACCCACAAATTGCAACACTTTCCCTTGCTTTAATCCGTACTCGGTGTATATGGGGAATGGGGTGGTGGAGTGAATGGGAGAGAAAGGAAACTAAGAAGAGACCAAGTTTTGGGTTTTGGTGACTGGATAGATGCTGACGTAAATTCACCGAAAATGCAGGAGACAGAACGTAGGTGGGGAGAAGGTGAGGAGTCCATTTTGGACATGTGATGTTTTAACTGCCTGGAAGACACTGAGATGGGCATCTGATCTTTGATTCTGGGGACCTGAAGGTCAGCAGAGAGCTCAGGGTTGGAAATAGAGTGGGGTAGAGGTGGTGGTAGTGAATGAAATCACTGGCCCTGGGAAGCCCAAGATGACCACAGAGCATCAAAGGAAGAAGCAACGGAAAAGTCAGAAAATGCATGGTCAGAGATGGTGGAGGAGAACCGGGAGGGAGGTAAGGGAGCCAAGGAGGACAGGGTTTTGAAGAAGCACGGACAGCATTATGGCTACCTGTGATTGAGGTTTCCTTGGTCAGTGTTACCCCACCTAATCATCAGACCTGTCCCAACATGTAGGTAACAGTGTACACATTTCTTTCATGAAATAAATGGAGGGACTTCCCTGGTGGTCCAGTGGTTAAGACTCCGTGCTCCCAACGCAGGGGGCCTGGGTTCGATCCCCGGTCAGGGAACTAGATCCCTCATGCTGCAACTAAGAGTTCACATGCCTCAACTAAAGATCCCACCTGAGGCCCGTGAGCCATGGCCGCTGAGCCTGCGCGTCCGGAGCCTGTGCTCCGCAACGGGAGAGGCCACAACAGTGAGAGGCCCACGTACCACAAAAAAAAAAAAAAAAAAAAGAATCCGCCTGCCATTGCAGGGGACACGGGTTCAAGCCCTGGTCCAGGAAGATCCCACATGCCGCAGAGCAACTAAGCCCGTGCGCCACAACTACTGAGCCTGCGCTCTAGAGCCCATGAGCCCAACTACTGAGCCTGCATGCCTAGAGCCCGTGCTCCACAACAAGAGAAGCCACCGCAATGAGAAGCTCGCGCACCGCAACCAGAGAAAGCTTCGCAGCAACGAAGACCCAACACAGCCAAAAATAAAGATTTTTTAAAAAATTTATTTTAAAAAAATCACACGCAAAAAAAGGAGGGAATGGCAGGTGAGGGTCAGGAGACAGGAGACAATGCTGTGGAGCGGGGTGGCGGGAGGAGAGTAAACCGATTATTTGAAGAGGAGGAGAAAGTGAAGGGAACAGGAAAGGCTGTTTTTGTTTGTTTGAGGATGAGGGCACCATGGACATTCACTTGTTCAGTTAGCAAACATTTATTCCTGTTGAATGTTCACTTCTGGGCACTGAGGAGGTAGCGGTCAAAGTCCCTGCCCTCATGACATTTCTGTTTTAACAGGGGTGTCAAGCAATAAACAAGAAAGCCGTTGAGAACTATATAGTTGTATGTGGACGTGGGTTCTACTGAGCACAAGCAAAGTGGGTGGAGCGTAGAGACGGGGTGGAGCCGGCGATTGTGGGGAAGCAGGAAAGGCCTCCCTGAGGAAGTGATACTTCAGGAGGGACCTGATCTTGTGAGACCTTGAGGGACTGTTGATGGGATGCAGGGGTGGGGCTGAGAGGGTCTTGAGCAAGTGGATGGCATGCTCTCCTGGATTTAAGTGGAGATGGAAAAGGTCGTGGAGAGGGAAGGGGCAAGGGGAGATGTCTGCCTTTGCCGGCAATAGGCCCAGGGCTGGCCGTGGTGGTAAGGAGAGATCTTCTTCCTCTGAAACAGGAGGATGGGCTCTGAGGAGGGTGGGTGTCAGGAGAGGGACGTGGATATGGGGTGAGCTCAGTGGGCAAATGTGAGCCGAAGGTCGAAGAGTAGGATTAATGGAATTACAGTGGAATCGAAGCATAGAGTCAGAGGCAGGGATGCTGGCGTTTGGTTTCAGAGGAGGAGTGGTCCTGTGATACCGAAATCCTGGGTCAGCCATACCTCCAAAAACTATTTTAAGCCCTGGATGGCTCCACAAGCTTTGGAATCAGGCCAACTTGGGTACAAGACCGTTTCTACCACCAACTGATCGTAGGCAAGTTGCTTAATCTCTTTAAGCCTGTTTCCTCATCTGAAAATGAGAATCATAGTACCTGCTTCATAGGGCTGCTATGAAGAAGAAATGGAATACCTTTTGGCCAGCCCTTGATTACCTCCTGTCTCTGAGATCTAACCCCTAACCCCCAGAGGTGGCCCCCTGCAGCTGTCTTTGTACAGTGAGGCTCTGATCCTTGAGACTGCACTCCCGGGAAACAGTACAGGTAACATAAAATGTGGCACAAGCTCTGATCCCACCTGCATTGCCCAGGTTTCCAAAGCACAGCATAACATAACATGGTAGAAACTACCTGGCCTTCGGTCATAACAGGTACTGTCTCCACAGGGCAAGTGATCTTCCAGTGTTAAGAAACTGTTCTGTATGTGTGCGTATGTGTGAGTGTGCAGTGTGTGAGGTATGTGTGTGGTGTGTGCGCCTGTGCACGGCGGGGGGTGAGCAGAGCTTCCTGTCAGCCCCTTCCTGAACCAGTCAGGTGGACAAGGAAGAGAGACCGAGCCCAGCTCTTTCTCTGGGGCCCTGTGACCTCAAGGATCAGATGCCCATGTCAGTGTCACGGGGCCAGAAAGTTCAGGTATCAGACAGACTGGGTCACACACTGTACTCTCTCTCTGAGGTCAGGTTCCTTCTTGTGCTATAGCATTTGTAGAGGAAGCTGAACACTTTAAGCTCTGAGGGGCACATCCTGCCTGAGCGTGTCTGAGCTCTGGCCGTCTTAGACCTCGCACCTAATCTCACACCTAAGAGGCAGCCAGAGGTCTAAAGAGGAAGTGGAAGGGGGCCTAGCCCTGGGCAGTGGGCTCAGGAGGGGACTGAGCCAGGGGCTGGGAGAAATGTGGGGGGCAGGTCTGCACCTCCTGGTCTCCCTTGAGGTATCTGGGCTTCTCTAGGAGGAGTTGCTGGGGCATCAGGGTCCCCACAGGTTCCTCAACTCTTCCCCAGGCCCCAAACCCACAAGAGCCACCTGGCCACTATCGAGTCTCAACTTTTCTTCTCTTCCAAAGGAAGGAAGGAACCCACCTCCCACACAGCATCTCTGGTCTGAGGAAATGCAGACGCTGGGACATATGGCTGATGGGCCATAGCCAGTTTCAGTGACATCAGGCACCCTCCCCTTCCCTCCCCGGGACAGGGCTTTCCCAGGAGGTGGGGTGAGAAGGCTGGCCACAGGCAAATTTTACAGACTCAATAGAAGATAAACCCTTTAATTGTTTCTGAAAAAATAAATCTCAGTGGATCTTTCCTTCCCGAAGACATGTCCTCTAGAAAACGGTGGTTCCTGTGCTTTTATAAGATAAACTTTCAGGGGACTTCCCTGGCCGCCCAGTGGTTAAGACTCCGCACTTCCACTGCAGGGGGCATGGGTTCCATCCCTGGTCGGGAAACTAAGATCCCGCAGGTGGTGAGGCACAGCCAGAAAAAAAAAAAGATAAACTTTCAGAAAAATATTTCCGCAAAAATAACTTGTTCATAAAAATGATGGGTCTTCGGTGGCTCAACATCAGTCAATGTCCACTTCTAGAAACAGTGTCATCAACTTAGCTGTACAAAGGGAAGGAAACACCTCATGTCTCGCTCAGTCTATCCCCACCACTGGCCCCATTTGCTCCCTCTGGGGTCTGTTGGCCTCGCTGCATCTGTCTCTCTCCTAATTGGACATCCCAGCATGTCCATCTGTCCCCATTCTGCCCACTCACGTGCTGTCAGCCTCTCTCAGACATCCAGTGGAACATCAGGGGAAACGAGTTCTGTGTGTCTGTCCTGTCAGGTAGCTTTGCCATCCAAGCAGGTTGGTGGGCCTGGTGCTCCCACAGGAAGTCTGCAGACCAAGCTGGTAGGGGCTTCCTTTTTCCAGGAATAGTTGCTACTTGTATGCTTTCCAGGTCACAGGTTGCCTGGAGCTGGGTAGTCAGGGGCACAGGCCTATCTGAGATGTCCTGCAGTCAACAGGCAAGACATGACAGGCGGGGGTCCTGGAGCCCAGGCCACTCCCTTCAGGAGAGTCACCGAAGATGCCATATCCCAGGGGAAAAGATGGGTCGTGTGTAAACTGTGAAGCAGGGGTGCCGAAGGGCTGAGAAGGGGGACTTGGAGCCCAGAAGATGCTGCTCCGGCCGTTCCAGCTCACAGGAGTCTCAAATTCAAGCGAGGCTGTAGCTGGTCCTCCTGTTGGAAAGGGAAGAAGCCAAAGGGAAGGATGAGGTGGGTGGGGCCCCGTGGAAGTGTCAGTGGCTGCTCCTTGTCTCTCTAGCAGCTCCTCCCCTTCTCAACCCTGTGAATGAAGCTAAAACTCTGTTCTTCCGAGTCCCACCAAGCAGTTCCCCATCCACCTGTTATTCCCCGAGTGTAGCGCATGATCTCAGTAAGATGGGCTGGAGTCCCAGGCCGTCCGCAGCAAGCAGTGAGAGACCCATGACAAAGCCACTTCCTGCCTATCGTGCGTGGTCCTCTGTATCTACAGGGACTCGTGTTTGTAAACGCGTGAGCGTCAGCAAAAACGTGGACAAGGCTCATGAACGTCTGCTGGACCAGACGTGTTGATACTGCAGCGCCTGCTTGGCCTCAGGCTCTGGGCTGAGCTCTTGGGACGCAAAAATGAAGAAAACAGACCCAGCTTTCAAGGTCCCCACAGTCTACTGGGAAAGCCAGACAGTGAGCAGATCACCCTTGGGCAGTGGGATCGGCGGTTCGCAGGGGGAAGAACAAGGTCAGAGAGAGCTGCTCGGTGCAGCCTGCGGCGGGGGGGCGGGGGGAGAGTGGAAGATGCTCCCAGGTTTCGGCTCCCAGGCTGGAGGGTGGTGCCATTCACCGGGACCAGGGCACAGCAGGAGCAGCGATTGGGGAAGAAGATAGATTCGGTTTGGGGCTCACTAAGACTGACTGCCATGCTTGTGGGACATCAGGTGGAGGTGACCAAATGAGAGCTGTGCACACCTGCATGCCTCCCGGGTGTTGGCAGCCCTCCTGTGTATACCCGTGTGCGAGAGGTGCCTACCTCCCAAGGGAGCGGGAGCTGTTCCGACTGGGCACCTTTGGAGTGGGGCCGACCATGAGGATGCACAGACCGATGAGGATCATGCAGGTGGGCATGGCTCCGATGAGGACCTTGAGGGTCACCACTACCTGTTCCGCCTGCTTGCAGGCTCCTGACTCATACCCCGCAAAGCTGGGGAAACACCAGCCCATGCATCCAGCTCAGAGCCTGGCTTCCTGACGGAGGGGACCCAAATGCCCAACCACCACGCTATCCTGAAACTTGGATACTTTCCTGGCCACATCAGCCTAACTATGGGGGACGGAGTGTGAGGGAACGAACAGACCAGGGAGGAGTTCAGAGAAAGCTGAGGATGTGGGAAGCAGAGGCTTCAGAAGGGGTACAGCCACCAAGAAGGGCCCCTCCCAGTCATGTGCACAGAGAAAGTAGGGTGGAGGTTCCCACACACCCTCCGGACCCACGGGTGACCCCTGGCTGGCTAAGGTGGGGGACTCTGCCCTCTGCTTCCCATGCCGCTAGTCTTTTGTGCCTCTGGTACAGCCCAGCTCTGTGACTCACTCCAGGCTGAGAGTGGAGATGCCCAGGGCGCCTGCACCTGAAAGCTTGGTGAAGAAGACATAGGATGAGTAGAAGATGGTCTCCAGCCCTGGGCCGTGCTGGTGCTGCAGCTGGAATTCATCCACCACATCTGGAAGCATGGACCTGGGGGAGGGGGCTGCAGAATTATCCCTTTTATCCGATACCTCGACAAGCCACCAGCCTGTGAGCTCTCTGGGGACAGAGAGTGAGTCAGATTCACCCCTGGGTCCCCGCTGCCCAGGACCGACCCACAGAGTCAGGCAATATTTCCCCAACACACAGCTGTCCACCGTTCCTGCCACCTGGTGCTCTTTCAGGAGGGCTCCACAGATGGTGCTGGCAGCCTCCATCTCCTGCAAGGGGGAGAGCCCCTCCCCAGCGCAGCCTGTGCACAAGGCCTGGGATAGCAGGTTGGTGTGAAGGAGGGATACCCAGTAGGAAGGACGTGAGGCTCCCACTCCCATTTCCCTTCACCCAGCCTACCAGGGTAGCAGCAAGGACACGGCAATGCTCACGCCAGATACAAAGGCCACGACGTATGCCACGGGTGCTGTGGGCATAGCAGCCAGCAGGATTGCAAATGGCACCATCCCCTAGGGAGACAGACACACTAGCTGCTCCCTCCACCTGCACCCCCCAGCTCAACTGCTCTTTGATTCACACACTCAACGCTCTACTGATGACACCTTGCGCCTGGTCCCCTGCTAGGCACTAAGCACGCAGTGAATATAGACGCGGCCCTGCCGGCCCCCAGGAGGCTTAGGCTCCAAGGTCACCGCCTCCCCCCCCACCAAATCCCTCCAGGCCTTGCTTCCTGCCTCACTCACAAAGATCCCGAAGGCCGACATCCTCTTCCCAAATCGCTGCAGAACCCACTCCCACATCGGGGTGCTCAGCACTGCCGAGACCTGTGAGCGGACAGAATCATCACAGCCCAGGACACGCCGCCTGCGCCTCTGCCAGGCCCTCAAAGCCCTGCCTTTTAGGAGGGACGCTCGATGTTGACCTTGCCACCTGTTTGGAAACAGTGGCTGTGAACTTTATGAGCCTGGCCCCAATTCCACCCTCTGCTGAAATGCAGGTGACAAAGACCACAGCAGAGTCCAGAACCCTGACCATCGGAAGTCCGGTCACATGTGTCACGTCAAGGGTCACACATCCCCAACTCAGGCCCCCAAGCGCCCTTGCCTCTACCGCCCCAGGTCCCCTCACCAGGATGGTTAGCACCAGGCTCTGCACATGGTCATGTAGCCGGGAGGCGTGTGCACAGAACAGGACCAGGTAGCTCTGCTCCACCTGAAGAGGTCGACAGGAAGTGGGCGTGTATGGGAAATGGCAGAAATGTGGAAGTCAAGGGCAAGGCCAAGGTCTCAAGTCTGGCCTCCCCTTTGGGACCTCAAGCGTCCGGTTCCTACCGCCATCACGCAGTCCCCTCCCCAACGAAGGACGCTTATCGCTGACACGGGTATAAATGCCATTCCTTGTCCCGCCCCCCAGCAGGGCTGAGAACCACCCCAGACAGCGTCAGCTTCCTGGTGTCTGGGCCCTGACCCTCCCCAGCCCCACAGGCTCTAGGCAGGTTCCTCTTCTCCCAGCACCATCCTCACCCGGCGCTTGCCAGCCACTGGTTTCTCTCTGGTGCGGTGGGGACGAGAGACACCTGAACCTACGCAGGGTCAGTATGGCCAGAGCCAAGCCAGTGGGGATCAGCCTGGCCAGAGGTACCTGAACGGCTGCCGAGATGAACAGGAAGGAGATGACCAGCTTCAGGTAGGGCGGGTGCCGCACTGTGAGCCGCAGCCCAGCCAGGAAGCTCAGGCCCTGGCCGGAGGCTCGGGCAGAAGCATCTGCAACACAGGAAGGGGGCATCTTGGCTTGGTGGAGTTCAAAACCAAAACCCACGCCCAAGAGGAGCCCGGCCGCAGCTTCTGCTTCCCACACTCTGCCTGCACCCCACACCTACCTGGTCGCTCCTTCACCCCCAGGCAGAGCAAACTACTGCACACGGGGTAAGTCACAGCAACCACAGTGGCTGCAATGGAGTAGAGACGAGTCTGTGGGACAGGACAGAACTTCAGTGGGGGTGATGTCTCCAACCCACGGAGGTGGGGATACTCAGGGGCCAGGCAGGAGTACCTCCCAATGGGAGCACAGGGACTCTCAGCCCAAGCCCAAGGATGCTGGGTGCCCCTCCTCCCAACCAGCGCAGTAGGAGAGGGAGATCTAAAGGCCCAGAGTGGTCCTTCTGCTGACCCTCTGCCTCCTGCAAGCATCCATGCCACCATGGGTCTAAGCCCCCTTCGCCTCTCTCTCTCTCTTTTTTTAAGCAAACGTTCATTGGGGCTGATTTCTGCATGCTAGACCCTGCGGTTACGGTGATGAATAAGTGATCCTGTACATCCACAATAAGGGGCTTGGAGTGGGTGGGGAGACAGATCCATGAGCAGACAGTGTGACGCATGATGACGCAGATAAACGTCAAAACCAGAACGGTGCTACCTAGCATTCAGAGGCAGACACTTATGTACTAAAATACATTTAAGGCATGCATGGGAGTACCAGTCACCCAATTCAGGATAGGGGTTGCCTTTGGTGGGGGAAGAAAGAGGGAGATGGGCAGGGCTTCACCAGTGTGTATCCAGCACAGTTGCACAGGGTCCCACATTCAGAAGGCACTGCACTTGGGAGTTAATCCTCTGCTGTCTTGAAATTCGTGATGATTGTATCTATGAATTTGTGTTTTGTAAGTGAAGTCGGTGGAACAACAGAGCTGGAACTACCAAGAGGCACCTGAATGCTACTCGCCTTGGCTCACACGAGGCTTCGCCTTCCGGGGTGGGGATGGTTCTCAGTCTCCTGCTCCCTACTTCTTGGCATCCCAGGCCCCGCCCGGCCTCCTGCTCTCCAACCCAAGGCCACTGCCACCCCCTGTTCCACCCTCACCCAGACAGTGACCCAGTAGCTTTGGGGAGGGCACTTGTAGAGGCCTCAGTGGGGCCTAGGCGTAGAAGCGGGGGAGGGTGAATCTGCAGGTCGCAATCCCTCTGATCCCAGGCTCGTAGCACCATGATGGGGTTTGAGGGCAACTGGGCAGAGTGTCTCCCCGACCCTGATTCAGGCAATCGCTAGACTGGGGCAGTAGACCATGGGAAGGGGAAACTGACTTCCCCGCTCTCTCTGGGGCTCTACAGCTTCACTTTGCACTGTACTCGGGCAAATTCTGTAGCTGGGCTACAGACGGGTCTGGGGATGGATGGGTACACAAGGACTTCATTGTAATGTTTTCTTACGCATGGTGAACCATGGGTGTTGGTAGTATTATTCTCATACCATTAATTCCCAAATGTTGGTGGAGGTGAGTGATGTCATTTGCTTAAGGAGAAAGGGCGGGAGGGCGGATAGAAGATGAACTTGATGGATAAATAGATGCACGTCCCCTAATTGCTGAAAAGGGACCTGCTTTGAGGAGACAGGAAGGGGTACTAACCCTTTCACACTGGGGGTGGGGTTGGCGTTGGCAGTCACCCGTTCAGGGATGGGTAGGACTGGTCATAGGTCAGGTTTTGCCCAGAGCTCTGCCAGGACACCAAACCGTTCTGCTGTCTCTCTGCCCTGTCCCTGCCTGTGGCCCTTCCCCACCCCTGTCCCTTCTCTGGGGTCTGCCTCCTCCCCTCCAGATGGCCTGCTGATCTGTTGTTTGACTCCATGTTTAGAAGGCACCCAGCAGAAGCAGATTTAGCAGGGAGGATGGAGGGCATGGGCTCAGCTACAGGAGCAGGGAAGGAATGAGAGGCCATGGTGTGCAGAGCTGAGCCCCCAAACAACCATGAAGAGACCTGGGGGAGAAACAGCCCTGGAAGAAAGAAGTGACCCCGAAGCGGGGGTCCCAGTGGGTCTGGGTAGCCTGGGCACTCACCGCGTTGGGGGAAACGGCCACTTGTCCTGGGAGCGCAGTCTCCTTGCACCTGTGGGACCCGTGGGCACCAGACACGATGAGTCCATGGACAGTGGCTCCCATCAGCGTCCCTGCCATCTCCAAGGTCATCCCTGGGACACAGCGTGGAGCAAGGTGACAGCTCATGGGGCCAGGGGCAGAGCCATCCCACCCCACGCACCCCACACCTGCCTGCACTCACGGTACACAGTGGCCGAGTCCCGCTCCCTGGGGCTGGGGGTCAAGAGCATGGTCAGTGCCGTGTAGGGCACCTGGAAGAACTGGGGCACCGGGCAGAGATTAGGATGGCGCCTGCCACCAGACTGCCAACCCAGGCCAGCAGCCAAGGGCAGGCCTGCGCCAGGCTGGCACATCCCCACTGATTCCCTCAACCTGGAGTTAGGGGCGGAGGGGCACCCAGCCTAGAGCCCACGAGAAAAGCTAATGGTCGGTGGCCACCTGGTAAGCAGGTGGGCAGCAGGGACCTGGACCCCTACCCCCAGCACACACACACTTCAGAGGGGCCTCCAGCCAGCACTGGGGTTCCAGGAGTCCAGGCCGAGGAAGGGGGCCACCTGCTTACCGTTGCCAGGGCCTGGAACAGGGAGTAGAGGGCTGTGTACCAGAGGCCGCGCAGGCTGGTGAAGGGGGGCAGGAACCACAGGAAGAAGGAGGCCAAGGCAATGAACGGCGTGCAGCCCAGCACCCTGTGGAAGCACAGCCCAGGTGGAGCGCCCCGTGGCACCAGGACAGGGGACGCAAAGGCTGGGCCTGGAGCAACCTCACCCCTCTGGGTTCAAGCTCTCGGCCCCTGGAGAAGCCCTGGGCTGGGGCTTTCAGGGTGGGAGCCATGGAGGGCACGAGGTGGCCGAGGGCGAGGAGGTAGCCAGGAGTAGAGGCTGGGTGGCTGGGTTGTGCCATTCCCTGTTCCAGGGGGCACAGGCAAGTCACATCTCTGTGAGACCTTCCAATACACCCAGCTCAGCCTGGCCGCATTCCTAGACCCCCAGGGCCAGGGCAGCGACTCTTGGAGGGTTTGTCCAGCTCTGTGCCACCAGGTGAGGGAGAGGTCTATGAACACCTGCATGACTCAGTCAGACCCAATCCATTCCTGTCACCTACTGTCCAGACTTGTCCTCTAACCATCCACTAAGAAGCAGATGTGACAAACACAGTGACCTCAAGCCAGGGGTGGGTGCCAGGATCCTGAGGACCATGGGGCTGCTCACCAGGGCATGAGTCGTCCAGACCCTGTCCTCCTGCTTCTGTTGATGAAGAACCCAGCCAAAGGGTCAGCAGCTGCCCCAGACACCTTCCCTCCAAACAGGACAAGTGACACCTGGGCAGCAGGGATCTGAAAGGGACAGGGGAGGGGATAGCCAAGGCCCGGCAGAGTCAGAGAGGGTGTCTAGGCCTGCCCGCCCATCAGGAGGAAGATCTGGGAAACTGGCAGGGGCCAGAGCCACGGTGCAAAGGTTTTTTGGTCTCTTCCCCAGGACAGGAATCCAGAGAGCTCCGAGGGCCTATGTGCACCAGTAGAGAAGCGGGAGGGAGTGATAGCTGTTCCCTAGCACATTCCTGTTATACTTATGCCCGGTCACTTTCAGAGAAGACTTGAGAGATCTTCCCCTGAAGGGCTCAGTGCAAGAAGGGTGCACTGAAGCTGACAGTCAAAGGCAGACCTTGTGTTTCACAATGAAAATGTTTTATTGATTTTTCTGATTACATAAATGATACACTCATTATAAACACATTCAAACAGTACAGAAAAATATTGAGCAAAGCTCATCTGAAATCCCACCATCCTGAGACAACTGCCAGGAACATTTTGATCATCCTGTCCTGCGTTTCCTTATGTGCATTTGCAATTTATAATTTTACACAAATGGGACCGTATCAGCTTCATTTTAAAAAATCACAGAAAGATAAATAAGTCATGGATACCTTATTAAAAAGTTCTTTTTTGTTTACCCTCTATCCTCCACCATTCCCTCCTATAGCCAACATTAACACTCTGGCGGATATCCTTCCGGAATTTACTTTCCCCATGCTCATCCTTTAATCATGTACAGAGGTATATACATCCATATACCCATGCACCCACATATATGGGGCATGTTTTTGTTTTGCTAAAATAGGATCATTTTATATACCTTTCTCTAAAACTAACTTTTCTCACTTGACAGTGCATCATGGAAATCCTTCTGAGTCAACTGGTATAGATCTAACTCATTCTTTTGAGTGACTAAACAGTAGTCCATTATGTGGATATAGCCCAACTTATTTTCCAACTACTTCTATATTTGGGGGCATTCATGTTGTTTCCCACTTTTCCACTACAAACAGCCTGCAGTAAACATCCTTGAGGAGGTTGCCCTCAATAGCATTTGGTTTCTTCTCAGGCTTGGGTCAGAAGTACCATCTACCAAGGATGATGGGGGTGGAAGTAAAGGTGGGGTGAAAGGACCAGACACCAAGGAAGATGGAAGCAGGGGGCCCCCGAGGCTGCTGCCCACACTCACCTGGGCCACATCGAGCAGGAAAAGTTGCAGGTAAAAGGCTATGGCGCTGGAGGCCACCTGGTTGGGGACCCCTCCAATGCCGTAGCACACCTTCGTACAGAATGAGAGGCGACCAGCTCCGCTGTCCTGGGGGAGACACAGGAGCTAAGCCCCCACAGACACACAACAGCTCCCTCCAGCCCCCTGACTTCCAAAAGCATCCTGAGGTCCCTATGTCTTGAAGGCTTTTCCAGCAACCTCTCAGTCCTAATTTGTCCCAAATCATCTTAAAAGGAAGTGAGACAGAAAAAGGAAAAAAAAAAAATCCTAAACCATGACCTCTAAGCATTTCCAGGGAGAAGTTCTTCCTTATATTTCCCCACAGTGCTTCCTGCTGCAGTCTGTTTTATTCTCCAAGTCAGCAAGCCAGAGTGAACTGGGGGTTAGGAGGCCCCTAAATTTGCCACCAGCTTCCTGTGTGGACTTTGAATAAATCACTTTATCTCTCTAAGCCTCATCTGTCAAATGGATATTCCTGCCAACTTCAAGGGATTTTTTTTTTTTACATCTTTATTGGAGTATAATTGCTTTACAATAGTGTGTTAGTTTCTGCTTTATAACAAAGTGAATCAGTTATACATATACATATGTTCCCACATCTCTTCCCTCTTGCGTCTCCTTCCCTCCCACCCTCCCTATCCCACCCCTCTAGGTGGTCACAAAGCACCGAGTTGATCTCCCTGTGCTATGCGGCTGCTTCCCACTAGCTATCAATTTTACGTTTGGTAGTGTACCTATGTCCATGCCACTCTCTCACTTTGTCCCAGCTTACCCTTCCCCCTCCCCATATCCTCAAGTCCATTCTCTAGTAGGTCTGTGTCTTTATTCCTGTCTTACCCCTAGGTTCTTCATGACATTTTTTTTTCTTAGATTCCATATATATGTGTTAGCATACGGTATTTGTCTTTCTCTTTCTGACTTACTTCACTCTGTATGACAGACTCTAGGTCCATCCACCTCCCTACAAATAACTCAATTTTGTTTCTTTTTATGGCTGAGTAATATGCCATTGTATCTATGTGCCGGATGTTTTGATGAGCAAATGAGGCAATGGCTCCAGGAGCTGATGGTTAAACATTCGGGACTTTTGCAAGCCAGTGGTTACTGGCAGCCTGAAATCGGCCACGGTGAGAGTATTTACACCACAGAAATCAGTAAACAGCAAAAAGCAGAGTTTTGTTTTTCTGGAGAGACTGTTTACCAACCCACCACTAAAATGAAGTAATGCTTATGACCCCAAATATATGTGTGTGTGTGTGTATATCCATATATATATATATATATATACACATATATCCCTAAGCTACCCAGTGAACTCCAGACTCAAATTAAACTGTCTACTCACAGCCCCACATGGTTGCCAAACAGGCATTTCAGCTTAGCATGGTCAAAACACAGCTCCTGATTTCCATCCCATTGTCTTAACCTCTTAACCCTGTCGTCCCCATTGCATTAAATAGCTCCAATGTCCACTCAGCAGCTCAGACCACAAACCTAGGAGTCATCCTTGATTACTCTTTCCCAATTCCCCTGTCTAATCTATCAGTGAGAGCCTCCTGAGTGGCTTCTCTGCTTCTACTCTTGTTCCCTACTATCCACTCTCCGTCCAGCAGCCCAACTGATCTTTTCATAACATAAATCAGATTGTGCCTCATCTCTGCTTAAAACCCTCTAACAGCTTGCCATTACAGTTTGAATAAAACTCCAAGTCCTTCCCATATTGCCTACAGGCACCCACCCTATCAGCTCCCATTCCCTTTCCCACCTCACTTCAGATAGCTCTACCATGGTAGCCTCCTCCTTCTTGTTACTCAAAATGACCTTTTCTGTTGCTGCCTCAGGGCCTTTGCACTTCCTGTCCCTTCTGTCTGGAAGGCTCTTCCTCCCGGTCTTTGCAAGAGCTGACTCCTTGCCATTCAGGCTGAAGCCTAAATGTCATCTCTTTAGAGAGGGCTTCCCTGACCACCCAAATCTCTCTCAATTGTACTAACTACAGGATATATTCTTATTCATTTCCTGCCTCTCCCCACCAGCATATAAACTCTCTGAGAGCATGAACTATATAACTTTGATTCACCACCATGTCCCCAGTACCTAGAACAATGCTGGGCATATAGACAATATATATATTTGTTAAAAGAATAAATGCCATGAAGACACTGTGGAAAGTGCTATTTCTTCCATAGACGCTGGGAATCCTTCTTTTTCATCTTTTGCCCGGAGATGGGAGGGGGAGTGGAGAGGACCATGGCTTCACCCATTTTTGTATCTTGCCAGACACCCCAAATGAAAGAAAGGTCTTCCCAGATAAGGGTTTATCAAGTCCTCTGCACTCTTCCTACCCACACATGAGGCAGGATGTGGTCTCCTTTTCTGATATTTTTGTGAACTCTATTTCAACTTCCAGAAAGCTTAACAACAGGCAGAATCCAACATGATAACTCTCCCCCCACCCTGCCCCCTCCATAATGGGACTCTGGTTTCCCACTAAACATACCTATCAAGTTTCTGATACATAGAAGGCACTTGAAACAGACATTCCAGCTGAAACTTGGTATATGATACAATCTTGGAATCTTGAGGAAGGCAGTTTTACCTACCTAAATCATAAGCCCTTCACAGTCACCTGAGATCAAGTTTCAGAGTTAGACAAATTCGACAAATTTGAATGCAAATTCTGTCTGCCATTTCTAGCTGTGTGACCCAGGACAAGGTACTCAGTGTGCCGAGCTTCATTTCCTCACATTTAAAATGGGGATAATACACCTCATAGGGTTGTTATGAGAATTAAACGCTAGCATTTCATGGACCATGTTTCCCCTCTAGCTATTCCTCACCCTGAGTTTCTAAATTTCCCTGGGAAGTGAGAGTCCCCAGAGGGCCTCTTAATCTTGCTTGCTTTCTTGGAGGCCACAATCTTTTGCTCCGAGGTGCTGGAGAGGAAGCACTGAGTCAGCATAGGGAATTGAAGCCACAGACAGAATGAACGCGTTGAGCACAGGGCGGGCAGTGGATTTTTGCACTCATCAGTAAAGTTCAGACGTCCTAACTCCTCTCCAACACAGCCACCCTGAATGACATGCGCCCCAGCCCCATCCACGGGGTGGGGGGAGGGGGAATGCGAGGGGCTGAGGGCGCCCCTAGGTTCCCGCCTGCCCGCTACCCTCACTTGGGAGCCTGGTTGCCAGGAAGGACATCTCTAGAGGCAGTCTCCTCAAGGAGAGCCCGGCGCCTGGAGGAAGCCAGGTTTGAGAGGGTCGCTGTGGCTGCCCGCAGCACCTGCCCGGAGACTGGGGAAGGAAGGCAGCCTCCTCACGCACCACTCAGCGTCCTGCCTGCCCAGGGTGCAGGCGGCCTGGGGAAGACCTGGAGTGCGGTGGACAAGAGCCCTAGACTGGCCCTGGACCTGCCTGACTAGGTGAAGGAATCAGCAGCTTACTTCGCTTGTCTAGGACTCGGTTTCCCATCCTGTTCTCTTTGGGGCTCCCGAACACCCTCAAGCCTCTCGGCTCTCAACTGTCAAACTCCACCAGGGTCAGTTCAACAACCTGGAGGCTTGCCGAGGCTGGCTGAAGGCCTACGCCCAGACGCCCGGAAGGTCCCCGGGGCCCCTCCGGCCCAGCGCCCGCTCTGCGCCTGGCTCAGCCCCCGCTCCCCTTGATTTGCGCTCACCGAACCGGGCTCCAAGGTGTGCGCTTCCGGCGGGTGCGGCGGCGTCTCAACTGGCGGGGCCAGGGTCCCTTCGGGGGACACTGCCATTGCGCACGGCTGCACGCGCACTGCGGCCGTCGCCCTCGGTGTTATCGCCCGGCCGCCCCCGCAGGGAGGGCGGCTCCCGGGCCGAGAGGGCGCGGCGCGAAGAGGGGCGGGCTAGCGGGCGCGCCCCGGGCCGGGGGCAACGCGCGGCAAAACGGGGAAGCCGCGAAGTGCGCGGGTTCGGTTTCCCGAAGTGAAAAACGCCAGAGCCCACATTTGCCGGGGGAAAGGCTGGCCAAGTCACTCGGGACCGTTTTCCTTGGGGTAGGTCTCCGAGGGAGTGAGAGCCAGCGGCCGTTCGCGCTAATCTCGCCTGCTAAATCCTCGTGAAAGTCGACAAACAAGTTCATTAGAAAAACGAAGCAATAGAATTGACCTGCTCAGACTAAGACTATGACTGAGTAGGCTTACAACCCTCTTTAAAAAACTGATACAGGATGCCCGAAATACACATTCTCCAGCCTCATACAGATAATGGGTATGGCCATGTAACTAAGTCCTGGCCAGTGAATAAAAGCTGAGTGGTGTAAGCAATTTCCCAGAAAGGTCCTTAAAAGGGAAGGGGTCACATCATATACAAAAATTAACTGAAAACCCACCACAGACCTACGTGTAAAGGCTAAAACTATAAAACTCTCAGAAGAAAGCAGGAGCATATCTTCATAATCTTGGGTTAGACAAACGTTTCTTAGATAGGATGCCACAAGCATAAGTTGAACTACATCTAAATGAAAAACTTTGTGTTGTAACCTATGCAACCAGTGAAAAGACGACCCACAGAATGGGAGGAATGTTTGCAAATCATAAGGATTTGTACTGGAATATATAAAGAACTCAAAACTAAACAGTAAAAAGATAGCCAATTAAAAATTAGGTGAAGGATTTGAATAGATATTTCTCCAAGACAGACAAATGGACAAAAGGCACATGAAAAGATACTCATGTCATTAGGGAAATGCAAAACTACAAGA
The DNA here is from genome assembly GCF_003676395.1 of Aethalodelphis obliquidens. NCBI lineage: Eukaryota > Metazoa > Chordata > Mammalia > Artiodactyla > Delphinidae > Aethalodelphis > Aethalodelphis obliquidens. The sequence continues at coordinate 25,313,758 of NW_020837956.1, forward strand.
TACCACTCCACTAGGAGGGCTATAATTATATAAAAAGACAGTAACAAGCGTTGGGGAGAATATGGAAAATCATACATTGCTAGTGGGCATGTAAACTGTGCAGGTGCTTTGGAGAAGTTTGGCAGTTCTTCAAAAGTTAAGTATGAAATTATATGACCCAGCATTTATTCCACTCCTGAGGATGTTAACAGAGATGAAAACATGATCACGCAACAACCTGAACACAAATGTTCATAGCAGCACTATTTTTAATAGCTAAAAAGTGGAAACAACCTAAATGTCCATCAACTAATGGCTATTTAGGATGTTAGGAATATTCATACAATGGACTATTATTCAGCAATAAAAACGACATGGATGAACCTTGAAAACATTATGTTGTGAATAAAGCCAGTCACAAAAGACCACATATTGTATGATTCCATTTACATGAAAATGTCCAAATAAATAAACCTATAGAAAGAATGTAGACTTGTGGCTGTCTAGAACTGAGGGTGGAGAAAGACTATTAATAGGGTTTCTTTTATTTTTTATATTTATTTTTTTGCGGTACATGGGCCTCTCACTGTTGTGGCCTCACCCGTTGCAGAGCACAGGCTCCGGATGCGCAGGCTTAGCGGCCATGGCTCACGGGCCCAGCCGCTCCGCGGCATGTGGGATCTTCCCGGACGTGGGCACGAACCTGTGTCCCCTGCATCGGCAGGCGGACTCTCAACCACTGCGCCACCAGGGGAAGCCCCATGGGGTTTCTTTCAGAGATAAAAATGTTCTAAAATCAGATTGTGATGGCTGCACAATCCTGTGAATATACAAAAAACACTGAGTTGTACACTTTAAATGGGTAAATTGTAAGGTATGTGAATTACATCTCAATAGCTTCTTTCAAAAAGGGAATGGGTATGCTTCTTCTATTGGATGAAATGATGAAATGCAAATGTGATGGCTGGTGCCAACAGGCTATCTGAAGACCTCAAGTTAACTGGTGCTGAGATCCGCAGATTAACAATACTGGAGTCATGACTTTTGATCTAGCAGCTCTGAACTGCTTCCCTCTGGACTTCTGCATGGGAAATAAAATAAAATGTATTCTGTAAGCCATTATTATTTTGGATTTCCCATTACAGCTAAATCTAACCTGAAAGTATACACTACCCAGTATAAAGCAAGTCATCCCATTTTCTATGCCTCAATTCCTTAATCTAGAAAATGCGTACCTTCAGTTTCCTTGATTGCAGCCCTAGCAAATAGTGCAAAGATAACTAGACAATGCATGTGTTAAATATTTAATTTCTTGGAAACTAAACAAACTCAAGATGAGTTTCTTTGGATAATTTACGTTTGAACACGACACTTTATATGCAATTTCAGCAGGTTTGGAAACACTTCACTCACAATACTTATACTGTGTTGCATGTACTACCACAATTTTACTTTTGAAGGGAAGTGGGCAACAGAATAAAAACAAAAAACACCTCCCTCCCTTTTTTGCACAGAAATGTAACTAAAAGGCATTTTTTTCCCTAACAGTTACTATTCTGCTTAAAGTGATGGTATATTCCTAATGCAATTTTTAAAGACAAATAGACTTCAATAAATAAAACAGGCCAACAATAATCAAGAAGCCTGTCTTTTGAAACAAAACTAAAGACTGATACACTTCAAAACATCTGAAAGGATGCACACCAATATGTTATTAGTAGTTATCTCTGAATGGTGGAATAACAGGTGAGCTAAAGATCACTGTAGCATAACTGTATAATTTTCTCCAATGAATATGAATTATCTGTGCAAAAAACATACAGTTAAATCAAGTGACAAAGAGCCAAATATTAGTCTACTGAATAAGCCACTTCTATCTGAAGATTCAGTGTGATGAGCAACGTTTAAATTAAATGGTTTGTACTAAGAGTAAAGGGGTAAATCTTACTAAGGAGTCTTCATGCTAGTTCAACTAAGGACACAAAGGATGGTGTAAGAAATAAACACAACCATTGAGTTAGTATTAAAAATATCACATTTTAACACTTCTGAGTACTAAATGAAAGTAACATTGGTTAAAGTACCTGGCAAACAGAAAGCACCTAATAAATGTTTGTTGATTCTCAAACTGAATGACTTTGCCAAATAAAAATGACAAATGCATCCATATGTAACTATTTCATAACAAATAAATGTAAATTATCTCACTGATCCTTTTAATGAACAGTAAGTATTTCATCTTCAAGACAACAGTTCTTTAACCATTAGCAAGATTGCTTTCAAAATACTTTAAGGCACTGAAATAGATGCATACATAATTTCAACACAATTAAGTATAATGAAAAGTATTCTGAATGACAGAAGTATATAAAATAAATAAGATCACCTTTAGAACCTGGATAATGCATAGTAATTTAACCAATGAATTAGAATCTGTAAAATTAGATATGTACTTCTGCATATTACCCCCAACAATGGTTTTAAACTGATTGATGCCACTTTTGAAACAACTACTTAGGTCAAATTATATTCCACATCTAAGATGCTGGCTTTATTTTCAAGTTTGCCTTCCCTTGCTAAATTCAGTTTGTTTTCTGAAGTCAACATGTTTTGGGTATTCTACATATTTAATTAACAACTTTAGAATTTTAAACTTTAATGTAAAAAGCTTTATCAGATGGTTCTCACTTTAGAAAACCTTTAAGAATATCATCCACATTAATTAGAGTTTTCACAGTTACAAAAATGAGGGTTCTTGCTGATGACAGGTCTTTCTCTACAGAACTTCTCACTGGGGTGTATTCTGCATGTACACACAAGAAAACCTCTAATGTGTCTTCTGGTTATTACTATAAACTGGAAAATCCACAAAGGAGGGCTTTTTATATGTACAAGAAAAATATTTCCAACAAGAAGCCCCTTTATAGAAATATATGGAGAATCAAAAATTGACTTATATTTATGCAAATGAAAATTATAAAATGCTTCATGATAGGCCTACATGAAACATTTTCTTACAGATTCTTGAAAATATATTAACAATGACTTACGTTACATCTGATTTTACCATCCCCTCATTTTTTTTAAGAATGCCATTATTTTTGTTTTACTAAAGAGACGACTCTACCACAGACATAAACGTTACAGACAATAAATATTTTCTACTATATAACTGTTCATTTCTGAGGGTAAATGACAAAAGGAAAAGGCTCTCCTTTGTTCTCCCTCTCTTCTTGATAAAAAGACCTCTACCACCTAGAAGGCTGAGAGCTAGAAAAGGAAGCATTCTCAAAATGAACTTCAAACATAAGATATATCTTATAAATCAGGTCGTCTAGTTATGTGTATATTTCCCTTTTGTTATCCCTGAGCCTTTAATAAAAACCTCATTTAAATGTTGCAGCCTTGTCTCAGCTGTGCTTACAGAAGATAAAGCACAGGTTTATCTCATGATTAGTTCAGAATTAAAGGGTGGGAGGACAGTCTAAGAACAAACTGGTGGACTACAATAAAATTTAAAGGTCTAACAGTCCGATTTCAGTTGAGTCTTGCACTGTCCATGATGCAGCACACAGGTTTTATTTTATTAGGGTGGAAGCTTAGTGCAGGATTTCCTGAAGACTGGTTCTCCTACTACATACCTAAGAATTACTTGGGATTAAAAATGTAGACATCTGGAACCCATCCCAAATACAATGAATTGTTAAAATGTGTGTGGTAGGTGGCAGGTAATAGGCATTCTGAAAAGCTTCCCAAGTGATTCTTACATATTAAGGCCTGAGAATCACTGCAAATCACTGCTTTATAAGATTAGCTCTTGCAAGGGTTCTGCAAGGTCAAAACTATTTTCATAATTATACTAAGACGTTATTTGCTTTTTTTCACTTTCTCATGAATGTACAGTAGCATTTACTATAGGCTACATGATGTGTGATACTGCAACAGACATACAGAAGCAGATGAGATTCCATCTGTCTTCTTTAAATCAGACAGTAAAGGTATTTAGAAAAAATGAAATACAATGCCACGTTTCTCACTAAATCTTTTTAAATTTTGGAAAATAGACATTTTTCATAAATATGTTCTTTATATTAACACGTTTATTATTTTTAATGAATATTTTATAACTTTTTTATTTTAAATATATTAGTATTTATAACCCACATAAACAAAAGTCTTGAGACCAAAAAGTTTGAGAACTGCTCTTTCCAGCAGACATCCAGTACCCTATGAACATTACTGCTGTTAGGCATGGCCACTTAGTTCCTTGGCACATTCAATGTATATTTCACTTTAAATATGATTCAATAGATCGTCTGCAAAAGCTTCTTAAACTTATTGTCAGGCAAGGGGATTTAATCTGACAGGGAAATACTGAAGTGTAACCAGTTTTAGTTAAAAATCTAGCATGTTTTCCTTACTGACATCATAATGTAATAAATCCTTTAATATATAAATGGGCTGTGTGATGTATGAAATAGAAAACCATACTTTACATGACGCATTTAAAAAATGTTAATTAGTAACGTGACAACACTAGCATTAGATTCTATGTGAGTGGTGGCAAACAAATGGCCCGCTCCAAATGTTAACTAAGAACAAACCCCTAATTTTTTTTTTTTTTTTTTTTTTTTTTTTTGGCGGTACGCGGGCCTCTCACTGTTGTGGCCTCTCCCATTGCGAAGCACAGGCTCCGGACATGCAGGCTCAGCGGCCATGGCTCACGGGCCCAGCCGCTCCGCGGCATGTGGGATCTTCCTGGACCGGGGCACGAACCTGTGTCCCCTGCATCTGCAGGCGGACTCTCAACCACTGCGCCACCAGGGATGCCCCCAAACCCCTAATTTCTGAAAGAAAATAAAGTAGGGGATAAACTGCGGTTCCTAGAGAAAAAAGAATTCTTTTAAATTTATACGTTTAGAAAATGTTGAAATGTATGTCAGCAGATTGATACTGACATTATACTAAGCCACACAATTTTATTCTTAAATGAAAATACATCCCAGATATTGTTGCCAAGTTAATATTTGAGTGTATCTTGCCACTAGACAATGCAAATTGGGAACACTTCTGAGGGTGAGGCATAGCTGTGGTGAAAGCAGTTCCTTTCAGCCTTTTGATTGTATCTCAGATATAAAAAAATTGCATTGATGTTTTTAACCTGCCATGTATAATTTTTTAATGTATTGCTATTTAAAAAAATCTGAGACAGCTAACATTTAAACAAATCACTGCTGTTTGGGAATGATGTTTGAATGAAAGATGCTATGAACATATTTGCTAATTTATACCGTATTAAGATTTTAAATGATATAGTTATTTAATATATCTTATGTTAAATAACTGGTATTTGAAAATAAGTCTATTTTTCTTTCTGAGTAGCCTTCTGGGAAAAGTTCATTGAATATAGTTTCCAGTCATAGTTTATTTTCCTAACTTGTACTTATTTTAAAATCTTCTCGTCAGGAGGGAGTTAAATAGTGCAAAGCTCAGCAAATCTGACTTCCCCCCCATTTTGGTGTACATGTCCACTTATGACCATCATTTTTCTGGAAACCTTCCACTTAGTGTATCAAAAATCAATGTTATAAAAGTTCTTTAAAAGGTTCAGCGGTTTTTTTGAGTCTCTGAATGATTACAGCATTCTGTAAATTGGCTTCTTCCAGTGTGAGTGTTTCATCTAGTAATTTGAGGAAAGGAAGAGCTGTTGCCAGGGAAAAGGGAGGACTTCTTTGTGATCCTTGGTATTTTTCGATGAAGTCTTTGATGTGGCTTACCCTGTAAAATAGCACAAACTATTAATATAATTTTATGAAAACCTGAATTAGTTAATTTAAGGTAATAACTTGCGATGATACCTGGCTATGTTAATCCAGAATAATCAAATTATGTTGATGTAACTACTCACTTGGGCTATCTTTTAAAGGTTCACCCCTGATAATAGTCAGGAATTACTATTCCTTATCTTAGATGTGACAAGGGTATTAGAGTTACATTTTGAGTCTCTATTTTTTAGAAACACATTCTGAAATATCTACATATGAAACTATATGAAATCTGGGATTTGCTTAACATAGTTCAGTGGGAACTGAGTGATGATGGATCATTATATCATATCTTTGCTTTTGCATATGCCTGAAAGTTTCTATAATAGAAATATCTACATATCTTGCTCTGAATGGATCAGAAATGGTCCAACCAGTAATCCTACACAGACACAGGCTGTACCTCTTCAATACCACATCAGGCTGTGCTTCAAATCTAGTTAAGATAATTCTTAAACCAGTGCACGTAGATTTTCAGTTAGTATAATAAACACTATAATGTAATATAATCACTGCAACCTTTTTTTTTTAATAACAGTGATTTTTAAAAAATTATTTATTTATTTTTGGCTGCATTTGATCTTCGTTGCTGCACGCGGGCTTTCTTTAGTTGCGGCAAGCGGGAGCTACTCTTCGTTGCAGTGCACGTGCTTCTCACTGTGGTGGCTTGTCTTTGTTACAGAGCACAGGCTCTAGGCGTGTGGGCTTCAGTAGTTGTGGCACATGGGCTCAGTAGTTGTGGCTCGCAGGCTCTAGAGTGCAGGCTCAGTAGTTGTGGTGCACAGGCTTCGTTGCTCCGCGGTATGTGGGATCTTCCCAGACCAGAGCGCGAACCCGTGTCCCCTGCATTGGCAGGTGGATTCTTAACCACTGCGCCACCAGGGAAGTCCTCCCAATCACTGCTATCTTGAAGGTAGCTCAAAGTTATGTTCATGTAAGTATATGCGTGTGTATTTAGAAAGGGAAAGTACGTATACAGTTCATCGAAATTAAGATGCCACTGGGAGTTCCCTGGTGGCCTAGTGGTTAGGATGCTGGGCTTTCACTGCCATGGCCTAGGTTCAATCCCTGGTCAGGGAACTGAGATCCTGCAAGCCAGGTGGCACGGTCAAAAAAACCCCCCTGAGATGCCACTGATTCTAAGACTTGTCATTTTATATACTACTAAAATTTTTAAAAATCCAGATTATGACAAAATAGTTTCTTAAACACTTAGAATTTTTATACTTATTGAAAGAGCACTTTTAACTAATTTTCACACAAACATTCATCAAATCACTTACTTCCATAATAAGATTAGAATAAAATGATTAAGTCATTCCTAACAGTTGAACGTTATTCAGACTCAGATCCTTCAAATCACTTCTGATTCAGTTCATTGATGTACATGTTTTTCCATATAATACTCCCTTCTGTATCATCGGGTGTGTTGATGATACAGCAGTACTTTGAAAAGTGCTCCACTACTGTCTCTGGGATGATCTTTCATTGAGCTGACACCTGTTCTGCATGCTTTGAGGCAGATGCCAAGGCAAAGACAATTGTGTCATTACTGCCATATGGCCAACAAGAAATTATAAGGATGTATCCCCATTTCAGAGATGCTAAAATGTGAAAAAATGTGCAAACAAGAATTAATGAAATATGACATCACCAAAGACAGAATTTTCCCATTCAATCAAATTCACCAATTGCTACTCTGTTAATCTGTGCAGGTTACCAACAAAATCAAGAAAATGGTCACTTGTATTTATTGGGTACCAAAAATTGGATAATGAAAGGCTAAAGCTTATGGCAAAGAATATAAATACAAAAAAACCCAATAAAGATTAAAGGAACTGTGCAGTAAAAATTAAAAATGTGTACTGTGATCTCTGCAATACTACTACAAGAATAAAGAAATGCCAATCTAAAAAGCTATGAGAGGATAAAAAAATAATACTCATTAAGCTCAAAAAGAGGCAAGAAAGGAGGAATGAAGAATAAAAAGCCATGAGGTAAAGAGAAAAAAAAGAGCAAGATGGTAGCCTTAAACCTAACTAGTTCAGGATATTATAAAACATTATAAAAACTGGACTAAACATTCCAATTAAAAAACAAAGCTTGGTTAATTATCACTTAATAAATACCATTGGCCAGTCAAAGGTTTTTAAATGCTTCAAGTCATTCAGGGAAAAAAAATGGTAGGTGACTATTTGTTATTGAAAATGCCAGAAGTATTTTTCTAGACAAAGAAGTTGGGATTAAAATAGTTTATTTCCCTAAAAAGAAACAAACCTGAGTTGTAGAGAACAAACTTATGGTTACCAAGGGGGGAAGGGTAGGGTGAGACGAACTGGGAGAGTGGGATTGACATATATACACTACTATGTATAAAATAGATAATAATGAGAACCTACTGGCATACAGGCCAGATATGAGAGGGAGTTGTGGTGGCCCAGATCAGGGAATCCGAGTCCAGGTTGGGTGAAGAGGGCATCTGCACAGGAAAGCGGCCCAGCTTCCTGGTGTCAGAGTCTGACCAGCACGAGGAGTGCGCCCATGTAGAGGGAGGCAGGTGGGGACGGTTGCAGTATGAGCAGGGTTAGGAGTGTGTCCACACAGAAGAGGTGCTCAGTGCAGAGTGTCAGAAGCCAAGTTGGGTTAGGAATATAGGAGAGATGGTACACAGCAGGCTGTCTCAAGCAGAATAAAAAGAGCATTCATACAGAAGAGGGGCCAACTGCAGTGTGTCAGAACCAGAAAGAGGTGGCAAGTGACCACTCATAGGGGAGGATAGGCAGCACTGACTGCCAGAGCCCAGGAGGGCAAACAGGTCATTGGCATGATGTGATATGTCAAGAGACCCAGCAGGAAGAGGGAGGTTTCCAGGCTGGGGAGGAGGCAGCAGTAGAAGAAGGAGACTGGTTACATGTAGGAGAACTGATTAGTAAATAAATATATTGGGGGCTTTCCTGGTGGCACAGAGGTTAAGACTCTGTGCTCCCAATGAAGGGGGCCCAGGTTCAATTCCTGGTCAGGGAACTAGGTCACACATGCATACCACAACTAAGAGTTCACATGCCACAACTAAGGAGCCCTCAAGCCGCAACTAAGGAGCCCGCCTGACGCAACTAAGATCCAGCACAACCAATAAATAAATAAATATTTTTTAAAAATAAATAAATATATTGAGAGTAACTGGAGCCAGGTTTCTCACTGAAGAAAGTTAAACTGAAGAAAGTGAAGAAGTTAATTACAAATATGGAAAGGGGAAAACTAGAATAAACCCTGTGGTGGTGGATTGAAATTAGAGCTATCTATGTGAACTCATGGTTTTCGCTATGCAAAGATATAGAAATACATTTGTAAATGTGTGTGTTAGTGTGTGTATATATATGCGTATGTGTATGTATGTATAGACACCTGTAGCTCTTTCCACTCAGAGGGCCTGGGAATGCTGGCAATAAGTATACCTAGTAACCAGATCCTCAATACCCTTGGCCACTAAAAAGAACCAGGGCTTCTTAGAAAACGTACAGAACGAACCTGAAAAAAAATTTTGTGCCAATAAACAAGAAAATGCTCAAAGAATGATGGGAAGATGTAAAAAGTTTAAAGGAGGTCCCAGGGACTTGGAAACCTATATACAATATGTTCCTACTTTAATTAAAATGAAAAAACATTTTAAGACGAGATAAAAGACTGGAAAAATCCATCAAACTAGTAGTAGTGATTATCTCTGGGTAATGGAATTTAACTTGATTTCAATTTCTTTCAGTACTTTCCTGCATTATCATTCCTTTTCTACAATTAACAGAAAAATACACACATAATGCTAACGATCAACTTAAAAACATATTAAAAATAATGCTTTTAAAATTATGTATCTAGATAAACAGGAAAACTAATGAAATGATAATCCATAAAACAGACTGAAAATACTATATTAATGTCCAAGAATTTCCATTGTCATGAAACATTATGTTTAGAGAACTATTTATTAAGATCCTTAGTTCTTAAAAATAGCTGTTGACTGACCTGAAAAGAAGAAATACAATTAAAACTTAGGGAACAAATCAGACTAATAATGAAATGGAAGACTCACCTATGAGAAACGTTAAATTTCTGGACAATCCTTTCCCCATTGGCTAACCAGATCTGTATATTAGTGATGGGTTCCAGACTGTTTAGTGGGACAGTAGACAACTTATTTTTATTCTCAACTTCAATAGTCTTCGCTTTAGAAACAATTTTTGGTGTAGCACTAAGAAAATCCAGACAACAAGTCAGATGCATGTTTTTCATTAAGCAGAACTTTATCATTAAACCATTACTATAAAAACTTTACAGTAAGTATAGCTTTTAGGAAGATTTTAGCTAGTCACAGCTGTTCCCTAACACATAAAGGTATTAATATCAGTTATATCCATTATACATGATGATCATAGGAATCTAATAAAATTATGCACATATAAGTAAGTTGTAAGCTTGTGGACTGTTACGTAAGTATACTTGAAGAGTATACTTATGTATTTGAATCATGCCTTACAGAACAATTTTATAGTGCTGACAGATCTATGGACTTTACCTTTACCTACTCCCCAGGTTAAAATTTCTAAAAGAAATTGTAAGTTCTCTGTAGAGAACAGTCCTTGGGTTATAAAGGAAATGAAAGGAAACAAAGTATTCCCTCATCACTCTGAAAGTCACATTGGGATATTTTTACATGTGTGGATGAATATGCATTTATATAACTTACCAATCTTGATAATTAATATATGGGAATTCATAAAAATGAAAGCAATCCTATAGTTAACCTCTTTGCATATTCTGCCACAGGCATAATTAGATAAGATGATACTGCAAAGTTTGAAAATATTGGGCTGGTCAAAAAGGTCGTTCGGGTTTTTTGGAAGAGCTTATGAAAAACCCGAACGAACTTCTTGGCCAACCCAATAATTAAAGGCTCTGATACCGATACTAACTTTATCAGGCATTATTTCACTTTTATTACCTCAAAATTCAGATACTGATCAGAGAACACAATGCTGAAGGCATTGGTAACTATAATACAGAACCCTGTATCCAAAAGCTAGCCTATGTACTCTGTGACATTAACGGCAAAACTCAAGTGGTGGGTGCAAGGGAGAAAAAATGATTTAGCCACCCAATTTTGCCCAATGTCCTCATTAAGCCAGGCACTTTTTTTTTTTTTTTTTAAAGCCAGGCACTTTTGATCAGACAAAACCAAAACAGCCACCATGACTTTTTAGTATAGTGCCAGCATATGTTAATTTACACTAAGGTGAATATGACTTAGAAGTTCTCATAAAAGTTAACATGAAAAATCTCATTTCCAATGGGAGAAATGATAACTCTATATATGTGGTCTACATAGTAAAATAATGACAAGCTGAATATTAGTCAAACCTCTGCTTATGGAAATTACAGATCATGAGCCTACTCACCTTCCCAGTCTGTGACCCTGTCCTGAGAAGGGCTGGAACACAGGTTTCGTTGACATACATACTTCATTTTTCTTATCTTCAACTTTAACATCGACCTCCTCTTTATCAAAAACTCCCTGTAATTCTAAAGGTAATTCTCTTGGAAAGTAAAGAAAGAAAGTGATAAAGCCCCTAATATGTTTTTTCTTTCTCTGAAAAACATACTGTGCATGTAAAAAGAATAGAAAAATATACAGAAATAAGAGGCATATATATTCTATACAATAAAAACTAAATGTATTTAAAATAATAGAGAAAAATCAAGCTCTTATTTCATTCTTTAAAATGAAAATATAGCTACATGCTGGTTCTAGAAAAACAAGACATAAAAAAATGTAAACACATGTAGACTTAAGAAAGAAAATGACAGCCCCCTCCCCCAAAAGTGACAGTCCTTATAATTCCACTCTCACTCTAATAAAAAGCTTTGCAGTGTATCTCCTAAATTTTCTCTCTATATAGTAAAATTCCACATAATAATTATATTTTTTCCAAAGATGGTATCATTCTATGTACACTATTCTGTATTTTGCAAACTGCTTAAAAAAAAAAAAAGCAATATACCACAGAAATTTTCTCATGTTAGTATATGGATATATGTCATTCATTTTTACCACATGCACACTGTTATTCTGTTATAAAGTAGATCAAATGGTACAAACATAAAATACTCTTTTTATCTTTTTCTTACTGACTTGTAAGAAATATGTATATATTCCATTTACAGGATATACGAGAAACAAGTATTCCCAGTTTGGCATTTGATTTTACATAATCAAATTTATCTTTCTTATACTGCTTCTGGGATTCATGCCAACTATAGCTATATGCAACAACATGGATGAATATCCCAAAGAAATAAGTTAAGTAGACACAAAAAATAAACACATTGCATTTACACAGAGTTCAAAAAAACAGATAAAATGAAAAAATTATAAAGAAAAGCAAAAAACCATAAAGAAAAGCAAAGAACAACTTACTACTGAAGTTAGGATAGCATTACTTCTGTGATATTACTACAAATAATGTGTAATTTAATCTTATCACGAGGACGAAATTAGATAAATCTGAATTGAGAGACATTCTACATAATTTGGGCCCATAATCTTCAAGTGTCAAGGTCATTAAAAACAGACAAAAACAAAAACTGAGAAACTGTTCCCTCCTGAAGGAGACTAAAGAGACATGACATTTACAAGCAATGTGTAATTCTGAATTGGATGCTTTTGCTATAAAGGATAATATTAAGATAAAAAGTGAAACTTGAATACATTCTGAGGAATAATTGGTAATAATATTATACATCAATAGATGGTTGTATTGTGGTTACATAGGAAAATATATTTCCTTTTTAATAAAAATACAAACTGATGCCTCATCATCCTGAATACTTTACTTTAGCAACTTACTCTCAAATACTTTTAGAAAAGTTCTTTGTACCACACTTGCAACTTCTGTATTAGTTTGAAAAAGATTCCAAATTAATTATATTACATAATATAGAGCCATTTAAAATCTGTATATACGTTGTACATATACATACATAGAGACCTATATATGTGTATGTATATATTAAAAATTGGTTAGATGTAGAATACTATCAACCCTTCTGAAATAAAAACTGACCAAAATAAGTACAGGGAAGTCCTGGCAGGCGGATTCTTAACCACTGCATGACAAGGGAAGTCCCAAGATAGTCAAAATTAAAAAAAAAATATATATATATATATATATATATTATATTGGGACTTCCCTGGTGGCACAGTGGTTAGGAATCTGCCTGCCAATGCAGAAGACACGGGTTCGAGCACTGGTCTGGGAAGATCCCACATGCTGCGGCGCAACTAAGCCTGTGCGCCACAACTACTGAGCCTGTGCTCTAGAGCCCGTGTGCCACAACTACTGAGCCTGCGTGCCACAACTACTGAGCCTGAGCTCTAGAACCCGCGAGCCAAAACTACTGGGCCCGCGTGCCATAACTACTGAAGCCCGCACGCCTAGAGCTTGTGCTCCGCAACAAGAGAAGCCACCACAATGAGAAGCCCACGCACCGCAACAAAGAGTAGCCCCCAGTCACCGCAACTAGAGAAAGCTGCACACAGCAAGGAAGACCCAATGCAGTTTAAAAAAAAAAAAAAAAGACACGTAGGGCTTCCCTAGTGGCGCAGTGGTTGAGAGTCTGCCTGCTGATTCAGGGGACACGGGTTTGTGTCCTGGTCCGGGAATATCCCACATGCCGCAGAGCAGCTAGGCCTGTGAGCCATGGCTGCTGAGCCTGCGCGTCCAGAGCCTGTGCTCCACAACGGGAGAGGCCACAACAGTGAGAGGCCCCGTACCGCAAAAAAAAAAAAAAAAAAAAAAAAGTGAATTAATTTAAGTCAGATTTTGGTTGGTCAGAATTCAAATTCCTGACCCTTCAAAATTACAGCTGTGGTTCTTTTAAGAAAACTCACCTTATGAAAAAATCTGAATTTATAAAAGAAAAAGTGTCTTTGAATGCATAGGAACATGTGAACAACATTAAAAGGAATCTTCTAAATGAAATATATCTAAAATATCCTTCTTGGACTTCCCTGGTGGTGCAGTGGTTAAGAATCCGCCTGCCAATGCAGCGGACACGGGTTCGAGCCCTGGTCCGGGAAGATCCCACATGCTGTGGAGCAACTAAGCCCTTGTGCCACGACTACTCAGCCTGCGCTCTAGCCTCGAGCCACAACTACTGAGCCCACGTGCCACAACTATCGAAGCCCACGAGCCTAGAGCCTGTGCTCCACAACAAGAGAAGCTACCGCAATGAGAAGCCCACGCACCGCAACAAAGAGTAGCCCCCACTCTCCACAACTAGAGAAAGCCCGTGGGCAGCAATGAAGACCCAACACAGCCAAAAATAAATAAATTTAAAATAAATAAATAAATAAAATATCCCTCTATTTACAAAGATTGCTTACCCTTTTTTGATGGAGTTCAGAAACTGCTGACTTGCACCATCAGAATAACTTCTGAAATCATCATTGACTGTGAATCCATTTTTCCATAATTTTATACTTACATCTGCCTGCAAAGCAGTAAGAAACAAAATGCATCATGTAATAAATGAAATGTACTAATAAACTAAAAGTCCCTTGAAACTTTCTTCTATCAGTGTATATTTTATATATCAATCTTTTCTTTAAAATAGAGATATAACTGACATAACATTGTATTAGTCTTAGGTATACAACATAATGGTTTGATACATATATCTATTGCAAAATGATTACAGAATAAGTGTAAACATCCATCACCACACACAGCTACAAATTTTTTAAATATACCATTCTTAACAGCAAGCTTCAAATGTAAAATATCAAAAATTACAATGTACACATAAAATATGGTTAACAATGAATAATATTTTAAAATAATTCATTAATAATTTTCTTTAAGAGAGGTCATTTGCAAAAATATTCTGTGCCCTGTCTTAGAGGACACTAAAGCTTTCTGGCCAGAACAGACTTCTCAACAGTTAGAGAAGAACTTTGAAATGACTTGAACGTTAGACTTTGAACATTAAGAATAATAAAGGGGGAAAAAAAAACTATGAGTAATTAATGGCTATTCCTTCAAATATAAACTATCAGTGTTACTGTTATCAATATTTAATCTCTCAACATCTTGTTGATTATCTCCTAAGAACATTATTTATTCACTCATTCAATCAAAGAAGTCACTGTAGAAACATAGAAAGGTTCAGAAATACAGTAGAATGCAGGGATGCTTCAGGCTGAACACAGAAGGACTGAAAAATCCATTTAAGAAAATAGACTATTAGAGGCCTTCCCTTGTCTCTAGCATTTATTCATTCAGCATATGTTTATTGAGTGCCTAATACGTAACAGACACTCCATTAAGATGTTAGGGAAAACAGTCACAATAATGATAGCATATATTATTAGCCTGCCTGCCTATCTATCTGTCTGTCTATGTACTTACCTGAGAGAGCACTTGTGTGTACACTTACATGTACCAAACACTGTTTAAAGTACTTTCCCTACATATATTTATTTAATCCCTAAAATCTACAGAAGATGGGTATTATTATTATTATCCTTTTTATAGATGGGAAATTAGAAACACAGATCAATTAAATTGCCCAATATTACACAGTCAGTAAGGGTGGAGCTGGGGTTGGAATCCATACTCTTAACCACTATACTATATTACCTCTTTTTTTTTACCTATAACCAAACTGCCAAGACTCTGCTCTCATGGTACTCACAGAAAAGAATGAGAACTAAAAAAATTGTACAAATGAACTTACTTACAAAACAGAAATAGAGTCACAGATGTAGGAAACAAACTTATGGTTACCAAGGGGGAAAGTGGCAGGGAGGGATAAATTGGGAGATTGGGAGTAACACATATATAAAACAGACAACTAATAAGGACCTACAGTATAGCACAGGGAATTCTACTCAATACTCTGTAATAACCTATACAGGAAAAGAATCTAAAAAAGAGTGGATATATGTATATGTGTAACTGATTCACTTTGCTGTACAGCAGAAACTAATACAACATTGTAAATCAACTATAATCCAATAAAAATTAATTTAAAAAAAAGAAAAGAAAAGAATGAGAACAGAACAAATAGGAAAAGAGCACATAAAGATACTGAGGAGGGGAATTCCCTAGCAGTCCAGTGGTTAGGACCAGTACTTTCACTGCTGAGGGCCCAGGGTTCAATCCCTGGTCAGGGAACTATCCTACAAGCTGCATGTGCCAAAAAAAAAAAAAAGAAGACACTGAGGAAAACAGAAGAAACTTAAACACAAAAATCCAAAAATGATAATTAATACACTTATATGAGAGGATGTTTGAAAGGGAGTAGGAGGGAATATTCAGTGAGCAAAAGAGCTCTTAGAAACTTAAAATGGAAATTAAATAAAAGGATTGAATATAAGGTTGAAGAAATATTACAATTAAAATAGAACAAAACAACGAAGAGGTGGAAAACAGGAGAAATAATAAGAGACTCAGTCCAAGAGATCCATTATTGGTGCCCGGGTCCGGGAAGATCCCACATGCCGCGGAGCGGCTGGGCCCGTGAGCCATGGCTGCTGGGCCTGCGTGTCCGGAGCCTGTGCTCCGCAACGGGAGAGGCCACAACAGTGAGAGGCCCGCGTATCGCAAAAAAATTAATAATAAAAAAATAAATAAATAAAAAGGCAAATTAGAGTAAAGGGATCTCTTTAATGTCTGACTTCGAAAAGCCAGCTAGATTCTCATAATTGCTGCTGCCTTCAGTCTGCTGTGATATGGCATTTTGATTGAAGTACATTAAAAAAAAAAAAATCAAGCCTCAAACAGATACATAGTTGCAAAAAGCATTTTAATAGCTTTTCCAAGATACTACATCAAAATGTAGTAAGTAGTAGTATCTCAAAAGTTAGTTGAGGGCTTCCCTGGTGGCGCAGTGGTTGAGAGTCCGCCTGCTGATGCAGGGGACACAGGTTCGTGCCCCGGTCTGGGAAGATCCCACATGCCGCGGAGCGGCTAGGCCCGTGAGCCATGGCCACTGCGCCTGCGCGTCTGGAGCCTGTGCTCCGCAACGGGAGAGGCCACAACAGTGAGAGGCCCGCGTATTGCAAAAAAAAAAAAAAAAAAAAAAAGTTAGTTGAAAACATCACACGGTAACACATATGTAGAATCTAAAAAACTGATACAAGTGAATATATTTACAAAACAGAAACAGACTCATAGATATAGAAAACAAACTTATGGCTACTGAAGGGGAAAGGTGGGGTGAGGGATAAATTAGGAGTTTGGGATTAACAGATAAACACTACTACATATAAAACAGATAAACAACAAGGGCCTCCTGCATAGCACAGGGAACTTATATTCACTAACTCGTAATAACCTATAATGAAAAAGAATATATATTACACATATTTTATATTATATATATATAAAAAAAACTGAATCACTTTACTGTACATCTGAAACTAACACAACTTTTTTCTTTTTTTGGCCACGCTGTGTGGCTTGTGGGATCTTAGCTCCCCAGTGAGGGACTGAACCTGTGCCCTCAGCAGGGAAAGTTCAGAGTCCTAACTACTGGACAGCCAGGGAATTTCCTAACACAACATTTTAAATCAACTGTACTTCAATTAAAAAAAAAAAAAAGTTGAGGGACTTCCCTGGTAGCACAGTGGTTAAGAATTCGCCTGCCAATGCAGGGGACACAGGTTCGATCCCTGGTCTGGGAAGATCCCACATGCCGCGGAGAAACTAAGCCCGTGTGCCACAACTACAGAGCCTGCACTCTAGAGTCTGTAAGCCACAGCTACTGAGCCCATGTGCCACAACTACTGAAGACTGCGCGCCTAGAGCCTGTGCTCCGCAACAAGAGAAGCCATCGCAATGAGAAGTATGCACACTGCAACGAAGAGTAGCCCTCGCTCGCCGCAACTAGAGAAAGCCCACGTGCAACAACGAAGACCCAACGCAACCAAAAATAAATAAATAAAAAATAAATAAATTTATTCAAAAAAAAAATTTAGTTGAGAATCTGAACATGGAATCTGAAACTTAAAGGTACATTTATTAATATGACAATAATCCTATCAGAAATATCTTTTAAGTTTTGGGAAGCTGTCAAGTGCATGATGGCAGATTATCAAAATTCTTACTTTCATGTAAAAAAGTTGATAAAATCATATCTTATCATTTGCAACAAATACTGTAAGTTGTTTCCCTTGAAGTGTCAGACTTACTTCATACATTTTGAGAAAATGTCTGCAGAATATCCAAGACTGAATAACTAGTTGTCTGTAAATCACTTTCATGTAAAAACAGTACACCATGAAAAAGCAGACTGTTCAGCTTGTATCTCAAGCAATGGTACTTTTCCTTAAGATACTTCTGTATACTGTAGAAATGTTTTACATACACTTCATATTTTATCACATAGAATATTTGTAAGATGTGTATTAAAGAGTTGGGATTTAATGAAATGTGTAAATTTTACTGCTTCATCAAGGAAATTTTTAATTGAAACGAGTGTTTTTTCCCCCTGCAAGTTCAAGGAAAGAATACGGTGTACAGAGTAGTGTCACTACCTCAATTCCTCCTAAGGTGCCAGTTTTGCCTACCATCGCTTTTGCTGTATCAGTGCAAACTCAACACAGTGAAAAAAATAATATCTTACTATTATTATGAAAACAGTTTTGACCTCTAAAGGGCCATATTTTGAGAAGCACTGGGAAAGAAAAAATTTATGGACACTTACCTGTTTCTTTTGTTCAGTGGGAGACAAACATTTGGCACCAACCTTCTGAGCTTCCTCAAAAAGGCTGTCAACAAAATATTCACAATTTGTTTGTTGATTATCACTAAGAGGTTGGTGGTCAGATCCTGTTTCACAAACCCTATACACACACACAAAAAAGAAAAATAAGCACTATTAACCACTAATTCTCTAAAAATTTACACAAATTGTTCTAGTTAAAGGATCTAGAGCTGACACGCTACCTCCACGCCTGCAGTTGAGACTCTCTTCTGAATTAACATAGTAGATAAGTGGCCTCGGCAAGTCATTAACACTTGCGGTCCAGAGCAGGGTTTTCTCAACTTCAGTCCATTGATATTTGGGGAGGGTTAATTCTTTGTTGGGCAGGCTGTCCTGTACACTGTAGGAAGTTTAGCAGCACCTGTGGCCGTTAACCACTAGACGCCAGTAGCATGGACATCCCCCAACCCCCCAGTGTTATAATAATAAAAAACATCTTTAGACAACGCCAGATGGCCTCTGGGGGTGGGATGGGCAAAACTGCACCAGGTTGAAAACCACTGGTCCAGAGTAAAAAAACAACGTGTTCTTTGTAAAGCTCTCAAAATGGCTTTAAAGGGGGTTACTATGTACTTTTTTGGTAACACAAAGCACTCTTGAAACTAAAGGTAGTAAGGTGTGAGGAACAGTCATAATCATAGTTTTGCTCCTTTGCACACTTCAGAATGAAATTTCCCACTCAAGACTTTCATCTGTAGTGGTTTAATACTCTACTGGGTTTTTTTTTTCCTTTCTTTCTTTTTAAATTGAGGTACAACTGACATAGAACATTATTTTAGTTTCAGATATACAATATAATAATTCAATGCTTGTATGTACTGAAAAATAATCACCACAATGTCTAGTTAATTGTTAACATCCATCACCATGCATAGTTACAGAATTTTTTCCTTGTGATAAGAACTTTCAAGATTTACTCTCTTGGCAACTTTCAGATGTGCAGTACAGTGTTATTAACTAAAGTCTCCATGATGTACATTATATCCCATGACTTATTTATTTTATAACTGGAAGTCTGTACCTTTTGACCACCTTCCTCCATTTTGCCCACCCCATCTACTGTTTTGGATGTGTATGTGTGCTTATATTTTGTCATATAAGAAATATTACCTAAGAGTTTGTTTGATAAAAGGATGGTTTCTGGTTGATCTTTTCTAAAGTCACATAGAAAATTCATAAATGTACTGAGAGATAATTTCTCAGATTTCTCAGATAAGAATCAACACTTTTATAGTGCTTACACTGTGCCAGGATCTGCAAGGCAGATATTTTTATCCACATTTTATAGATAAGGAAAATGAGTCACAAAGAGGTTAAGTTACATGTTAGAGATTACACAGCTAGTAAGTGGCAGAAACAGAATTCAAACCCTGTTAATCTGTCTTCCAAGTCTATGCTCCTAGCCATGATACATTATAAAGCCTCTCTTAATAACTAATATTTATTAAGCATTTATTAATACATGTTAGGAACTTTTCTAAGCGCTTTCAATGTGTTTACTCTTTCAATCTTCACAGTGACCTAAAAGGCACGTATTGGTTTGTTTGTGTTTTTTTAACATCTTTATTGGAGTATAATTGCTTTACAATGGTGTGTTAGTTTCTGCTTTATAACAAAGTGAATCAGTTATACATATACATATGTTCCCATATCTCTTCCCTCTTGCGTCTCCCTCCCTCCCACCCTCCCTAGCACATATGGTTTTTATCCTCATTTACTAGGTAAAGAAAAAGCTTAAGCAATTTGCCAAAGATGACAAAGCTATTGGTAGGCAGAGCTGGAAACTGAACTCAGGCTTCTAATGCCCCTACTCTTTTTCAATTTATTTATTTATTTATTATTTATTTTTGGCTGCGTTGGGTCTTCGTTGTTGAGCATGGGCTTTCTCTAGTTGTGGTGAGTGGGGGCTACTCTCCGTTGCGGTGCACAGGCTTCTCATTGCAGTGGCTTCTCTTGCTGCAGAGCATGGGCTCTAGGCACGTGGGCTTCAGTGGCTGCGGCACGCGGGCTCGGTAGCTGTGGCTCGCGGGCTGTAGAGCACAGACTCAGTAGTTGTGGTGCACGGACTTAGTTGCTCCTCGGCATGTGGGATCTTCCTGGACCAGGACTCGAACCCGTGTCCCCTGCATTAGCAGGCAGATTCTTAACCACTGTGCCACCAGGGAATCCCCTATTATTATTTTTAAATTTTATTTATTTTATTTTTGGCTGCACTGGGTCTTCGTTGTTGCATGCAGGCGTTCTCTAGTTGCAGAGAGGGGTGCTACTCTTTGTTGTGGTGCACAGGCTTCTCACTGTGGTGGCTTCTCTTGTTGCGGAGCACAAGCTCTAGGCGTGTGGGCTTCAGTAGCTGTGGTGCTTGGGCTCAGTAGCTGTGGCTCACAGGCTCTAGAGCGCAGGCTCAGTAGTTGTGGTGCACAGGCTTAGCTGCTCTGTGGCATGTGGGATTTTCCCCGACCAGGGCTTGAACCTGTGTCCCCTGCACTGGCAGGCAAATTCTTAACCCCTGCACTACCAGGGAAGCCCCTTACTAATTATTTAAATTCAGAGTATTGATACATATTATAACATTATAAAGCTTGAAAACATTATGCTAAATGAAAGAAGACAGTCACAAAAGACCCCATATTCTATGATTCCACATATATGAAATGCCCAGAATAAGCAAATCTATAGAGACAAATCTATAGAGACAGAGAGTGTATCATTGGTTGTCAGGCGTAAGGCACAGGAGAATGGGGTATGACTGCTAATAGGTATGGGGTTTCTCTTTGGGTGATGTAAATGTTATAAAACTGACTGTGGTAATGGTTTCACAACTCTATGAATGTACTAAAACCCACTTAATTGTATACTTTTTTTTTTTTTGGCTGCATTGCACCTTCGTTGCTGCAAGCGGGGGCTACTCTGCGTTGCAGTGCGCAGGCTTCTCCTTGCGGTGGCTTCTCTTGTTGCAGAGCACAGGCTCTAGGCGTGCAGGCTTCAGTAGTTGCAGCACGTGGGCTCAGTAGTTGTGGCTCAAGGGCACTAGAGTGCAGGCTCAGTAGTTGTGGCACACGGGCTTAGGTGTTCTGCGGCACGTGGGATCTTCCCGGACCAGGGATCAAACCCCTGTCCCCTTGCATTGGCAGGCGGATTCTTAACCACTGTGCCACCAGGGAAGTCCCTGAATTGTATACTTTAAATGGATGAGTTATATGGTATGTGAATTACATCTCCACAAAACTGTTAGAAGTCCTAAGTTAATCTTACTCTTTAAAATCAGTCATTCAAGGCTTCCCTGGTGGCTCAGTGGTTAAGAATCTGCCTGCCAATGCAGAAGACACGGGTTTGAGCCCTGGTCTGGGAAGATCTCATATGCTGTGGAGCAACTAAGCCCAGGCGCCACAACTACTGAGCCTGCGCTCTAGAGCCTGTGAGCCACGACTACTGAAGCCCACACATGTAGAGCCCGTGCTCTGCAACAAGAGAAGCCACCGCAATGAGAAGCCTGCACACCGCAACAACGAGTAGCCCCCGCTCACTGCAACTAGAGAAAGCCCACGCGCAGCAATGAAGATGCAACACAGCCAAAAATTAATAAACAAAAAATTTTTTAAAAATTAGTCATTCAACTGGGGCTTCTGTGGTGGCCCAGTGGTTAAAACTCCGTGCTTCCACTGCAGGGGGTACAGGTTGGATCCCTGGTTGGGGAAGTTCTGCAAGCCACAAGGTGCGGCAAAAATAAATAAGTAAACAAGCAAGCCATTCAACTTATTTCTCTGTAGAAAAGAGTTAACATAGCAGGCCTAACTGTTGCTATCCTTTTTACTTTTCTCATGAGAGTATGGAATTTTAATATGTGCCTAGTCCCCAGTATAAACCCTAGGCTCATTTCCAATGAACTTCCCTGGTAGACAACATCTCACACGTGCTATATAACTTATTACTGGAGGAATTAAGTGTGTGTCCTGGTGGCTCCACTGGGCAAGGACTCTTAGAAGCTTATGCCTGGTTTCCCCTGGACTTCACCCTCTTGCAAAGTATCTTTTCATTGCAATAAAGCTTAGTCATTAGTATGACTATTGGCTGAATCCTGTGAATCCTCTAAGCAAATCATCACATCTGGAGGCAGTCTTAGGGGCTCCTGACATAACCTCACAATTATATAGTTAGTATCAGATATTTATATAAAACAGTAAGTACTCTAGTGAAAAAATAATAAATAATATTTGTTCGGTATAGAAAGTGTTCACAAAGTATTTGTAAATACTTACCTGTCTCCTTAAATGGACTATGAATGAAAGATATTTACCTTTTCAAGTATTTAAAACAAAGAACATAATACAAAAATAAATATTCCACTTCAGAGAAGTGAGAATAAAGAATTTTGTATTAATAAGAACGACAGACTTTGCATCTACCATTTATTGGGTGACTGCTATATGCTAATACGATGCTCAGTGCTTTAAATTGGCTATCTAATTCTTATAAAAACCTTTCAGGTACCTATGTATACACCTCCTCCTTTTTATTTCTTATTTTATTTTATTTTTTTTTGCAGTACGCAAGCCTCTCACCGTTGTGGCCTCTCCTGCCACGGAGCACAGGCTCCGGATGCGCAGGTTCAGCGGCCGTGGCTCACGGGCCCAGACGCTCCACGGCATGTGGGATCTTCCCAGACCGGGGCACGAACCTGTGTCCCCTGCATTGGCAGGCAGACTCTCAACCACTGGGCCACCAGGGAAGCCCAACCTCCTTTTTAGATGAGATACTGAAGCTCAAAGAATCTACCTAAGTTGCTCAAATGCCAGAGAAGTAATGTTAAGACAGAGATGGGATTCAAACCTAGGTTTATCTGATTCCAAAGCCCTTATATTTCCACTATGACTTCAAGATAGTATAACACAAGAGGCTAATGAAGTAATAAATAGTTACTTTAATTTTCCTCTTAAATAACAGAAAGAATATGTGGGCAGAGAGAAATTTAACACTTAAAAAAATTAATCACAAAAAGATTTATAACTTGACTAAAATCCATTTAATGCATCTATGGAAAAAAAACTTTAAAGTACATTACTATTAGGTATTTAACAGACAATCATAATGAAAACTAAGTCAGTGAAATGTAAAAACAGAGAAAGACGGTAACAAAGGCATTAATAACAAAGAAAATGCATAAATTAACTCACCATTCTTCCTTTATACTTTCAAGATTATCTACTTCTTTCATTCTCTTTTGCCTTACTGTAAAAGTAAAAAGAAAAATAAGGTAAAGTTCTTAATACAGTATTTTAAATAAATTCATTCCAGCGTATGCAGTAAGATTCTTTACCATTAAGTTATTATGTACTCCTAAAGTAGCACTAAAGGGGTCTTAAGAACAAGTGACCTAACTCAAAGCTGTCACTTTCACTTAAAGTAAAGCAATAAAAAGTAAATTCTGGGTTCGGATAATCTGACAAAAGAAAGATTTCATAAAAGTTATGATGAGGGCAATTCCGGGGCGGTCTAGTGGTTAGGACTCTGTGCTTTTACTACCAAGGGCCCATGTTCAATCACTGGTTGGGAAACTAAGATCCTGCAAGTGCTCGCGGCCAAAAAAAATTTATGATGAAAAATAATGTATGCTTTGGTTTAATAACAAACAAAAGTGAATGTAAACATTTCACTCAATCTCCAATAGTAACAAAATATCAAATCAATATAAACTCATTCTTTTTTTCCAATGTAGATGATTTTTGTCAAAATTTCTTTAAAACATCTTTATTAGAGTATAATTGCTTTACAATGGTATGTTAGTTTCTGCTTTATAACTAAGAGTATCAGTTATACATATACATATGTCCCCATATCTCTTCCCTCTTGCATCTCCCTCCCTCCCACCCTCCCTATCCCACCCCTCTAGGTGGTCACAAAGCACCGAGCTGATCTCCCTGTGCTATGCAGCTGCTTCCCACTAGCTATCTGTTTTACGTTTGGTAGTGTATATATGTCCATGCCACTCTCTCACTTTGTCCCAGCTTACCCTTCCTCCTCCCCATATCCTCAAGTCCATTCTCTAGTAGGTCTGCAGAGTCTGTCACACAGAGTGAAGTAAGTCAGAAAGAGACAAACAAATCCCGTATGCTAACACATATATATGGAATCTAAAAAAAAAACAGAAAAAAAAAAAGACCAAAAAATGGTCAGAAGAACCTAGGGGCAAAACGGGAATAAAACAGAGCTCCTCCACAACAAGAGGAGCAACCTCAATGAGAAGCCCACGCACAGCAACAAAGACCCAATGCAGCCAAAAATAAATTAATCAATTTTTTTAAAAATGGAGAGAAGCAAGGGTGAAAAGTTATTTTTGGGGGGGTAAAAAACTGGATTATTTTCTCTCTTTCCCAAACTTTCTGCAATACTCTTGCCCTTACAACAAAAATAATATAAGAAATAAGGAAACAAATGGATGTTTAAAAGAGTCCAAGCCATCTGCCCTTTGAGAGGTCCTGAAAGCAATGACAGACTAGAAGCAATAAGCATACCAAAAGCCTACATCTTGGCTTCTAAATATAATTTTCCAAGAACAGGAATCATGGCTCCTTAGAGAAAAGGCTGATTCCAGGGCTGGGACAGAGAAAGAACAAATGAGCCCGAAATATCTTGCACCAGAAAGTAAGATGGTGCTCAGTGAATGATGAAGACATATCAAAAGGACACTGAAGCCACCTGAAGGGGTTCCCACTGGACAAGTCTGGGAAATGGAACATCAAAGTAAATAATGATACTAATGGATTATAACTCACTGAATAAAACAGAAACCCATGAGGAGTCCATACTATTAGATCTTAAAAAAATCAGGAAAA
Source organism: Aethalodelphis obliquidens (assembly GCF_003676395.1). Taxonomy (NCBI): domain Eukaryota; kingdom Metazoa; phylum Chordata; class Mammalia; order Artiodactyla; family Delphinidae; genus Aethalodelphis; species Aethalodelphis obliquidens. The sequence continues at coordinate 25,339,214 of NW_020837956.1, forward strand.
GATGGACTTGTAAATAAATTCAACAGTCATATGGAATCACCATTACCAAGATAAATTCCAGATATATCCAAGATCTAAAATTTAAAAATTGAACCTGAGGGTGATGTCAGCAAAATGAAAGAATAGGCAGCTCCAAGCTCCTGTCCCCACAGAAACATTGAAAAGCAAGCAGAAACTATTAGAACCAACTTAGAACTCTGGAAAGTAGTCAAAGGTTTACAGCTATCAAGCAAATGATGAATCAAGAAAAATACAACTTAAAAACAGCAGGGAAAACAAACCAATTCAAAACTGGGCAAAGGATGTGAACAGACATTTCTCCAAAGAAGAAATATGAGTAGACAATAAGCACATGAACAGGATGCTCAACATCACTAGTCACAATGAGATACCACTTTATACACATCATAATAGCTATTATTTAATAAAACAAAAATAATAAGTGCTGACAGGGATGTGGAGAAATTAGAACACCGGAATATTGCTGGTGGAAATGTAAAACGGTACAGCTGCTGTAGAAAAGGATTTGGTGGTTGAGGCATTATTCACAATAGCCAAGAAGTGGAAATAATCCAGATGTCCATCAACAGATGAATGTCTCAACAAAATGTGGTATATACATATAATGGAATATTAATTAGCCGTAAAAAGGAATGAAGTTTTGATACATACTACAACACGAATAAACCTTGAAAATATTAAGTGAATTAAGTCAAACACAAAAGGACAAATACTGCATGATTCTAGTTACATTCATATTTCATACAAAGCAAATTCATAGAGATAGAGAAGTAAAATAGAGGTTTTTAGGGACTGGGAGAAGAGAGGAATGTGGAATTACTGCATAACGGGCACAGAGTTTCTTTTTGGGACCATGAAAAAGTCTTGGAAATGGACAGTGGTAATGGTTACACACCATTGTGAATATTATTAATGCTGCTGAATTGTACACTTAAAATTGGTTAAGATGGCAAATTTTATGTTATATATGTATGTATTTTACCACAATAAAAAAAACTTTAAAAAAAAGGCAAACTTTTTTTTTTTTTGTGGTAGGGGGGCCTCTCACTGTTGTGGCCTCTCCCGTTGCGGAGCACAGGCTCCGGATGCGCAGGCTCAGTGGTCGTGGCTCACAGGCCTAGCTGTTCTGCAGCATGTGGGATCCTCCCGGACCGGGGCACGAACCCGTGTCCCCTGCATCGGCAGGCGGACTCTCAACCACTGCGCCACCAGGGAAGCCCAGCAGGTGGATTCTTAACCACTGCACCACCAGAGAAGCCCCTGTCCATGTTATATTCAGAATCGAGTCCAGTTCCACACTGAGGTCTCTTTTCCCCTATCACAATAGTTCCTGAACATAATCTGGTTTCACTGATTTAACTGCTGTCCAGCTCTGTTTCTTCTTTGACATGTATACCTAGAAATCCCATTATCTAAAAATCCATCCCAATGATACTTTAGCAAAAGTATAAAAAGGTGAATACACTACACTATTCACTGTAGTATTATTTACAGCATTGATTGTAACAGCAAAGCCTGTAAAAAGCCTCAACTTGTCCATTAATAGGACTTCTTTTTTTTTTTTTTTTTTTTTTTTTGCGGTACGCAGGCCTCTCACTGCCGTGGCCTCCCCCGCCGCGGAGCACAGGCTCTGGACGCGCAGGCCCAGCGGCCACGGCCAACGGGCCCAGCCGCTCCGCGGCATGCGGGATCCTCCTGGACCAGGGCACGAACCTGCGTCCCCTTCATCGGCAGGCAGACTCCCAACCACTGCGCCACCAGGGAAGCCCCTAATAGGGACTTCTTGAATAAACTATGGTAAATCCACACAGTGGGATGTGCTGTTAAGTGAAAAAAGCAAAATGGAGAAAAATATGTATGATATGGTACTGTTTATCTAAGAAAGAGGTGAACATGAATATATGTATATTTGTTTACATTAGGAAAAAATGAAAAAGTAAACCAAAAAATAAATAATAAGGTTACTTATAAAGTGGGAGAGAGTGCACTGGGTGAAGGGAGTAAGGGCAGAAGCTGGATTTCTCTGAATGTATCTTGTTTTTTAGATCAACTTTGGACCCATGTAAATATTTTATGTACTTATAAAACAAAGTTAAACTTTAAAAAAGCAATCCCTAAAAACTGAAAGTAAAAATGAAACGAATTAACTGAACTGACAGAGAGGAATTATTTCACGTAAATTTAAAACATGGTAATTTTACCATATATCCTAGTGGGATGAACCCAAAGAGGAAAAATGAAGTTTCTAGTAGTCATATTATTAGCAATAATATATTAGTATTGTTTATATGAAAAGTATGGTATAAAGATAAAGCAGTGGGTCTCAACCAGGAGGCAATAGTGCCCCTAAGAAGATATCTGGCAATGGCCGGAGGCATTTTTGGGCTGTCACAACAACTGAGGTGGAGGGTGCTACTGGTATCTAGTAGATGAGGTTAGGGATGCTGCTGAAAATCCTACAATGCACAAGACAGCCCCCACAAGAAAGTATTGCCCAAAATGTTAACAGTGTTGAAGTTGAGAGACGCTGAGATAAAGCAAAGAAGTAATTATGATCTGTCCCTAAAAACCAAGATTTTTTTTCAGAGTAAGAGTAAAGAGATAGAAATATAAAAATCAAAGAAGCCAAGCAAAAATCCTGTAATTCTATATTTTAAATCAGAAACATCGTTATGAACATCATCATTTCTCTTAAGAACATACATAGTAGCTCTGTCCACTGAAAAGGCCAAAAAGCAATAAGCAATCAGACAACAATGAGCACAGCACACCTACCGCCCAGATTTGTGGTCTCCAGATACTATTTCCCACCAAAAGGAATCAGTTTCTTAGAGAAATGGCTGTCTCCAGGTCTGGGGCAAGAAATATGCACTTTATGCCTTGTATTGACATCTTGGATTAATGTCAAAAGGAATCAGAAGTTGGGAATTCCCTGGCAGTCCACAGGTTAGGACTCGATGCTTTCACTGCGGGGGCCTGGGTTCGATCCCTGGTCAGGGAACTAGGATCTCCCAGGCCGCGAGGCACAGCCAGAAAAAACAAAACAAAATGAAAGAAAGGATTCAGAAGTCAGTTTGAAAAGGCTACCATTGGTGAAAGATGGGACTGAAAAACAGCTACATGAATTGAAACACATCAAGTACAAGTTCATATTGATACTCATTAAAACACAGAAACTCATTCACTGGTCATCTTTCCAGAACAGTAGGGTACCAACTTATTTTGAAAACTGGCAAATAAGGGAAAGAATCAAGTATTCATCCTGCCTTTCCTGTATGAACTAACTCAGAGTAATCAAAGAGTTAATAAAAGAAGTTTCCTTTATAAATGAATTCAGCTAAATGAAGGTTTATAGAATTAGAGTATCTCCAATTTGCAACCCCTAATGCAAACAGACCTAGGCAATGATATCAATGGCTGCTAACATCACACAAAGAAAACAGACATAAATATATGCCTCAGTGTGAAAGCTCAAACCACCACGTGTGAAGCCTTCTTTCTAAAAATGAAACTGAATCCATTCAAGCCTCTAGGTCTAAACATCAGATTACAGGAAATATAGGGCACAGAGGAACATGATCAGATGACATCACAGGGACACAATCAACAAAATCCAGAACTCAGGAAATTCTTCAGGAGAAATGATCCATTTTCAATATATATATTACCAGGGAGAAAAAAGAAGTAGAAATAATCTTTTTAAATATTTAAGAGATATATCAATTAATTACAACATATGGACCATATTTATGTTATTATTTAAAGAAACTAAATGGAAAAAAGCTATGAATCAGGAACATTTGAACACTGGATGGATATTTGATGATATGTGGAGTAATTGTTAATTTTAAAGGTGTGACAATGGGATTGTAGCTTTTTAATAAATTTATTTTTTTGTATATATTTTTATTTTTGCCTGCGTTGGGTCTTCTTTGCTGCGCACGAGCTTTCTCTAGTTGCAGTGAGCAGGGACTCCTCTTCGTTGCGGTGTGTGGGCTTCTCATTGCGGTAGCTTCTCTTGTTGCGGAGCACGAGCTCTAGGCATGCACGGGCTTCAGTAGTTGTGGCATGTGGGCTCAGTAGTTGTGGCTCGCAGGCTCTAGAGTGCAGGCTCAACAGTTGTGGCGCACGGGCTTAGTTGCTCCGCGGCATGTGGGTTCTTCCCGGACAAGGGCTCGAACCCATGTCCCCTGCATTAGCAGGTGAATTCTTAACCACTGACCCACCAGGCAAGTCCCCTGTAGCTTTTTAAAGTACTTATTTTAGGGACTTCCCTGGCAGTCAAGTGGTTAAGACTCCGTGCTTCCACTGCAGGAGGCATGGGTTCGATCCCTGGTCAGGGAACTAAGATCCTGAATGCTGTGTGGTGAGGTCAAAAATAAATAAATAAAGTATTTGTTTTAGCTACATACTGAAATATCTAGATGAAATCCAATAACTAGAATTTGCTGCAAAATAATCAAGTGGAGTGAGAAGTGGAGGGAGTATAATTGAAACCAAAATGGCTATGACTTGATAATTAGTGAAGCTGGGTAATGAGTATACATGGGAGTTTACTATTCTCCACATTTTTATATATGTTTGAAATTTTCATAATAAAAATTGGGATAAAAGAACTATCTTAAAAATATATACATGTAGAGTTGTACAATGTCATTTCATTAGCTTCTTAAAAGGCAGTACTTTTGCTCTATCAGTAATGTGAAGTGGGGAAAAGTACTATGAACTCATATTTAAAGTGATGAACATGAGAAATAGATTGATCATGTTTAGGATAAAGATACATCTGTTTTAAGACAACCAAAGAGCTTCATAAGACATCTGGTTGACTCACAGCTTGAAGGCAATGTGGGCACAGAGAGAAATTTTAGCAGCACACGGATGTGCAATGTGAAGTCAAACACAGACAATAGTTATAAGCTGCCTATTGCACAATTAAAGTTATCACTTGTCAACATTCAAGGTAGGAAAAATCAGATCTGTGTAACCTGGAATGTCTGGTTATTAAAGGAAAACACAACCAAACTGATTATAGAGAGAAAAGTACAATGCTTTAGTAAACCTATATAGTTATAATTTGTAACTAGACTTTTAAGTCACCCAAACAAGATTACAATTACTTTTTATATGTGCTTAAAACAAACAGTTAAGAGAATGTTACTATTAGGTCATGATAGACTGTTTATGATAATCAAGGTCCCAGAGTCTACTCTACAGATTTAAAACTAAAGAAAAACACTTTTGGACTTCCCTGGCAGTCCAGTGGTTATGACTCCACACTTCCAATGCAGGGGGAGCAGGTTCGATCCCTGATCAGGGAACTAAAATCCCATATGCCGTGCAGTGCGGCCAAAATGAAAGAAAAATAAAGAAAAACACTTTACCAAAAAGAAGATATAATCAAGCTAGACATCTCCAGAAAGCATTAAAAATATTTCAACTCTCAAACAGACTATATCAAATATGTTTCTTAAATTCTCTCTGGAGAATATGTATATAAAAAAGCAAATACCTCTATTTAAAAATATAAGTATTAAAAAATGTAAGTATTAAGCATATTTAAAGAGGGCAGACCTGCTCAGTAATAGCCACTGAAGATCCACCAGATCCATTTCAAAGCAATGAGAAACAGAAAATGGGCACTAGAAGTAGTAGCATACTGCTCCCACTTAAAAGTCTCCAAAGTATCTGGAGGTGGATTTAATCTGGGTAACTGAGGATCCAGCAGCAGCCTTTCACCAGACAACATCAGTCTGAATGATCTTAGGTCCTGACTTCCATTCCAGTTTCCTGCTGCTAATGGAACTGGGCTCATAACCACAGCCAATTTGGCTGGAGCACTAATTCCCACTTAGCATCTGTTTTGCTAGGAATGAAAGTAGGATAGTAGAGTCTGCTCTGGAAAATATAATTGAAAACTGTTTTAAATGCTTCTATTGTCTTCATTACGAATTGAACATAAACTGTTAGTGAATTTATTTCTTAGCCTTTTTGTAACAAAATTGTGAGCAATTCTCAAAGACAAGGAGAAACTGAAAGGAAGGAAAAATGAGGAAATGCAATGAGGCAGAGGAGTCAGTACCCAACATAAGGTGGGGGAGGGCACCTTCAGCAGCACCCCCAACAAGAACTTCACAGGCTGCCTTTTAGCCTTTCAGCTAGCTTTTGGGTAGGAGTTACTAGAGCCACATCCGAGAAGATGGCATCCAACAATCAAGGCAAATTGGATGTCTTTATTGTCTCAAGTGGGTATTTTGTATTTATAAAGACTTCTTAATCCCTCCTGTACTGCTCTTCAAAATTATTCCCTAGACTTAAAAAATGAAAACAGGGCTTCCCTGGTGGTGCAGTGGTTGACAGTCCGCCTGCCGATGCAGGGGACATGGGTTCGTGCCCCGGTCCGGGAATATCCCACATGCCGCGGAGCGGCTGGGCCCGTGAGCCATGGCCGCTGAGCCTGCCCGTCCGGAGCCTGTGCTCCGCAAAGGGAGAAAGAAAACAGACTATTATTTCATCCAAAGAATTTTACTCAATATTTATTAAATGTAAGGCACTGGATTAAGCTTTAGATTTACAAAGTATCAATAATAAATCAGAGAAGGGGGGAGATATTTTTTTAAATATCAAAAATGTATAACATCTTAAATGGGTTACACAATTAGATAAACTGTATGCTTTAAAAATGCAACCATTAAAGCTGATTGTTAAATATAAGATACAGCACTGTCAATGTCCTTTTGAGTTTGCAAGTGCTTATTACATTTATTAGATAAATATAATTATGTCATCTCTGGGCCAAGGATAAATCTGAGGTCCAAAGGGAAAAAAAATAGTGTATATATTTGTTTCTGGTATGGAAAAAACTTAGCTAAAGCCATTAAAAGAATGTGAAAAGGAAAAGGGGATAAGCATTGTCGACTTAAAAAAATGCACAATGTGAGAGTTTGTCTTTTTTTTTTTTTTTTGCGGTACACGGGCCTCTCACTGCTGTGGCCTCTCCCGTTGAAGAGCACAGGTTCCGGACGCGCAGGCTCAGCGGCCATGGCTCACGGGCCCAGCCGCTCCGCGGCATGTGGGATCCTCCCGGACCGGGGCAGGAACCCGCGTCCCCTGCATCGGCAGGCGGACTCTCAACCACTGCGCCACCAGGGAAGCCCGAGAGCTTTAAGTTTTATTTGGGGCAAAATAAGGACTGCAGCCCAGGAGACAGCATCCCAGGTAGCTCTGAGAAACTGCTCCAAAGAGGTAGGGGGGAAATGTCAGTATATATGTGATTTTGGTGAAGGGGGAGTATATGCAATCCAGCACAGACTTTTTTGCGGAAGGTTTCTGCTAGTCACGAAGATTAGATGCCACCATGAAGGATTTTAGTGTTTTTCTAGATATTAGGAGATAACAAGAATTGGGCTCATAAAATCAGCTCCTGAAAATATCTAACGATATATCTGAAGACCTGTTCTGCCAGTTTTTCCTGGAGCACAGAGTGCCTCATTTCTGGTCTCTACCCTGAACTCCTTTCAGGGGGTGTTGAAAATCAGCAGCTGCAGCAGCACATGATTTAGTCCTTGTAGAGGTAGATGGCAAGTGCCAATGGAAAATGCCAATTTGTAGCTAACAGCATAATCGAGCTAAAACAGTTATCTATCCTAACAGCAATACAAAACGCAATGTTCAAAATTAATAACTCAAAACACATAATGGTCAGAAATACGGCTGTAAATTACATAAGAAACAGCTATGAGTTCAAAGCAGTTGTCTTTAGGGAAACGGAGTGGGAGCACTTTTAGTTTTAAGTCTTCTGACACTACATACTTGCCTTTTAAACTATATATTGTTTTGATTTTTTAAAAATTTAAAAACCAGAAAACCAACTGAAAGTATATTCAGAAAGCCAGAATTTCATGGTTTTCTCCTAAGACCTTGTCCTTCAAATCTCATATTTCTAAAACTATTTAATTGCTTCACTTAAGAATTACTTCCTTTTTGGGAATTCCCTGGCAGTCCAGTGGTTAGGACTCGGCACTTTCACTGACGTGGGCCCAGGTTCAATCCCTGGTCAGGGAACTAAGATCCCACAAGCCGCACGGTGCGGCCAAAAAAATAAAAATAAAAAATAGGGGCTTCCCTGGTGGCGCAGTGGTTGGGAGTCCATCTGCCGATGCAGGGGACGTGGGTTCGTGCCCCGGTCCGGGAGGATCCTGCATGCCGTGGAGCGGCTAGGCCCGTGGGCCATGGCCGCTGAGCCTGCGTGTCCGGAGCCTGTGCCCACAACGGGAGAGGCCACAACAGTGAGAGGCCCGCGTACCGCAAAAAAAAAAAAAAAAAAAAAAAAAAAATATATATATATATATATATATATATAATGTATATTTATTCAGCTCCTACTATATACCAGGCATGATTCTAGGTGGTGCTTGGGATACATACTGAATAAAACAGATCCCAGCCCCTGTGGACATTGCATTCTGGTGGTGCTGTTTGCTTTTCAGTTGACAGTTTTCCAACATTACTTTCAACTACTCTAAAATAATCCTTTAGTTTAGATATGATCCTGACTGTCTCATAAACATAACATGTTCACTCCACTTCTTTGTTCACACTGTAACCACCCTTCTGATTTTGGACACAGGCAGCAGTAAGCGGCAGCTTGCAGCAAGCAGTAGCAGGAAGCAAGATCTTAGTTCCGGGACAGGGAGACCTAACCACTGGACCACAGGGGCCAGCAGCTAGGGCCTGGGTCCCTGTTTCCTACCTGCCTTGTCAGGAAAGAATTCAGGCAAGGAGGCAAAAGGTAAAGAGAAAAGCAAGAAGTTTATTGGAAAAACAAAGTACATGCGGAAAGACGCATGGGCAAACTCAGAGAAGAGTCGCACCCTCGGGAAGTTTAAATCCTTTATAAGGGGGCAGTCTTCCAGGTCTTTGTCTTCTTTTGACCAATAGTAGTGTTTTGAGCCCATGCCTAATTTGCTTCTGGACCCTCCCCTGGATACGCACGCACCCCTAAGTTAAGGTGGAGCCCACCAAGAAGGCCTCTGGGAGGAGATAGCAGGACTTACTATGGTCTGGCATCCCCTGCCTTTTTGACCCCATGAAGGCTTTTGCACATGCGTAATGTCTCCCTTGTCCCAAGGATGGGAAGTGTATGACCTCTTGATCCTTTAATAGGGTTTAGTCCCACTCTGTCCCTGCCATAAAAATGCCCAATGTCTGGTTATTTACCCTATTCCTGTTGCTGGTTTTTATAACGAGGTGCAGATCTTGAAATATAGACAGGAGTCCGGTCATAAATATGTAGTCCTGGAGCCCGTTTGTCTCTTGCTTCAGGAAGTGTAAACAGGGGGCTGGTAATGAATATCCAGCTTGGAGCCCATCTTCTTCTCACCCCAGGAGGTGTGAACAGGAGGCCAGTTGTAAACGCCTAGCCTGGAGCCCATCTATCTCCAGCCTCACTTCCAGGCATTCAAATCTAAATTATCCTTCAAGTCCCAGCTCAAGATCTACTTCTACTGTAAAGGTGAAATAGTAAACCCTTACTAGTAATCCTCTCCTAAAGCATTTAGATTTCTGGCATTTAAATCATATTGTCTGATATTATTTACTATTGTTTCTTTTAGCTCTACTAGATCCAAGATCCTTGAAGACAGGTATCACAACTTACACATTTCCTGTTTCTTCCGTAGTGCTTAGCAAGTGCAAAACAAGGACTAGCCATCCTTAGAGTATCTCACTATGTTTCCTTTTAATAGGTTATTGTTCTCTAGCAAATTACTAATGTTTTTCATCATTTCGTAGCTATAAGCTACTGATAATTGTTTTTACTTGTTTCATGACAGCAAAAGAATGAAGAACAGACCCTGGATTCAAAGTATCCTGTACTGGAATACTGGCTACATCATTTTGTTTGTTTGTTTGTTTGTTTGTTTTTGTGGCTACATCATTTTTGAGCTTAAGTGTTGTTATTTAACTTCTCTAAGTCCTAGTTGCCTAACTTGTAACTTGGAAATAATTATCCTCCTAAGAAGGTTGTTTTGAGAACAAAAGAAATACAATAATGTTATGCTCCCTTCTCTTTTCCCAGCCCACAATCATAACCTCTGTTACAAGGACTTATGGTAAGAAAACACCTTCAGACTTAAGTCTCAAAAGTTTTAATTTGGGGACTTCCCTGGTGGTCCAGTGGTAAAGAATCTGCCTTCCAATGCAGGGGACGTGGGTTCAATCCCTTGTCAGGAAACTAAGATACCACATGCCGCGAGGCAACTAAGCCCACGTGCCACTACTGTGCTCGTGCATCTCAATGAGAGAGCCCACATGCCCTGGAGCCTGTGCGCCACAACCAGAGAGAGAAAACCTGCATGCCATAACTGGAGAGAAGCCCGTGCGCTGCAACTAGAGAGAAACCTGAGCAGACCTGCGCTGTATTGAAAAGGATCCCGCATGCCTCAACAAAGATCCCGTGTGCCACAACTAAGACCTGACGCAGCCAAAAAAAAATTAAGGAAAATAAATAAAAACTCAAAAAAAGAACTAAAAAAATTTTTTTTAATAATAATTTTTTAAAAGTTTTAATTTTGACATGGCTATGAAATTTTACTTTTGATTTCACTAATTAAACAACATTTGTATATTTACTGAACCTCCCACCACTGTGTATAAAGCACTGGTTTACAACTAATGATAGGAGAGTCAATAGGACAGACACAGTATCTATCACCAGGGAGTTTACAGACTAACAAGGAAAAACATACTGAATGTTTATCCTTGGCATAGAATTATGAAGTAAAAACTCATTCTATAATGGACATAAAGTCACCATTATTTTAGGTATTTCCTACCATAAATCAGTAATATGGAAATGGACCATGTAAAATTTGTATCTATTGAGTGTCTACAATCATCAGTCATGTGACACGAATGAACCTAAGTCGTTGTGTACTGTATGTAGAGAATAAAGAAGCCATCTGACAAATATCTTAGTTACCAGTATGAGGCTGGGCATCAGAATGGACAGATGAACAGAATTTCCTTCATTTTGCTTCAGTTTACTTCTAATCAGTACCACTACCATCTTACATTTGTACTGTACATCAGTTTACTCAACACCTTCTCAAATATTATCTCACTCCCAACAACTGCAGTAATAAAATCAGTCAGGAACCAGAGTAGACTGAGCTTTTTGGAACATATCGATCGACTGAAAGGAAAATTCAGTCAAAATAGATTTAGACTACTAAGAAATGTAGTCTTTTAAATGTATACATTAAAATTTGAAAGAAAAACTTGCATATTACAAATTTTACTTATTTTTATAAACATACACTATGGGCTATTTTCTTTAAGATTATGGATTTACATCAAGATATTATGCCACTAGGCCTGCTATGTAGAAGCTGAAGTTTCTCTTTAAAGAAACCATTGGATCACCTTTCAGCTACATCTTCTATGGAATAGGATTAGGCTTCCAAGAGCAAACTATGGGAGCATCAGATCAAACACTTTAAAAGACAGTTTATTTGTATATTTTGTGAATTCTAGTTTATTAACTATTATGTATACAACAAAAAAATGAAATCTTTTGGGAAGTTTCAGCTTATCTTAGCTGTAATTGCAGTAATGAAGAAAATACATTTTTGCTGTCTTCTAGAAAAAATTGTTAATAAGGGAGTTATATGCTCCCAAAGACCAAAGTGATAGTGACAAAAGTAATTTAAATGAGAAAATCCTAGAAGGTGAAATTTCTGCAGAAACTGTTAAGGTTGCTGAGTCAGCCATCCTCTTGACACCAAGATGTTCGCATTTCAGAATGGGCTCCATACTGAAATGTTATTTACCTTGCAAAACCCATCTCAAATACAATCTCAAGAAAACCTTCCATAATTCCTCCAAAAGGCATGAATATAGAATTGCTAACACAGCAAGGAGAGATCAGTTATGTACTCTTGGTGTTACTGAGTCCAAGCTCGCTCTGCTTGCCACACAACTGGCCAAAATCGGAGACGAGGTGCTGAGGCAGGGAATACGACTTTATTCGGAAAGCTGGAAGACCAAGAAGGTGGCAGATAAGTGTCTCTGAAAAACCATCTTCCAGGGGTGTGGATGCCAGTTTCTTTTATAGCACAGAGAGGGGGAGGAGATGAGGAAGTAAAGTAAAAAGGCCATAAGTTTTGCAAATATCCCCTGGAATGGCCAGCCTGGAGGAGAGGATGTGTTAATTTCTTCTTTCTTGTGGCCATCCACAGGTGGAACAGGGTCCAGATGTTTCCCTGAACAAAGTCACTTTGGTTTAACCTTCAGGCAGAGGGTCAGGGTTCCCCCAGGCAGGGCGTTATGTATACACACTATCCTTTTAGTGAACAAAAGCAGCAGAAAGCAAAGGTTACAGAAACGGATCCAACATGGAGTCCAATTTGGCTCTTCCCTGTTACATTAGAATTTCCCCCACCATCACAGCCACAAACCTAGTCCCAGCGACCATCTCTGGGTGGTTTCCCCACATCTATTCTTGTCCCCATTCAATTCAGTGTCTACACAGGAGTCAGGGTGACCTTTTTGATTAAGATACAAATTTGACTGTGTGACTTCCTTGCTTAAAATCTTTCAGGGACCTTCCACTACTCTTCAAATAAAGTCTAAATCCTTTGGATAACATGACAGGGGAGTTCACTGCAATGTCCTCTCACTACATTTGAGTGGTTTGAAAACTTCCCTATAAAAATTTAAAGAAAGAAAAGAAAAAGCTGGTCCTAAATCCTTAACATTGTTTAAAAGGCCCCACATCATCTCTGGGGCCCTAACCACAGCCCCCTTTCACTTTCCACACTCTTTCCAACTGCTCTGACCTTCAGTTCCCAAAACCTTCCCAAGCCTCTGTGGAACGGATTTCCTTTACCTGGACCTTTCTTCCCTCATTTGGGAGTCACCTTCATCTAATTCCTACTTACCCGTAATATCTTGAGTGCAAAGATTACTTTTCCTAGGGAAACTTTAACTGATTTCTTCAGCTGGGATATGTACCCCAATTATACGCTCACAACACCCTACATTCTTCCTTTTTAGCTTCTAAGTAGACTGGCATTCACTTGTGTGGTTACTTGTGTCCTCCAATGACAATGTAAAGTCTTTAAAAGCAAAAACCTATAATGGTCACCATCATATCGTTAGTACTCAGCACACAACAGGTACTAAAAACACTCGGATGATAAACTAGGTAACTAACATTAAATATTAAGTAATTAAAGTATGCATGTAAAGTATTTACCACACGCAGGGCTAAGAGTCAGTGCTCAACGCGTTGTAGTTTTTGCCTTGCATCACTGTTTGTGTGCTTAATCACTCCCGCCATCCTGCACATAATTCTTATTCATTTTTGGATTCCATCAGTGCCTCGCTCTAACTTCAGTGTTACACATACGTGCTCAACATTCAGTGGATTTAACTGCTTTTTAAATCAATATGACTTTCAGCATATTTACACATAAGACACATCAACTTTTAAAGTTTCCCATTAAAACTAAAGTATCAATATAATTAAAAACCTTATCAACAGTCCAAAAACACACTTGAGCTATGACTACGAAGTGAAGAAGCTGGTTTTCACGTCGCTTATACAATCTGTCACACTTTACAATTCCACATTGACATAAACACAGACTGTCAATTTCCTATCTTTATTATTACTTTTTTTTTTTTTTTTTTTTTTACGGTACGCGGGCCTCTCACTGTTGTAGCCTCTCCCGTTGCGGAGCACAGGCTCCGGACGCGCAGGCTCAGCGGCCACGGCTCACGGGCCCAGCCGCTCCGCGGCATGTGGGATCTTCCAGGACCGGGGCACGAACCCGTGTCCCCTGCATCGGCAGGCGGACTCTCAACCACTGCGCCACCAGGGAAGCCCTACTATTACTTCTTTTAAATTTATTTTTTTGGTCGCCTTTCAGCATAGTTCCCCCGACTAGAGGAGGAACCCGCGCCCCTGAAAGGGAAGCGCGGAATCTTAACCACTGGACCGCCAGGGAAGTCCCACCTGTCTTTATTTTCTGTGATCTCGAATAAGTACGAAGGAAGCAACGCTGGATGCCACATTAACGTTCGTCATTGCTAACAAGTAACAAACTGCAAATAAAAATCGGACACAGAAAAAAAGAAATTAAATATAAAAACAGAGACCATCTAGCCTACAAAAGTGAGCTGCGGGAGGCAGCTAATGAAGTTACCGAAGAAATGTCCACCCCAAACAGACATGCTCTGGATTTCTGTACTGCACTTCTGCATTTTGAGATTAGAGAACTCGAAGTTTCCGAGCGCTCGCAGAGAGAGAAAACCACCGTGGCGCTTTCCCGGAGTCCGCCGCTCGGGAAAGCCGCGCCTCACCTGCGCTGACCAGGAGTCCCGCCCCGGCCGTCGCGCGACTGTGCCCTTTCGGGGTCACAGACGCGAGCACCGAAACCGAGACAAAGACCGGGTGCGGCGACTCGGCCCGACCCAACGACCGCCACCGCCCCGCCCGGGAAACGCCCGCCCACCCCCGGCGGCCGGCCCAGGAGCGCGGCGCGGCCCCAGGAAACTCACCTCCGGGCGCGGCCGCTGGAGGGGGCCCCGCCGCGCCGTCGCCTCGCGGCCTCGTCCTCAATTCGCTCAGGGACCGCGGGCGCCGCCGCCGCCGCGCCGCCGCCCCTCACACTGGGAGCACTACTGTCCCCAGACCCTCTCAAGCTCGGCTGCCGCGCCGCTGCGACCCTGCGCGCCTCCCTCGGTCACTGCCGCCCGGCGCCGAGGACGCGCCGAGGCCGGCTCTGCGCAGACCCGAGAGCGCGCGCGGGGCCGCGGGGGCCGCGCGGGGGCGCGCGGGGGCGGGGCTGGCGGCGCCGGCCGCTTCGGGCCGCAGCGTTACCCGCGCGAATGGCGGCCGCCGCTTTCTTCCCGTGGGCGCTGCTGCTCCTTGCCTCTTCACCCGACGCGGGAAATGCAGAGAGCTACCTACCTGAGAACCCAGCATCAACTTACCTCCGTACGTCGTCAGCCGCTGATTGAATCCGTGGAGAGATTTACCTGCATTCTGACCATGTTGAACTTCACCTGAGACCTGTGATTCTGGAAAGCGAAGGTTAAAAAAAAATTCTCCCATCCTTTCATGCCCCTGAAAGGGCTGACAGCAAGGAAGAAACCACCCTTCCCCACGTGGTTTAGATAAGACTCAGGGATGCCCCCTTGTTTACCTATGACAAGGTCAGACATAGACCCTCCAAATGCCCTTTTTTTTTTTTTGCCTCATAAATGATTAGCTTTACTTATTGTTCTCACTGACCAATCTGGACAAAATACCAGCTACCTTGTTTTGACCAAACTTAAGCTTCTCTCCTTCCTCCAGGCTCCTAAACTTTGACCCACCCTCATCCTGATCCAGCGTACAAGCCCTCCTTCACCATCACTCCTGAAAAATAGGCTGACCTCCATGTAAACCACTCTGATCTGCCATGCGATCACTGCCACCTCCACCCACCCACTGTGCCCCACACCCAGTTCTTTGTAGCCTTTGTTCGCTCCTCCCTATACAAGAAGGGCCATTTTCTGTCTGACCTTGGAGACAGTTGCAGACTTCACGGTCATAGCCTTGCCCTGTAGCGATGGTTGTTGCCTCATCCCCCAAACCCCATTGCAGTAGTTCCTTTTCCTCTTCTTGGAATAAACCTTTCCAATAAAGTCTCTCTTTATCTAAATCCAGGATTTTTTTTTTTTTGACAATTGAACATTCTCCCCATTGTAATTGTCCTCCAGCCTTATTTCAGTAGTCTTCCCCCTCCCCCCAATAATCCTTTCAAATATAATCTCTATTTCATATTTGTTTTTACGTGACAGTTTTTTTTTTACATAAATACTTGGACAAAACATTTATTATTGTAAACTAAGGGACATTTGTTACAGCAGGAATATTCTACTGGGTTAGGCAGTTCAGTGAAAGGTGCATCCTTTGTTCCTTTGTTCCTCCCTCCCTCCCTTCCTTCCTATTTCTTTCTGTCTCTATCTCTCTCTCTCCCTTTCTATCTCTCTCCCTCTCTATCTTTTTCTTCCTTTTTTCCTTTTTTTTTAAAAATAAATCTTGGAATATACTTGCTTCACAATACTGTGTTAGTTTCTGTTGCACAACAAAGGAAATCAGCCATATGCATACACATGTCCCCATATTGCCTCCCTTCCAGCCTCCCTATCCCACCCCTCTAGGGCATCGCACAGAGCCCATCTCCCTTTTACTTGATAGTTTTTAGTGCTGGAATTCAGATTGATACTGGGCCTCACCTACAGGCCCCTGCCATCCCCACACAGGTAAAGGCACCCTCTGAGTCTTTTGAACTCTTCTTTACGAGAGCAATTCTGGGATCCCGTGGTGAGTTCAGCTTCAAACCAGTTCTCCAGAAATCTTGTCTGTTGAAGCCACTGGTAAGGAGTTACTTTGATTCCTTAGGGCAAAGAGACGTTTCTATGAATGGCCTTGATGTGAGGCCTCTTCTTTTTCCTGTTCTTTTTTGTCCCAGGACCATTTGATAAAGAGAGGACTCTTCCCTGGTCAAAAATCAACTGACCCTAGATATGTTGGTTTATTTCTGGACTCAAAATTCTGTTCCATTTATCTATATGTCTGTCCTTACACCTGTGCTGTTATCCAATGGGGGTTCTGCTGCTTGCCGCTTACAAAGTCAGTTACATACTCACAAATGTTGGTAGTGTAAGGAACGGCACCAAGAAACGGAGGAGAGCTTAAACAAGCTTTACTTGGGCCCGCTCCTGGGCGAGGTTCACTGGTCCGAGAGAAAGGGGCCAGAGAAGTCGCGCCCGGGCGAGGGTTTGGGCAGAATTTATAGGGGAAGAAGGGAAAGGGGTGTGGTGAATCCGAGAGGGCGCAGGTTATTCCTTATTTGGTGGTCTCTTGGCAATATCCAGTGCCGGTTGCATCCGTCTTGGGATCGTTAGTCTCACCCCTCGAAAGGCGGGAAGGCTGCTCTGGGTGGAAAGTCTCCAGGTCAGTTCCTAGAACTGGGTGGTCCGGAAAGTCTCCACGTCAGTTTCTGGAAGTGGGTGGTCCGGAAAGTTTCGGTCTGATGCAACCTGTGAGTCTGATTGCGTTCCCCTGCCTCGGGCCAGTTGGCCTTACAGGTAGCAAAGGAAAGGTGCCTCTAATCAGAATGCTGGGCACTTCCCTGGTGGCACAGTGGTTAGGAATCCGCCTGCCAATTCAGGGGACATGGGTTTGAGCCCTGGTCCGTGAAAATTCCACATGCCATGGAGCAACTAAGCCCGAGAGCCACAACTACTGATCCTGCGCTCTAGAGCCCGTGAGCCACAACTACTGAGCACACGTGCCACAACTACTGAAGCCTGCATGCCTAGAGCCTGTGCTCCTCAACAAGAGAAGCCACTGCAATGAGAAGCCCACGCACCACAACAAAGAGTAGCCCCACTCACCGCAACTAGAGAAAGCCTGCGTGCAATAATGAAGACCCAATGCAACCAACAATAAAATAAATAAATAATAAATGAATTTATTAAAACAAAAATCAGAATGCTGGCAATCTGGGGTGATGGTGGACTCAAGGTCCCCCAAAAACCACCTCCGAAAATTCTGCTCAGCCATGAAAGTTTTAAAGGGAAGGAGAGAAGTAATCTCAGTTAATCATTGCGATATGGGGTCAGAGTCGTTGCCATCCCCCACCTGCCTGCAGGCTCGTTGACTTCTTGTGATCTTCCTCTAGATGTTATACAGCTTGGTTCACACAGTTTGGTCACACAGTTTGTGCGGGAGATTACTGAAGGGGAAGCTAGGGGGGAGATTTGGTCATCTGTTAATTACTTATTCTTCATTTCGACTTCTTTGATCTATGGAAAGAACTGACAAGTTAGGCAAAGTATTGTGTGATTAAAAGATTTGAAAAAAAAAAGAAAAAAAAAAAAAGATTTGAAAGGTGTGTGTGGGCCAGAAATGAGTAGAGCATGGGGGTTAAAAATTAGTTATACTATAGCTTTGCTAAAATGACAAGAAAAGGGGCTTTCTGCTGAGGGTGATCTCCTGCAAAGAGCTGCTTACAGTACCATAATGTTTTTGTTTTTTTTTAAGATGTTGGGGGTAGGAGTTTAGTAATTTATTTATTTATTTTTGCTGTGTTGGGTCTTCGTTTCTGTGCGACGGCTTTCTCTAGTTGTGGCAAGCGGGGGCCACTCTTCATCATGGTGTGCGGGCCTCTCACTATCGCAGCCTCTCTTGTCGCAGAGCACAGGCTCCAGACGCGCAGGCTCAGTAGTTGTGGCTCACGGGCCTAGTTGCTCTGTGGCATGTGGGATCCTCCCAGATCAGGGCTCGGACCCGTGTCCCCTGCATTAGCAGGCAGATTCTCAACCACTGTGCCACCAGGGAAGCCCCCCATAATGTTTTAATTACTGTAGCTTTATAGTAGGTTTTTAAATCAGGAAGTGTGAGTCCTCCAACTTTGTTCTTTTTAAAAATTGTTTTGGTTATTCCAGGTCCCTTGCAATTTAAGACCAGCTCTTTCTTTTCTGTAAAAAAAAAAAAAAAAGAATTTTAGTAGGAATTGCTTTGAATTGGTAGAGCAATTCGAGTATTGACATCTTAACAGTGTTAAGTTTTTTCAAACCATGAATATGGACATCTTTCCATTTACTTATGTCTTCTTTGTTTTGTAGTTTTCAGTGTACAAGTCTTGTACCTCCTTGGTTAAATTTATTCCTAAGTATTTTATTTTTATTGATGCTGTTCTGAAAGGAATTGCTTTCTTAATTTCCTTTGGGATTTTTCATCATTAGTGTATACCACTGATTTTTGTGTGTTGATCTTGTATACAGCACCTTTGCTGAATTCATTTATTAGCTCTGATAGTTGTGTGGGTTTTAAAAAATAGATTCTTGGGAATACGCTGGCAGTCCAGTGATTAGGACTCCACGTTTTCACTGCCTGGGGCCCGGGTTCAATCCCTGGTCAGCGAACTAAGATCCTGCAAGCCGTGCAGCATGGCCAAAAAATAAAACAAATAAAAATTTAAAATAGATTCTGTAGTATTTTGTACATACAAGATCACATCATCTGTGAATAGAGATAGTTTTACTTCTTTCTAATTTGGATGGCATTTATTTATTTAAAATTTTTGCCTAATTATTCTGGCTAGAACTTCCCATATAATTTTGAATAGAAATGGCAAAACTGGGCTTCCTTGTCTTATTCATAATTTTAAGGGGAAAGCTTTTAACCTTTCACCATTGAGTATGATTGCCCTTTCTCATGTTGAAGAAACTCCCTTCTAGTCATAGTTTGTTGAGTGTTTTTATCATGAAAGTTTCTTGGATTTTGCCAAATACTTTTCTGTGTCAATTGAGATGATCATGTGTTTTTTTTTTCTTCATTCTATTAATTTAGTGTATTACATTGATTGATTTTTTTCAGTGCAAATCTGTTTATTGGTTTCCTATTAATCTTTTAGTTGGGCATCTGGGAAGGGGGTATTAGTACATCTGTAGTTAACCTTCTATTTTAATCTGCTTAACTATATTCAGTGAATGATCTATTTTAATGCCCTTCCATCTTGCTTGACATCTTGGACTTAGATCTAGGTATACTTATCTTGTGTAATATCTAATAGATAGAGCTCATGGTCCCAAGACCATTAACAAACAGTCCCTTTTTTTCTTACAAATTTGGAATGCTACCTTATATACCAAATCCCCATCAATGCTGAGGATTGTTCTGGGCCCTGTATTCTGGGTCTGTGTTCTGTTCTGCTGATCTATTTTTTGACTTCTGTTAACAATAGAACAATAATCAAAATACTGTAGGGTTTTTGTTATTGTTTTGGTTTGGTTTGTTTTTTTACCATTTTTTTTTTTTTTTTGCGGTACGCGGACCTCTCACTGTTGTGGCCTCTCCCGTTGCGGAGCAGAGGCTCCGGACGCGCAGGCTCAGCGGCCACGGCTCACGGGCCCAGCCACTCCGCGGCATGTGGGATCTTCCCGGACCGGGGCACGAGCCCGTGTCCCCTGCATTGGCAGGCAGACTCTCAACCACTGCGCCACCAGGGAAGGCCTACCTTTTTTTTAATATGATCTTTTTTTTTAATAAGCTCAGTTGCTCTTTTTGTTATTTTATTGTTTATTTTACTTTTGGCCGTGTTGGGTCTTTGTTGCTGTGTGCGGGCTTTCTCTAGTCGTGGCAAGCAGGGGCTACTCTTCATTGTGGTACACGGGCTTCTCATTGCAGTGGCTACTCTTGTTGCGGATCATGGCCTCTAGGCGTGCGGGCTTCAGTAGTTGTGGCTCGCGGGCTCTAGAGCACAGGCTCAGTAGTTGTGGTGCACGGGCTCGAACCCATGTCCCCTGCATTGGCAGGTGCATTCTTAACCACTGTGCCACCAGGGAAGTCCTTTTTTTTTTTTTTTTCTTTACCATTTTTAAGTGGCATTAAGTACTTTCACAATCTTGTGCAACTCACCACTATCCACTTCCAAGACTTTTTCATCACCCAAACAGAAACTCTGTATCCATTTTAACAATAACTCCTCAATCCGCTCCCCCATTCCTCCAGCCTCTGATAATCTCTTTCTATCTCTATGAAGTTGCCCTATTCTAGGTACCTCTTATAAGAGGAATCGTATCATATTTGTCCTTTTGTGTCTGGCTTATTTCACTTAGTTTAATGTTTTACAAGTTCATCATGTTGTATGATATCAGAATTTCATTCCTTTTTATGTTAAAAAATATTCCATTGTATGTATACAATATATATCACATTCTGTTTATTCAGTCATCTGTGGATGGACATTTGGATTGTTTCTACCTCTTGACTATTGTGAATAATGCTGCTGTGAACATTGGTGTACAAGTATCCAATTAAGTCCCTGCTTTCAGTTCTTTTGGGTATATACCTAGACATGGAATTAATGGATCATATGGTATTTCTTTTCCTTTTTTAAAATATTTATTTATTTATTTAGGCTGCGCCAGGTCTTAGTTGCAGCATGCGTGATCTTTAGTTGCGGCATGCATGATCTTTAGTTGCAGCATGCGGACTTCTTAGCTGTGGCATGTGAACTCTTAGTTGTGGCATGCATGCATTATCCGACCGGGGATCAAACCTGGGCCCCCTTCATTAGGAGCACAGAGTCTTACTCACTGGACCACCAGGGAAGTCCCCATATGGTATTTCTATGTTTAATTTTTTGAGGAACTGCCAAGGTGTAAAATAAGTGCAGCATTTACGTTCCAGTCAGCAGTGAACAAGGGTTTCAATTTCTCCGTATCCTCAACACACTTGTTATTTTCTGTTTTTGTTTGTTTTTTATAAAATAGCCATCTTAATGGGTGTGAAGTGGTATCTCATTACAGTTTTGATTTGTATTTCCCTAGTGACTAACGATGTTGAATATCTTTTCATGCGGCTCTTAACTTTTGTATATCTTATTTGGAGAAATGTCTAATCAAGTCCTTTGCCCTTTTTTTTTTTTTTGCGGTACACGGGCCTCTCACTGTTGTGGCCTCTCCTGTTGCGGAGCACAGGCTCCGGACACGCAGGCCCAGCGGCCATGGCTCACGGGCCCAGCCGCTCCGCGGCATGTGGGATCCTCCCGGACCGGGGCACGAACCCGTGTCCCCTGCATCGGCAGGCGGACTCCCAACCACTGCGCCACCAGGGAAGCCCAGTTTTTGTTTTTTTCTTAAAGATTTTTTTGATGTGGACCATTTTTAAAGTCTTTTATTGAATTTGTTATAATATTGCTTCTATTTTATGTTTTGGTTTTTTGGCCACAAGGCATGTGAGATCTTAGCTCCCCCACTGGGAATCGAACACACACCCCCTGTATTGGAAGGTGACATTTTTAAAAAAAATAAATTTATTTATTTTATTTATGGCTGCATTGGGTCTTCATTGCTGTGCACAGGCTTTCTCTACTTGCGGTGAGTGGGGGCTACTCTTCATTGCGGTGCACGGGCTTCTCTTCTCATTGCGGTGGCTTCTCTTGTTGCAGAGAACAGGCTCTAGGCACGCGGGCTTCAGTAGTTGGGGCACTCAGGCTCAGTAGTTGTGGATTGCAGGCTCTAGTGCAGAGGCTCAGTAGTTGTAGCACACAGGCTTAGGTGCTCCGTGGCACGTGGGATCTTCCCAGACCAGGGCTCAAACCTGTGTCCCCTGTATTGGCAGGCGGACTCTCAACCACTGTGCCACCAGGGAAGCCCCGGAAGGTGACATCTTAATCACTGGACTGCAGGGAAGTCCCTGATACACAAGTTTTTAATTTTGATAAAGTTCAGTTTATCTGTTTTTTCTTTTTTTCCCCTTGTGCTTTTGGCAGAAACTATTGCCAAATCAAATGTCATGAAGATTTTCCTCTATGTTTTTTTCTAAGCATTCTATAGGTTTTGCTCTTACATAAGGTGTTTGATCCATTTTTTATTTATTTGTTTGTTTATTTATGGCTGCATTGGGTCTTTGTTGCTGCGTACAGGCTTTCTATAGTCGCGGCAAGCGGGGGCTACTCTTCGCCGTGATGTGTGGGCTTCTCATTGCGGTGGCTTCTCTTGTTGCAGAGCACGGGCTCTAGGTGTGTGGGCTTCAGTAGTTGTGACACGTGGGCTCAGTAGTTGTGGCTCACAGGCTCTAGAGTGCAGGCTCAGTAGTTGTGGTGCACGGGCTTAGTTGCTCTGTGGCATGTGGGATCTTTCCGGACCAGGGCTCAAACCTGTGTTCCCTGCATTGGCAGGCGGAGTCTTAACCACTGTGCCACCAGGGAAGCTCCTTAAATTTAGATTTAAATAGCCATATGTGGTAGTTATCATATTGGAGAGTATAAAATACTAATGTCACCAATTCTGATTTTGTCTAATGATTCAGTGTTCATAAAATGTGTCATGCTTCTTAGAAATACCGTCTCTTGGAACTCATCTTATACTTATGGAATCAGTACCAACTCTTCTCTAAGGACCTCCTTATAGAGTTACAGTGTCTACCTTAACTTCATCAGAAGTAAAGCAAAAAAACAAAAAAACCAACTAATTTTGTCCTTGCTTATCCTTTCAGTTAAGTCTTTATATTCTATTATCATTATTTTCTGTTCTTATTTTTATCAATACTTTCTCCCAGTCTGTGGCTTACCACAGCAGTGAAAGTGCCAAGTTTTAATCACTGGACTGCCAGGGAATTCCCCATGGCTTGCCTTTTAATTTTCTTAAAAGTGGTTTTCAAAGTGAAGGCCCAATCTATCAACTTTTTCCTTAATAGTTTATGTTTTGGTGCCCTTTTTTTTTTGGCCATGCCCTGTGGCATGCAGGATTTCAGTTCCCTGACCAGGTATCAAACAAGTGCCGCCTGCAACGGAAGCATGGAGTCTTAACCACTGGACTGCCAGGGAAGTCCCATTTTTGGGTCCTTTGTAATAAGACTTTGCCTACCCCATGGTAGGGTTTTTTTTTTTTTTTTTTTGCGGTATGTAGGCCTCTCACTGCTGTGGCCTCTCCCGTTGCCGAGCACAGGCTCCGGACGCGCAGGCCCAGCGGCCATGGCTCACGGGCCCAGCTGCTCCGCGGCAGGTGGGATCTTCCCGGACCGGGGCACGAACCCATGTCCCCTGCATCGGCAGGCGGACTCTCAACCACTGCGCCACCAGGGAAGCCCCAAGGTAGGTTTTATTGTAAAAAATTTATAGTTTTGGCCTTGTGTTTAAGTGTGTGATCAATTTGAAGTTATTCTTTCTACATAGAATGAGGTAATGGTCAAGGCTTCCCCGCCTCCCTTGCCACAGGGATATACAGTTGTTCTATTGTAGAATCATTAATTGAAAAGCCTATCCTTTCTCTCTTAATTACCTTGTCCTCCTTGCAAAAATCAATTAACCATATATGTGAGTTTCTTTCTGGACTCTATTCTTTTCCATTGAGCTATTTGATTATATATCTACACTATATTATTATACCTTTGTAGTAAGACTTAAAATGAAGTAGTGTAAGTTCTCTATTTTTGTCTTTTCCTGATTGTTTAGGTGATGATTCAGTTTCTCAATTTCTACAAAATGTCTGCTGGGATTTTGACTGGGATTGGCTTGGATCTGTTGATCAATTTGGGGATAATAATTTTCATCCTAACAATATTAAGTCATCTGGTAAATCTCTCCACTTATTTAGATCTTCCTTTTTTTCCTTAGCAGTGTTTTTTAGTTTTCAGTATATAGATTATATATTGTTCATTACAACTGTACAGAAATAAATTTTTTATAAATTGATGCCTTGTGACTTTGCTAAACTTTATCACATATTAGACCTACTAGTTTATTTATTTATTTATTTATTATTATTATTGTTTTTAAGATTTCCCATGAGATTATCATAGGACATAATAGTTCCTTCTTCATTTCCAAATTATATACCTTTTATTTACTTTTCTTTACTATTGCATTGCCTAGGACTTTCAGTCCAGTGTTGAATAGAAATGATTAGAGCAGACATCCTTGCCTTGTTCCTGAAATTAGGGGGAAAGAAATCAATTTCACCATTTATTATGATGCTGGATATAGGATTTTTTTTTTAAATTATTTTTGGCCGTGTCGGGTCTTAGTTGCAGCACGCAGGACCTTCGTTGAGGCATGCGGGATTTTTCACTGTGGCATCCAGGTTTCTCTCTAGTTGTGGCACACAGGCTCCAGGGTGCGTGCACTCTGTAGTTTGTGGCACGCAGGCTCTCTAGTTGAGGTGTGTGAGCTCAGTAGTTGTGGCGCGCAGCCTTGGTTGCCCTGCAGCATGTGGGATCTTAGTTCCCTGATCAGGGATCGAACCCACATCCCCTGCATTGTAAGGAGGATTCTTTACCACTGGACCACCAGGGAAGTCCCTGTGGTGCTCTTTATAAGGCTGAGGAAATTACCTTCTATTCCTACTTTACTGAGTTTGCTAAAATCACAAATAGATGTTGAATATGTTAAATGTTTTTTTAGATCTACTCAGATGACCTTATGGTTTTTCTTCTTTATTGTGTGGATATGATGAATTACACTGATTATTTCAGTTTCAAATGTTTAACCAATCTTGTGTTCCTGGGGTAAATCCCACTTGGTCATGATTTATCAGTCTTTTTATATATTCATGGATTTGATTTCATAATATTTTGTTAAGGAATTTTTTTGTCTCTCTTTATATATGTATAATAATTAGTTTGTGGGTTTATTTTATGCTATTGGTTTTAATATAAGGGTTATGCTGACTTTGTAAGTGAATTGAGAAATATTTCTTCTATATTCCAAAAGAATCAGGGTTAGGCTTAGGATAAAACTGGTATTGTTTTTCCTTACATATTGGATAGAATTCACCAGTGAAGTCATCTGGGACTGGTGTAACATTTGTGGAATAGTATTTAATTACATATTTAATTCCTTTAATTAATAATATGGGTATTCAGGTTATCTATTTCTTTATGAGTGAACTTTAGTAATTAGTATTATTTCAGGTAATTTGTCTACTTTACCTATGTTTTGGAACTTACTGGCATAAAGTTAAGTTGTTCCTTATTATTATTATTTTCTTTTTTAAAATAACGTTTTCTTCCTTATTATTTATTAGTTGTCCCTTTAAAGTTTATAGTAGAGGTTGGCAATTAGCAGCCTGTGGGCCAAATCTAGTCTGTGGCCTATTTATGTACATTTGTGAACTAAGAATGGTTTTTACATTTTTAAAGTATTGTTAAAAAACAAAACAAAACAAAACAAAACAAAACAAAACAAGCAAGCAAAAAACCAAAAATCAAATCAAAACAAAGAGTATGTGAAATACACCATGGGTGGCCTGCAAAGCCTGAGATATTTACAAACTGGCCATTTATAACAAGAAAATAGTTTGCTACTTGAAGTCTAAGATCTTGAGTGATGTTTATACTTCATTCTTGAAATTTGTAATTTGGGTCTTCTCGCTTTTTTTCCCCCTTTGACTGGTCTGGCTAGTGGATTATCTTTACTTTCTCTCTTTCTCTCTCTTTTTTTTCCTTTTTACAGAAATGAACCTTTTTTATTTTATTTTGGGCGTGGCACACAGCTTGCGGGATCTCATTTCCCCAACCAGGGATTGAACTTGGGCCTCTGCAGTAAAAGTGACAAATCTGAACTAATAGACCAGCAGGGAACTCCCAGGAATCAACTTTTGATTTTGAATTTCTCTAGTATTTGCTTTCTATTTTGTTTTATGCTGTCATATATATGATTTCCTTCCTTCTGCTTAAGTGTAATGTCTTTGAGATTCATACATTTTTGCATATATTACTAGTTAATTCCTTTTTATTGTTGAGCAGTATTCCGTGTTGGATGTACCAAAGTTTGTTTAACCTTTGACCTATGAGTGACTTTTTTTTGGCTATTACAAATAAAGCTGCAATGAACTATGTTATACAGGTTTTTATGTGGATATAATTTTCATTTCTTTGGAATAAATACACAGGGTTGCAATAGGGACTGTATTGTTAAGTGTATATTTAAATTTTTAAGAAACCATCAAACTGCTTTTCATATTGGGATTTGCTGTACCATTTTGCATTCTCACCAGCAATGAATGAATAATCCAGTTTCTTTGCCTCTTCACCAGCATTTGGTATTGTTACTATTTTTTCTAACAGGTGTGTAATAATAACTCATCATGGTCTCAATTTGCATTTCACTATTGGTTAATGATGTTGAAATCTTTCTTTTTTTCAAATATTTTATTTATTTAATTTGGTTGTGCTCTGTCTTAGTTGCGGCACGCGGGCTCCTTAGTTGTGGCATGTGAACTCTTAGTTGTGGCATGCACATGGGATCTAGTTCCCTGACCAGGCGTTGAACCCAGGCCCCCTGCATTGGGAGCGTGGCGTCTTAACCACTGCGCCACCCCTGAAAACTTTCCGTATGCTTATTTTCCATCTATATATCCTCTTACGTGAAATAACTTCTGATCTTTTCCTCATTTTCTAATGGATTGTTTTTTTTTTTTTGCGGTACGCAGGCCTCTCACTGCTGTGGCCTTTCCCGTTGCGGAGCGCAGGCTCCGGACGCGCTGGCTCAGTGGCCATGGCTCATGGGCCCAGCCGCTCCGCAGCATGTGGGATCTTCCCAAACGGGGGCACAAACCCGTGTCCCTTGCATTGGCAGGCGGACTCTCAACCACTGCGCCACCAGGGAAGCCCTGGATTGTTTTTTTCAATGCTGAATTTTGAGAGTTCCTTTTATATTTAAGTGAGTCCTTTGTGAGATATGTGGTCTGTAAACATTTTCTTCCAGTCTGTTGTGTGGTTTTTATAATCTTTACAGGGTCATTCACAGAGCAAAAGTCTTAAATTTGATGAGCTCCAAGTTATTGGTTTTTTTCTTGTTTAGGTCATGCTTCACCTCTAACTCTAATCTTTTTTATTTATTTATTTATTTATTTATTTATTTAGCGGTACGTGGGCCTCTCACTGTTGTGGCCTCTCCTGTTGCGGAGCACAGGCTCCGGACGTGCAGGCTCAGCGGTCATGGCTTACGGGCCCAGCCACTCCGCAGCACGTGGGATCTTCCCGGACCGGGGCACAAACCCGTGTCCCCGCATCGGCAGGCGGACTCTCAACCACTGAGCCACCAGGGAAGCCCTAATCTTTTTATTTTTATGTGTTCTATCTCATTCTTTTAAAATTTACTGTCATTTTTGCTTAATAATATTTTCTAATCTTTGATGTATAGTACATATCTGAATATAAAATTGTGGGTCTCATTCTGTTGTCTATTCTTTTGTGCTGGCTGGCTTTTTGTGTGTGTATGTGTTAGCTATTCTTGATGATTTTTTTTTTTTTTTTTTTTGCGGTACTCGGGCCTCTCACTGTTGTGGCCACTCCCGTTGCTGAGCACAGGCTCCGGACGCGCAGGCTCAGCGCCCATGGCTCACGGGCCCAGCCGCTCCGCGGCACGTGGGATCTTCCAGGACCGGGGCACGAACCCGTGTCCCCTGCATCGGCAGGCGGACTCTCAATCACTGCGCCACCCGGGAAGCCCTGATGATTTGTTTTTAACTGAGTCATATTCATGAGTTTTTGTATATCCTGTTGAAGCTGCATTCTTTTGGAGATAATTTACATTTGCCTTTGCTTTGTGCTTAGGATCACTTTTGACTTAAGCCTATTTCAATTATCGTCCTGAGGTTTTTCATACCTATCAGATTTGGTGACTTTAGCCTGTAAATCTGAGGATCCGTTTGTTGTTTTGAATTCTTAAGGGATATTTTTTTTGCCCTCTCATTCTTAGTGTAAATGTTGGGAAAGGCAGTTCTTGCAGCTTCCTGGAGATTAGTGATGGGAAGGTTGGTTGGTTGATTTCTTTTTTTTTTTTAATAAATTTATATTTATTTTTGGCTGCATTGGGTCCTCGTTGCTGCGCGTGGACTTTCTCTAGTTGCAGCGAGCAGGGGCTACTCTTTGTTGCAGTGCGTGGACTTCTTATTGTGGTGGCTTCTCTTGTCATGGAGCACAGGCTCTAGGTGCATGGGCTTCAGTAGTTGTGGCACGCGGGCTCAATAATTGTGGTGCATGGGCTCTAGAGTGCAGGCTCAGTAGTTGTGGTGCATGGGCTTAGTTGCTCCGCAGCATGCGGGGTCTTCCCGGACTAAGGCTCAAACCCATGTCCCCTGCAATGGCAGGCGGATTCTTTACCACTGTGCCCCCAGGGAAGTCCCAGTTGGTTGATTTCTAATTCACCCTTATACTTAGGTGTATCCTTTTTTGTACCAGGATTTTGCAGGGTTATTACGTTAGACTCTGTAACTTGAGCAGGTTCTGGACTATGTCTTCTGTCTTTCCTATCTCCTGTAGGCAGAAGAAATAGAAGATCAAATTCACTGGAGTTGAGCAAATGTACTGAAAGTGAAAGCTGTCTTTAGAGCTTTGCTTGCTTTTCTGAGTTCCTGCTGTGACTTAGTTTTTGGTCTAAGTATTCCTTAGTATCTTGCCAGCTCATACAGTTTTTTAAAAAAAATTATTTATTTTATTTATTTTTGGCTGCGTTGGGCCTTTGTTGCTGTGCGCGGGCTTTCTCTAGTTGCAGTGAGCAGGGGCTACTCTTCGTTGCAGTGCGCGGGCTTCTCACTGGGGTTGCTTCTCTTGTTGTGGAGCAAGAGCTCTAGGTGCACGGGCTTCAGTAGTTGTGGCACATGGGCTCAGTAGTTGTGGCTCGTGGGCTTAGTTGCTCTGTGGCATGTGGGTTCTTCCCGGACCAGGGCTCGAACCCACGTCCCCTGCATTGTAGGTGGATTCTTAACCACTGCGCTACCAGGGAAGCCCTCATATAGTTTTAAGTAAAGTTTAAAAACGATTTTAATTGATTTTTTCAATTATTTTCTTCAGGTCATACTGTGTAAAACAAGCAACTCCTTCATATCTTTTTCAAGCTTTCCTTTCTTTTGTCCATGTTTCCTTTCTCCATTTTGTGGTTCAAGATGCATCTCAGGAGTCATCACCTCTCAAAAGCTCCCTGCTTGAATTAGAGGTCTCTGCCTCATTCTTTCTTTCCTTCCTTCCTTCCTCCTTCCCTCTCTTTCTTTCTTTCTTTTGTTTGGCTGGCACAGCCTGTGGGAATATTAGTTCCCCAACCAGGGATTGAAACTGTGCCCCCTGCATTGGGGGCTGGGAGTCTTAGCCACTGGACGGCCAGGGAAGTCCCTCTGCCTTATTCTTTCTAATCACATTGTTCTGCAGCTTACTGGTTCCTTGCCTGTCTCCATTCCCTCCTTGTCTGTGACCTCTTTGAGGGCTAGAACTATGTTGTTTTCAAAAAATCTCCATTTCCTGGCCTGACAGAGTATCTAACAGCAATTGGGGTTAGAATAAACATTTGTTGTTGGTAAATGCTATAGGTTATCATAACCTGAATAACAATCTGGCTTTCTCAATTTAGGACTACAAATACAAACACAGAAACAAAGGAAGAAAGCACTCAAGTCCTTTGTGTGCTAATTTGCATACCATACACCTCTTCAGGACACTTCAAATACTACTTAAGGCCAGCCTCTTTCTTCAGGAAATGAAATTGTTTATCCTGTTCAATGATCTCATAGGTAATTGACACAGGAAAACTCAGGTCTTCCATTATGAGGTCTCCACACCCAAAGAGGCCGGTTTTAAAGTGTGGGGGAAGTGTTCTGGGGAGGGTGTGGTATGCAAATTAGTGTAAGAGGGACTTGTCTGCTTTCCTGGAATCTATTCTGATTCCCCAACAGAAAACCTATTTCCATTCCCATTGCATTATGCAGTTTTGTTGACCAACTGGGAGCTTGGATGGGTGGAATTTCTAATTTTGATGCAGCTTGTTGATTTTTACAGCACTGTTCTTGAGTCTTCAACTTTTCTTAGCGAGGCAATTTTTGGAAATGAACATAACTCTACTTACAGCATAGCTTTTCATATTAATTGCGTCCCTTAATCTTTTTCTTTGAAAGTTAAATCACACATTTTATATCTTTGTATTCAGCTTTTTGTATTCTTAATTCTTGCGCGGGCGGGGCAGCAGTGCTAAAAGGAGGTTTTTAGTACGAAGAATTCACTCTTCGTGACTACGCCTTAGGTCTGGCTAAGGTTATAGAAATCGTCAGTGCCTTGCTTTGTTTAAAGAGGCAGGGTTCTAGCGTTTGCTCTTTCTTAAGCTTATCGTGTGCCAGATACGGCACAGATATATTTTATCTCAGTTATCATTCACATTTTTACAGCCGTGAAAAGTACAACTCAAGTTCAGTGTCTTGCCTTGGGTATCCCTGGGATTCCAACTCAGGTCACAGCGCCCTCGTCTTCACCGGTCCCCCTCCATCCCCCACCTTTTCGGGTAGTTCCTCGCTCCATCGAGGCCACCTGGGATGACGCTGGGGGTGCGGGGGTAGTCGGTCCTGGCCGGCTACGAAGACTCCACGACCGACTACACGGCGCTAGCTAGTCCCGCGCGCATTCTGGTTTTTCCCATCCCCCCACTTCCTAGGCGGCCTCCAGACCTGGAAACCATAGAGCTGAAACAGCCCAGAGCGTCCCTTCCGTGGCCGCCGAGCGCTGACGGCGCGCCGTTGGGCGGGGCCTACTGGCGGGGCGGGGGAAGAGGAGGGAGAGCCGGCAAGGGAAGGGCTGGCCGGCCTTGCAGCGCCCCGCAGCGGCCAAGTGGGAAGAGGTCTTGTCGGCCCTGCGGCGCTGGAGCCCTGACGCACGGAGCTCGAGAGCGAGAACGGGAGAGAAAGGGGTAGAAATGGCGGCTCCGCTTGGCTCCCGCTGAGTAGGTTGAAGCCGGCGGAGGGTCTGAGCTCTTGGCCTGGAACATCGCTCCCGCCTCCCGCTACCTGCCTTCGCACGCCGACTTCCCTTCCTCTGCCCTACCCTCGCCTGTCCTCGTCTGCGCTGCGCAGAGTCCGGGTCGTCTTGTCTTTCCCGGCCCGGCTCCACTAGCCCTGACTGCCCGGCAGGCGGGCCGGCCTTCCTCGGCTCTCCCCGGCGCGGCGGGCGCCGCGGGCGCGGCGTGGACCCCGTCCTCCTGGCTGGACCATGGTGAACACCCGGAAGAGCTCTCTGCGGCTTCTCGGATCTAAGTCGCCTGGGCCCGGGCCTGGGCCTGGGGCCGGAGTAGAGCCTGGGGCGACCGGAGGCAGCAGCCATTTCATCTCCTCTCGGACCCGCTCCTCCAAGACCCGCGCTGCCAGCTGCCCCGCCGCCAAGGCCGGGGGAAGCGGCGGCGCTGGCGTCGCTCTGGATGAGGCCCGGGTAAGAGCGCGGCAGCCCGAGTCCGGAGGCTTGCGAGTCGGCCCGGCCGCCGGGGCTTTGTCTGGCCGGGTTGGGGCAACAAGCCTCCAGTGGAGACCGCTTGGGCGGCCGGAGACCGGGTCTGGGGGTGCGTTGGAGGATGGCAGCCGGCTAGGTAGGGCCACGACAGCTTTGCTGGCCCCGCTCTTTTGTGTAAAGAACAGGACTTGAGTCCAGGGGAGAGGGCTATGGAGGGGGGGGGGTGTCTTTTCGGGGAACATTAGAACAGCCTGCTTTCCGTGTCCTTGTCCTGCCTGAGAGGGGAATTCTAGGGGAGCAAGAGCGAAGGGCTAGAGTTCCCGGGTGGAAGGGTTGAAGAGGAGAAGTGAAAGTTTTATGCGGTGTCAAACCCTTCCTGTAAGTGTGAGAGCTCCTGCCGGTGTCTAACTCCAGCTTACTCTCAAACTGTTTGGGGGTGGTTCAAGTTTGTGAGGAAGTGAACGGAGAGCTCCGGTTGGCAGCCAGGCAGGGATGGTGAAAAAAGTTTGGAGCTGCTCTGACACCAACTTTAAAAACAAAATCAACACTATTGCCTCTCCAGGCAGGAGCGATCAAACGTGATGTTTAGCTGGAGAATCAGCCAGCCAGCGAACCAGGGTTCTAGTAGGGACTCGGTAGAGCTTTCTAGTAGAGCCTTCAGATCACAAAAGCGGCATGTCGAAAGAAACGTGTCGAATATTATTGATAGTAGGCACTATCATCTCCAAATTGTTTGGTGTCTTGGATGTCTCCATTTTTGCTTTGGGAATAGTTTATAAAAGGTGAATTAACACCATCGTCCTACTACTGCGAAAGTGACATTTGAAGAAGACCGGTGATGATTTAGTATTTTTTTTTTAAAGTGGTAGATCTTGAAATTTATTACAGGGTAAGGCTCTAAGCTAGCACGTATGTTTTATCACTTTAAAGGAATTGATAAGGTTGTGTTATGAGATTGGTTATGAATTCAGAAAAGAGTGTTGCATCTGTCTAGAGAGAGGCTAATTTTCTAAGAGTAATTTGACTGGAACTTGTTCATTTAACATAGTCCTTTAAATCCACATCATTTTATTATTCTTAGGGGAGGAAAGCAATATTTCATTTTCTGTAGGGGTCTACAAGATTATGTTGGCATACAAATACAAATTATGTACAAATTATATTAAATACAAATTATAAATACAAATTATGTATTTTTTTCTCTGTATCTTATACTGTTCTGACACTAATCAGAATGAACCAAGGCAAATACAATAGACATATTTTACTGTACTTATCTGAAATATGTTGTATCTTTGAAAGTATAATTGGCCTTTATTTTGCTAAAAAATGTGGAACATATTTTAAAAATTGCTTTATGAGTAGACTTATTTTGGAGCTTATAGCTAGCTCTCTTAGGTTGAAATAAGAAAGCTAAATCTGAAAGTTGTGCAAACTATTCAGAATAATTACAGACTTTCTGTAGAAATTATTGCAAACATGTACAGACTTTCTGTAGAAATTATTGCAAACATGTACAAGCTTACTGACTTTATGAAGCTAACATATATTTTAAAATAAAAGTAATTTAAGAAGGGTTTGTCCTGTATCCTTAAGGACAAGTAAAATATTTAGAGTGTAAGCATTTAATTGTATAATGCTATGAATGCCTAGCCTATTAGAGCAGTGTCTCGTTTATGTGAATCAATTAGCTCATCTGTCACTGATCATTTTGTGGTCCCGTTTTTGAATTCATGGATATTATGCTGTCCTTACCCCCTGAGGAATAAGGTGAGGTAATTTGTCAAGCAGCTGTTATGGAGATGTTAAAAGGCAAGGAATCAATAATCTAATGTAGAAATGAACATGGGGTAGCTTTTCAATTGCTAGAAGAATGAAAGATATTAGAGCTCTTTCTAGAAGGATACTAATGAAACTTTGTTTCAAAGGTCTTTTTAAAATGTATTAAAAGACCATGAACAACAGGCCAGTGGAGAGTTACTTTGAAACATTTGTTTTTCAGTTTTAAGAAGGTTGATATTTTGACCCTAGTAGATGATGGAATGATCTAATTGCTTTCTCCCAGAAATTTAAGAGATTTACTAATCCTATGTTGTGATTGGTCCTTTAGAAGAACATAAGTTATAATTCTGAATTTAAGTTTATGTATATTTTTGAAGCCGGTTGTATATTTCCTTGTTGTATATTTCTGAAATGGGTTGATTTGAGTTTGGTAAGCTCTTGCTTTCAAGTTTGTTTTATGTTACAAGAATTTAGCACTCCTGATTCACCCTTTCTGGTGTACCTAAAGGCACCCTCTGTGTCTGTGGTGTCTTAGACATTTGCTGTCATCTGTAAAGACTTATTTGGTGGAAAATGGGTTGCTCATGTCGTTGCTTTAGGACGTTGCTTTATTTTTGTAGGAAGAAATGTATTCCTCTTGATACGATATAAATTGAAGAGGTTCCCTTTTTTCTGTTTTTGTGTGATATTCTTCACTTTACAGTTGATGCTGATTTCCACCCACCCCCTGGCCCTGACTCTTTTTAGACTATTTCATCCACTGTGTCTAGAGACATTTTATTTGCTCTAAAAAGCCTTAGGACCACGATCTGTCATAGCTTTGCTTTCCCCCCAAGTGTGTGTAGGGTGGGGAAATACACACATGACACATTCTGTAGGTTATTGGAATGATTTTTTTGTGCCTGTACTTTAATGTCAAGTTGACTTGTGCTCTGCAGTTAGTTGTATAATAATTACTGCTATATATTGATACTTGGCTTTTTTGTTTGTTTAACATGTATAAAACTTCACCTCTTTTAGGTTAACCTAAATGTCAGTAATTAGCATTTATTTGCTTCACCTAAGAGTCACTCTCGGCAAACTAATACTGTAGTCACAGAACTGGAAAGCAGTCTTTGAAAATATTTCAACTCTTTTTCTACCTCTTTTAGGCCTGTTTGTTGGTACTTTTGGCTTGTCATTAGCTTTTTGTATTTTTTGAGCTTTTTTGAATCCACATCTTAGTTGAGAGAATCAAAATACATATTTTAAGTAACTTTATAGGTAAATTTGTTTGATTTTTGATTTTATTTTTAGAAAATAACCTCTCAATCCTTCTTTAATATGCTCTTTTATCATTCTATACTTATTGTTTTCCAACATTCATTCGTTTGCCAATGTAACAGAAGCAGAGTGGTGGAAATTGAGGGTTAAACATGGAAAAGAAGTCTGAGAGGGAAATGTAACCATGTATATAACTCTCAGATGAGTAGGGAAAAATACAAGTTCCTCAGAGTAGAGCAAGTTTTTCCTTATATCAGATTCATATATGGGGCTTCCCTGGTGGCACAGTGGTTAAGAATCTGCCTGCCAATGCAGGGGACATGGGTTCGAGCCCTGGTCCAGGAAGATCCCACATGCCGTGGAGCATCTAAGCCCATGAGCCACAACTACTGAAGCCCGTGCGCCTAGAGTCCGTGCGCCACAAGAGAAGCCACTGCGGTGAGAAGCCCGCGCGCAGTGAGCAGCCCGCGCACCGCAACGAAGAGTAGCCTCCACTCGCCCCACTAGAGAAAGCCTGCCTGCAGCAATGAAGACCCAATGCAACCAAAAATAAAATAAATAAATTTATAAAAAAAAGAAAATAATCTTACCTTAAAAAAATTCATATAGAGCAGCATATGGGTGATATTGAGTAATGTTGTAAAACAATTTCCCCGTCACAGTTTTGAAGCAAAGCAGCTATAGAGTTCATAGGATTATCTCCGGTATCCAACTGAAAATGCAACTTTAAAAAATTCATAGCTGATTCACTTTGTTATACCCCAGAAACTAACACAACGTTGTAAAGCAGTTATACTCCAATAAATATGTTAAAAAAAAAGATAAAATAAAAAAATTAAAATGTCAAAAAATAGAGAGGGAAATGTGAAAAAAAATTCAGTTTTTGGCCATTTCTGTAGTTCAAATATACAAACTTGCAGTTTTTTAGGTCAAGGATGAAATTTACACTTGTAGAAGTGAATGCATATTAATTCCTTAAATCATTTTCCCTGGCAGATAATCTTTTTAACCATCCTTGGATACATCCTTGATTGCATGTCTTCTAAATACCTAATTATAGATAAACCTGTAACCTCTGAAAGCTAGGTGGACAGGTGGTAGGATTAATACTTGTTATGAGAACTAAGGAGCCCAACCAGTGTCTGCACCTGAATGGGGTGTGATCCTGTCTCTTTAAGGTTCCACTTCAGAAAAGTGCCGCATTACTTTGAATTATGTATTTGGTATTTTTTTTGGACATACATAATGAAGTTTGATTTCTTGATATTTGGGTTTTTGATCTTGTACTAGGCATATTTTATATTTCTGTTATGTCTCTGTGCTGGGGGAGGATTTTGTGAAAAATGAGTTGAGTAAAAAGCATATGGAATTTTGGATAAAAAGTTCTATGGAAGTACAGAGTTAGGGGGAAAAAACATGTAAAATGTGCTATCTTTATTTAAATATGAGCTAGACGGTTTTTAGAGAGGTAACTATTGTGTGTGGCTTATATCAAACAATAGAAAAGTTATCTGTTAAAATTAAT
Organism: Aethalodelphis obliquidens; assembly: GCF_003676395.1. NCBI lineage: Eukaryota > Metazoa > Chordata > Mammalia > Artiodactyla > Delphinidae > Aethalodelphis > Aethalodelphis obliquidens. Next base: position 25,375,576 of record NW_020837956.1, read on the forward strand.
AGACTGTGATTTGTATTAGCTTTTAGATACTTTGAGTATATGCTGTAAGATTCTGAACTTCAGATGCTTTTGAACTGTGAGTATTTTGGTATAAGATTTTTTTTTTTTTCATTTTTAGATTGTTATTGTAGTTTTATGTGGAGGTTGAATATACGCCTTTGGTTAAAGTCTTTCTCTCCTAGACTCTTCTATTAGAGTAGGCTGTAAGCTCCCTGGGACCAGCCACTATATCTTACTTTCTTCCCGACTGCTGCATTCCCAGGGCCTAGTGCATCATCTGGCATATAGAAGATGCTTAATAAATATTGATACTTGTTAAATGAATGAATGAATAGCATATTAAGGAGCCGATCTAGTATGTGAAAATTGTGTTGATTGGACTCTGAGAATAGAGGGTAAATAAACCATAGCCCCTACCTTCAGAGCTCTAAGTATGCACACGGTATACACATGAGAAATTAACAGGATAAATCAGTTCAAGATAGGGGCCAGGGCTTCTCTGGTGGCGCAGTGGTTGAGAGTCCGCCTGCTGATGCAGGGGACACGGGTTCGTGCCCCGGTCTGGGAAGATCCCACATGCCGCGGAGCGGCTAGGCCTGTGAGCCATGGCCGCTGAGCCTGCGCGTCCGGAGCCTGTGCTCCGCAATGGGAGAGGCCACAATAGTGAGAGGCCCGCGTACCGCAAAAAAAAAAAAAAAAAAAATCTGAAAAAGTGAAGAAGGATGCCATTGTACAGTCAGAAAATACTGTACGCACTGTGTATAGACAGATTTTTACTAGAATATCTGGAGTTGTGGTGTCTAGTATTGAGACTGGAAGTATGAACAGTAGCCTATAGGGATATGAAATATAGGACAGTGATTTTTCAGTAATTGCTTTGCTGCCTGATTTCACGGGGTGCGTGTAGGGAGAGGAGCAGGCATATCACGTAGAGACCACTCTTTGGCAATATTTTTGCTTCCCAGTATTTTAAAGATGGCTTGGGTAAAAAACTCCTATAAAAAGACTAAGCCTGAGGCCTTGTGGTCTCCAGTGTACTTGTGCTGCCATCTTTCCCTCTACTTGGTGATACTGATTTATCAGTGTGTACATTTATTTTATGCTCTAGGAATCTATTTATCTCTGGGGTAGATAAGTGTTTTCCATTTGTAAAAAATGTTTCATACTTTAAACCTGTTGAAAAGACATTATATGGTATATTTATATATGATGATACATACTATTGGTTAAATATGTTTAGCGTTATTAGTTTCCACCTGTATTCTAGGACCCGAATTGGGATCTCTGGAACAGTGGTGCTTCAGATACCCTTAGAATGAAATGTTCTCTGATCTTGCCAGATAGGAACTTGGAAGTCATTGAGTTTAACTTTTGGTAGTGAGACTTCCTTATTCCTTTGTTCTTTCATTCAATCAACAAATATTTATCAACCAGCTACTACGTTAAAGTGTTAAGTGCCATGTAGACAAACATTTTGTCTCTTTGATTCATTGTTATAGGGCTGCCATGTTGCAAAAGTCAAGGAGGCACCATTCACACTATAGTCTGTGTTACTGGCTCCCCCTGGAATTGTGCAGTGTACTCCTTGTATGTTACATACTGCAATTCAATACCCAGAAGTGGAATAGAGTATATGTGTACTTAAATATTATCTCTAGATTTGTTGTTCTGGTCTCCATTTCTGGAGTAGTGTATAGGAGTTCCTATATCCCTACACCCCTGCCAGTATTTGTCAATATCTAGCTTTTCAATTGCTTTTCTTTGATTATCAATGAGAATGGGCAACTCTTTATGTCCTAGTAATTTTTTTTAAAAATTTTATTTTGGTTGTGTTGGGTCTTAGTTGGGGCCGGCAGCCTCCTTAGTTGCGGCATGTGTGCTCCTTAGTTACGGCCGGCGGGCTCCTTAGTTGTGGCATGCGAACTCTTAGTTGTGGCACGCATGTGGGATCTAGTTCCCTGACCAGGGATCGAACCCGAGTCCCCTGCATTGGAAGGCGGATTCTTAACCACTGCGCCACTGGGAAAGTCCCTGTCTATAGTAATTCTTTAAAAAATTTCTTCATCTTTAAAATGCTGGTTAATATTTTTGTTTTCTACTGGAGTTGCTATTTTTGTTGTGTTTTCCAAGAGTATTATAGATCAGTGGCTTTTAACCTTTTTTGTGCCATAGTAAGGGATACTTTTTATGTTGTGATGCTGTACACACATACAGTTTTACTTTTCCTGTTTAGGTCTTTGATTTATTTTATTCATTCTACTAGACAACCTATACTTTGTAGTGCCACTTTATAATATACCATGTTCCCATATATATTCTGCTTTGATCTCTATATTCTTTTTTGTTGGTTTATTTATTCTTACGGCAGTATCATACTGTTTCTGTGACTGTGGTTTTGAGGTATGTCTTAATATCCTAAAAGGCAAGTTCTTCCTCTTCGTTATTTTCAAAGTTGACTTACGTAGTCAAAGATTTTGGTATATATTTCCAGTTAAGATTATGGACTTCCTTTAAAGATCCAACTAGAATTTTGACTTTTTTAAAAAAATATTTACTTATTTTATTTTCCTTTCTTCCTTCCTTCCTTCCTTCCTCCCTCCCTCCCTCCCTCCCTCCCTTCCTCCTGCCCTTCCTTCCTTCCTTCCTTCGTCCTTCCTTTCTTTCTTTCTTCTCTCCCTCCCTCCCTCCCTTCTTTCTTCCTTCCTTCCTTCCTTCCTTCCTTTCTTGTTACATCGGGTCTTAGTTGCGGCACGCGGGCTCTTTGTTATAGCGTGCGGGCTTCTCCCTAGTTGTTGTGTGTGAGCTTCCCGCTAGTTGTGGTGCGTGGGCTCCAGGGTGCATGGGCTCTGTAGTTTGCGGCACGCAGGCTCTCTCCTTGAGGTGCGTGAGCTCAGTAGTTGTGGTGCGTGGGCTTAGTTGCCCCGCGACATGTGGGATCTTAGTTCCCTGACCAGGGATCGAACCTGCGTCCCCTGCATTGGAAGGCGCATTCTTTACCGCTGGACCATCGGGGAAGTCCCATAGAATTTTGATTTAGAAATTTAAAATTTTTATTTTTTTATTTTGTTTATTTATTTTGGCCGCTCTGTGTGGCTTGTGGGATTTTTGTTCTTCCACCAGGGATTGAACCCGGGCCCTTGACAGTGAAAACATGGAGTCCTAACCACTGAAGCACCAGGGAATTCCCCCAACTAGAATTTTGATTGGGAATGTTTTTGAATTCCTAGATTAATTTACAGAGAATCGACACTTTCATATTAAGTTGTCCATGAGCAAGGAACAGCTCTCACATAGCATAGTTTGCATATTTTTCTTGTGGAATTTGATGCTTTTTTTGGTGACCTAATATAGTGTCAGTTTTGGTAAACATTCTTTGTGTGCTTGGGAAAAATGTATATATTCTATTAGATGTAGAAAAATGTAAATATATATATAAGTATATATATATGATGGAAAACATTGAGATGGAAAAATATTACAGTGTGAATTTATTGATTGTTGATACTCAAATATCCAATTTTGTCCCTTATTAAGATTCTACCTAGGGAGTTCCCTGGTGTCCTAGTGGTTAGGACTCTGGGCTTTCACTGCCATGGCCTGGGTTCAGTCCCTAGTCGGGGAACTTAGATCCTGCAAGCCGCGGGGTGTGGCTGGAAAAAAAAAAAGATTCTACCTAATTTTTTTTTTTTTTTTTGCGGTACGCGGGCCTCTCACCGCTGCGGCCTCTCCCGTCGCGGAGCACAGGCTCCGGACGCGCAGGCTCAGCGGCCATGGCCCACAGGCGCAGCCGCTCCGCGGCATGTGGGATCCTCCCGGACCGGGGCACGAACCCGCGTCCCCCGCATCGGCAGGCGGACTCTCAACCACCGCGCCACCAGGGAAGCCCTCTACCTAATTTTTTTATTGTTCGGATTCTTCTGGTATACATATACATATATATATATTACATAAACTTTTAATTTTAGAATAGTTTGTAATTTTCTTCCTTTTTAAAAAAGATTTATTTATTTATTTATTTATTTTTGGCTGCGTCAGGTCTTAGTTGTGGCACGTGGGATCTTCGTTGAGGCATGCAGGATCTCTTGTTTTGGCTCGCAGGCTTCTCTCAAGTTGTGGCTTGTGGGTTTTCTCTTCTCTAGTCGTGGCGTGCAGACTGGGCGGGTGGGCTCTGTAGTTTGCAGCAAGCAGGCTCTTTAGTTGAGGCGCGTGAGCCCAGTGGTTGTGGTGCGCGGGTTTAGTTGCCCCATGGCATGTGGGATCTTAGTTCCCTGACCAAGGATTGAACCCATGTCCTCTGCATTGCAAGGCGGATTCTCTACCACTGGACCACCAGGGAAGTCCCTCTAATTTTCTTCTTGCTTTATTCTTTGATCTATTAGTTATCTAAAAATATATTGTTTACTTTTCCAAATTGTTGAGCGTTTATTTTCTAATTACCTTTTTGGTATTTACTTCCAGTTTAATACTCCTGTACTCAGAGAACATATTCCATATGATTTATTTTATTTTATTTTTTAAAATTTTATGGGCTCCCTGGTGGCGCAGTGGTTGAGAGTTCCCCTGCCGATGCAGGGGACGCGGGTTCGTGCCCCGGTCCGGGAAGATCCCACATGTCGCGGAGTGGCTGGGCCCGTGAGCCATGGCCGCTGAGCCTGCGCATCCGGAGCCTGTGCTCCACAACAGTGAGAGGCCCGCGATCGCAAAAAAAAAAAAAAAAAAAAAAAAAAATGTATTGGAGTATAGTTGATTTACAGTATTGTGTTTTCCATATGATTTTGATCTTTTGAAATTTGTTTTGACTTATTTTTGTCACCCTGTTTATGGTTAGTTTTGGTAATTGTTCCACGTACACTTGAAAAGAATGTGAATTCTGCCATCGGCGGTCCAATGTTATAGATGTGTCCACTAGACCATGTTTGTGCGTCTTCTGGTTTTAAAGGTTTTTCCTTTTTGTGTGTGTGTGTGATTGCTCTTAAGACCTAAATGTCTGTTGATTAACTCTTTTCTTAAAAAAATTATATTTCCTCTAACCACATACTCTTTAACATACTCTTGTAATGTTCTACCTCCCTTCTTGCCCTATATTGTCTAGAATTTTTGTTCTGACTTTTTTATGGGTATAAGTACTTTTTCTTTTTGTTGGAGTTTTTTTTCCAATAACAATAAATTTCACTAAGATACCAGTTTATCTTACTTTTTATGTCTTTGCATTATTATTCTGTATTTATTTCTCTTCTTTGTGAATGCTTCCTCCAAGAATATTTTCAGTCTGGGACTTTTTGTGACAAACTTTCTGAGGCATTACATGCCTGAGAATATTTTCATTATGCTCTTTGATTTAATTTAAATGAATTTAATTTAATTCATTTAATTTAAATGAAAACTTGGCTTGATACAAAATTCTAGGTCCAGTACTTTAAGAATGTTACTTTATTGTCATCTTGTATTCAGTGTTACTCTTGAAGTTTGATGTTTGTCTGATTCTTTTGTAGGTGTTCTTTTTCTTTTGAAACTTTGTAGAATTTTTTGGTCTTATGTTTCATAAATTTTACTGTATTTTAGGCGTGGGTTTTTCCATCACTCTCTTGTTTGGCAATCTTAGATCTTTTAGTCTGCGGTTTTTCATCTATTTGATTGTGGTAAATTTATTTCTTAATGGTAATCTAAAATTATTATTATTTCTTCAACTATTCTTTCTCTTTTTCATTCCTTCTGGAACTCATTTCATTCAGATGTTGGCACCTAGAAACATTTTGTCTCTAAACTGATAATAAAGCAAACTTTTTAAAGCACTTTTGATGGCATGCTGGAGAACTTTACTGACAGTTATTTGAGTAAACAAGACTTGGTGCTTCTTGTTGCAGACCTCTGTTGACCATTTGGTACCTGTGTGTCAAGTGGCCCACTTGTCAGGGGATAAAGCCTTGAAGTTGCTTGATGAAAGTTCATTTCCTTTACGACTTAGTAACATCCTTTATCTAACGCATACTTCAGTGCTCACACTTAGGGTGAGTGTTGCAGTTGTGTACTTGATTGTGCAAGTTAAGGGAATCTACTTTTAAAAAACAAAACTGGGCTTCCCTGGTGGCGCAGTGGTTGAGAATCCCCCTGCCGATGCAGGGGACACGGGTTCGTACCCCGGACCAGGAAGATCCCACATGCCGCGGAGCGGCTGGGCCCGTGAGCCATGGCCGCTGAGCCTCCGCGTCCGGAGCCTGTGCTCCGCAACGGGAGAGGCCACAACAGTGAGAGGCCCGCGTACCGCAAAAAACAAAAAACAAAAACACAAAACTAAGCCCTGGTGCAGACCTATACCTCCTTAATCAGTGACACATTATAATAATTTAAAATGTGTATATAGAGACAGTAGGAGAAACTTCTTTGAGATATGCAAACAAGAGAGAAACTGGTGCGGGGTGGCTTCTATGTTAAAATTTTGAAAATATTTTAAATTAATTTAAAAATTTAATTTAGTTTTCATTTTTTAGTTATTACTCTTCTATTTAAGTCTCCAAGTTTATTAGGTGGGAGAATTGAGGAGAAATGATAGTTGTCCAAGACCATATGATATTTTAATTTTTTTTTGACCATATGATTTTAAAGGCAACAATTCAACTGGAAATGGAAGTGTCTTTCTTTAATTCTTTAATATCTATTGAGTGACTCGATGTCCCAGACACTGAAGATAAAGGAGTACACAAGACTCTTAACCTCAGCTCCTTGGCAAAATATTTTTATTTAAAAATTATGAAATCAGTATTTCAAATAATATGGAAGTGCACAGAAAAAGGAAGGACCTTCCCCATCTCCCCTAATTCCTCTAGCTCGTTCTTCCTAGGGATAATCACTGTTAAAGCTGGCGTACGTCTTTCCAGACCATTGCACGTGTATGTATGGGTTATTTATATGTGTATGTGTGTGTATGCATTTATAACAAGAATAATAATTATTATCTTTTTTTGACTGCACCACTTAACTTTCAGGATCTTAGTTCCCCGACCACGGATCGAACCCTTGGCCACTGCAGTGGAAGCACGGAGTCCTAACCACTGGACTGCCAGGGAATTCCCTATATGTGTATACTTTTAACAGAAATACAATCATACCTTATATACTATTTATGATAGTTAATTTTTCTACTTAACTATGTATCATGTACATTCTTTCATATCTGTCCTTGCTGGCTTTTTAACATTTTGTTGTATCATTACACCATCACTTTAACTTTTCCCTATTGATACACAGTTACGTTGTCTCCATGTTTTTAATATTATAAATAATGTCACATAAAATGACCTTTCTCTTTTAGGCAAAGTGGAAATAAATACTGAGTCAAAGGTATACTGTACTTTAAATTTTTATAGGTTTTGCCAAATTGTTCTATAAATAGGCTAAATCAGTATGCACTCTTCTCCCCAGTACTCTCAGCACTGTTAAGTTTTTATATACCTTTTACTGGCCGATTTAAGGAGTTAGGATTTAAGTTTTTTGAAGGGCAGAGTGTTTAATCATCAAGTATCTTTAGTATCTAACACAGTAACAGGTGTTAATAAATTTTGTTTGTGGAAGGAATGGATCCCTGAAGATAATTAATAAGCTTATGAAATTATGTTAATACCACAAAGCCAAACAAGTATCCTTACTTGAGACTGTATCCACTGTCAGGCTGCAGGTGTAATATTTGTTACTTATACTTCTTCACCTGGTTCTAACAATCTTATTAGGTAAATAGTAGTTTTTGAATTACAGTGGTAGTGCTGCAATATAAGACTGGTTCTGTCTAACTTTTAAGTCTGTGGCATTTTTCAGTATGCCTATTGTCTCTTTGTCATTAAAAATTTTTTTATTATTTATTTTTGGCTGCTTTGGGTCTTCGTTGCTGCACGCGGGCTTTCTCTAGTTGTGGCGAGTGGGGGCTACTCTGTTGTGGTGCGCAGGCTTCTCATTGTGGTGGCTTCTCTTGTTGCAGAGCATGGGCTCTAGGGTGCACAGGCTTCAGTAGTTGTGGCACGTGGGCTCAGTAGTTGTGACGCAGGGCCCTAGCTGCTCCATGGCATGTGGGATCTTCCCTGACCAGGGCTCAAACCCATTTCCCTTGCATTGCCAGGCGGATTCTTAACCACTGCGCCACGTGGAAGTCCCTCTTTGTCATTTTAAGTAATGTAATATTTTCAGGTAAAAGAATTATCTTCCAGGAAGAAAAATGCAGTTTAAACTATAATAGGCTATTTTTTATCTTTTTACAACTCCTCAGCTCACTTCTATATATTTTTTTCCCTTTCTGTATTCTTTCATGATGATTGTTTAGAAATATTAAACTAGTAAGCCATTGCTCTTGGGATATTTGAGGAAATTTTAGGACATTTTGTGTGCCTGAAGTTTTAGGACTTCGTAGAATAGTACTGGCTCTAAGAAAATAAACAGCAGTGTGAGTTTTGTTTCCTGAAGTCATGGTAACTGCTGCCTCTGTGAATTCTTTTTACAAATGAAAGAAAAAGAAATTGACTGAACTTCTAAACTCTCATGAAAACAGGAGTACCTGTTTTTAAGAAAGGTAGAAAAAAAGGCTGTCTTATAAAGGAAATTGGAAAAGATTGATTGCACCCATATACTTTCTGATCTAACCTGTTGGCAGTTCCTGTTCTGTTTTTTCTTGTCTCTTGAGGATCTTTTTCTCATCAGTTATCTTGCTCTTTTTTTTTTTGGCCTTGCTGTGTAGCTTGTAGGATCTTAGTTCCCCAACGAGGGATCGAACCCAGCGTTGAGAGCGCCAAGTTCTAACCCATGGACCTCCAGGGAATTACCCTCTTTAAAATTTTATTGTATTTTATTCTCTTCTGTGGTTCCTTTTCTTCTGTTTACAAGAATCCAGGTCTTCTTTTAAAAAAAGAAAATCCTTCACTGCCTTCTTTGACTTTGTAACCTCTTTAAGCCTATTATCTTATTCTTCTTAATTCAGACACATAAGAGTAGCCCTGTAGTTTATCAGCTCTACATTCTTACCACTCACTGGGTTCTTCACTTAGTGATTTCCACCTCAGCATTTTGCAGAAATTGCCCTATCAGAAGTTACAGTGACCTCCTAATTACCAATCCACATGTTTATCAGCTTTCATCCTGTTTAGTCTTTTTGTTTTTTAAATTTAATTAATTTATTTAATTTATTTACTTTTTTTGGTGTGTGTGTGGTACGTGGGCTGTGTTTTGGCTGTGTTGGGTCTTCATTGCTGTGTTGGGTCTTCATTGCTGGGTGTGGGCTTTCTGTAGTTGCCGTGAGCGGGAGTCTACTATTTCTTGCGGTGTGCGGGTTTCTCATTGCGGTGGCTTCTCCGTGTTGCAGAGCACGGGCTCTAAGGCACATGGGCTTCAGTAGTTGTGGCATGTGGGCTCAGTAGTTGTGGCACACAGGCCTAGCTGCTCCGTGGAATGTGGGGTCTTCCCGGACCAGGGCTTGAACCCTTGTCCCTTGCATTGGCATGTGGATTCTTAACCACGGCACCACCAGGGAAGCCCCATTGTTTAGTCTTTTTGTAACCAACTTCCACTCCCCCTGTTAGAGTGAGACACTGTATTTTTCTTTAGTTTATATGTAGGCATTTTTAAAAGGTTTTGACTTTAATGTAGGCATTTTTTAAAGGTTTTGACTTTTTTGTCTTTTTTTTTGCGGTACGCGGGCCTCTCACTGTTGTGGCCTCTCCCGTTGCGGAGCACAGGCTCAGCGGCCATGGCTCACGGGCCCAGCCGCTCAGCGGCATGTGGGATCTTCCCAGACCAGGGCATAAACCCGTGTCCCCTGCATCGGCAGGGGGACTCTCAACCACTGCGCCACCAGGGAAGCCCAAGGTTTTGACTTTTGCCCTCTTGTTTTTTTTTCTATATATTATTACCTGTGACGCTTTTATTACAATTTCATATCTATCTCTAGTCCTCACATCACTCTATCTCAGAACTGCATTTCTGACAGTCTGATAGACATCTCCCTAGATTTCTGGCTAGAATTCTAAACCTTATTTTCAAAATTGGAATTCACTGTT